>NC_135344.1:10947192-11569107 GCF_023851605.1 Tamandua tetradactyla | reverse complement strand
ACATTGAGACACATTTTGGGGGTTTTAACATAAGAGAATGACTTCAAGCACATATTACTTATTTTATCTTCACACTGATTTCATGACAAACTCTACCTTTCTTGTTGGCACACAATGTTGATAGTTCAGTTAACTGAAGCCTGTGGTGACTTCTTAGGATCTCCACTCAACCCCATGGTTCCTTATACTGTTCAGACCTTATTTTTAACTGAGTACACCAAGAATTTTTCTGTTCCCAAATTGACTTCATTTGAAAGTCTTTACTTCTCAACTGTATGTACTTCTATATATTGCTGCGGTCTCCTAAAACTTGCCCCTCTTCTCCCAGAAGAGACAGAAAATTCATGACTGTTTCACTGTCTTAGAAGTTTTCCTTGCTTTTTGCTAACCTCCTTGAAACCCCTTTAGACAATCTAGATTGTGAATTAGTTGTGGATGACTACTGTTTGAGAAATGAACAAGGAGGATCTCAAGGTGGATATGCAATCACAACTCACTAAGGCTTCTTCAAATCCAACCCTTTCCAAGGCATCAGATCTACACAATTGCCAAACTTGTAACTGTTAGTAAGTTCAGCCATTTAGCTCTAGAGATAAGAGAGCAAATATCCATGCAGAAATATTTCCGGGATGGTTCAGGATCTTGATAGGCTTTGAAAGAAACACTTTCAAAAATACCAGTAGCTGGTATTCTCCAATTAAACAAGGCAACAGCATAAAAGTTTCAAGTAGCAAAGGTTCACGTTTTAGCAGATTAATATGCTAAACAAGCTGTGTTAACAGTTCCAGGCTGCCCAGTGAATCCAGAATTCAGAGCCAAAACTGATTCCTGTCTGTTGGCATCATGTCTTGAGTCAGTTCCAGAATCATAAAGCTGATTCTGAAATAACATATTTGAAAAGATCAAATTGTTTGCTTTACCCAAATGGTATCTGGTGGCATCAAGATGGCTATTTGGTCTGCACTGAGATGTGGAAATGGTATTTCTCAAAAAAAAAAAAAAAAGAAAAAGAAAAAGCCATAATAGTCAATGGAAAGGAAAATAAATATCTAAATAAGTATTGATGGGGAAATGTCAATAAGATATCAGAGTATGTCTTTGGCATACATTCCATATGTCAAACCTGAAATTCTATGGATTCAAAGCAGTGGGACAGTGATGTGACTCCAAACTTTCAGGCCGTTTAGAACACCTGCAGATGGATTGCATTCTATGGCCCTTTTGTGTCTTTATGAGTATTTTCTTACTATCCATTACTGATTATAAATGCATTTCTGTTTTCTGGTTTGCTAGAATTGTTTCCTTTCCATAAAGTAAGTCTTCTGATAGTAGGTAACTTTCAAACTCTTTGTTCCCCAAATGAGGAATACCCGTCTATTCATCTTGTTCAAGGATACCTACGATACTAGATCAGAAATTAAGGATCTCTGTATGGCTTTGACTGTCACCCGTAGCCTCACTGCTCCTATCATCACCAGTCCTTATAGAAATCAGAACCAATGAAAGGCCCATTAAAATGGAAACTTGTAAAACTCTCTGAGAAACTCAGTTCCTATGACCAAAGGTTTTTCTTCTTTAGCTCTCCTGGCTATTAGACTAATTCCAGAATACTCATAAACTATTGCCACGTGAGCTGGTCCCTGGATGCCCAGGGACATGGAGATGACCCTACCTTGATTCTGCTCATTCATAGGCTGACATGGCCAAATGTATACTTCAAGGACAAGCTTCCAATAAGACCATGTTGCTTTGCCTAAAGGTAAATAACAGCAACACTGCATGACCTTCAGCCTGGATACCTACTTTCACTGGTAATTAGTCCAATGCAAAACTATGCTTGAATTTTACTGGAAGAGACTATGAACCACAAGCACTGCAATGCTCCCTACATTCATATCTCTCAGTTAAGCAGGAAGCATACACCCGCCTCCCAGACTTCCATGTCACTGAAAGAGCTAAAACTGTGTCTTGGAATTCTCCAGAAGTAGGTGGCATCACAAAGTAGAAATCTTTTTCAAGAATTTCAGATCAAAGCCTGTTAATGCTGGAGCAATTGACTGACATTGCCCCCTTTTTATCTTTATCTTTTTCTCTCCACAGCTATCATTTTCCCTCTGGTTTAAGGATTTTGATTGTAAAAATGAGATTCTTAAAGTTTCTTCCTCTAAGTATGTTATTTTGGATAAATCAATATTACACAAATCTAGCATCATCAAAGTTCTTTTTTTTCCCTTGTGTTGAGGATGGGATCTGTCCTGGGCAGTTCCCAGGTCTGCCTGGATCTTGGTTGAGAGGCTTTGTCCAAAGCTCTCTTATAATTTTCATTTTTTTAATAATACAGTTTTATTGAGATACATTTGTGTACCATGCAAACCATCTGAAATATACAGTCACTGGCTCACAGTATCATCACGTAGTTGTGCATATATCTCTGTGATCAATTTTGGAACATTTTCATTACTCCAGAAAGGAAATAAAAATAAACAATAAAATGCAAATCCTCCCTTACCCCTTATCCCCAGCCCCCATTGACCCATAGTATTGGTGTGGTACATTTGTTAACTGCTCATGAAAGAATATTAAAATATTACTGTTAACGATAGTCCATAGTTTTCAATAGGTACATTTCCCCCTATGTATCCATTTATTATTTTTTTAACATTTGGTCCCCCTATTATTTATTTATTTTTAATCCATATGTTTTATTCATCTGTTCATATTGTAGATAAAAGGAGCATCATTCACAAGGTTTTCATAATCACATTCGTATTGCAAAAGCTATATCATTATACAATCATCTTCAAGAAACATAGCTACTGGAACACAGCTCTACAGTTTCAGGCACTTCCCTCTAGCCTCTCTAGTACACCTAAGACTGAAAAAAGGGATATCCATATACTGTGTGAAAAATAACCTCCAGGATATTCTCTCAATTCTGTCTGAATCTCTCAGCCACTGACACTTTATTTTGTCTCATTTCTCTCTTCCCTCTTTTGGTCGAGAAAGTTTTCTCAATCCTTTGATGTTGAGTCCCAGCTCATTCTAGGATTTTTGTCCCATGTTGCCAGGGAGGTCCACACCCTTGGGAGTCATGTCCCATGTAGAAACGGGGAGGGTAGTGAGTTTGCTTGCCGTGTTGGCTGAGAGAGAGAGGCCATATCTGAGCAACAAAAGAGGTTCTCTGGCAGTGACTCTTAGGCTTAATTTTAAGCAGGCATAGCCTATCCTTTGCAGGGATAAGTTTCATGTAAACAAACTGCAAGATTGAGGGCTGGCGTGTTGATTTGGTTCTTCCCACGGCTTGTGAGAATCTGATAATTGTCATGTTAATGCTGTTCTCTCCACAGTCATTGTCTGTATTTTCCCGAGAGACCTAAATGTTTCCACTTGGCCACTCAGTGAATGATTGGAATTGAGCTTCAAAGAAGTCATAAGAAGCTCTACTGACAGTCATTACCACTGAGACTAGCACCACTGCTGACAAGTGGTATAGATCAGGAGTTTTGAAAAATTTAAGATATGACAAAATCATGAGACTGAAACACCATGGTCCAAGAAGAGAAGCTGTGGGAGACCCTGAATACCTGGAGATTTTCCACTCTGACGCTTGTGTAACTTTTGTTACCCACAACTGTTCCTCCTAATGTTTCTTCATGTACTTTGCAGGTACAAAGCCTCCACTCTTCTTGCTAAACCAGAACTGCCCAACCAGAGGCTGCCAGGCTACAAGAAAAATTCCTCTCTCTTCTGAGACCCACTTTTGAGGAACCATTCCTAAAACAAAGTGAAATGCATTGTCCCCTCTTTCTAAAGACTTAGGATATCTCTTTATTTCCCCCAAAGCAAAACACTCTTTCACAGTGTTTCTTAATTAATTCTGCTGTAGTCATCCACTCCCTTCCCCCGACACACTTAAGTTCAAAATAACCAGATATGTAATGCTAAAAGTATAACTTTCAGGATGTGTAGATAGTTTTCAAATGGGTGGTGAGAGGAGGAGGAGATGACAAAAATGACCTCCATGTTTCTACCTTTAGAACTTAATGGAAATTGAGGCCACTCAGTGCTACATGGAATGTTCGATGACCTGTTTTAGTGGGGGAAGATAATGGTAAGAAATGAGCAAGGGTCTGAGAGTTTACTTTACCTGACAGTTTCATGGATGTTGGCAGAAGACATGGGACTCCTGTGCCAGAGAAAAAGGACAATTTATTACCGAAGCAATAGCAATATCAAGAGAATCATCATTTTTTTTTTTCTTGAGCTCCCTTAGCCGCAGGTCCCATGGGGTGAAGCCTGCCATGCAATTGCCTGTGTTACAGGAGGGGAACCTCCAATTTAGGCAACTTTGGTTATTTATAACAGACAGTAAACATACCTATGCTTAGCTCCAGAAAGAGAGATTATCTTCATTACATTGAACAGTAAACAGAGCTGCCTTTTGCTCCAGAGTGAGGGCACTACCTTTATCTTCCAAGTCTGTTATGCCAACCTCTTTGAAAAATTATTCCGGAGCAAAGGTGACCAGTGTTTCTGCTCACAAGGTGAGGAAACATGAGAGGCACTGGGAAATTTTCTCTGACAATAGTTAATCTTAGTATTTGAGTGATAATAATGATACCACTACTACTATTACTAATGTTTCTTATTCTTACTATAGTGATTAGTATTTCTGAGTGTTTTCAATGTCCCAGGCATTGAATTTATTGCATATATATAGTATTGTATTTAATTCTCACCAAAATATAACCATCCCTAAAGAAATCCTGGCTGAGAAAAGTTGTATCATTTGCCTGGAGTCATTCTGTAATATGTGATTAAGTGGAATTAAAGGATGACCCCAGAGCTACTACTTTGATCAATGTGTGGTTTTCTGTCCCCATTCACTGGGAGGCACCTGGGAAACAGCCAAGTAGTGATATCTAGCTGGCGATGATATGCATTGGGACCTATGTTAGATTTGGCAGCATTAGTGTGTAAATATTTGAAACTGGGTGATTGAATGGAATCCCCATGCATGGTATAGTGGCCGAGAATGGCACTCCAGTGTAACACCTACATTTAGTAGAGAAGTTTCAAGAAGAGGCATCCATGGAGGACACCAAGAAGGAATACTCAGTTATCAGGGGAACTAAAAGGGCATAATTATAAATGCCAGAGCAATGGGCAATTAAATAGAACTGAGTGCTAAATAAGAGACCGCCACCACCAACTTGTATTTTGAATTGGACAGAAGTTACATCTACATGTCACATGTGTACTTCTGCCCACTGAGTCTAAATTCAGCCACTGAATTCTTTTTAACACAGCCTGTCAACCATTTTGTCGTTTCCTACTTGTATTTATTTTACCTTATGCACTAAATAGGAGACGCCAGGTCCTGCTACAGTAGCAATCCCTCAAATCTTGGGCTTTTCCCAACAAAGGTTTATTTCTCATTCAAGCTATATCTCTGTTGCAGTTAGACCATGACTTTCCTCCTGACTTCTCTCTGAGACACAGACTGATGGGGCTGCATCTAGCTGGAGCATTGCTGTAGGGTAATGAGAGCCTGATGACCCTGTGCTGGCTGTTGGAGCTTCAGCTTAGAAGTGACACACATTGGATCTATGCCATTTCATTGGCCAGCACACTCATGGGGGTGCCTAAGTTCACGGGGAGGGCTGTGTCTGGATCCTCCCACATAGAGAGGTATCAGCAGGAGAATCATGAAATGTGATGGAACATGGTCCAGTCCACCTCATCTCCTGACTAATTCTCATCTGTGTCTGCTTCTCTACCTTTCACTGATGCTCCCAAGTCCAGATTACCATCAGTTCTTCCCCAGGCCACCACACTAGCTTCCTAAATGTTTTTTCTTTGCTTATACCCTTTCAGTATATTCTTCATTCTTGGCCAGAATCATATTTATAAAACTCACGTAATTGTTGCACCCTGTGGTAGATATTTCTATTATTCACTCATATCTTTTTCTTTCTGGAAAAAGAAAATTATACTTCTCAGCTCCTTGCACTTTAAATGAAGCTAATGAAATGTCAGCAGATGTGATGTGTCCCCTCACTTTGCCTTCTTTGGAAAGCAAGCTAGAGGACCTCTTCTCAGATGGTGGAGCTACAAGTTTGAAGCAGCTTGGATTATGACCTCAAAGCTGGAGGAGGGATGTTCTGTAAGGCTGCCTAATGTACTGCAGATTTAGCGTGAGCAAAACGTGAATATATGGTGTTAAAGTGCTGAGATACTGTGGTTGTGTGCTCCAACAGAATAAAACTTAAACAATTCTGAATAATTATTTCTTCTGCTTTTGAGCTATTAAAGATTTCCCATCACCTGCTACAATAAGCATTTTTTTCCCCCTAGACCTCAGGACCATGTGAAACCTGTTGGTGACCTCATCAGTCTCCTACAGCCCAGTCTGTCTTCTGCACTCTGGGCTCCCTCCATGCTTTAGTGTTCCCTTAGGTCCCCAAATTCATTTGTTCCCTTCAGCCTCCTTGTTTCAGCTTGGAGTTCTTTCTTGTTGGCCTCCATGATCCTTTAGCTAATTGACTACTATTCCTTTTAAAGATGTCAGGATTAAAAAGATCACATCTTCAGAACAGCCCCCTGGCTCCTGCTCCTGTTATATACCCTTTTCCTTTATAACACATATAATGACTTGGAAATAGAACCTTCCGTGATAGCATCCCATGCTAAACAAGAAAGTGGTGAAACAAATCTGTGAACAGAGAATCTCCTTTACCTTCCCTTTAATGAGTACCTACATTTTAGTAAGTTTCTAAACATGAAATGTAATCTCAGTGTCGTTACCATGCATTGCATTCCTGTGGATAACCTTTAATTCATGGAAGCTATTTTTATTGCTTTTTACATTTTCTATCTTAGATTACTAACAAAAATGATGAGTCCATTTCACATTAATCAACATGGAATTCATTTATCATGTAGCCAAGAAATGAAAGTCATTAAGTGTCTCACTGACAGTTGAGGCACTCAACCACTTATCAACTTCAAAAATAAGGCTAATTGTACTTTTTATATCCTTCATTGGACTCTAGGAATTGCTATAAAGGCAGTTAATGAATAATTTTTTGAGTTTAGTGAGTTAAAATATCTATCTTCGTTCTTTCTCACGATCCAGAATACTTGAAAACATGGATCTGAAAGCATTGCATATTTTTACACCTGGTTTTTCAAACTTCAAAGAAATACCGCTCATGAATTTGTGCCAATCACTCTATTTGTGTTAGGTAGAGTACTCTCCCAAAGATGCCCCTGCCCTGATCCCCAGAACCTGTGAATATATTACTTTATATGGCGAACAGGGACTTTGCAGATGTCATTAAGGTTTCAGACCTGAAAATCTGGAGATTGTCCTGGATTATTCAGGTGGCCCAATCTGACCACACCGGTCTTTAAAAGCAGAGAACTTTCTCTGGCTGGAACCAAAAGATAGATACTGTAGAAGAAAGCTGAAGAGCTGTGGCAGAGAGTGAAGTGTGATAAGAACTTGACACATGGTTGCTGGTTGAAAGATGGAGGTGGGCAAATGTGTTGAGGAGCACAGGAGACCTTGAGGAGTTGAGAGAGGTTCCCGGAGGGCAGCCAACAAGGAAAAAGCTCGTTTTCTGCCAACAACCTGCAGGAGCTTGGAAGGGGAATCTTCCCCAGAGCCTCCAGAGAGCAGCACAGCCCTGCTCACATCTGGATTTTGACCCTGTGGGATTCGAAGTAGAGAACCCTGCTGAGCCACGCTGTACCTTGACTGTGTGACCTGACCTACAGAAACTGAGATAATACATGTGTTGTTTTAACCTACTAAATTTCTGGTAACTTGTTGCAGCAGCAGTAGAAAACGAATGCAGGGTCCTTGCCATTTTAAGATTTAACGGATACATATCTGGTGTAATTTGTGGATGTATAAAATATGTTACATAAAACACCTATCCACTTACCTTTTTATTTTCCTGGGTTCATTTCTATGAAAAGGTATAGTTTCCTGATAGAGAAAATCCTTAGAAGCTTAAAGATTTGAACTCATGTGAAAATCTTCAAGAAATGCATTTGAAGACAGTTTTTGAACTTGGCAAATCTTGTCCTTCCATCCTTTGTCTTGACTTTCTTGCGTAACCAGGCAGAAAAACCTTCCCTGGAAAATTGGAAACCGTAGGTAACGCTGTCATGCTTCTCTACACTTGACACCTCTGCAGAGTCCTTACTTCTTATTATCTTGGCAACAGGTTTTGCCCTTGTACATTTGGTTCGTCGGAAGTATCAAAAGAGGTAGGCTGTTGTCAAAAAGAATCATTGTTTTTCTGAATCGATCCTTTTAATTTAAATTGGAGTTTCAGTGAGAAGACAGATTCTGTTGCCAGTTTCCTTTCAATCACACATGGCTAAGCAATGCTGCTGTTAAATTCAGGCATGCATAATCTGTTAATTTCAGCCCCTGCCTCTTGTGGTGTTTTATACTCTTATGTAATTCAGTAAAGCTTTGCACACTGAATGGATAATAACAGTAGTAATCATTTCAGTTGATGCTTTTTTTGGGGTATGCCACTCAGTGTTGCAGCCCCATTTTTATGCATATTTTTTACTTAAATTTGTGGTAGCCTTGCACCATGCTGGGTTCCTGGCATATACTATCTTATATACTTTGGTGTGCCATGTCTGTGCACTGCAGGAAGAATGGTGTCCTATGTCTCCAACCTGTAGAAACCTGCTCCTGCTCTTGCTTGACAAACAATGCAAAAACCTCTGAAATTTAGGATTTATCCTAAAGCCAATGGAGGGCTCACTAACCGGCTAGTCATAAGTTTCTCAGGCCCATCCAAGGGTCTTTGTGCTGGGATTGAGCTTCTGGGACCCCTGACTCCCTAGGTGTGTCTGGAGACAATTAAAGGGATAGCTATCACTCCGGCAATCCTTCGACCTCCAACTTCAAACAAGGATATATAAAAAAAATAATTTTATTGCAAATTTTAAAGCATATTGAGGACAGTGCAAGAATTTTTTTACGTTGATCGACTATGAATCAGAATAAATGAGGGCTGCCTTTTAGGACAACTCTTTCATGTTTTCAAAAGGACTCTATATGAATAGGAAATCTAGTTCACAGTCTTACTAACCATTTACTTCTCTATAGGAAATCAGCTTACACGTAGATAGAGAACTATTCTTTTTGCTAAAAAAATAAGTATTTTAAAATTTATTCAGTGATTTCAAACAGATTGCTTATTCTTAATACCCGTATCTTATTTAATTTTTTCTATATTGAGTTTTAAATGCTTCTCACATTTTACTTTTTTTTTTTGCCTTGTATCCTTATGCCAGTAAGTGCCTGTTATTCCTGTTCTCTCCCTTTGCCAAATTGGCTGTTATTTTCAAGTCACTAGCCCCTGCACTTACAGATGACCCTTTTACATGTCCTCAGTGCCTTACTGTATTCTCTTCCACCATGATCCTGAGGCACATCTTCTGAAGCAGATGGAACATCTATGTCAGGAAGTTGATTTAACATCTTCTATCTTTGGCATCGTAGACTGTTGATGATGCTCTTAAGACATGTACATATGTGGGTGTGTGTTTGGCCCAGTATCAGCACTCCAAGAAAGCAATCCCTTTCTGACACCTGCTTTCTGTATTTTGCTTTTTGTAAGAAACGATTGAACGCAATCTTTTTAAGCTTGTCAGTTACTGATTATTATTATTTTTAAACTCGAGTTGTGTCTAAAGAATGACAGAGAAGCTGCTTTACTTTTCTGCAAGGGATAAATTTCCATGTAATTGTTTTTGACTAAATCAATGGTGAACATGTATCTTAGGTGCTAGGTAAATACACCATATTCTTAGTTTGGCGGTTATTAATTTGTCTTTTTTGTTACGCTAAACACTGGGTCTTTGAAAGCTATGGAGAGATGCCCTCAAGAAACCTGCATGGGGTTCTAGGAGGTACCTGCTGAGTGCAATCTCCTCCTTCACAATTCCCAACCTAATTTATGGGGCGCCCCAAAGTCAGGCGAGGAGGCTGCTGCGCAGTAAAGCAGAGCACTGGCTTTTCCTTTCCACAGGGTGGTCAATTAATATTTTTGGAGTTATATAAAGGATACCCCACTGATAGGAGAATTAATTCATTACTGTAGATTATTACTGCTTGCTCAGCAAATAGGTTTTGGAGATTGTTAAGAGGAGGAAAATTTAGTGGTTAATTAAACTTCCCATTTACTTTTCAGATTGCAGTTTGTAACTTTGAAAAAGGTGAGCTTTGGCCAAAGAAGCTTTTCTTTGTTTAAATGATTATTTAAAGTGACAATTCTGTGAGAAAAAAATCACACTAAAAGCATCGTCATTTCAGTCCTGACTGAAAAAAGGATTTCAGATTTCATGGTGCTGTCACGAACTGATACCTGTAATGAATTGATGCAATTCCCCAGGTTTTTTAAAAGTCCCATTTAAAATTTTAAGGCCTCATTTTATGTGAGAAAGAAAAAATTATTATTCATATGCATAATAAAAAGAAGAAATATTTTATATTCATTTACTTAATCTGATTAGAACCGGACTTTATCTTTCAGCCCCATTTGGGATTTGGGGCTTTAATTCCCATCTCTGTCTTTTATTCCCCTAAAATGTCAGCAAACCTGCAGGTAGGCAGCTATAGACTAGAAAACGTCTTAGAAAAGGCACTCCCTCTGGGTAGATGCAGTGTTCCAGGTACACAGCTCCTGGCCCTCTTGGAAGGAAAGCAGCCCCCAGAACAGATGTGCCCAGGGTAGATGAATTTGCGGGCAGAATGCTGCCAATTTCAGCACTGCCGCCCACTCTAGTGCATTGGTGCTTGGCCGGCTGGTCATTCCAGAGTTTGTTTGTTAGTTATGTATCTGTGGAACCATCTTCCTAGGGGGCTGCCAACCTCCTTCTTAAGGAAAAGTTGTGCCAGACCTGCAGCCTGACAGCCAAACTGTCCATACTCCGCCCCACAGCTCCCATCAGAATCCCCTTTAGAGATTGTTTCCCCTTTTCAGGGGAAAAACAGACCTGTGCACAGAGCAGCAGAGGAAATCCACGCTGACTCTCAAGGATCACCAGACATAGGAGGGGAACCAAGAATGTGTGAGGGAGAGAAAATAAAGATAAATGAGCAAAAAAACTGATTTTGGGGGGAGAGAAATTCTGTAGCACGTGAAAGAGAGCTAACATAAAACAAACTAATTTAAAAATTCCTTTCTTTAAAATATCCAGAGAGATTTAAGTAGATATTATAATTGACGTAAAAAGAAGGGAGCGGTAGGAAATATGAATAATTCAAGAACAAGAGAAAGTTCATAGAAGTTTAAAAAGATAAATTTGTGCACGTCTCTGCAGGTTGTTGGGCACTGAGATAGGATATGAAAATAGGAGACAGCTGGGCCCAGAGGTGAAGGGTGCTGCCCAGTGCCAGGAATGCAGATGGCAAGTGGAATTTATTGGAGGAAAATGCCGAGGACCTTTCGTCATGGGCCCTTCTCTACCACTTGTTTTATGATTTTGTGCATATATGGCTTTAATAAAATGTGAAAAATCATTTGAAAACCCTTAGATTATAAATAATTCTATAAGCAGAGAAACAATTTGGTCATTCTTTAGCATGTATATTATTTAGTGTATTATTATTTAGGATGTCGTTACACATACAAAAGAAAGTGCTAGATTCTCATTGTAAAATGTTCAAATAGTATGATAAAGTAAAAATTCCTCTTAACCCTCATCTGGTCCCATTCTCAACACTGATAATGTTATGTTGATCCTTTGAGATCATTTTTTATGTACTCAAATTAAACATATATGTACATAGAACAGCTTGTATGTTTATTTGTGCATGTAACTTCAACACTATTGGGTCACTCTAAGTACCGGTCTGTTGATAAGCAACTTCTTTTAACAGTATGTCTCTGAGATTTTCATGCCACTGTGTATAGATTTGATTCATGGTACACTCCTTCTGTGTTCTTGTATTTTTCTTTTATCTAGGAGCAGAATTTCTGGGCCATAGGCTACAAGCATTTTAAACTTTACAACTATACTTTCTCATAGAGTCTATGAAAATGCCTGCTTCCCCAAATCTTCACCTATGAAGTGTGATATTAATATAATATTATAGCAACATACTATCACTCCATTTTGGTTTACTTTTAAATTCCTTGGTTCATATCGTTCTGTTATATTTTGTCTTTTTTATATACCTGAGGGATTTTCTCATATATTCTATATAGTAAAACATATTTAAAATACTCTCTACCCACCTGTCCCTTGGCTTTTTTTTTTTTTTTTAGCATGTGAGAAAACATTCATTCTCCCAGTGTAAAAGTCTCTGTGAAAATATCCATATCAATTTAGCCTGGACATAATTTCAGGCATTTCCTATTGGAATAGAGGAGAGAGACAGTGGGAAGGAAGAAGTGAAAGCAGCAGGCCTGCTGTTTATTCACACTTCTTCTGTTGTGGGGAGAGGGGCTGTTGGGGTGTACTCTTGTGGCAAAGAGCAGACAGGTGACCTGGGAACTTTGCCAACCTATTCCCTGGACCCTCAGGTACACACATATTTGCTAGAATATCTTTATTTATGGAATGTCCTTAACAGAGAATCTCTGCTTAAGGGTTACTCATATCAAGTAAATTCCCTGGAAAAATGCCACGTGACTCTGGTGAAGCGACACATCCCTGCACCCTGCTGTGAGGAAATGACCCCCTGCGCCTGGTCACTGTGGCCCGAGCATGCTTGTCTGATGCAGGGAGGAAGGAGCTGCCCTCAGGGGCCCAGGCCCTCCCTGTCTCATTCGAGCCCCTTAATTGCCTGTAGCTTTAAAATTACTCATCCAGCTCTTCAGTGGCTAAGGTATTGAGTTGTTTGAGTCTGAAAGGTCAGTATGATTCGGTTTGCTCACATCTGTGTGAGCCTGTGGTTTCAGAGAAAGCATTTTGGAAGAACCAAGTCTCAGAGTCTGAGCCCAGATTGAGGGTGAGGAGAGCACAGGTAGACAGGTGAACACGAGATGGAAAAGAGCTGGGAGTGGCAGATGCAGTTGATAAAAGGGGACAGGGTTGCAGCCTGGAGGGCTCTGGCTCTGCCCCCCTGCGGGAGCGGCTGCCTTGCAGGGCCTTTCCAGCAGAGAGACTTGCCCAGGTTGCGGACAGAGAAAGGTGGCCCCTCTGGAGGCTCTTTGGAGAAGAAGCAGGGATACTGGTGAGGAGGCCGTTCAAATAAAAATGGTGTTAGGGATGCAGAGGAAAGAAGGCTTTTGAGAAATGTTGAGGAAGAGGAACTCGTAGGCCTTGCTGGTTTATTGGGCACGGGGCCTGCGGTAGAGAAAGGAGTCAGAGGCGTGGGCAGGGGTCCTCGCTGAGTGACAGGTTAGAGAGCGGCTTCATTTCTCCAGGGCTGCAAAGTGCTGCAAAGAGAGATGTGTTGTATTACAGTGTGTGTGGGGGGCTGGAAGTTGGAAATCAAGGTGTTGGCTGGTTCCCTCTAAAACCTGGAGTGGGGAATCCTGCCCTTCTGGCTTTTGGCATCTGCCAGCCTTATGGAGGCATTGCTTGGCTTGTAGATGTACATTCCAGGATCTTCTGCCTCCATTGTCACCTGACATTCCCCATGTATCTGCTTATATATCCAAATTTTCCTCTTTGAAAGGACACCAGTCATACTGAGTTAGAACCCACCATAATCCAGTTTGGCCTCGTTTTAACGAATCACATCTCCAAATTCCCGATTTCCAATTAAGGTCCCATTAGTGGCACCAGAATTGACTTGAACGTGTCTTTTTGGGGGACACATAATTTTATGGGGGACTCCCATAATAGATGGGAGTGCCTTGACATGAAAGAATATATGCAAGAGAACAACTACTCAGAGAGGCATGGGATGAGTTCTGTTTTAAACATATAAAGCTGGAAGTGCCTGGGGGACATAGAGGTAGATTCCCAGGGACTAGAGAAGCTCAAGGACAAGGTCTGGGACAAGCGGCGATGTGGGTGTCACATGTGTAGAGTTTGCAGTTCAGGCTAAGGCAGCGAATGAGATTGCCAATAAAGAGGGAACAGAAGAGGAAGGCTGGAGCCCTGTCAGCTTAGTTTATAGTTTTTACTGAGCACAAATGCTTATCCCTGGATTCTCTGTTGTTAAATAAAATCTTATTAATGTGAGTCTTCTATTCAGAGAGTATATCAGAGTGATCCTCCTGGGTTACTTTGAGAATCAGCATATTGATATAATCCGATGATACTATCTGCTTTCCGTGAGAGGTTATTGATGTCATGTACAATATAGATATAATTACATTTGTTATTTTTAGTGGAGTGGATAGATAGTCCTGCTGGCTCTGGTGATGAGAAAAGCCTAATAATAGCTACCATTTCTGTAGTGCTTTCTCTGTGCCAAAAACTTCATGGAGGGAACAAATCATTTTTATATTTGTATCTTTATCACTGAGCACCCAAAAAGCACTCAATAACTTTGTTAACCAGGTGGAACTATGCATGTGTAAAGTCTCTTATGTTTTGTAGAAGGGGCATTTATGTGAAATGCAAGCTAAATGCTTTACTATTATTATTAATAATGTCAAGGGGTGCAAATACCTTAGTCCCGCCTGAAAATTTTTATTGCATATGATGAGAAACAGAACGATTGTGTATTATCGGTTCATCATCCCAGGAGATTCCTTTATTGTTAAGTTGGGGCAATTGCTGGCTTTATTAAACTCAGTGCAATATTGGATTTTCATTAAAAATTCTCATTTTAAGAGTGATGTTTTCCACAATGTAACACTGTTCATTTATTACTTCATTTTAATTTTTTGAGCTTTCGTTTTCATGCATATGCTAAAGTATGTAAGCCTAGGGAAATCCTCTTGTGATTAAAGTATTAATTATACTTCGACGTTTCAAAAATTTACATAAACATCACAATTTGTCCCGTTATGATATTGGCACTTGGGATTCATTTTTATTTTGGAAAATATTTGTCATGATAAAAAAGAGCACTTCTGCTTTCCCTTCCTTTCTATTTTACTTCTATTAGAGATGATGAAAATTTGACACATGGACTAACATTTACAGGACAGAGAGAAATGTGTATCAGAATTACCTAAACCAGCTCAGAGTGTTGAAATCAAGCTATTAGACATGGCAGAACATTTTTATTATAATATATTTTTATTTTGTTTAAGGAATTTCCTTTTTATTTTTGTATTTCTGAGAGTCTTGATATTTCCTTGGAAGGTCTTTTCTGTTTTATGTTGCATTCTTATGTTAACTGACATATTTATGATTTGGGTCTCAACTGCTCTCTGTTATTGAGACCTTTCTCATTGGGAATGAAATTTATTTTCATTAAAAAATCTAGTCATTTTAATGCAGTCTTATAATGACATCACTCAACAATAGCATTTTGGATAAAATGTTAATTACACCATGAAACTCCAATTATCATAATGACGGTAACATTTGAATTTCCACTTTTTAAAATCCCCATAGTGCGTTAACCCTTTCTATTATGACAGTATGGCATAAAGGGTTGGCCTTGACACAGATTAGTCCTGAGGCTCTGGCTGTCTTTGAAAGTCTTTGGTGCTTAGTTTATCCAGTGTAGAAAGAAGGAGTTTAAAGTTTCCTTCCAGCTCCAAATATCTGCTACTCATTTTTGAGTTTACTTTGTTTCTCTCTTTTGTCTCTTCTGTCCTCTGTTTCCCTCTCCTCTTCCTGTTTTCCCACAGTCAAGGCTAACAACTCACCCTGATGCCAAGTGCGTTTTCTGCAGAGATTAAGAATTAACGGCCATGGTGCAGTTTGGCGTCGCTGCCTCAGTTGTCCCTTTGGTACTTTGTACGGACAACGCTGTTGGTGTAAGCTGTAAGAAGCACTAGACCAGTAACTATAAAATCGTATGCTCAAAGCCAAGGGTGAGAATATTGTTTAGAATCTTAAATATTAAAAAGTCTCCGTATTTATTGTGCCTTTGGGGCTGAGCAAGATTTGCACAGCCTGATTTTATATGTGATAATGCTGTTTTTGTTGGTTGACGCTATATGCTAATGTCGTTTGATGAAGGCCCATGAAACTTTAGGCTGGGAGTCTTTAGGGGTCACCCAGAGAAATACAGTCCTTTAAATGTCAACAAAATGAAAGGACTCTGTCATTTCCTATTGGTATTTGTGTTTGTACCTCCACTTGGGGAAGTTTTTTTCTAAGCCTACTCATTTTTCCTCGAGTTATTTCTATAAAAATAAGCAAAAAATCTTGGAGTATGAGAAACCTGCTTGCCTATCTATTTGTAAAATGTTGATGCACATACCAGAAATAGAAGCAAACACCAGGAATAACAAGGCATTTAATATATAGATAGGGAGTTCTAGTCTAAACAAAACAAAACGAATCTACGATTCAGAGAAGGGACAGGAGTCATCAGGCTATTTCCTTTGTTGTCTTGCCAAAAAAAAAAAAAACATGGACATAGAGTAAATTGCCCTTCAGGGAATACAGTCTAAATAGCCTAAATACAGAAATCTCTCTGGTTTTGGTGAAAACAATGATAAAAGCTAGGCTATCAGTGTTTTTTTTTTTAAAGATTATATTGGAGTAATATTTTCATGAAGAAATAAATTAATTTCTTAATCTAATGAACACTTACTGAGCATACACTGGATGTAAGATATGGTGGGAGGGCAGAAAGAGGATCTATGTTTCGCTAGATCCTTTCCTCTCTGTCTTTTATCAGGGTCCCTTGGGTCTTCTTTCTGCGCAGACCTCCATCACCACCATCTCACCTCACTTGGCTGATGGCCTCACTTCCTTCTACCCAGAGGTGATAACAGCAGTCACAAAGGTATTTCCCCATTTCCCCCGCCCGAGCTCCCGACCTGCCTTGTCCGCAGCACTCTTTGCCTTCCCTCTGGGGCTTCGATGTCACCGAGCCCACCCCAGGGCCTCTCCTCCACCACCCAAGGACCTTGGCCCTAGTCATCCCCTCAGCCATCATTTGTTCCTCTTTTCTGGATCATTCTCGCAGCATATAGTCTTCTTGATAATTCCCCCATTAAAAAAAATGCATTCCCTTGATGCGTCATCTCTTTTCGGTTCCCATCCCCTCTCTCTGCCCCATTTAAAACACTAATCCTTAGGGTGCACGGGTGGTTCAGTGGTTAGAATCCCCACCTTTCATGTGGGAGACTCGGGTTCAATTCCCAAACCATGCACACCCACCCCCTCAAAAAATAATAAAACAATAATCCTTGAAAGACTTTTTATACTCATTTTTGGTTGAAGAGACCCTAATCAAATTTTGCTCCTATCACTCTACCGAAATTGCCAAGATTCCAGGTAGCCTCGGTTTTGGAAGATTCAGTGGTCCGTTCGCTTTCTTATATTTCTTAACCTGTCTTTCGGTGTGGGGACCATCCTGTGCCCCCTGCCTCGTGCCGTTCCCTTGGTGACTAGGACCTGGTCCTCCCCTGGTTTTCCTCCCCCTCACTCATACTTCCTTCTCAGCATCTTTTACCATTTCCTCATCTCTCCGACCTCCCTAAAATGCTAGTATATCCTAGGGTTTACATTGTAGACATTTTCCCTCTCCTGTCTATTCAATCAATCCCTTGGTTTAAACATAATTTAAACCCGTGGTTATCAATCCTCCGGGCAGTTAATTACTGCATGTTATCCTCACTACATGTTAATCCAGGAAGTTTTTGAAAAGACTGTCAGGGAACCCAGATATTTGGATTTAATTGGTTTGGGATGACACCCAGGAGTTGGTATATTTTAGAAGCTCTTCTGTTGATTCGGGGCAGCAGCCAGACTTAAGACGCACCCATGTTGGGAGAGAATAAAACTCTATTATGTATAGAAGCAGCAATTTTGAATAAGAAAAGATTTGTCCCTTCTCTCCAGACCCAATCAGTCACTTATTGATCATAAATATATTTTAAATAAATTTCTCCACATCCATTCATGCTCTTTATGCTTTATTTGGCAAATTAGATGAGATTCATAAATATAACTAAGAGATTGAATAGGATGATGAATAAAGCAATCAGCATTTTCAATTTTTTTTTACCATCCTTGCTTTAAATTCCTGGACTTAGATATGTGTATTATTATTTTCTACTTGTTTTCCTAATTATTGTTTACATTCTACAATAGCCTTAAATTAAGGAGAGATTTTTAGAAGAACAAAGTGGGTTGTAATAGAATATGTGTGACATGATTCAATATTGATTTTTGGGTGTGTGTGTGCCTGTCTGGGTTATTTCTAGGTGGGAGGTCTATAGATGGATAATTTTCTTTGCAGCATTTCTGTATTTTATTAAACTTTGTAATTATAAAAATTTAATAAATGACAATTTAAGGAACAGCCTGCCAATACCTCACAACATGTTTCTATTCACATATACACTCTTGTGCAAATACTTGGTTTACTGTTTTATTCTTGGTGACAGGTAGTAATTGCTTAAGTGCACTGTATGTGAGAAAATGACATACATAAAGAAACATGAAAATCCTGTGAATTAAATCTCCAATTAAATAGCACAAATTAGGAGATACTGCATCACCAATGTAAAGCAGTGAATTTCTTTGCTTTCTTCCATAACCAGACCTCTTTTGGTGTTTGTGCCAAGCACCTCTCTGTTAATTTGGATTAGCTGTCATCACACTTGTGCTAAAGGCATCTTTTTTATACACATTATAACCAAACCACTTATGCAATTAAACCTGAAGATCCTAACTATCAGAAATGCAGATGGGCTGCACTTTTTGACAACAGTCTTGACCTTAAGTTAGCAGTATATTTCTCCTGCTAGGCTAAACATCTTTTCAGCCTATCTTAGGGTAATTTAAGCCTTAATTGCTCCAGGAACAAGACAAGTTGTTTTACAGTAGCAAAATCAAAGAACGCCTTGTTAGGGACTTTGTCAGCAGTGCAATCACCATTTACTAGAACAATGTATTTTGGTGCTACGTGGTTTGAAAAAGAAGAAGAGTGCCCAGGTTTGCACTTTATTTTAAAATAATTCTCCCTGTTTTTATTTATTTATTTATTTTAACTGTGTACATCTCCTGGATGATCTAGTTGTGAATGCATTGCTGTAAGTTGGAGGTCATAGGGCACTTTAAACTCTATCTTTCAAAGACTGCAAGGCCTCATTTCCAAGCTACTCACAGAGCTGCTCACGGGACCTTAAGGCAGCTTCCAAATAGCAAAATAGCAGGAGATTGCCTTGGTGGATAGTAAATTTGCGAATAAATGAAAGCCAATACTATTCAGGAAAGATCGAATTAATATTCATTTGTGCATGCATCGGTAGTTATGGTTTTGACGATGGCATTTAACCATTTGGTTGCAGTTTATGAAAATTTAACTGTTGTGGTTTGCCTTCATATGTGCAAACAGGGCTGTGTTGCTGGTGTTTCCCTTAGTGTAGCCTGACTCTCCAGCCTCCACCTCTGGGAGGCTTTGCCTGTTGTTCGGGATTTGAACTCTAGATGGCGGTACAGGGTGCATAATCAAGAGCTGAGTTCCGGTTGCTTTTCTTCTAGGGTTGTCGAAGTCTGATTAATGAGATCATTCCCCACTTCCTGAATCTCAGGGATATTTTCAACATCGTGTGTTATATAAAACAGATTGATTAGTCATACTGCTCAATTTGCCTACTGTTGGCATGCTACTTCATGAGCTAAGTCGTGTAATGCGGCTGTCTTTTTGTGTCTGGATAAGATAGACTTGGAAATAGACCCCCGAGCAAGACAGCTTCTTTGGTTTCCATGGCAACAAGTTGAGATTTGGGGGCTGAATTTTCACTAATATGTGCATCCTGGTGAACTCGGAGATAATGAAGTTGCTCACAAAAAAGGAAGGTGTCTGGTCATTTTCTTAGTTATACTTTGTGATATATCCACAATGCATGCAATCGAGACCCCTGCCCCCTTTTCTAGGCCATGCTGTTTGATGGCAGGGACACAAGCTTACCCCGATTACTCCTAACATTTCCTACTGTATACAGTTCCTTTTCTCTAACTTTAAGAAAGGGGGACTTTATTATTTTTATCTTCAGAGTTATGCACCATCTGTACTTTAAAATAATTGTGGCTGTCCCTGGAACACAAAGTGCTTCAAAGCTGCCTTCGAGAATGATCACTTTTGACATTTCTCTCTTCCCTTTTCATTGGAGTGTTTTGAAAAGGGTTCAGGCTTAGGGACCAGATCTGAGTTTGAATTCTCCTAAAGCCTCCTACCTCTTAAGTAACCTTGGGAAAAATGGCTTAGCATTTTTGACATTAATTTTCTCCTTTGTAAAATAGGGCTAATCACTCTTCCCTCCTCTAGCTGTTAGGAGACTTAAATAGGTTATGTGTGTATCACAAAATATCACTTACTCCCGAGTAAAGTTACTTTATCTTCACAGTAGGAGCTGTTATTATCGTGACAATTCTTTAGACGTTTTCAGTATGACATTCATTGTAGAATATGTGCCCGTGATTTAAATGAAATTTTATTTACAGCTCCACAGTGACTTAAATCCATGCATTCCTGAGAAATCACAGGCTGGGCTCAGTGCTCACAGGCACTCCAGACAGTCCTGAGGACAGGGCACGAGTTTGAAACAGGTGCACTGGACCAGCTGGAAACTCGCCCTGGGTGCTTTATTGAATCCTTTTTAGGGGGGCGAGGCCTGCTTCACTTTCCTATGGGATTTAAAATGATGATATAATCTCTCTTCCCAGTATAACTCTAAGAATTACTGTGAAGATCAAGTGATCTTCAGAGAAAGCAGTAGAAAAAAATTGGAAGAAACTGACTTAGTTAAAAGAAATGAGTCTCTCGTCTCACCAGCTCTAGATATCCACGTTATGACTCCTTTGGGATCTCCTGGGGAGGGGAAGCATTTGACGGTGGAGATGAGGGGGAGAGACAGGAGAGGCTGCCAAATCAGATACTTTCACAGAGTTTTGGTGATGTCTTCAGAGATTCTTCTTCTCTGCATCCTGCTGCTATTGGAGAGTCTCACCATAAATTCCCTGGATGCTCAAAAATGTTTCCCCTCTGACTTACTTTTAATTTTTCTCACTACCCCTGAGGTCTCTTGCTTGTCCCCTTAGATGGTCCTCTCAGACAATCCCAGGCCAATGTCTTGGCCATGGAAGAAGTGGACGTTGGCCCGCTGTTGAAGGATCTGGACTGACAGCATGTGATGATCCTTCATGAGCCCTGTCTCTAGGCTCTCACTTCCTTTATGGGCTGGGGGCTGTCCTTACCTAAGAGGTGCAAAACTGGCTCCTGTTGCCACACGTGCAAGTCTTGCTTAGATGACCTTGCACTTAATTTTGAAATGTGAAAGCCTTACCATTTGTTGTTTAGAGTTAAGTCTTGGGCCCCTGGATGGAAATGAAATGGTGAAATCCCATCTTGTCTCCTGTTCTATCCAGCTTGAGTTACACCGGTTTTGCCCTACTTTTAGCACTTGGTGCCATTTCAGAAAAAGTGAAAAGTGTATATTGAAAAAAGAAACAAAAAGATCCCATTTAACTTCTTTTCTTACTCCATGTATTAATTGGAGCTATTTGTAATTTACTGTTTGTTTATGTTTCTAATTTTAAATATTCATTGACTTTCTATGGATTTGGCCATTTCTTGTCCATCCTTTACAAGATTTTAAGAAAAGGAAATTGACCCAAAACATTCATCTTAGAGTGACATTTGAAGAGTTAAGCATCCTCAGCTGACTTCAGAGCGAACATTCAGCTCCACTGTTTTGTGGGAAGTTAGTAAACCTTTCTGATTAAATTATCTTTGTTTTATTGTGTGCTACATAGTTCCTGAACTGAACAGAACTATAGAATCTGTATTATAAGTGCCTCCGTGATAGCTTAAGTGGCTAAAGCCTGAGATGATTGAGAAATAAAGGCACTATTGTGGGAAGGAAGTGTTTATTCCACAACTAAGAACCACAAATGAGTATGAAATTCTAAGAAAGAAAGTGAAATAACCTTTAAATTAATAAATTACCCTGCAGGAAGTCTCCCAGAGCACATATCTTTTACATCCTTTTGAGTGTTGAGTGAATATAAAATAAGAAATACCAACGTACTCTTTAAGAGTTAATGAAAAAGATTTAAAATGTAGTTCTCAGGAGTGGACAGTGACCTTAAAATTGGACTATACAAATAAATCACATTCTACTGGCAAAGGGTTATACAAAATAAATTATTGAACTTTCAAAGATTAATCATTATATTGTATTATATTGTGATATCTTTTAAACAATGAAATTGGTGTATTAAGGTTAAGGGTTTTCACTAGGAAATAATGTTTTTTCTTAAAGTCCTATTCATATACTAAGCACGTAACATCTCAATATAAAGCTCACCAGAAAAATAGAAGAGGCTGTCCTGATCAGCAGAGAATACCCTATAAAATGCACGAACAGGGCAGGGATGATAACGGTTTCTGGCACCCTATTCCTCAATATTCTAAGCTGGGCTTGTATTGAAGTATCTATAGTTGATTAGAAAAGAAAATCCTGCTTCCAATTTTTCTGTAGTTCTATGCTTCACTCCTGAATGTTAGTCTAGAAGTTAGTTAGGAAGCTAGAATGACAGTTGGTAGTGTATGCTGAGAAATGGGAGGGGTAAATGAAGTCTTCTATTATATGATTATGTACTTCACTTTCCCATCTAATTTGCCACAAGGTAATTCACCCTTTATTTTCCTGTCTCTTAACAAGAATGGATAGCTGCATTCTCTGTTTTTGGAGCTTTAATTGTTTGCTAGACATTGTACATCTATTCCAATAGTGCTTATAAAGCTTGTGGGAATGTCCCCCTTCTTAGAGTTTCAGCCAGTGGGACTTTTGAATAAAACTCTAATGGTAATTGTGTTGAGAAGACTATTTGAGAATAACCTCAAAGTCTCTGGATGTGAATTATAGGCCATAGAGGAGTCCTGAGGATGGGAAAGAGCGAGGGAGGCTGCAGCAGGACTGAACAAACTTTTCATTATCTTGACTGTAATGAAACAGTTGTTTTTATAAATTGCTCTAGTTAAAAGCAATGAGCAAACAAATAAATTTTTATCTCATGACAATTTTGTGACCTTGGAACTGGCATCTATTTCCTCCATCTGGTCTAACAGTTTGTCGCATATTTTCTCTGTAATATGTTTGTTCTTCTACTCTTTTATCCTTTTCCTTATACTCACCAGAATGCTTCCACTCCAGATAAGTGTACCTCAAAAGTCTGTTTGCATCTATAATCTATCTTTTTCATCTATATACCTATCTCTATCCATCTGTCTTTCATCTATCGTTTTCTCTCTCTAATCTATCATCTAGCTACATATCTGGGTGGCTGCTATCTGTCACCTGTCTAGCCAATCATCCATCATTATCTATTTTTATCATTTTTCTGTCACTCTATCTATCACCATCTATCAAAGTATTTTCTGTAAGTTTCTATTATAATCTACCAGGGATATGCCTAGTGCTAATTATGAGGCATGCTTATAGACTAGAGGAAGTAATTCAATAGGAAGAGGTAGTTAACAAAGAGAAGTGTAGATTAGAGGAGAGAGAGAGAAAAAGCCAGTTATCAGAGATCAAGATTGAATAGGCGTATTATGAATCCCAGCAGCATGTTTCCTTGGAGCCCATGACTTTGAGCAGTAGAAGAATATTTTGAAAATTGATGCTGAAGTAGATGTGAGGTTGGTGGCTCTTGGGTTCCAGGAGCTCTGTAAATCTTTTAGAATTGCAGAACAATGGTCAGGAAAGGGCAGTGTTATATTCAACAGTATTTAAATATAAGGCTGGACTTTTATATATATTGTCTTTGCAGTATATATAGACAGCTAGAAAAGTTCATTTTGAGTTTTGGGCAGTAGGCAAAACTAAGGAGCTCCCCCGCCTGCCTTTTTAAAAAATGGATAACATCAAGGGCAAGATCAATTAGCGGGGCACTTAGGAGGAAGGGTTTTTGGTAGTGAGGGAAGACATTTCAGCTCTGATTGTGCTGTGAGTTCTGTCTTTTTCCTTTGTTTGGCTTTGACATTACACTTTAACCACTGACATCCAGCCTTGACCCCTAACATCCGACAGTTGATCTCCACCCTTCCCATTGGTACCTCCAACCCAGAGAGGTCTCCATTCAAGGAAAACCCTGATGGGTTGCTTGGGTTAGTTTAGTTCGAATTATTGGAAAATTGAAATTTTCTTTTCAGTTCTTTTGTTTGTCATTTGACTGGTGTATAGCTTGGGTTCAACTGGAGAAAGAAGACCAATAGTAAGAGTGTGTGTGTGTGTTTCTTTGTTAAGGATAATTATCTTATGCAATTGTGGGAGATGGTTAACTAGTCCTTGGGAGCTGTCTCCAGTCAGATGCTGGAGCCTGAAGTCCACAGGGCAGACTTTCAGTACGGGAAGATGAGGAAGAGGCTGGAACCCCACCAGGAATGGACTGAAACCCATGTCCATTCCTATTCCTCTGAAATTGGTGACATGAGTATCTTGCAAAAGCTGGGGCTTTCTTTCCTCATGGAAATAAGACACCCCGACCCAGCAGCTGCTTGAGGCCATTGTTGTGTCAGTAGAGCAGCAACAACTGTATGTGCAATAAATTGGCTGCTGTCTCCCTTCCATGCTGCAAAATCTCTGTTCCCTGTGGCCCACTCTAGCTAGAAATGTACTAGAAAGGGGACTCTGGGAAATGTAGCTACCCCCAGCCAAGTGGTCCTACCACAAGGCCGTTGTAACTTGTACAATTTGTGATAGTGGTGGTGGTGATGGTGGCAGCAGCTAACATTAATTGAATGAATGCTTCCTAAGCGATATGCACAGGGCTAAGCTTTTTATGTGATAGTTTCATCTGACCTCATTTAGTACTGTAAAGTGGTTTGCGTTACTGCCATCACACCTAATGTACCCAAGGCAGAGAGGCTGCACATTAAAATGCCTATAAGGGCAGGTGGTTACCAAACAACTGCTTTCAAAAATGTCCCCCACATAGCATGGGTTTCTTTGGTTTCCTCACTTGTTAAAAATGTCACCTTTATGTTAAAAGGGAAGAAAGTGTTAGTTCAAACATCTGCTGGAAAGACTATCCATAATGTCATATGTTTTCATACACACAAAATAGTAAATTTGGAGCACTGAAATTTGACAACCAGTTAAGTAACTTATCCCAAGATAACTAGTGACCTCTGGTGACACAAAAGAATCTCATGTTGATTTCCCATCTAGCTATAAATGTGGTAATCAATCTGATATACTTGAAATGTGCCATTTTTTATGAAGTTAACCACATCTGTGATGTCCTGTAACACATTGTACATTGCTGCATTTACTTGCTTATGAATAATGCAGTGAAGAAAATTCACTTGTGGTGGCATCTCATAAACTCGCTCAGGAATCTTTTATTCCAGCCAGAACAGCTGTCCTGTCGATGGTTGTGTTCGCTCAATTTTTCCATAAAACATTGTTTTTTTAATCAAGAAATAATTTAGTATTGAGACTCTTTCTTCCCTGCCGCTTCTTTCTTCTATTGGCACACAAAACATAGCTTTTCAATGTCTTTCATTATTGAAAGGGGATGCATAATATACCAAAATACCACAAGCTTGTTGCAATAGCAACATCTGTATTTTCAATCAACTGTGTAACTTTCTTCCCACATGTGTGTTTTGACATTGTTTTTTCAATTTTCAGCAGTGTTTTCAATGTCTTCTGACAGTATTTGCTGACAAATAAAAGCATTCAATTTTGTCATTATACAATCATTCATGTATTATTTCAGCCATTTTTACTGCAGCTGAAAGAATGTTTCCAAAAATTTGCAGTTTTGGTTTTTAGTTTTAAATGAGAAATCTCAAAAGAGACTTTTAGATATTTACCATTAAATTCAGTGAAATTTTGTAAGATTCTATGTTATTTGCTGAAAAATTAAGAAGAGATATTTTCATGTTCTTGATACTTATTTTTAAAAATGTGTGATTAATTATTAGCTAATATTTCACAATATACATTTAGAGGCAAGCATCTTGAAAATAATAGTTTTCTTGATAAAATATCTGTTTAATTTTTATCCAGCCTAATTATTTCAGTTTGTTTTTTAAATTCATAGAAACAAATAGCTTTGTTGAATTGTTGACAATTCCATCCTGATCAAAAGGGGGAAAAGAAGTGCAATTAAAAAAGTATCAGTGGCAGAGAGAGTTGAAATAGAGTTGTGAGACTACTCTGCAGGTTGCTCTTAACGCAAGCTTCAGGTAGACCTTGCTACCTATCATAACCTGCCAATCCCCAACCAGGACCATTCCAACCAGTCCTAAAGAACACCTAGGACAGTATAGAACATTCCACAAGGGTTCCACGTACTAGAGTAGCTTTCTAGACGGGTCCCTTGTCCAGATAAGTCCTGAAACCTGGCCCAGCCTCTCCACAACATCAGATAGTTCCACCTCCCTTCCCCATAGTAGTGACAGACCCTTCCAATATGAAAAATTTAGAATGGCTATAACCCGAACACCCCTAAAGAGAGGGATGGAAATATCAAAGGTAATGGTGAAGTTATACAGAGAAGATAGGATTTAACAAATGAATATGATTGCTGAATCATTAAATTAATATCTCTTTTAGTCTCCAGTGTTTTAGAGCACTAGAAGTAAAAACCTAAAATTGTGGAATTGTAACCCATGTCAAACTCTGGAATATGTTCTACAACTAATTGTGGCATTGTGCTTTGAAATTTATAGCTTTTTTGTATATATGTTATTTTTCATGAAAAAGAAGGAAAAAAAGTTGATTGTGATGATAAAGAAATATTTAAGCCTTCTAGCCTCCTGTATTCTGGAGTAGCTAGAAGGAAAATAGACGATCGTATGGTAGCCCATGACAAACTCTGGGATCTGTCCTATAACTACATTTGAATTAGTGCTTTGGAAACTATTGATTTTTTATTTCTTTGCCTTGTATATATGCTATACTATGCAATAAAAAAGTTAAAAATCAAAAACAAAACGAACAAATAGCCTGATCAAACCTCTGGTGGCTAATTAGTTCTGCTACTTGCTCACCATGGTGTTATTTACTAATCAAATGTGATGATAAAGTAGGGAGCAGAAATTATGAGGTGCAGTTTTGCCCTCAAAGCAAAGTTCGTTAAAGAATACTGTATGATGAAAATACATTTTGACCTTTTCATTTCTGGAAGGTCACCTGAGGGAAGCTTTTAAATAATTATTTCAGGCTTTCCTTTTCCTACAACTTTAAACAAAAGCTTTAATTTCTTTAGCACACCTATTTGGATCTTATAACTGGAAAATTGTGTCAACTCTCTGAATGTTCATTTTCACAACCTCCAAATTGTGTACAGTGGTAATTTTCCACAGTTAGAGACTTTTGAGATTTTATTCAACTATCTCTGACCTGGTTTTATATAGATGTTCTAAACTATGTAAGTATTATTTCACTGTTAAATTCTTTTACATAACTTTTGCCTTGGGCTTCAGATATTTAATGTAAATTTAGGTGAAAATAGGAAAACTATCCCTTTCCATGTGAGAGTTTGATATATATATAAAACTTAGGCTTACGCAAGTACCTTAGTTGAATAAATGCACAAAGTACTACCTTTCACTTTTATCTGACATGGCTTTGTTGTACATCTGTAGATTAACCTCACCAAAGTGAAACTTTTCCTATTCATTTATTATATATTTTTTATCCACTGCTGTCCTTAGGTTTTGCTCAATTCTGCATCGAACTTTGAAAACACCATTTTCAGTGTACCATATTTTCAATGAATAACTACAAAGTAATGTCCAAATATTTCATGGTTGTTGGGGCAGTACTGTTAAAATAAATAATATCTAGGAAAAAAATAATGAATAGCTTGTACAAGGGACAAGATAATGATCCCTTTTAATATTTTTATTGTTAAATTGTGCTTGCATTATTAATATTATTTTCACTTTTTTTTGCAAATATCTTTTAGAATCAACTGCCCATTTTACAGGCTAATTAAAAGCTAGAAAACCTATAAATCCATAAAATTGGGTGCATGCAAAGCATCATCTACTGGAACATGTTGAAAATGGGCAAATTAGAAATGCTACCTCTGTGAACTTGCCATTGTTTTGGTGCAAACGTCCTTTCTTCATTATCCCTCACCATCATTACAGGGCATACCGAAGGGGGGTGGAGGCGGAGAGGGAAGGACCTCCATATTCAACCCAGTTAGTAAAGGTTAGTAGAATTTATTTTCTCCATAAGTTTTAGACAAAAATTAGCTATACCTGGAAGTTCTAGCCCACCGTCTTGGAGAGCATTTTCTCAACAGAACAATGATGGCAGAGCAGAGTAGAGGCTTAGGAAACCATGGTAACAGTAAACAGATGTACTTTTGCTTGACTTCCTGTGCATTTCCCTCTCTGTGAATTCTCATGGAAGGAGCGAGAGGAGACAAGACATAGCTGGGACAAGATACAATTTAGAAATACAAACAGACCTATCTTCCCTTACAGCTTTAAAGGTTTTGATTCTTGAATTAAGGTGCTTGAATTAAGGTGAGAATAGAATATTTCTCTGCAGCAAGATGAGTTTCAACAAAATCATTGTGTGGAAATATATGGCTTTGTGTACTGCCATCGAAGTCTTTAACTCCTATATGTTCACCTTTGTTCAGGAGTATTCCTTAATTTGTTCCATGTTTCTGTAGAGAGGATAATATTGTATTTATTTCAAACAATAATAGGCACAACTAAGAACAAGTATGGTCTTAAAATTCTCCTTTCGTTTCTGTTACTGGTTAATGACACAAAATTGTGTTGAATTCACTAGCATGCTGAAAGGAGTTTGTGGGAGAAAAAAGAATTTGTAGCAATTTGGGGACAAATTTACTGTGAAAACATTCACTCCTGAGCACTTCTGCTAATTCTTGGCATAGCTTTATTTCATAGTGATACCCTATATAATATATACTCTGTTACGCAATGATGAAACATGTAAAGTGTGAGTTGAAAAAGAACCTCAAGATTGTGACAAGGTAGCAGATACGATCTTGCTGAAATCACTGAAATTCTGTAGAATGGATTCAGAATTGAACATGATGATTCGGTCATTCTTGTCACAGAACTGCCATCCCTGGTGCCGTCCTAAGCCCTTGAGATTCAGCCGTGAGTAAAGTCAAGTGTGCATTGTACGCTGCAGAACTGTTAAGGAAAAGGCAGAGCAATCTCATGTCAAAAACTGGCTACACTCCATGGAAAATTACAGATATCACTGAACATTTCAGAGGGCTAAATGGAGACACTAAAGTAAATGTTATTGTAGGAGAATGATTGGAACTACATGGCCAGATGGACAAGCTGATAACATTAATGATAGAGGTGCAGTAGCCAACACTCAGAGTGTCTAGTTTCTAGGCATTTGTGATGTCAATTCTTGGAATAAACGTAAAGAATTGGGGAAAACTCTGATGACCATGTTGAAAATTTTATTTCCTGCAAGGTCAAGCTGTGTTTCTCAAAATATGGATATGAAACACCTACACCCAAATCCTATGGTATGTATTTGATAATTCAGAATCTTGGGCATTCTATAGATTCAATAAAATCTGCATATGGCATAGAATTTTTATTTTTAATCTTGGTGACTTAGACAATATTCGATGATGTGTGAGCATAAGAAACACTTGGCTGTGCTGTGCTTCTGAATCTAACAAAAGTTGGTGAAGGAACTTGAGGCAATGTGACCATTTTATCTAAGGGTGCATTAGAGTCGAGGAAGGAAAAATTGAGAATAACTGGGCTGTTTTGCTCTACAACATGACAGCAGATTTCAACCACTTAAGTAAAATTTCAGCTCCAATTCAAAGCACAAGGCTTGAGGAAAGAAATAGCTTGAGAGGGTTGAACCTTTCATGAATTGCTATTCAGTGTACAAATATTTATTTTCCTTGTAATGAATAGAGTGAGGTCTCTAAAGATGCGGCGTGGTTGTTGAGCAGAGAGCCCTGAGCTTAGGTTTCAGTAAGGATGTGCACAAGATTGAGAGATGGTCTTGGGACCCTCTCTTTTAAGGATGAATAGAAGAAGGAGGCCCCAAATCATTAGGGTTTCAGGAAGGTTGTATCCTGAAATGATGTGAGTTTGCTAGAACACTTGTTCATTTGCTTATTTATTTATTGTTTTGTTTATTTTCCTCATTTTATAAGATTAAGGAAAAGATAGTCTTGCTCATGTTGAGATGACAAGGGGTAACTTCCTTAACTGCCATTTCTATGTTCTGAATTCTTTTCACGGAAAAAAGCCACAAAAAGCCCATAGCTAAAAACCAAAGTATCATTGAGAGAGGATTGCTCTCCCAAAAGAAATGGGTTGAAGCTTGGCCTGGCCACCCTTCAGTTCTGTGACTTTGGGAAGTCCTTACTTCTTTGAACATTTCTTCTTATCTTAAAAATGGGGAGAAAAGTACCTGCATCATAGATTTGTGGATAATAAAGGAATAAATATAAAACTCGGATGTAGATATTCAAAATGATGTTATTATTTTTTCAAAGTTAACTTTCTGGCCTAGTCAAATCCCTTCTTAGCTTATGAGACACTAAGAAATTAAATATCTCTAATAGCTGTCATGTTTTTTTTCCTCAAACCTTATTCAAGGTTCCATGTACTTATAGTGTTCAATTAAGCTGTCCACATAAGTTATATTGGGAAATGCACTAGTCAAAATATAAATTTTGTACCAAATAAATATTTTTTGCTTTAGTCTTATACATAAGTTAAACTTTTAAAATATGAATTACCATCTATTTTCAACACCGTACAGTATTGACATTCCTTCGTTCTTCCTCATGCAAAAACATTTTAAAATTTGTACATTTAGTCACTATCATTATACACTCTAGGCATTCCTAGATTATATCTTCTCAGTCTTTATTGTCCATCTTTCCTTCTGATTTCATTTGTGCCCCCAGGCCTCCTCCCTCTATCATTCTCAAATTCAGCTTCCTTCAAGTGTTCTAACATTGTATTATAGTTAGGTAGTATTGTGCTATCCATTTCTGAATTTTTACATTCAGTCCTGTTGCATGATCTGTATCCCTTCAGTTCCAATTACCCAATATCTACCCTATTTCTATCTCCTGATGACCTCTGTTCTTAACTGAAATTCTCCAAGTTCATTCATGTTAGTTCATATCAGTGAGACCCTACAGTATTTGCCCTTTTGTTTCTGGCTCATGTCACTCAACATAATGTCCTTAAGGTCCATCCACATTGTTATATGTTTCTTGACTTTATTCTGCTTTACAGCTGCATGATATTCCATAGTATGTGTATACCACAGCTTATTTAGCCACTTGCCTATTGATGGACATTTTGGCTGTTTCCATCTCTTGGCAATTGTAAATAATGCTGCTATAAACATTGGTGTGCAAATGTCTGTTTGTGTTCTTGCCCTCATGTCCTCTGAGTAGATACCTAGCAATGGTATTGTCAGATCATATGGCAATTCTATACTAAGCTTCCTGAGGAACCACCCAACTGTTTTCCACAGCAGTTGCACCATTTGACATTCCCACCAGCCTCTTTCTCCACACCTGCTCCAGCACTTGTCATTTTCTGTTTTATTGATAGTGGCCATTCTGGTGGGTGTGAGATGATATCTCGTGGTTTTGATTTGCATTTCCCTAACAGCCAGGGAAGTTGAGCATCTTTTCATGTGCCTTTTGGCTATTTGTATTTCCTCTTCTGAGAAGTGTCTGTTCAAGTCTTTGGCCCATTTTGTAATTGAGTTGTCTGTCTCTTTTGTTGTTGAGTTGAAAAATCTCTTTATACATTCTGGGTACTAGACCTTTATCTGATATATGGTTTCCAAATATATTGTGTAGACTGTCTTTTTACCTTCTTGACGAAGTTTTTTGATACACAAAAGTGTTTAATTTTGGAGGAGTTCCCATTGCTTTTTTTTCTTCAATGCTTGTGCTTTGGGAGTTAAGGTCTAGGAAACCACCTCCTATTATAATATTTATAAGATATTTCCCTACATTTTCTTCTAACAGTTATATGATCTTAGCTCTAATGTTTAGGTCTTTGATCCATTTTGAGTTAATTTTTGTATAGGGTATGAGATATGGATCCTCTTTCATTCATTTGCATGTGGATATCCAGTTCTCTAGACACCATTTATTGAAGAGACTGTTCTGTCCCAGGTGAGCTGGCTTGACTGCCTTATCAAAGATCAATTGTCCATAGATGAGAAGGTCTGTATCTGAACACTCTGTTCGATTCTGTTGGTCAGTATTATCTATCTTTATGCCAGTACCATGCTGCTTTGACCACTGTAGCTTTGTAATATGCCTTAAAGTCAGTTAGTGTGAGACCTCCAACTTCATTTTTCTTTCTCAGGATACTTTTAGCTATTCAGGGCACCATGCCCTTTCAGATAAATTTGGTTATTGGTTTTGCTGAGTCATTTTTGAGAACAGATAGGGAATGGGCAAGGTGTCAGGACAATTTCATTCTGATTTTCAAACTGGGGACCAAGATGGACTCAGAAAACTACAGGTTAGTTTGTATAACATTGATTTTCAAGAGGATTTTGTGCATATTATTCAAAGAATGGAATTTTTGCAAATGTGCAAGGTATAAATGGATGCTTACTAGTTCCAAACAGTAGTTCACCTTGAGCAAGTCACATGAGGTTAATTCGGTTTCTTTTGTTGACCAGATTACTAGATACAGAGGTCAGAAAATCTTGTTGGACAAAGGTATGAATTATTGCACAACATTTGATGAAATTGATTGTTTCTTTGTGTTCAGAATTAAAGGGCTGGGTGGTGTGATGGTGGCTCACTGGCAGAATTTTCGCTGTCATGCCAGAGACCTGGGTTCGATTCCTGGTGCCTGCCCAATGCAAAAAAGAAAAAAATTAAAGGCTTATAGCTATGATGGTTGGATTGATTGAATTACCATTCTCTTTCATGCTAATAATTTTGCTCAACAACTTGGGATCATTTCTTAAAATTTATTGATATAAAAATTAGGTTGATGATTAGATGAGTGGGATGGTTTTCCTCTGCAGTTGTGTAGATATGTTTTCCTAACAGTCCATTTCTTTCAATGGAAGGACCAATTGGGTGATTTTTGAAAGTGTAGGCTAGGAGCGGAGAGAGTCAGGCTGTAGATCTCCACAGCATCTAAGGTGTGCAGTGTGCATGTTTGTTTGCTTTTTACTCCTGGGTAAAGCTGCAGTATACATTTTTTGTGTGTTTGTTTTACATGCTTTTTTAAAAATATGATATAATATCCAGAGTTTCCTCAAGCCTTGCTTCTTTTTCTTGGGTTTGAAAATGCATACCAGCTTGCTAGCTAGATGAAAAACTTTCTTTTGAGAGTGGCTATTCTAGTTTGCTAGCTGCCAGAATGCAACAACACCAGAGACAGATTGGCTTTTAATAAAAGGGGATTTATTTCATTAGTTCTTCAGAGGAAAGGCAGCTAACTTTCATCTGAGGTTCTTTCTTACATGGGAAGGCACAGGGTGATCTCTGCTGGCCTTCTCTCCAGGCCTCCGGGTTTCAACAACTTTCCCCGGGGTGATTCCTTTCTGCATCTCCAAAGGCCTGGGGTGAGCTGCTTGGGCTGTGCTACGTTGAGCTCTCTCATTTAAGCACCAGCCAATTAAGTCAAACATCATTCATTGCAGCAGGCACGCCTCCTAGCCGACTGCAGATGTAATCAGCAACAGATGAGGTTCATGTACCATTGGCTTGTGTCCACAGCAACAGAATTAGGTGCCTTTACCTGGCCAAGTTGACAACTGAATCTAACTATCACAGTGGCTGTCAGGTTTTATTCAAGAAGTTAAAGCTTCTCTATACTCTGCACATAAGCTTGGAATGGGAAGAGGCGGTGCCTGCCTGGCCAGCTGTTCTGCCTGCAGGTCTTGAGGAACCTGTTGGCGGTCCCAAGGTCTACACTTGCTGATTCTGTGTCTGGAGTTTGTCCTGAGTTCTTTCCTCTGCTATTTTGACTGTGTTTCTCCTGTTCTACTTTTTCCATCAGTCTGTTTTCTATTGTCCTGATCCACTGTTTTTTTCCATTTCATGTTTTCTATCCTTATAATTCTTTTATTTTCCTCTTTCCCTGGGGCTTTAAGAGAGAATGAAGGTATAAATAGACATATGGGGTTGTCTTCTTTAGATCACAATATTTATATTGCAGCATCTTTAGAGGAAAAAAAAACAAAAAGCAAAACAAGAAAAGTCTCACCAGTTATGTTAGCGTACTGTTTTGGGAAATGCTTATACAATATTTTAGAATTTAGAGAAATAAACAGAAATAGTTAGCTACTGGGACACTGTGAAGTAGGTGTTATTGTATGAAAACATTACAGATGAAGAAACTAAAGCTTAAATCATGTAATTGGCCTCAAAAATCGAATGGAAGAGTTGAGATTGGTCCAAGTCTTCTGACTCCAAAGGCAGTAATTTATAATAATAAATGCATTTAAAAAGTTTCAAAATATTGGATGAAATTGAAAATAATTGATAAGCAGTCACTAAAGATTCAAACTAATATAACTAGAATATATACTTCTTGTCATTGTTTTTCCTTCTAGAATATTGTTTATGGCTTTTTATGGTTGCAGTTATTATGAAGCACCCATTTTTTTTTATTACTTAGGTTTCATTTTCACCCTCCAAAGTGATATTATGCAAATATTGCTGTTACAAACATCTTTATGCATTTGATTAAAATATTTGGATGATTTCCTCAGGAAAAATTTCCCAAAACGGAAATTTCAAGTAACACTTGGATGGTTCCTATTACATAATGACATACTGATTCTCAAAAGTTTTATTCCAATTAATGTCAACTTCATAGCAAACCCTATTTCTTTGTTGCCTTCCCATTATTATTTAACTTTATGAAACATTTTTAATGGACCAACTTTCATTACCATCAGTCCTTCTTAAAGTATAAAATGTGGGAGACAAGGCCTAGCAACTAATAACATTAAAAAAGAAGAAATATATCCTAGACTGTAACCCTAATATGAGGGAGAGTTATGAAAAAACTAACTGAAAGATGATGTGATCTTGGGCTTCTAAGAAACATAGAATTTAATTCTGATAATAGTCTCTTAATTGGTTAATTCTTACCCAGAGCACCAAGCCTGTCTTAAATAGTTTAATAGTTACTCATTTTATGAACAGAACTTCAAGTATCATTTTCATTTCTCAGTGGCACCATTTAACAAAAATATGATTCTTTTAGAGATGAATGGCATGGACATGAAGGACTTAAAACTTTAGCTTATAAAGAAAAATTGAAAAATGGGCCATTTTTTGGCAGAGAAGAAAATAAAAGCATGATGCACTTAAAAAGTAAGAAGGAAATTTTTTCAAATAATACCCATGCAATAGAATTAGAAAGAACACAGGTTGAAATTTAAGTGACGTGAGTGCAATGTGAGGAAGAACTTTCTAATAGATGAGACCAAAAATAAGATGCATAGAAGAGCTAATAAATTGTTGGTCACTTTATTGGAAGTATTATATAATGCCTGACGAGTTGAATTTGGTAAATACAATAACTTTTTATAACTGTTCTGCTCTATGAAGTTATAATTTTTCTTAAGAGTATATTCAATCTAAATTAAAAGTTACAGGTAAGAGTACCCCATGTCTGTATAGGATCCAGATGAGAACTGACTCAGTAAAAGTAATAAATGCAATAATACTGTTCCAGTAAGTTGAATTTCAATAAGTAATAATTGCTCTTACGTATTTGTCTCTGAATCTTCAAAATCACAGAACTTGAAACTTCAAGTGTACTATCGTTAAAAAACAAAGCAGAGATATTGGCATTCGTTTTGACCTTGTTAAAACTAGAACAGGAAATAGTGTTCTTAGAAGAGATTTTTATATTTTTTGAGTTACTGACTTGCTGTGAAGATAAATATTCCCAGATAATTGGTTAATTTGTCCCCAATAAATGTAACTTGGTTTAAAGTTATTTCTACACCTTGATTTTTTGAGAAATCCTAATAATGGACTTTTTATTCAGTAAATATTTTTTTATATTTATTAAATAGTGTTCTACAATGTATATTTTTTTTCCTGGAGAAAATCATGTATTTGCTTTGTCTTTATTCATCAAGTCTGTTTTATGGTTGATTTAAAAAAGTGGGGGCTATTATAGATCACACACATCATTTAAATTGATCTTAGATTATTTTATTTGCTATTCACCTAGGAAATGAATTGTTAAGGTAGAAAACTGGTAGGGTGTACATATCACCTTTAAAAAAAATTCAGAATTGAGAAAGAGAAAGTGGTAATGATTGATGTTTCTTTGAATCGGCTGGCCATAGGCAAGGAAGCCAAATATTATTAATATGTGCTCTGAAGTTCACTGCTCTTTGGATAACTGACTTTGAAAAATGACCCTCGGGCTTGGTGTGCAGTGTGTGCTAGAGAGATGTGGCTGTGTAGGCACAGGTGGAAAGTTCATGGTACTTATTGGCAAGGAAGCAAATTCAGTTCTAGTGACCCTAGAAATCATATCGAACAAACTGACGGATAGATTTTTTAGGCCACTTTATATTAAATAACATTTCAGTTTTCCCACAATCATTTAGGTATAAAAGTTGAAAAGTAATACTTAAATGGAATAGATCACATAATGAAGTTACCTACTTTTATAGTCATCTCAAACGGGGGGTTCCCAGTGGATTTTTAAGACGTCGGATGAATAGGAACAGTGCAGCTGGGGAAAGATGCTTGATGGTGATAGCAATAGTTAGCTCACAACTTTGGTCACATGACTTTTCCCTAGTGGCCATGTCTAATTCCACTTCATATGCATTATAAAGCTGCCAGCAACGGATGGTAATATTTTATCATTGTCAGTTCCATCCTTAGTATGATATTAACTTATTATTTCCATTTCTCCATGTTGCTCAATCATTAATTAATTTTTAAAAAATTACTCATCCTCTGCTTTGTTAGCTGTTTTTTGCTTTTGTTGTAAATTAATTGCTTAAAACCACAAATCCCAAATCTTCAACCAACTGAGGTAAAACACCAGCCTTTTTCACAAAAGAGTAGAGTCACACCAGCTCTGTGCGCCCCCTCTGTACCCCGCCCCCTCTCAGCCTCATCGACCAGTCAGATCCTATGAGATTTTTGAAGGGGTTGAATTCATTTTGAAGTGAATGTAGTTCTCAGCCAGCCAGTTTTTAAAATGAGGGCTTCAAGAAAAGAAAAATCTGAAAAAGAACAGATCTTGATTCCCCAAAGTTTTATTTCCTAATATAGTCCAAATATTTTTGTCTGGTTTCAGATCAGAGCATTTCTTGTAGGTGAAATGTGTGTGTGGGTGTGTCTGTTTCTGAGGTGGGTAATAACGGCATTAGGTTTTAGCCAAGGCCAAAAGTATCATCCTTCATTTTCATAATTGATAACATGAGAGACAGCTTATTTATTTATTTATACTTGTTTGGCATGGGCAAGCTCTGGTAACTGAACCCGGGGAGAGACAGCTTTTTTAGAATTAGAAATACAAATAATCAGTTGATCCTATAATCTTTTGTATTTGCAAAGCATCTTAGACCAATCTACTAACTACCTGATAAAGATCAGGTATGTCATCTTTATGTCAGCGATGTGACTACCTGATAAAGATTTTACTTGCTGCACCTATTTGGTCTCTTGCCTTCATAGAATTCTTTGGTGGCCTTCCATCCCCTAATAAATGATGTCCAAACACTTAGTACTTGAGATTGGCTTTGACCATGGTTCGCAAATTTTGGCATGTATGAAAATCATCTGAAGAACTTTTAAAATAGATTGCTGGTTTCATCTTCAAAATGTCTGATTCAATAGATTTAGGGTAGGACTTGAATATTTGCAGATTTAAAACATTCCCAGGTTGATGCCGATGCTTTGAGTTCAGGGAGCACACTTGGAGAACCACCGGCATAGAATGTTCTCCACGATCCAGACAGATTAGCCTAACCTTAGACCATTCCCTCATACTAGGCGTGTTTATCAGCCTATTCACAGTTCCCCAAATGTGAGCTGCTCTTCTGTAACCCAGAGCTCCGCCAACACCAGAGCTGAGCTCCGCCACAGGATGCGAGTCTCACAGTGAGACAGAATTCAAGGATGAGAAGTAAAGTGAAAGCAATCAGCAAGCTTTTGTTGAAAGAAGAGTACATACTGAAGGAATTAGCGTCTGCAAGCTCAAGAGAGAGCTCCCAGTGGCTTGGGTTAGGTTGTTTTATAGGGGCTTTAGCCTACAGTAGTTTTTAATTTTTGCCCTGTAATCCCATGGTTGTCAGGTATTCATGTTGTTTCAGAAGAGTTGATTACCACCTGCCCTTGTGGCTGTTTTGTTATGCACTCATCACATTGTTTCAAAGAGTTCTTTCTGTTGGATGGATAGGAAGCTAGTTTGCAGCCTTCCCAGCCTGGAGCTAGTGGCAAGGTCTTGTCTCAGTTCATCCTAGGGAGCTGGTGGTGAAGGTTTTCATTCTTTTAGGACCCGGTGGAGGACCTGTGATCACAGCCCAGGTATTCTGTCCTGCCTCACTGCATGCCTCGCTGTTCTACCTCCTGCCTTTAGGGGTGAGTTTGAGTGAAGTCTTCTCTGTGAAGTATTCTTTGACCTCCCATGATCTCCTTTTCCTCTCCCTCTTGCTGTCCATCTTCCAGCCCTTTTGACACAGGATTTACTGTTAGTTGAAAGTGAATTCCTTGAGGGCCCTAATTACAATAAGAAGTGTAATTCCTCGTCACATGCATAAGTTTTATCTTAGTTCTGTCTGCTAAGAGGCTGTGATTATAAGTATCTAGTTTGGACCCAGAAGCCCAAGTTCAAATTCTTTTTTTTAGCTCCCTGACAGTGTTAATACAGGTGAGTTACTTAGCTTCTCTGTGCTTCAGTTTCATCAAATGCATAAATAATATGATTCCAATGATATATTCCTTGTAGTTTGGTTGTGAGTGTTAAATGAGTTAATGTACATAAAAGACTTTGAGGAGTAACTGGCATATAAATCAGCAAGACGTAGATGTGTGATGATATTATCACTAGAACGCTAAGTCCATGAGGGTAGAGGCTTGTTGCTAATTAATATTAGTAAAATGAGAGAATTTAAGGGATGAAGAGACTTGGGGATGGCCAGCATAGCTAGGATTGGACATGAGAAAATGTGCAGTTGAAGCATTTATGTCAACAAGAATGCTATCCACATGGTAGTTATTTTTTCTCATTGAATATGCACTACGTACATTTTAAACAAGTTTCCTTGCATTAATATTTCCTCCTGATTCATCACTAGCCATGTGTTTGGAAGGTGCTAAGTTGGTGTTTGCATGCTACAGTGTCCAGGGCTGAGACATTCCTAGGTCCCCAGCTGGAAGTTAAGAGAACTATGCCAACCTCACTGCATAAACTGGGTTACATAGCTTCTCTAACACAAGGTTACATAAGGAATGCCTTCGATGATCTTGGGAAGACAGCTGCACAGGCAGAGAGCTGGTCTTAGATCTCATGTCTTCAGACTGTTAGGGATTTTTTAGTACTTGTCCTGGCCCAGGGGAAGGATCGTGGGCAAGGAGCCAAGAGTGCTGGTTCATGTTCCTGACCTGCCACTACTTAATCTGGTGACCTCCAGCACGTCACTTAGCCTCTTGACCTCAGAGAGACTTGCACTGTATGAGGTATAAGATCCCTCACAGCCTCAGAAGCCTATCATTCTAAGATTAAAATTCCCACAACTCACACAGCAAAGGAAAGAGAACCCACGAAGCCAACACTTTCAGGCAGATGTGATTTCATCAAACAGAAAACCCTCCTGAGAAAGTCATCAGTCTTTGACGTGGCTGAGACTTGTGCCAAGGTGGCCCACAGCAAATTTCTTTGTGGGGAGAGGTTGAAACTTTCAAACAGGGGCTCATGCATTTTAACGACCCAAGTATGGAATCATAGAAAGCAGCAATTCTTTTTCTAACAGATTAGACGATTTGTGGTTAAGCAGCAACCGTAGCAGCAGGGATGTTGGAAATGGACTGAAGCACACCCATTAAAATAACACTGGCATCTAGTGAAGCTATGTTCAACGGAAGGTTTTCTTTCTTTTTTTCCACTTATAGGCGAGGTTTGAGGGAGTGTATGACAAGCAAATTAAAAATGGAATGGGGTGAAAAGAACATGTGGAATAGCTGTGGGAATGACGAGAAAAGGCCTTGTCAGAGACTGATTATTCCTCACTCTGCCTGTGGCAAAGAGAATTTTTTTCGGGGCCAATGAAATCATCTCTCTCCCTCTGAGTCTGAATGGCTGGCACGATATTGTCGGGAACAAAAAGGCGCATTTAGCTTTAAGAAAATGAAAGGTATCTCTCAAAACGTTCTGCTATGCTTCTATCTTCCTCTCCAGTTACATCTCCCACAGAGCTAATTGGTGGTTCTGAAAAGTCACTGGAGAGCAGGAAGCCAAATATGTAGAAGTGACACCCGGATGATATTTTACCAACTCCCCCGGGTCAGAGAGTTGCCCTTAATGATAATTGTTGGTTTTAATAAGTGTCCTCTCTGATGGAGAGGAACAGAATACCTGCTTGTCTGCTAGTCTATTTTAATCTTTCTGAAATGCTTCCCCCCCCCAACCTTTCTCAATTTCTTCAGTGCATTAGGCTCTCTCATTACTTGTGCTGGTGGCTGAAAGGCTGAGGCCTCCTCACAAAGGAAACGAAGCCACAATGGGCTCTGCCATCTTCCTGCTTAGGTTCAAAGCCCAGAGGCGATCTGTGCGCAGTACAGGGCCCTGCCCTTCCAGGCTCGCTCTTAGTCGGCGGCCAAAGCCCAGTAGGAAATTGACCCCCCCCCCTCCCCCCCAGCGAGTAACAGCTCAGACACAGTAGAAGTTTATTTCTTGTTCATTTAAAACGAGGTCAGCAGGGCAGCCCTTTGCTGGCAGACGTTCCGGAGCTGTGGGGGCTTCATCACCTTCAACAAACAACTTCTGAGGTTGCTCTGGGGGCATGTGGGAGGAAGGAGCTGGAGCAGCACGGCAGTGCATTTCCCGGGGCTGGGCTGGAAGGTGGCTCACAGCTCCTCTGCTCACCTTTCAGTGGCAGGGGTGCAGCCACACGGTCACACCTAACTGCAGGACGGGCCTGGTGGGAAGCCACTTCCCAGGGCAAGCGCACTCGATAGGAGGAACAGTGGGCCACCAGGACGGTGCCAGGTGAGAGCGTCACACGCTGTGAGGAGCTGAGGCAGGGCCTTCTGGAAGAGCCTGTTACAGAATGAGGGCAGACGTGGAAAGACTACTCTAACCTAGCAGACTTCCTGCTATGGTTCTAGGGAGGACTTGTGAAGGCGAGATGACCCCTCCAAGGCTAATGGTGTAGAATGCAGGGACCCTAGCTCTGGTGTCCTCTCTTCTGGTCCTTCACACTCAGGACTGCATGTGACAGGAAAACTTGACCCACCTGAGGGATGAGGCAGGCACATGGGAGCTTCCCTCCTCACCTCCCTCCTAACCTCCCTCCTCACCTCTCTTCTCACCTCCCTTCTTGCCTGTCCTCGGGCATATCCTCCTCACTGATAGTTTGCTAGTTCCACTGTGGCCAGACCTAACTCATAGGTGTGTCCGCTACTTGACATTGGAACTTTTCCTTCTAGCTAAATTTTAATTTTAGTTAAATTTAAATTTAAATTTTAAATTTAGTTTAGTTAAATTTTGTACCGATTTCACATTGGTGCCACTGGTGTAGCATCAATGTTTCTACCCATCTCTCAATGACATCATCCAATCCTCCAAAATATAGCCTTCTTCATTTCTCCTTCAAAAGCCCCTGGCCTACATAGAGGAAAGAATTTATGGAAAATAGTAACTAACAGCAAAGTCCTGGGGCTATCATGCATTATCTTACCCTGTATTAAGAGTTGCCAATCCACTAAACCAAAGGTTCACATCTCTTGACTTTTACCAAAGGATTGTCTCTGGGACCTTCTTTCTAGTTGTGGCTAATTAATCATATGCATTTTCATTTGCTTCTGTAAGTTTGTGCAGCATCCCGTGGAGGGGTGGGGAGGTTTGAGGGAGGTGAGTAGCATGGAGATGAGTCTCATCCCGTGTCATGGTCATGAAACCTTACCTTCTTTCTGGGTCTTTGGGCTGCACCTGTGAATGACAGTTATAATTGGTGTGTATTTGCATTTTCTGCTTTTTCTTAAACCTGTGAACAAATGTGCTGTCCTCTCCAATTTTCACAGGAGTGGGGGATGGATTTCCAAGTCATTCCCTTTGTTATCCAGGGAACATTTATCCATTGGTGAAATATATTGCTTAAAAATTGGAAAATAACCTTAAATGCATAATGATAAGACCATAGTATAGAGTCAGGAATGTAATATGTGAGAAACAAGATGCAGCAAAATAAAACAAAGGCAATACAGAAGGGTAGAGTAAAGGGCCTAATATTATAAAACAATTATTAAGTGAAAATATATATTGAGCACCTTGGATGTGTTTTGCATTATGCTGATCTGAAAAGGGAAATACAGAGTATAAGCCACATCTTTTAAGTGACATAAAATCAAGTTGAAAAGAAAATAATACATATAAAAATCACAAAGTAGTCACTTTGGTATCCATTTTGGGGACTGTTCTTCATTACCCATTACTAATGAAGTAAATATAAATGTGCCCTAGCCTAGGTCATTAATGATTTCTTCATGGTTAAACACAGTAGAGGATGCTTCCAGTTCCTTTCTGACTTGGATCCCCCATGCAATTGACACAGTTCAATTTTTTCATCTTCAAATTCTATACCTGTGGCTTCTGGACACCATTTTTCCTGGTTTTCTTTTCAGCTCTCAGAATGTTCATTTTTGAACTCACCCATTCATCCTCTATAGATCTTACTAATAGATACTGACACCAAATTTATCCCATGGCAAAACACATTAGATTCCCCTGAGGGCTTGTCTTCCCCAGGCGTACTGGTCAATCTTATGAGTCTTGTTTAATCCCATCATCATCTATCCAGGCATCTAAGCCCACCGTGCTTCATTTTCCACCTCCTTTAGACCCCCTAACTCTCATCAAGCCTATGACTAGATTGCCTTTATTTCATTTCCTAAATTTTTCTCTGCTCAAGTCTTCTTTTCATCCTTGCTACCTGTATCAGAGGATCCATTCAGAGAAGCAGAGACACTAAGGACACATGTGTGCATGGCATGTATTATGTAAGTGGTCTGTTACAGGGGTCTGAACTTATGCAGTTGTGGGGGCTGATTGAGCAGTCTTTGTAAGGCTCTTGTCTACACATCTGACACTGACCTTGAAGTCTGCTGCTTGCTACCTCCACAGCCACCACCAAGCTCCAGGTCACCATCAGCTCTGATTTGACCTTTTAAAAATTTTTTTGGCCTGGTCTCCTTGCTTCTGCCTTTGTCCTCCTATAATCTCTTCTCCACCAGACACCCAGTGATCCCTTTACAACATTAGTCAAGTCGCTTCATTTTTCTGCTTAAATCCTCCAGTGCTTCCCATCTCACTTAGATTAAAAACCGAAGTGGATCCAAATGACCTCTGAGACTCCTGGCATTGCTCTTAGTCACGCACACATGTTGTGCCAGCTGGGATAAGTTTTATGGAGAAAATTAAAACGTGTTGGTGAGGTGGGCAATATGTGGGATAGTTTTGGTTGCTGTTTCAGCCTGGATGATTCCTGCAACCCACAGAGGTTCCGATGAGGTGTGAGGGCCCCATGCAGCTCCTTCCCTAAATGACACAGACTGCCAAAATTCACTAAAAAATGACTTGATATCTGGAATAATCCTACGTCTATAAAATAAATTGTATTTGTATGTAAAAAACATCTGAAAAGAAGACTCCAAGCTCAGATAGTTTTACTGTGAAACCAAACATTTAAAGAAAGAAATAATACCAGTTCTACCTGGGGCGTCTAGAACATAGAAGGAGGACTATTTCCCAATTCATTCTATGAGGCCGGCATTACTCTAATACTAAAATCAGGTAAAGACAGTACAAGAAAAAGAAAACTACATTCCGATATTCCTCATACATATAGACTAAAAAATTCTCAATAAAATATCAGCTACTGAAATGTAACAATATATGAAAACAATTATATATCACAGTCAAATGGAATCCATCAAGGAATGCAAGGCTGACTACATTTGATTTGATTGACAAATTCAATCAAATTTCGTGGATTTATGTGGACACTTTAAGTAAGAAAAGGCATTTGATCATCTCAATAGACGGAGAAAAACAATTCGACAAATGTCAACATCCATTCATGTTTAAAAATTCTCAGCAAACTAAGAAAGGAACTTTCTTAATCTAATAAAGGGCAATAATAAAAAAACGAAAACTAACATACTGCATGGGGAGGAATGGAATGCTTTCCCTCGAAAATCCAGAATAAAGTAATGACATTGTTGGAAGTATTTATCCTATGGGATAATGAAGCCTGGATCTTAGTCTGAAGTCACGTCCTTGCTTGTTTCTGTCCTTTCCTGTTCTGCTTTCCCTGTTCCCTCGGTTTTTCCTACAGTCACATCCATAATCACACTCAGGGTTCTGCTTCAGCAGAAGAGATCAAGGCAATCCCCTGATACCATTCTATTCCCTTTGTTTTGATGTATTCTGTTTATTTTTTACATATATTTTTAGAATGCATATTTTAATGAATTTTTATACTGTACACATTGATTTTGCAATATTCATCTCTTTTGGTATGTTGTCAAGAGGAATATATTAAAGTCTGTATCATGTGTACATATTTATCTCTTTCTTCTGTGATATTCCATTGTGTATACTTACCATATTTTAGCTGTCTAAACCCTGATAATTGAAACTTAATTTGCCTTTAATTCATCACTGCAACAGATAATGCTGTAGAGAATTATTCACATGTTTCCATTTGGAGCTATGCAACATTTCATTGGTTCATATATATGTAGAAATGAAAGTATTGGGAAAAAATTTTTATTAGTATCCTTAACTTGATTAAGTAACGTCAGACAATTTTCCAAAATGGCTGCAGTGTTATACTTCCAGCGGGTAGTGTTTGGTGGGTTTGGGTAGCCCATTTCCACATACACCAATACTTGACATTATCCAGCTTCCTGATTTTATTAGGCTTATAAACTAATCAGAATGCTTCACTCAGGCAATCCATCACTTACATGGTAAGAGAAATTAGAAAAAATGCTACAATTTGAACATTTACCTCCCATGTATCTACTTTGTCAAAAAACAAAAGCAGAAATAAAAAAAATCATGAGAATGCAACAAAACAGAAAATGAGTGAAAGGATGTGGCAAAATAGGAAAAAGAAGGCCTGGCAAAGAAAATTGTGCACCTAAGCTTATAATCCTTATGCAAAACAAGTAATTGTTGATATTATGTGGCTTGAAGTCTGTTGCAATTACTGAGAACAGATTTCTAAAAGAGCCTAAGCATAATAGGAAAAAACTGAAATAAAACATTCTAGACGATTTCAACAAAACTTCTGTGGTACTCAGTGAAAGCATGTTTTTCTTTTTGATGTGCCAAAATATGGATACTGATTAATTTTCAATATTAATAGAAATGTATGTTACAGAATGAGTTTTAATGTAAGAAAAAGGATTGGACACATAGAAATCTAATATTAAATTATTGTAGTTCTAAGAAAAAGAAAAATGAGGGATATTTTGTTTATGCAAGGGAAAAAAGGCAAGAAAAGGGAATATAGTTAACAAAGAATAAAAGCAAAAATGTCATACATGCTATTAAATTGTCTCAACATTACACACAGCTGAAAAATAGAGCTGATAACTATGCTCTTTCAATTATCTCAGAACACTGCCCAAATGGCACACATCTGTAGGGTATGACACCAAAACAAAACAAAACAAGGAGAACATGCAGATAGAAATAGAACCCACTAATAAACTAGATAATACAACAATATAGATCAATTTCACCTTTAAATATGGATGCAAACAACCTAAATAAAACAACAGAAAAGCTAATTTCTTTGTCAATTAAAATAATATGCCATGACCAAATGATATTTATTTGAAGAGTACCTGGAGAGCTCAGTATTCAGATAGTTATTAATGCAGTTCATTATACTAACAGATTAAAGTAGAAGAATCATATTATTAATTTCCCAAATGATATGGAACTGTCATTATTAGCAGATTATATGATTTCTCTCTCAGGAAACTCTGAGCCCCATTAAAAAAATCTTCAGTGAATATAAGATGTTAGAAATGTGGCTGGGAACAAAGTCAACTAGCAAAGATAATAGTAATAGCAACAAGTGAATAACTGTAATGAAGGAAAACCATTAACAGTGTTTTTACATAGGATCAAAGTCTTGAATACTCTAGGAATAAACTTAAAAAAAGCTAATAAGCAAACAAAAGCATCAATACAAATTTTATGATTTTGTGACAGATGTGTAAAACTTTACCATGAAATTTCCCAGTTGGAGAGAATTAGAAATGTGAAGATGTCACACAGAATGAAGCTATTCTAAAAATGGAGTGCAGTCGACAAAAAAATCCAGTACTGTTTTTGAAAATAAAATTGGGCAAGCTTAATCTAAATTTTTTCTATAAGTGTATATGGACAAACACAGTCAAGTAAATATTGAAGGCATGAAGAAAAGTGTCTTTTAGATGTCAAATTACACTATAAAGCCATAGCAGTAAAACTGTATTATTGATGCCTGAGTGAACGTAATTTCATGAAAGAACAAAGAGCTTAGAAACAAAAACACGATATAAGAAAATGTACGCTATGACTATCCCCTAGGAAAGTAGTGCTTTATGGACTACTATCATTTAGGAAAAAAATAGGTTGAATCCATACCTGATACCATTCATAATAATAATACATTCTAAGTGAATTAAAAGAAAAAATTAGTTTATGTGCATGTTCCTATGAGACATTGTAGGCAAATATATAATCTTTATGGGAGACAATTACCTAGAATAAACACAGAAGATAAACCAAACATTAAGAAATATGAAAACAAAGTCCTGAAAATTTCAGCATTGTAAAGATACTATTTAATAAAGACAAAAATCACTTGGAAAACAAGGATAATACTGTTTGCCATTTATATTTCTGCAAAGAATTTAGATTTTTTTACTATCAGTTGGAAAAAAGGAAAACAATTCAGCAAGAAAATGTGTAAACATATGCATAAAAACATTATAGAAGAAACAAAAGGGGGCCAGTAATTGCATATTGTAAAGATATTCAATTGTATTAGTAATTAACAGTACCAATTAAAATAAGATACAATATTTCATCCATTTGGTCGGCCACAACTTGGATGGATGGATGAAGGAATAAGGGCATTTTCGTGCAAATGATGGGGGGAGTATAAGTTGATTAACTTTAACAAGGAAAACTTGGCAGCATTTATGAAACTTGCTAATAGTCATATTCTTTGATCAAAGAGTATAATATAACATATGTACAAAGCAAAGAAAGAAAACAGCAATCATTTTCAAGGTCCCCTTTAACAAGTAATTACGGAACAGATCTTAGAGTTTGTCGTGGGCTACGATTCCATCATCTCAGATTTTTTCTTCTGGCTGCCCAGAACACTGGAGGATAAAAGGAATATATATATATTTTTATCATCACAATATCCTTTTTTTTTTTTTTTTTCAAAAATAGCATATACATTGCAACAATTAGTTGTAGACCAGATTTCAGAGTTTGGTATGGGTTACAATTCCACAATTTTAGGTTTTTACTTCTAGTTATTCTAAGATACTGGAAACTAAAAGAAATATGAATATACTGATTCAGCAATCATAGTCATTTATTAAATCCTACCTTTTATGTTTAACTTTACCATCGCCTTTGATCTTTCTCTCAGTCTTTAGGGGGTTTGGGGCTATGTCCATTCTAACGTTTTCATGTTGGAAGGGGCTGTTGATAATATGGGATAGGGAGGTAGATAGAACTAGTTGATGTTCTGGAGAGCCTGGCCCCTCTGCATTTCAGGACTTACCTCGTCCAAGAACCCATTGGGAGGTTGTAGTTTTCTGGAAAGTTACCCTGGTGCATGGAACCTTTGTAGAATCTTATATATCACCCTAGGTGTTCTTTAGGATTGGCTGGAATGGTTTTGGAAAGTTATGGTTGGTAGCAATGTCTATCTGAAGCTTGAGTAAGAGCGACCTCCAGAGTAGCCTCTCGACTCTATTTGAACTCTCTCAGCTACTGATACCTTATTTGTTATACTTCTCTTCCCCTTGTGGTCAAGATGGCATTGTTGATCCCATGGTGCCAGGGCCAGACTCATCCCTGGGAGTCATTTCCCATACTTCCAGGGAGACTTTCAGTCCCAGATTTAATGTCCTACATAGCAGGGAAGGAATGATTTCACTTGCAGAGTTGGGCTTAGAGAGTAAGAGGCTACATCTGAGCAACAAAAGAGGTCCTCCAGAAGTAATGCTTAACCATACCTATAGGTAGGCTAAGCATCTCCATTACATACATAAGCTTAAAAAGAGCAAGCCTCAAGATCAAGGGCTTGGTATTTTTAAAGAATCTATCCTACAGAAATACTTGCTTGCCCATTGATGTATGGCTATGGGCAGCAGTAAGGGTCTGCTTCCCAGACCCTCCTTTCTGGATGGAAGCACTTTTTCCTCCAGGTTCCTGCCAGGGAGGGGGGTTGTTGGGACTTACAGCTCAGTCCTTTTCTGGGAGTTATCCCTGGCTGAAAGGAGCTAACTTTACTCAGGATGACCCCCTGGAGTGGCCCATATCCTCTGACAGGGGTGCAAAGGCCAGGTCTCCTTGCCTCGGTTGGGGCCAACTTTGAAGAGCCGTTGTCACTCCAGAGTGTCTTGTGGAAGCAGCTGTGATTTCTGTAATCAGCACAGTTTCTTTCTGCTCACAATCTTATTGTGCCAACTTCCCTACAGAAGTTTCTGCGTACGCTGGCCATTGATGATCTACACAAAAGTTGGGTCTGTGACTTATTGCTCTTTCTGGATGTTGTAGGGTAAGATAAGAATTAGACCGCTCTTTTTAGTTTTAATAATTTTCTGAAAATTCCTAAAGGGAAAATAGAATAAAAGTATATACTTAAGCACATAAATGTCTACATTGGACAAAGATGGAATTGCTACACCGATAAAAATATCATCACTAATAAACAATACACACTTTTTACAACTTTTTCTTACTTACTTGTCTATGAGCGTCCAAACTTCCAAAATTTTCAGACAATTCATTTGCTGGTACATTTTTAACTTCACTTGTTGTTTGGTCTTGCATTTGAAGAGTTCCAGAAAGGTGCACAAATGAGTTAAGTATGGTATTACTAACAGCCAGCTGTTATTCTGAGCCAGACTGAGGAACACAAATGCATTATTATCTTTTGTGATTTTCTTGCCAGATTGCTTAATGTCTGTCTATATGCCCTCACAAAAAATAGAATTAAAGCATGACATGATGACTTATGATAGTGTTGTTGAGGTATTTGGATAGCTACTGTCACCATGTAAACAGCTTAATAACTTGACTGCCAGAGGTGCTTATATATTCAGGATAGATGCCAGTTTACTGTTTTTTCCCCCTAAAATTTAAAGAAGGAATAGAGTAGTGCTGTAAAAAGGAGAGGGGCTGGAAAAGGATAATCTACAAATATTTTCTTGAATATTCATCCCAGTGTTTGACGTTAAAAAAGTCATAAAGATTAGCCACGTTCCTACCCTACTCCCTCTACAAGTGTGTGTTCTTTGAAAGGGCCTTAAGAGTTATTACATCAGAGATGCACAAAAATGTCTAAAAATCCCATTTATAAAACCTGCAACGCCTCCATGCAAAAAAACCCCAGCTTACTGTCTAGAGAAAGGTGAGCATTTATCTTGTGAAGTTATTAACACCCTCTTTTGCAAAGGATCTGTTGGTTGGACAGTTTTTTTCCTTCTCATGAAACAAAATTTTTGCTGATACTGTTAAAACTTCTTATAGTGAATTGTACTCCCTCTGTGTTCAAACCTGATTTCATATATTGCCCTGCATGAGATGTCATCTCCTGGGATGCCCTGTAAGAGTTGCTGGTCTCAGCTAAAACAACCCAGTTTGTTGTGACACAACATCTGGCAGAGTGTTTACCTGTCCTGTGGCCTTCTTAAATAAATGCAAAATACAGCTTTGTGCTGGTAAAATGTTTCCTAACAATCAATGCCTAGAATAATTTGATGACCAATCCAGCATTTACTTAGTATAAACTAAAATATTAAATAATCCTTTTAACTAACGTATCAACATTGGTAAAGGCAATTAATGTAATTCAACTCTAACATCAACCACAATGGTCTTTTAAATAAGTTAATTTTATGCTTCTCTTTTTGGGAATGACAAATTGAAAGTGAATTACACTATTTATACCCATTTCCTTTTAAAATACTACTTGGGAGAAAAAAGATAATGGTATCTATCCATACAGCTTTTTAAATTAAATTCGTTTTAGGAAAGTTGTGAGTTTACAGAACAATCACGCATAAAATACAGAATTCCCATATACCACCCCACCACCAACACTTACATTGGTGTGGAAAGTTTGTTACAATTGATAACACTTTTTTGTAATTCTGCTTTTTTTTTTTTTACAGTAGTTACATTTGTTACAGTTGATAAAAGATGATTAAGATAGTGCTATAACTATTGTCCCTAGTTAACACAGGGATATTTTCCCCCATGTTCCTGACAGATTATGGTTATTTTTTTCATGAATGTCTTTATTTTATTACTTCTCTATCCATATACTGAGTAAAGGGAGTGCCGGTCACAAGGCTTTTACAATCATACAGTCATACAATAAGAGCTATATAGTTATAAGGCAGCTGGATTATAGTTCAACAATTTCATGTGTTCCCTTCTGGCTATTCTAATATACTAGAAACTAGAAAGAAGCATCTATATAAATCAGCAGTTAAAATAATTTGTTAAATCCTAATTTCTCAGTTACTCCTCCTTCCTCTCATGCGATCATTCTCTCGGTCCTCAGTGATATTAGGCCAATGACCATTTTAACTTCTTCGTGCTGGAAAGGGGTGTCGACCTGAAGGGATAGAGGAATGAATCTAGTTAATCTTCTTGGAGAAACTGGTATGTCTGGATCTCAGGGCATACCTGGCATAGGAACAACCTGGAGGATTTAAATCTGTGAAAAAAATAAAATTACTAACTAAAACTTTTATAGAGTCTTACAGCACAGGTTATTCTTTAGGGCTTTAAACTCTTGGGAGTCATGTCTCACATAGTGGGGAGGATAGTGAGTTTATTGGCTTAAAGAGAGAGGCCACATCTGAGCAACAAAGGAGGTTGTCTGGGAGTGACTCTTAGGCATAATTATAAGTAAGGCTTAGCATCATCATTGGAGAAGTAGGTTTCATAAGGGCAAGCCTTAAGATCGAGGGCTTGGTTTATTAGATTGGGAGTCCCTGCTGCTTGAGAGAATATCAGAAATTCCCCAGGTGGGGAAGTTCAATAGTTACACATTTTTCCCCAGCCTCTCAAGGGCACTTTGCCAATTTTTAAAAAGTTTCCTGCCCAGAATTCTCTGGAATGCACCAAGGTATTACATTAACCTGTCAAGAATAAAAGATCTCATTCCTTATTCTAGGTTCCATGGAACTAGATTATATGAACAAATTGAGCAGACAGGTTAAAGCAGTGTGCTACAGAAAATTTAAATTTTGTACCAAATAGATATCTCTTCTTTTGGTCTCACACAGACCCTGAAGTTATAAAATGCAGACAGTATCATCCTTTGCTCTGTGTTCTGATTTGACTTAGTCTGAACCAGATCCTCTTCATTCATATCTCTGATTGAAGTCTGATCTCTTTTTCAGCTCCTTTAACAGTTGCTGTATGGAGTAATGCTGGCTGTTATTGCTGCAGAATTCTAATTCTGAGTCTCAGGTGTCACACAGATACCTAAAGTTCCAGGGAACTACTAGGTTATACAAAAGAGCACAGCATCTCAGAATTTAGAAATAACAGTTAAAACTCAGGAGTAAATGTGACTGTTGTAGGAACTTGCAACTAGGAATCTTTATAGTGAGCCTTATTGAACACTATGTATTCCTTAATCATCAATAACCCAGTCTCTGCTCATTTTCTATCTCCTGATAACCTATGCTTTCTAATTCAATTCTCCGAGTTTGCTCATTATAGTTAGTTTATATTAGTGAGACCATGCAGTATTTGTACGCCTATTTCTGGCTTATTTCACTCAACATAATGTCCTCAAGGTTTATTCATTTAGTTACATGTCTCATGACTTCATTTCTTTCTGCAGATGCTCAGTATTCCATCATATGTATACACCCCAGTTGACCCTTCTGTTCTTCTGTCAGTGTCACCTCCATCCATTAGCAATTGTGAATAATGCTGCCATAAACATGCATATTTGTGTCCCTGCTTTCAATGCTTCCAACTACATACTTAATAATGGAGTTGCAGGATCATACAGCAACCCTATACTTAGACTCTTGTAGAACCACCATACTGCCCTCAGAGTTGCTGCACCATTCTAATTCCCTAACAAGTGTGAATAGGTACATCTCTCGCTCCACATCTTCTCTGGCATATCTTTCTGTTTACTTTTAAACAGTTTTAGCATACATAATACAATCCACCCTAAGTAAACAATCATTGGTTCCCAGTATAATCACAGTTATGCATTCACCACCACGATCTATATGAGAACACTTCCATTCCTTCTGCAAAGAAAGAAGAGGGGGATAAAAAGAAAAGAAAAAAAGAAAAAAGGAGAAACAACAACAAAAATCCATACCTCTCCCTGGTATCCCCTTCTTATTGACATTTAGCTTTGGTATAGTGCCTTGTTACACTTAATGAAATAATATTGCAACGTTGTTGTTAACTATAGACCTAGTTAGTGCTAATTGTATTTTTCCATATACCATTCCATTTCTAACACCTTGCAATGGTGACATTCATTTGTTCTCCCTCATGTAAAAACTTTCTTTTATTTGTACATTTCATCACCATAATTGCCCACTGTAGGTTTTGCTAAGTGTACAGTCCCCTTTTTATCCTCTATCTTTCCTTCTGGTATCACACCATGTCCCTTACCTTCCTCTTTCAACCATATTCACACTCAGCTTTGTTCATCCTACTTCTAATATTGTGCTGCCCTCACACAGTGTTGTGCTATCCATTTCGGAATCTTTACAATCAATCTTGTTGAACATTCTGTACTCATTCAGCATCAAATGCCCAACCTCTACCCTCTTTCCATATCCTGATAACCTGTGTGCTCAATTTTACTCTCCGAGTTTACTCATTATAGTTAATTCATAATAATGAGACCATATAGTATTTGTCCTTTTGTTAATTTCACTCAAAATAATGTTCTCAAGTTTCATCCATGTTGTTCCATGTGTCGTAATTTTATACTGTATGACATCTGCATAATATTCCATCATATGTATATCCACAGTTTGTCCATTCTTCTAATGATGAACAATTGGGCTGTTTCCATCTCTTGGTACTCATGAATAACGTGACTTTAAACATCAGTGTGCTAATATCTGTTCACATCCCTGCTTCTAGTTTTTACAAGTATATACCTAGTAATGGGATTGCTGGATCATATGGCAGTTCTATACTTAGCTTCTCAAGAAACCATTAAACTGCCTTCCAGAGTGGCTGTACCATTCTACATTCCCACCAACAGTGAATAAGTGTTCCTATTTCTCCATATCCTCTTCAGCATTTGTAGTTTTCTGGGGTTTTTTTTGTATGCTGTATGGTGGGGGCCACATTTCATTCTTTTTCTGTGTGATTATCCTGTTATTGCAGCACCATTTTGTTGAAGTTCTTTTTGGTGGGGGTAGATGCATGGGCTGGGAATCGAACCTGGGTCTCCTGCATGGCAGGCGAGATTTCTACCACTGAACTATCCTTGTATCTCCTTTCTGTTTTTTTGATAATGGTCATTCTATAGGTGTGAGATGATACCTCATTGTGGTTTTGACTTGCATTTCCCTATTTGGGAGTGAAGTTGAGCATCTTTTCATGTGCTTTTAAACCATTTGTATTTTATCTTTGGAAAAATGTCTATCCATGCTTTTTGCCCATTTTTCAATTGGGTTGCTTGTCTTTTTGTTGTTGAATTGTAGGATCTCTTTATATATTCCAGATATTGAACCCTTATCTGATATGTGGTTTCCAAATATTGTCTCCCATTGAGTAGGCTACCTTTTTACTTTTCTGACACAGCCCTTTGACATGCAAAGGTATTCAATTTTGAGGAGATCCCATTTGTCTGTTTCTTCTTTCATTGTTTGAGCTTTGTATGAAAGGTCTGGAAAACAAATCTGCAACAAGATCTTTAAGATATTTCCCTACATTTTCTTCTAAAAGTTTTATGGTCTTAGCTCTAATGTTTAGGTCTTTGATCCATTTTGAATTAATTTTTGTATAAGATGTGATCAAGAGGTCCTCTTTCATTCTTTTGGGTATGGATATCTAGTTCTCCAAGCACCATTTGAAGAGACTTCTCTGTCCCATTTGAGTGGACTTGGCTGCCTTATCAACAATCAATTGTCCATAGATGACAGGGTCTATTTCTGAATGCTCAGTTCGATTCCATTCATCAGTATATCTATCCTTATTCCAGTACCATACTGTTTTGACCACTGTAGTTTGTAATATGCTTTAAAGTGAGGTGGTGTGAGGTCTCCCACTTCATTTTCCTTTCTCAAGATATTTTTTAACTATTCTGAACATCCTCTCCTTCCAGATAAATTTGATTATTGGTTTTTCTATTTCTGTACAGTAAATTGGGGGTTTTCATTGGTGTTGCATTGAATGTATAAATCAATTTGGGTAGAATTGACATTTTGACTATGTTTACTCTTCCAGTCCATGAACACCACGTCTTTCTGTTTATTTAGGTTTTCCTTGATTTCTTTTAGCAATGTTTTATAGTTTTCTATGTAGACCTTTTATTCTATATATAAAATTTTATTCCTAAATATTTTATTCTTTTGGTTGCTATTGACTGGCTTGCTTTTAATGAACAGTATGTGGCAGAAGTTATGCTGTGTGACTTCCAAGGCTAGATCATAAAAAGAATAGAGACTTCCACCACCCACCCCTCTCTTTACTCACAGTAGTAGCCCCAGGAGAGGCCCATGTGGAAGGGAAAAAAGGCCTCCCACCAACGACCAGCACCCACTTGCCAATCATGTAAATACGCCTTCTTGGAAGCATATCCTCCAGCAATGGTTAAGACTTCAGATGTCTATAGCCCTGGGCAACATCTTAGTTGCAAATCATGAGAGACTCTGAGCTTAGCTGCTCTCAGATTTCCAACTCCTAGACACTGTGAGATATAATATTTACTGTTATTCTAAACCACCATGTTTGGGGTAATTTGTTAGGTGGCAAAAGAGTATTAAACCAGGACTCTCTCAAGGACTTTCTCTTCAGTCCTTTGCCCACCATCTTGCATGGTGCCATCCTCTTTTCTTTCATCTGTTCTTTTTCTATTTTCCTTACCAGACTTCTCCAAACTCATTCTCTAGAGGGGAATGTTTAAAATTCCTGTATTTTATTATGAACCGGATATGTACCCTTTTATGTCCAAAACAGAAGTAAACTGTCTTCTTCTTATCAGATCAATCAGCTCATATTGCTGCCAGCTTATAAAACAATTATTCTTTCCATAATAGAAACATATATAGGCAAAGTACTACAGAAGAGAAGCAGCACCCAAATGGACTTAGAAGTTCATAAAGGAGGTAGAGAAGTGAATGAAAGTAGAAAAGTGAAGGAAATTCATTCAATACAGAAGGAATTACAAATACAAAGGCTCAGAGGTAAGAAAACATATAATCAATTTAGAGAACTTTACTAATATATAAGGTTTCTGGGTGGCGGTAGTTATTAGGGAGCTTGGAATATTTGTTGGGCTGGAACATAACAGGTACCATAAGACACTCATGCTAGATAGAAGACTACTGGTAACACAACCCCCCTGATTCAGTAACTTAAAAATAAGAACGATAAAGAATTGAGCACCTAAAATAATAAGACCATTTGTGGGGCTGGTTAACTTAGCAGATTAATGATATTATCAAAGACTCAGGTTTTTCATTTATTTCTATTCTGTTATTCTAAAAGGCTTCTTTTCTCATGGTTGTAAGATTGCTAGAGTAGCTCCAAGCATCACATCCTAATAATTACATCTAGAGGTAGGAAAGAGGGCTTCTCTCTTCTGTCTCTCATGATAAAAACTTATTATTGAATTATGCTTATCTCTCTCTTTTTTTTTTTTTAACATGGGCAGGCACTGGGAATCGAACCCTGGTCCTCTGGCATGGCAGGCAAACATTCTTGCCTGCTGAGCCACCATGGCCCACCCACTTGTCTCTTTTTAACATGGAGAAAACCTTTCTCAGAAGTATCTCCCCTCCACCCCACCCCCACCTCAGCAACTTCCCTTTAGTATCCTTGACTAGAATTGCATCACGTGTTCCTGGACCATGCACCATCCCCACCCCCCACGCCTCATCCCCCCCCAAAAAAGTCTTGCATCACATGCCCATGCCTAAAACAGTTTTTGGTGAAGAAATGGGCCCACCGTGATTGACTTAGACCAATCACATTTGATAGAAACTCTCAAGACATAGACAAACATAGGAGTGTGATTACTTGAATAAAATTGGGATTTGGTTAATAAGGAGGAAGAGGGAGTTTTGTTTTTTGGGCAGCCAGCAAGCAGTGACTGCTACCCAATGCTAAGGAATTTGGACTATATACTGAAGGATTTTAAGCCAGAAAGTAGCATGATTAGATTTCACTATATCAGAATGGAAGGGTGGGCATTCAGGAGGGGAATGGGCCTGGAGGTAGGACCACCAGTTAGGAGACTTCTTCAGAAGATAATGGAAAGGATTTTAGATGCTAGAACTAAGAACACCATGATGGGAAGTAAAGTAGAGGAAAGAGATTTTAGAATGATTGTTGTTCTAGTTTTCTAGCTGCTGGAATGTGATATTCCAGAAATGGAAAAACTTTAAAAAAGGGGGAATTTATTAAGTTGCAAGTTTACAGCTCTAAGGCTGTGAAAATTTCCCAGTTAAAACGTCTATAGAAATGTCCAAATTAAGGCACCGATGAGAGGTTACCTTACTCAAGAAAGGCCAATGAAGTTCAGGGTTTCTCTCTCAACTGGAAAGGCACATGGCAAACATGGCGACATCTGCTAGCTATCTCTCCAGGCTTCTTGTTTCATCAAGCTCCCCCAATGGCATTTTCCTTCTTCATCTCCAAAGGTCTCTGCGTGTGTGGACTCTCATGGTTCTCCCATGGTTCTAAAAGGGACTTTCACCAAAAATGCTTCCTCTTTTAAAGGATTCGAGTAAACTAATCAAGAACCACCTGGAATAGGTGGAGTCACATCTCTCTCTAATCAAAGGTTAATACCCACAATTGGGAAAGACACCTCTCTAAGATAATCTAATCAAGTTTCTGACCTAAAGTGCTGAATAGGGATTATAGCTCCCACAAAATTGGATTAGGATTAAAACATGGTTTTTCTAGGCACATAATCCTTTCAAACCAGCACAAGTGCTTAGGTGAATCACTGGAGTATTTCAGAAAGGTTTGGACTATGAATGGAGAATGTTTGAGAGGATAGAGTAAGAGGCAAAGAAACAATGAGTTTGGTATTGGATAATGAAGTGTCTTACAGACACATGAAGAGCGATGTATAAACTTGGAAGGGATAGTGAAGACCACATTACTGCTTTTAGAGGTTAGAGTGGTAGAGAATTCACACCTCGAAGAGGGAAGGGAGCATAGGGGACGTACCCATTGCAGGTTGCTGCTTACTTGGGTGCCCACTGTGGCTCCTGCACAACAGCTTTAATAATAATTTCTCTTAATTAAAATTGTACTTTTACATATGTAAATAGGTAATTGAATCATTAGCATTATCCCTTTTATTTGCAAGTAATTTGCAAATCAGTCAACTAATGTTGATTTTATTGTATTTGTTTTTGCCATGAATCAGAAGACACTTGAAATATCTTGAACAGAGAAATTATCCCCTTTCCTTCCACAGTTTTCTCTGCTCTGGTCGACTTGAAATCAAGTTTGGGATCAATATATTAAACTTTTGAATCTACATATATCAATGGGTCAAATATACATGAGGCCAGAAACACATTCTGCCTTAACTACTTTTCCTTCTTAGATTCTGGACTCCATCAATGTATATAATTTTTTGGGCAGGAGTTTTAACTACTCTGCTCTGCTATCATTCCCATATACTCACTCAGCAAAACCCTTCTTTATACTTACTGCCTCCTGAGAAGTCCTACCTCCTACCTAAAGCAGACCCTTAATATTGCCCCATGATCTGGTATTGTCTCTGTGCAAATCTCTTTCTTCTCTATGGCCTTCCTACATTAAAAGAATAAGCCATGACAGACACCTGATCCAGGCTGGGTGTTGTGCTCCCGGGGTAATCCTCTGGTAGAGGAGGGAGGCACCAAACACAAAGTGCATAAGTGTGTTTGGAAACACAAACTAAGAGGTAAGCAATTTGTAGACCCTGGAATGCTGGAAGACCCTAATTAGGGAAGTTGGAAGATATCAGTTCAGGAATGCTGAGGCAGAAATTTAAAGACCGGATATCTCAAGTGTGGTGAGAGAGGAAGCAGGTGAGGATGATGGGGATGAGATCTGGCTGGGGTCCTGCCCGGTGTTTTTAGGAAAAGCCTGGGGTATTTTGGTAACTCATGCTCAGTAAAACAGGAAGCTCATAAAGATTTTGAGCAGAGAAGAAGCATGATTTGATTTGGATTTTAAAGTACAATTCTGATCACTAGGGGTGGAAATTGGAGATGAGTGAAGGCAGGAGCTCAACATGCTGGCTGTCGGAGGGCACGGGGAGGAGACAGAGGTGGCTTGGACTAGGGGTGGGGTTGATGATGCAAGAAATGGATGGGTTGGGGAAACAATGACAGTGTCCATTTGGCAACACCAGGAGATGGTCTTGAGCATCCTCAACATGAAGCTGAGAGGGAGCTGTAGCATCACCAGCAGTCTCTGGTTGGGCAGCCTGGGGGTCTCTAGTTCACTGAGAGAGGAGGGGCAGCCTGTTGTGCTCTGGGTTTCTTTCTGTAGTATCAGTTGGGAGGTGTGGTGAATCCTCATGGGGCTTGCTGGTGGAGAGAAGCCTAGTGTGGATCAGGCAGTCATCTGCGGATGGAATGTGGCATCAAATACAGGGGTGTGACTTTGGAGTGGTTTGGTGAAGACCCAGAGAGGCTGCTCAAATTTCAAACACTGTCACATACCTGAGAGCAACAAAGGGACACCATTTCAGTGTCATGTGTGTACTTTCTGGTTGATAATCCCAGGGGAGCTTCCCACAGGGTTGCCCCCCATTACCACATCCTCCTCCTTCCCCTCCCCAGAGTTCCCACCACCCCCGCAGGGTTCCCCCATCCTACATGGCTCCCCTCACTCCCCACTGGGTTTCCCCATCCCTTATCCACAACCCCTGCTTGGGACCCTGAAAACCCACTCCCATAGGGACCTCTAGCATGTAATTTTAGTTTACTTTCCCATTACTATGTATATTTTTCTATCAAACATAGTGTACAGATGTGTGGCATTGTGATTTTGTCCTGGAGAAGTTGCCCGTGAAACATTCAGAAAAGAAAGTCATTCGCCTGCCATGCCAGAGACTGGGTTCAATTCCTGGAACCTGCCCATGCCAAAAAAAAAAAACCAAAACCAAAACAAAACAGGAAGTCAATACACAGTGGAGCTGGGATTATGAAAACGGGTGGATGGACCATAAAGTCCAGGCTCTTGTCAGATGCTGTGGTGCTAATGAAAAGTCAAGACTGAACAGAGAAGGGGTCAAGGTTGGCCCCCTGGATGGCAGTGGTGAACCAGTGGCATACTTGAAAAATTCCTCCTCCTTGTCTGTCTGACCTCAGAAAATCATCACCTTCTTCAGGGGCTAGGGGATTTAGAAGACATTGAGTGGGAATTGTGCTGGCTCTCTTCCCCCTCCCAGCCAAGCTCCTTTCTAAAACTTGACTATAACTGCTGCTGCTCATTCATGGGGGTGTTCTTTCACTGCCAATCCACTTGATTTTGCTGTTGGCCAAATGAATCCTCACGATTTGGATCCTCCTTCCTTTTTTACCCTCATCTCCAATGCTTCATATTGAATTCTCTGTTTGAAGTAGACCCAGCTATGAAAGTTTCTGAGTTCAGCTGTCTTGGGACACCTTTCTCCTCACCTGAAGCTATGTTTGCCTCCAAACTCAATTTAGATATCACTTTCTTCTGAAAGCTTTCCCAGGAACTCAGAAAATGATGGTGAGCTCCTATAACACCCCTCTTCTGACACCTTTTTCGTATTTATCAAGTTGTATTGACAGAGTTTATTTCCTTAATGGTTTCTCCCAGTAAACTCTAAACACCTCTGGGGAACACCGGTGTGGTGCCTTCTATAGTAGATAGTCAATAAATACTTATTATTTCAGGGATTGATTGATAACTGAATCAATACTCTGGAGACTCCCAGAATCCTCTGTGGGCCCTGGGGTGAGGGGAGGGGCACTTTGTGGAAAGCTTTCCTTTATAAGCTCATCATCAATGAGACGGAAAAGCAAATTAGAGAGCAGATGAGTCAAGTACTCTGAAGTCTCCTGGAAAAGCAAGGAGACCTGAGCCCACCACTGGATCCTGCCCATCAGTCTGAGGCTTTTTTCCCAGGTGATCTAAGTTTGGGGAACTGCTAAAATTAAAAGGTGCACAACCAGCACTCTGTTTATCAAATGTATTATAATATTATACATTAAAAACAAAAAAAAATACTTTTGTGAAGGATGAGTATCTCAAAAGTCCATTAGACATTGAAAAATGTGTTAATAAAAAATAAAAACCTAAAAAATTTTGTCCTAGTACAAAAAAATGCCCTCTCAGTTGTTATTTTCAGTGCACTTCTAGGCTATTTGATTTTTTTTTTTCTAAGTCCTGTGATGTGAGTTGCTCTTGTCAAACTTATTCTTCAATTTATTTTGTTTATAGAACCCACACAGTCATGCAACGAGACCAGAATGAATAAATCAACTTTTATCCTCCAGGAACTTAATTTAGGAAGGTTTTTACTTCTATGAGAAGAAAGGGACTGGAATATAAATTTCCTTTTGAGGTGGGCTAGACTGAGCAATCTGGCTGAGCTCCACAGACCCATTATGTTGCAATTAGCTGTATGAGGTAATGGGAAGGGAATGACAAAGGCTAGGATAATAGTAGGGGAAGCTCTGAAATCTGCCAGCCTCTGACTGCATTTCCGCCATGGTTGGGTGTGGAATTTCCTGCTCTCCCTCTAAGGTCAGATTGCCCAAGAATTATAGGATGGCACTATGGCCAGCAGGGAACCCGGAGTCCACTTCTGGTCTGGAACAAAAGTCGGTAACTGTGTCACTTCTGCCTCTGATTACTTGGCCATTGCAGATCCTGAGGATTTCCAGATTTATTTTTCCTTCCTTCCTAAATCTGCGCCCTTCTGTTCCTCACTCATGATTCAAGAGGCTTGACTTGGGCCTCCAGGATTGATGTGTGTCTGAGTTCAGAACCGTGTGTGTGTATTACTTACTTCAGGCTCAACTCTGAGGGCTGACTTGGGCCAGTGATTCCTTAGTGAATTGTGATTGCAAAGCCCTGGAGCTGCGGACCCCTGTGTCCCACCACCCCTCTTAGGGTGTCCCCACTTCCATGTCTCTTTCTCCCGTGGTTGGCTGCTTGCCCTGGCTCTGCCCTATGCAGATGCTTTGTCAAAAGAGATTTTACTGGAGGGAGAAATTTAAAAGCACAGGATTAGGACTGAACAGGATTAGGTTAACACTACTCTGTTTATATCAATTACCTCCACTATTCATCCCATTGATCTCTCATTTTAAAAAATACATATAAATTGTGCACATATACATTTTATTAATTTTTTTTTAACATTTGTTTTTTCAGAAAAGGCTTGAAGAAGTTATGGTGATTGAATTATCATAATTTACATGATTGGCTACCTGCCAGAAAGTTCTTTGTAATGACATTCTTAAATTATCTGGTGTACTGCACAGAGCACAGGGCATTTATTTCTGAGGCCTTTCAAAGCCTTCCTTTCCCTTTGAATATATTGTATGATTGAACACAGGAAATCTTGCATTAAAAAATTATGCACACACATGCCTTGCCTATTTTCATTTTCTATTTTATGTATTCTCATTATTAGGGTGAGGCAACTAGGACATAAAGTTAAATAGAATTGTTTTAATGATGTCATCAAGAAAGAAAATTGAAATTGTTGAATAAAAGGTAACTACTTTAATGTGTGGACTACTTTAACATGTGAAGATATTTTTAAGCAAGGGAAAATACTAAATAGATGTTTTTCACTTGTGCAATATAATTACATTTTTCCTCAAGGTGGATTTGCCTCTTGACATTTTTTCATCAGCAGATATGTTCCATTTCTATATTGAAAAATCCACATTTAAAACAAGCATGGCTAATGTAATGAGAAAATTGAGATAAGTTAATTACAAATGAGTAAAAATTTGAAAGTGTACTTTTTAATAGCTAGTGTTCAGGAACCAAAAAGGAATATGTTAATTATAAGTAACAAACATCTTTTGATAATAATAAGGAAGAATGAAGAATTTACTAGCAGAAAAATATTTACTCATCTATCATTTTATATGTGATAAAAATGTTCATACTGATATTTCCTTAAATGGAAAATAAATAATGGTCTTCAAATACCTATACTACAATTTTTAAATAAAAATTTGGCACAGCATTCTGTTGAGTAAAATGTTAGTTGGTACTTAAAGTTTCAGGTATGAAATCTCTACTTTCCCACTTGGAAATGAATCATTTTGCACTCTAGCCAAAAGCTAGAACTTCAGAGCAACACCTATTAATTAAATCCCTGAGCCAGCCGAGTCCATGGTTCAAAACCATTGGCAACCAATATGGCACACACTGAGATGCTAAATAATCTGTTGTCAGTGGTATAAATCACCAGGAGAAAAAGGCAGCGTGAAGGGGCAAAGCCTTTTGGTAATTTTTGTTGTTGTTATTTGTGTTTTGTTTTTAGAAGTTTTGAATTGACCACTGGATTTATTTGTTAGTTTTCAATGAACTTTATTATTTAGAACACTTTTTAGATGTACAGAAAAATTGAGATAGTATAGAGAGTTCCCTTGTTCCTCTTTTCCAGTTCCCCAATCATTCAGTCTTGCATCAGTATGGTACGTTTGTTATAATTAGTGAACCAAGACTGATAACATGATTATTCCCTAAAGCCCAGACTTCACTGAGATTTCCTTAGTTTTCCCTAAGGTCTTTTTCTGTCCCTGGGTCCCATCCAAGGTCCCACATTACAGTAGTTGTTGGGTCTCCTTAGGCTCCTCTTGGCGGTGACGGTTTCTCAGATATTCGTTATTTGTCATGACCTTCACAGTTTTGAGGAAAACTGGTCAGGTATTTTGGGGAATGTATCACAGTTGGGATTTGACTGATGTTTTTCTCATGATTAAATTGGGGTGTATGGTTTGTGAGAGGAAGACCACAAAAGTAAAATGCTGTTTTCATCACATCATATCAGGGGTAAATCCGTCCAACATTTAAGAGTTTTGATGCTGACCTTGATCAACTGGCTGAAGTAACATTTGTCATATTTCTCCACTGTAAAGTAACTCCCCCCATGCCAGTACATACTGCTCTTTTGGGAAAGAATTCACTGCATGTGGTCCACATTTAAGGAATCGGGAATTATTTCCTTTCTTGAGGACAAAATAGCTACATAAATTATTTGGAATTCTTCTGCAAAGGAAATTTATATCTGTCTGTCTGTCTATCTGTATTTTATTCCCATAACCATTTATATCAGCATGGACTAATGGATTTTTTTATGCTTTGGGTTATAACCCAATACTACTACCGCTACTTTTTTTTTTTGCTTAGTTGTGCCAACTTTCATCATTGAGAGCCTTTTCAATTGGCTCCTGTATCCATATGACATAACCTGAACAATGTAGCTTTGTTTGTTTGTTTCATCTTAGCAGTTTCTTCCTTTCTGGCATTATGAGATGCTCTAGATTCATCTTGGGTGTTTCCTGCCTCAGTCTTAGGATCAGATATTTCTTTAAGGAGCCTTGGCTCCTTTCATTGGAAAGTGGTATTAGAAATTAAGATCTAGGCATTAGCTAGGCTCTTTCGACTAGGATATCATTTTCTTTAGGTCCTCTCAACTGACAGAGCAAGGAAATATATGTGTGTGTATGTATCGACATAAATATTTACTTAATTGTTCATTCTGGTATACATGTAAAGCAGTATCATATTTGTTAATCCATACCCCCAAGGGAAATGACTTTACCAACTAGAGCACAATGCTTATGTTTTATGTGCAGTTCCTTTGCCTTTAGTCAACAAATTACACGTATTTCCAAAGATTTTTAGGTTTGCACTTTTCCCTCCACCATCTTCGATGAGGTTGTTTTATACATTTATAATACAGTTGGATTCTTTTGCCATACAGTCTGTGCTCCTTCCTGGGATCCTCCAAAGTCCTAAATTATAATTATTTTTTTAATTCGCCTACATTGAGGTTTATTCTTTGTCCTATAAAGTTCTTTGGACAAATGTATGATGTCATGTATCCACCACTATAGTGTCATATGGAATAATTTCACCATCCTAAAAATCTCCTATGCTTCATTTAAGTCTTCCTTCCTCCCCTTGAACTCCAGGAAAACACTGCTCTTTTTACTCTCTCAATAGTTTTGCTTTTCCAAGATGCTATGTAACAGTAAATAGTTATTTCTGACTGACTCCTTTCACTTAGGAAAATGCATTTAAGATTCATCCATGTCCTTTTTGTGACTTTGTAGCTCATTTGTTTTTATTGCTGAATACAAGGACATCTTGGTTACTTCCAGTTTTTGGTGTGCAAGTTTTTTTGTGAACATAAACTATCAAATTTGTTGGTAAATACCAAGGAGGGCAATTTCTGATTTGTATGGAGTGATTAGTTGGAGGTTTGTAAGAAAATGAATAACTAGTTATTTTTAAACATTTTTTAAATGGAAAATATGTAAAGCCTCATTTAAATTCTATTCTACACATTTTATTGGATGTGTCTTTAAGATGTGACATTGTAGCCATTGTTAAGAAATACAGAATAGCAATATGCCAGCAAATGGATTTAGTACTCTAATGATGTACAAATGAGAAAATCCAACCATTTACTAGATTTATACAAAGATTTTAAATCAATTTTCTTTAAAGTATGAATTTCAGATTGATACTTACTAGCTCTGAGACAGAATAAATTGGTTAACCTCTGATCTCTACTTTCTCACTTTGAAAATAGAGATAATGAATGCTACCTTGCCATTTTTTTTTAGTTTGTGAAGATTGAGGATAAAGAAATTAGCATAAAATAAATTTTGCTATGCTATAAAATGATAATATCAACTAACACTTGTAGGTACTGCATTGCCATTACATATACTGTAGCGGCCAATAGTAGAAAGAAGATGAATGAACATGCTTCCTATAAAGGAAATCTTGGTTTAATGAATGAAACAAATAGAGATGTATAATACAAATAGGGTAGTGCAGTATGAGGAAGGGTCCAGGGAAGACTTTTTAGTCAGTTGAGTCTTCAGGACAGAGCGTGAGGTTACCAGATAGACAAGGGAACAGTTGAGAATTCAGGCAGAAACAGCATAAAAAAGGTGTACGTGAGAGGTTTATTCTGCTTATGTCCAGGGGAAATAGAAATAAATAAGGTGGAAATGCATACAAAGGGAGGATCCTAAAATGCCTAATTTCTAAGGTTAATAATTTAGACTTTTTCCTGTGTAGGCATAGTGAGATTTTATGTTTGTAACAATGTGTGTTAGGGTACTATAGAGAAAGAAAGGGATTGGAAAACATTGGAGATCAAGAGAGTTTTCAGGAGGTTTTGTGATAGTCATTAAGACAGAAAAGAGGCTTGAAGAAGATCTGAATAATGAGAATGATGAAGTGGGTAGAAAAGTGGGATGGAAATCATAGATCCTTAACAGGAATGAATAGAACTTCATGATGGATTAAATGTTAAGATGAGGGAGAGAGGAAAGTCCAGGGCAGTTGGCGGAGGGGGTCTTGAGGTTATTTACTGAGTAAGAGAAGAAGAAAGATTTTTTTTTTTTTAGATAATTGTGGATCCGCATTGTACGTCATAAGAAGTAATGCAGAGAGAGTCCATGCACCATTTACCCAGTTTTCCCAATGTCAATATTTGCAAAACTGTGGTACAACATCAGACAAAGGTATTGACACAGATACATTCAAGATAAAGAACATTTCCATCAGCACAAGTATCCTTCATAGTACCTTTTATAGCCGTACCCTTTTACCCATATCCTTAAGCCCTGGCAGCCGTTAAGTTGTTCTCTACTACTATAACTTAGTCATTTAAAGAATCTCATGTAAATAGAATCATGCAATATATAATTTTGGGAATTGGCTTTTTCCCTCTCAGCATAATTCTCTGTAGATTCATCCAGGCTATTGTTATACTGTATTAATAGTTTGTTCCTTTTTATTTCTGAGTAATATTCCAGAATATCAGTGCACTACTGATTGTTAGCCATTCACCTGTTGAAGAATATGAGTTGTTGTACATTGCCTAGAGCAGAGGTTGTTCATAATTTTTGCTTCATGAAGTTGAAATTAGAGAGGTTAAATGACTTGCCCTTGTCACAAATTGTGCAAATGTCAGGTCAAGAATGAAATGCAGGGTTTTTGATTCAAAGACCAATGGCTTTTGCATTGCATATCAGAGAGCAGCTCTGCTAATCTTTGACTCAAAACAATTCACTATGCAAGGCAAATTAATAATTAATCACAGGTCTAGAAAATGACACATTTCCCCAAACAATGAATAAAAACTTATTCTCTTTCATTAAAATTGCCCCTTATTCTAAAAACTCTAAGTATTGTCAGATACTTTTTCTGCATTTGTTTGCCTCTAAAGTATTTGGATTCCTCCTAAGTCCTATTCATCTTTTCTTCTTTTTAAAACATTTTATAAAAAAAAAAACAAAAAGAACCCAAAACATTTTTGAAATAGTTTCAAACTTATAGGACTGTTGCACAAATAATACAACCCCCAAAACAGAGAACTCAGTATACTCTTCCCCCAGTCCCAATTCCCAGATGCTATAATTTTAACATATTACCAACTTTGCCATATCTATCTGTTCCAGTTCGCTAACTGCTGTAATGCAATATACCAGAAACGGAATGGCTTTTAAAAAGGGGAATTTAATAAGTTGCTAGTTTACAGTTCTAAGGCTGAGAAAGTGTCCCAGTTAAAGCAAGTCTATAGAAATGTCCAATCTAAGGCATCCATCCAGGGTAAGATACCTTGCCTCAAGAAGGCCGATGAAGTTCAGGGTCTCTCTCTCATCCGAGAAGGCACGTGGTGAACACAGTCATGGTTTCTCTCTCGGCTGGAAGGGCACATGGCGAGCAAGGCATCATCTGCTAGCTTCCTCTCCTGGCTTCCTGTTTCATGAAGCTCCCTGGGAGGCATTTTCCTTCTTCACTTCCAAAGGTCGCTGGCTCGTGGACTCTGCTTCATGATGCTGCAGCATTCTCTGCTCTCTCTGAATCTCTCATTCTCCAAAATGTTTCCACTTTTATAGGACTCCAATAAACCAATCAATACCCAGCCAAATGGGTGGAGACATGTTGTCACCTAATCCAGTTTAACAACCACTCTTGACTAAATCACATCATCCAGGGAGATGATCTGATTACAGTTTCAAACATACAGTATTGAGTAGGGATTATTCTAACTTTATGAAATGGGACTTTGATTAAAACATGGCTATTCTAGGGGGCATACATCCTTTTAAACCAGCACAGTATCTATCTATCTATCTATCTATCTATCTATCTATCTATCTATCTATCTATCTATCTATCTATCTATCATCTATCCATCCATCCATCTATCTCCCTCTCTCTCTCTCTCTCTCTCTCTTTCTCTATCTATCATCTATCTATCTAATCATCTATATATTTTCTGAACATGTGAGAGCTGGTTGCACAAATCATAATCCTTAAACATGGAATACTTCCACATGTATTTCCTAATGAACACAGATGTTGGCTTACACAACCACCTTAAGATGTAATCTTGTACATGTTGTATCAATGTAAAAGAAATTTTACATTGATATAATAAAGCTTACATTCTATATTCCAATTTTTTCTTATATGTCCTACTTTTTCCAATAATGTCCTTTTGAGCCTTTTCTCCCCCCAATCTTATTTCCATCTAGTGTCATGCATTACATTTGTCTTAATTTCTCTTTCTTTCTGTTGGTGGAAACATACAGACAACATGAATCTTCCCATCCTAATCCTCCCAAGCACACCCTTCAGTAGGATTAATTACATTCACAATGACGCAGAACCCTCACCACTACCACCTATTACTAGAGCTTTCCATTCACCAAACCAGCATTCTTACTCTCATTTTACGTTATCTCCCCATTGCTTCTTCCCCATAATCCTGATAACCTGCACTCTATTTTCTGGCTCTGTGAATTTGTTAATTCTCCGATATTTTATTTGTGGTTACCACGGGGGCTTAAAACTAACATCCAAAATCTAGAACAATCTCATTTGCTTTGATACAAACTTCACAATATTATACATAAGCTATGTTCCTGTACCTCACCTTCCCCTCAGCTTTATGGAGTTTTTGTCCCAGGTTACATATTTTTACATTATGAGTCCAAAACCATTGAATTATAATTTCATTTTATACATTTGCTTTTTAGATCCTATAGGAAGTAAGAAGGGGAATTTCAAGTCGAAAATACAATCGTACTGGCATCTGTATTTACCCTTGTCATTATGTTCACCAGAGATCCTTATTTCTTCATGTGGTTTCAGTCAATTGTCTAGTGTCCTTTTCCTTTCGACCTACAGAACTCCCTTTAGCATTTCTTGTCCGGACAGTCTAATGGTGACAAAGTCCCTCAGCTTTAGTTTATCTGGGAATGTTTCAATCTCTCTCTCATTTCTGAAAGACAGTTTTGATGGATATAGACTTCGTGGTTGGCAGTTTTTTGCTTTTAGCTCTTTAAATATGTCTTCCATTGCCTTCCTCACTTCATGGCTTCTGATGTGAAATAGGTCCTTAATCTTATTGAGGTTCCTTTGTATGTGACATGTCTCTTCTCTGTCTTTGACATTCTACAGCTTGACTATAACATGGAGCAGTGTGGGTCTCTTTGGGTTTATCCTGCTTGAAATGTTGAACATCTTGGATGTGTACATGCTTGTCTTTTGTTAAATTTGAGAAAATTTTTACCATCATTTTGCCATTATGGTCCTTTCTCTTTATTTTCTCCTTCTGGAACTCCCACAATGTGCATTTTGGTAAGCCTGACGGTGACTTCTCAGGCTCTGTTCACTTTTCTTCATTCTTTCTTCCTTTTAATTCACTGACTTTCTTCCCTCTAATTCACAGACTCTCTAGGATATTTTTAATGCCTGTTACCATGGTTTTCAGCTCTGTTGGTTCCTTTTCATAATTTCCATCTGTCTATTGATGTATTTTTTGTGTTCATTTATCATTTTCCTAATTTCCTTTAGTTCTTTGTCCATATTTCCCTTTAGCTCTTTGAGTATATTTAGGATCCCCCCAAAAAATCTTTGGTTGAAATTTCCCAGGTCTGATTCTCTTCATTTATGATTTCTAATGCTTTAATCTGCTCTTTTGGCTGGGCCCCCACTTCTTGTTTCTTTGCATGTTTTGTAATCTTTTGTTGAAACTTAGATATTTTGATATTTTAGTGTATTATCACTGGGATTTAGACTCTGAGGCATCTGTTCCTTAAGTTATATCCAGCTAGTGTTATGACTTTCATTGAGTGCTAGGAGCTAACACAGAAGAAAAGGAAGTAAAAAAATTAAAACCCCTTTCCCAGTATTTGCAGATTGACCTGTGTAAGTGTTCTCCTTTAGGGCTCATCCATATAGTAGGAGTTAAGAGAATAGCTCAAGGCCAAGAGCAAGAAGTCGCTTTGATCCTTTCTGCCTATACCTCTTGTTTTGAGCGTGGGCATGTGACCCTAGGAATTCCTCTGTTTACATAGATGTGAATGCTCTCTCCTCCCTAGGAAAAAGTTTCCTCATGGTTCTAAGCATTCCACTGTATTTTCTACAGACTAGCAATCCTTTGTTTTAGGATTTGATTGACTATACTCTTTAAGTATTCTGTAGGAGAGGTTTGTGAGCCACCTTCTAGATGCAGGGCAAGTTCTGGGGTGCAAAATCCCTCAGGCCATCATTACAAGACATATTGGGTCAGACATACCTGCCCCCAATAACAAAATGGTTACTCTGTCCTCTCTGGAATCAGGACTAGGGATCCACTCTGGGAGCATGGGCCAATTTATCACCTACCTTCATGTGTTATTTGGGTAAAAATGCTTACCTTTTTTGGGCTGCTGCATTAGAGCCTGCTTATGCACAGATCCATCATTCTTGATGCCTGCTGCCCTTTTGTCTTTACTACATTTACTCTGTTGTGGACTATTGCCTCACTGTTTTCTAACAGCCCCAAATTAGTACTAACACAAAACTATTTCAAATAATAGAGATTGTGTGATGCATTGAGGTTAAGAAAAGATGGGGCATGTATCCAGAGTGGCATAGGAAGAATTTCAAACCACAAGAAAGGTCATGGTCAGCCTATCCACTGGAATTTTTTCCTGGCCAGCCTCTCCTGCCTGTTGCTTGGTTCTTCTCAAGTATTTCACGGCCCACAAGGCCAAATGTGATCTGGCTCCTACCTATCACTGCAAATACACCTTGTACTATTCTCCCCTATGGTAGATTGAACTGTGTACTCCGTGGCAAAGGGAGGACAGAAAAAATGTTTTCTTAAATCTAATCCCATTCCTGTCAGTGTGAACCCATAGTAAGTAGAACCTTTTGAAGATATCTTTAGTTAAGGTGTGGTCATTTGAATTAGAATGGGTTCCAAATTCATTATTGGAGGCCTAATAAAGAGAAAGCCACTGGGAGAAGCTGGAAGCCAGAAGTCAGTAGGAGCCCTAGAGAGAAAGGAAAGGACTTTACCTCATGACAGGAAAGCCAAGGAACCCTAAGGATTCCTGGTAAGACAGAATGCTACTAACTCCAGGAGGATGCAAGCCTTCCAGCCTTTGAATCAATGAGCCAATAAACTGTTGTTAAGCCAACCTATTGTGTGGTATGTGTCATAGCAGCCGGAAAGCTAAGACACCCCCACCCCCACCCCCACCTCCGGCCCAGAGATACTACCCACACTACTCTTTTCTCTTTCGTTCTTCCAATAGGTTAATTTCCTTTCCATTTTAGCATCTCTGCAAATCTTGTTCTCTTCTCATTCCCACCCCCCCCAACACAATGCTTGGTCCCCCATACCCCCATCCCACACACTAGGCTTGGCTACCTCTGTTCTTGGTTTTAGGTGCTATAGCCACCTCCACACTCTAACCACTCTATCTGGAGGTGGTATTTCTGTCTTCAAAATATGAGTTTCACAATTTTTCATTATATCATGTATTTGACTGCTTATATGTAGCTGATGCTGTAGTACCCATCTCTCTCCCTTGGGATGTAAGGTCCACCCAGGTGGAGAGAGCACCTGCCCTGATTCCCGCATTGTGCCCCAGTAACAGGCACCATGCTGCTCATATCGTAGGCCTTCTATGAGTAATAACTCAGCAGGGAGTGACTGAATGGATAAATGGGTGGACTGATGGAGAGGCCGGGTAATTAATTGGCTGCAAGAAGCTATTTTGCTGTGGTTGTATGTGGGGGGAAGGATGGCTGAGGTAAGGGCAGCTCATTTTTTTCATAATCATAGATGTCATCATGGGATTTTTCTTGATGATTATTTTACCTGATATGGATTGTCTCTCTTACCTAATACTTAAAAGTAACTGTGGGTAGTTCTAGTTAACAGTTTTCCAGTGAATTTAGCTATATGCCCTATGCAGGCATACATAACTCCTTGTTAAGTTCTGCCCTTGCTACTTAATTTTGTGAATACTTATCTTGGCTTAAGATTTATGTTGATTGTATTACATAAACTGGATGTGAAAGCAGATAGAGTACTTTGCAGTGCTCATTATTTCAACACTTTATTTTTGTATTTGGAGATTTTCAAGTATCATATGATTAGAGCAAGGCCAGTATTTTTAAAATAAATGGAAAAGTGGTTGCTTGCTCCATTTATAACTCCCTGTCTTCTCTTATATCTGATTCTGGAAATACAATCTCCATTATGATAATCCTGGTTAAAACTATATTTCAAGTTATTTTCTCTTGGGCATAATACAGACCAGTAGCATTGACTTATTTAACGTTGTTTAGCATACTTCAAGATACTTTACTAATTTACTTTAGGGCAGCGTATAACTGAGGCTTGTGCTGGCATATGAGTAGCAGAAGATGGGACATAGTGTGTGTCAATTATGTCTTCATAAAGTCTTGCTTGTTTTCTGCTTCTCAGATAATTTTAAGCTTATAAATGCCTTACTAGATGTAACAGAACAAAACAATATGATAAAAAGGATAACAACCATTATTAAACAAACAGGCAACTACAAGTGTTGGAGAGGATGTGGATAAATAAGAACACTTATACACTACTGATGCAGATGTTAAATATTTCAGGCTCTGTGGAGGACAGTTTGGCTCAGGAAGCTCCGTATAGTGTTGCCTTATGAATGGACAGTCCTGCTACTCAGGATATATCCAGAAGATCTGAAAGCAGAAATGTGAACACCAATGTTCATAGTGGCATTATTCACAATTGCCAAAAGATGGGAACAACCCAAGTATGCATCAACGGAAGAAATGGATAAACAAAATGTGGTATCTACATACAATGAAATATTATTCAGCAGTAAGAAGGAATGAGATCCGGATACATGCTACAACCTGGATGAACCGTGAGGACATTATGTTAAATGAAATAAATGAGACACAAAAGTACAATTATTGGATAATCTCACTAATATAAATTAATTATAATATGCAAACTCATAGATATGAAATATAGATTATGGATTACCAGGATGCAGAATGAGGCTAAAGAATGGGGAAAGGTTCCTTAAAATGTGCAGAATGTTGAACTAGGTTGAACTGAAACATTTGGAAATGGATGGGGATGATAGTAGCATGTTTTTGTGAAAATAATTAACAGTGCTGAATTTTGTGTGAACGTGGTGGAAAGGGGAAGGTTAGAGTCACCAAAAGGAAAGTTGGAAGTTAAAATGTCTAACATGGAAATGTATAACACAGTGAATCTTGTGGTGGACAATGTCCACGATTAACTGTGCAAATACAAAAAGTTCTTTCATGAACTAGAACAAATGTATGACATTATTACATGGAGTTAATAATAGAGTGGTGTTCTACTTTGGTAGCTGCCAGAATGCAATATGCCAGAAACAGAATGGCTTTTAAAAGGGGGAATTTTGTATGTTACAAGTCCACAGTTCTCAGACTGTGAAAATGTCCCAACAAAAGCAAGGCTATAGAAATGTCCAATCTAAGGCATCCAGGGAAAGATACTGTGGTGCAAGAATGCCAATGACTTTCAGGGTTTCTCTTTCAACTGAAAAGCCACATGGCAAATATGGCAACATCTGCTAGCTTTGTCTCCTGGCTTCTGGTTTTGTGAAGCTCCCTCGGGGGCATTTTCCTTCTTTTCTCCAAAGGACTCAGACTCTGTGGACTCTCTGCTTCATATATCTGTCATCAGACTGCTCTCTTGGAATCTAAAAAGGGACTCGCTACAAAATGTTTTTCTTTTAAAGGATGCTGGTAAACTAATCAAGACCCATATGGAATGGGTGGAGTCACATCTCCCTCTATTCAAAAGTTAATACCCACAGTTGAGTGAGCCACCTCTCCCTGGAGTAATCTAATCAAGCCTGAAAAGGGCTTAAAGGAAACATTACTGTCACAAGATTGGATTAAGATTAAGGCATGGCTTTTCTAGGGTGCATAAATCCTTTCAAACCAGCATGAGGGGTATGTGGAAAGCATGTAGCTATTGCAGACTATGGACTATAGTTAGAAGTAATATTTTAATACTTTTATCAACAGTAACCAATGTACTATATCAATACTATGGGTCATTAATGTGGAGAAGGGTAAGGCATATGGGAAGACTTGGATGTTCTTTTTAGTTTTTATTTCTCTTCTGGAGTAATGAAAATATTCTAAAATTGATCATAGGACTGTATGCACAACTATGTGATGATATTGTAAGCCAATGCTTGTATGCTTTGAGTGGTTTGTGAGTATATCTCAATAAAACTGCACTTAAAAAGTTAAAAGTTTACAATTATTGAAAGTAAAAAAATTCTATTTTTGGACATCTGGTAATTATATTGAAGTAATTCTACATTCAAATAATCATAGAGTCATTAGTCATGGCTTGTTTAAAATCCCATTCTCTGATTTATTGATAATTGGTAAAAAAAATATTATAAACCCTTTCTATACCTACTTTTAGAGCAATCATTAATTTTTTTTTTAAAGAAACTAACAACTGCCTCAAAACAATGGGTTTAGGTCATTTTGCAGTACTTCTTTTCTAAGAACAATAAATTTAAATAATCTATGACATTGGTTTAATGTTTAACTACTTTTCCCTTAATTCCCTTTTTATAAAATGAAAGGACTTGATAATCTTCAGATATTTGTTTAGCTCTTAATTTATTTTCTAGATGCTAAGTGAATTGATGGATGTGGAGGAAATATCCAAGGAATTGGAGATTGATAGAGAAGAGCCAAAATTCTGGCCTGAAGCGTGGGTCACTCCTGGGCTGAGAGGGCATGTGGTGGTTAGTCAGTGTGCATTTCGGAAGGAGGGACTCATAATGGGGATAAAGGGAAAGTAACCCTCCCACTCCCAAAAGAAAAGAAAGAAAAAGAATGCTTTTTTTAAATTAAACTCTCAGAATCCAAGAGAGTACATTTTAAGTCTGAAAAGCCTATTTATGAAGATGTGTGGTCACCTCTACAGTATCAATTAAAAGTAAGAGATTATTGATTTCTTAGTGATCACATAGGGAACTCAACATTCTCTAGTTCTGACTCTTTATGTGTAAATTCAGGGTAACAGCATGTTTCAATTACTGTTTCTTCCAAGTTTTGGAAGAATTGGTGAGGGAATGCAGAGTGCCTTTTGAAATTAACTGAAAATACTTTGTATGCTGCCAGGAGAAATGCATATATATTTATAAAATTCATATCTGTTGAGTGCAGCTTTTCAAAGGTATTAATCTCATATAAAGTTACTCAAAGAATAAAGATGAATATCTTTGAGCTATAAAGGGAAATAAGGCATTCGACATTTTATCAATTTCTTTATTTGAAATTGTTCATTATTATACAAAATAATATTGCCTGTCGTCAAGAGAAAGAACAAGAGAAAGATGCTAAAAGTAAGCATGAATATTTGATTTTAAATGATCTTGAATGCATTTTCATCCTTAGGCAAACTTGTGCAATTATTTTACAGGTCAACAGAGGTGAGAGAAAACTGAGGAAACTTTGAGAGGTCTATCTGCCATGTAAATAAATAGATTTGAAAATAGAGTCGAATTGGGATAATGTGGTCGTACATACATAAAGTGTGATAGAGGAAGATATGGAAATAAATCATATGCATACTAGATTCATGTTCTATTTCTGCCCTAATAAATGATCAGAGACCTGGTGGCTTAAGGAGTACCCATTTGTTATCCTGCATTTCTGTGGGGCAGAGGTCTGGACAGCTGAGGTGCACCTGGCTTCTCTGCGGCAGGTCCCTCAGGACCAAAGTCCAGGGATCACAGGGCAGAGTTCACTTCTGGTGGTCCTGGGGGAAACTCTGCTTGCCCGCTCATCATGTGGTTGAAAAATTCAATTCTTTGCCGCCTTAGCACCGAATTCCTGGCTCCATGCTGGCTCTCAGTCCAAGGCTGCCCACCTCCCTTCCTTGCTTACCCTGTGGCCCCTGCTAGCAAGGAAACATTGAGTTGATCTCCTCCTTTGAATCTCTCTGACTTTGCCATTAGCCTCATCTCTCTTCCTCTTCTGCCAGAGAAAGTTCTCTGCTTTTAAAAGCTCATGCTATTAGGTTGGTTCCCCTTGAGTTAGCCAGGATAATCAGTTCCATACATTAACATCTGCAGAGTCCCTTTTTCCATGGAATGAAACATATTCATAGGCTCCCAGGATTAATGCCTGGATGCTTTTGGTGGGGGAGGGGGACTAAACTGCCTGCTGGATATAAGAAGTAGGGATAGATTCTCTTTCCACTTTCTTAGCAACAAAAGAAAAAGACGCAATCAGCAGTTTACTAATATTCTTTTATGAATTACTCTAATTCCTTAATTTATAAAATATTAACATAATAAAAAAATAAAATTAAATACAAATAGAATAACCACAGAAATTGTAAGTATTAAAGTGGACTGAAAGATGTGATCAATTAGATCTTGGAAGAAATTTTAAAATCCTCAAAGCACTTTAAGTCTTCTGTATTCAACCAGTTGCCAGAAGAAATAAACTTACCTCATCCGAGGTACTTAACTGTGCTTCCTGTTGTTTGACTGGCAGAAGAAATCATACATAAAAGTAATTGTAAAATCCACAGTAAATCTTAAATATGGTTTCAGGTGACTTAGAATACTCAAGTTAAACCCTTGTTAGGAAATATTCCTATTGTCCACAATTGTAGCTATTTAGAACCAAAAAAAAGCCTGAGAAAAGAATTTAGGTTGAATTATACAATTTTTTTAACAGAGGACTTCATTTCATTGTGAGGTAAATCCTAACTAGGTTCTTAAACATAAAATATTCATGATACTTCACTCAAAAAATATCAAATGTTCAACATGATCCAAATAAGATGATAGACTAAAATATAGAACATAACATGTTATATATATTATCTAATTTTAATATATTAATATTTTAAGCATGGACCATCTGAATTTATTGACAAGGACTGAAATAAATTTATTAACAAGGACTGAAATAAATGGAGTCTGATTTTGTTATCTTCCTAACCCATAGCATCTCCTAAATCACCTGGTCTAATTGTAGGTATAGCAGATAGAAATAGTATACTGACTTGAATGGATAATTTCTTTTCCTTTATAATGACAACAGGAAAAAATTGTCTAAATTCCATTCCAATTATTGCAGTGGGAGACAAGTAATATAACATCTCAGGGGACATTATACATCAAAAAAAAAAAAAGAAAGAAAGATCCATGGTATTAGAATTCAAAATTAAGTGCTGTGGAGAACCAGAGGTTTCAAGCCCTAATATAAACTAGTGAAAATGTCTCTCCCATTTCACAAAGAACAGACACAGAATTAGGCAATCAAATATCTTGTGGTTAAAAATAATTAGTGCGTGAGCATCTTCAAAAACAAAGACTCTTATTAAAAGGCAGCTCTTTAGAGGTTCAGGAAAATTTAAACTATTTTTCTTGTTAATACGCTTTTTGCAATGCCTCAGATAGCCTTGGGCCATCAGTGTTACTACGATGCAGCTAAAGAAGAAAACGAGGCTTGACTCTTGAGAAAGGTTAGCTCTACACTACAGGGATTCTAATTCCTAGTTTCATTATAGAGTTAAATTAGATTGAAACTGTTGACTCTTTTCTTCTCTCTGTCTCTCTGAACACAGAAAGAGAATGTTCACCTCAAACCCAGAATCGCTGCTCATCTTCAGTGTTTTGCAACTTTCTCTTCTCAGCAAGGGCAGAGGTCCAGGCATTGATATTCTGATGGGAATCTGCGTGACAGTTGGGAATGGGCACTGGATCTGCAAGTCCCCACACAGCCAATACCAGTCTGATTAAAGCTTGGCATTTGTTTCCTTGCTCTTTGGAGCAGACAGCATGCTGCCTGGAATTAGAAATATGAAAGGCAGAGGAACTTCCCACTGTGCAGACGATGTTTCTTGCTCTTCTATTTTCATAAGGCAGATGAGTTGCCAAACTTTCTTTAAAAATAACTTGGATCACTGAAATGCGAGTGTGGAACTTCTCAATGCAGTCTTTCTACAACATCCCACTCAGTGGGACCCTGGCATGGCTATCCCTATTTAGGCATATTTCATAGAGGAATGCTTCAAATGGCATTGACTAACGTATTCACTAAAGAATTTTGTTTGTTGTGAACATTTAAAGTATTATTCATCTCCGTTTTGTCACTGGCCTGTGATTTGAGATTGCTTGCTATCAATTAAAGAAAAGAAAGTTTTCAAAAAATGATTTATTATTATACAGTGTAATTAGGTCTGTAATGTTGGTTTGGAGAGAGGGATATAAACACTGATGGGCCTAACCCCGGCTATTTTTGGTCACCTATAATAATAGAATATGATGAAATCTGTGCTTCGTGGGAAAATCCAGGGTAAGATAAATGGATTCTGAGTGAGACATGCATATTCCCAAGAATCCTTTTTGATTATGTTCAGAACTATGGCTAGCATATTATTTCCCTTATTGAGCAGGTAAAGTTGTTTGCTTGTTGGCTGATTATTAAAGTAAAAAAGGTTGCTTACATTACTGCAAATCCATGTTACCCATAGATATTGCTGCCATTTCACTACCTTTTCTAAGCTCTGGGTACATTTGTGTGATTCATAATCTTGAGTTTCTTTCCTAAGCTTTGTTCTGTATTGTCCTTGTATTTGGTCAGCAGCTGGGTTTAATCCTCCTGACCCTCTAAGAAGGGTGTCATCTCCTCTTTCTCTCCTGCCATGTCACACATGTAGATATTGGTCACATGTGTAATATACTCCTACAGACATTCCCAGATGTTAATGAAGCCCCTGCAAAGGAGGCTGGTAATAGAGGACCCTGGAATAGTTCATAAGTGGTATGGACAACTATGGTACATTAGTAAGAGTTACTGTAAGGCAAGATAAAATTATTATTGGTAATAGTAATAAAAATAGAATATTTTCATTGAATGTCTTCTGTAAGCTAAGTACTTTGTTAGGAGCTTTACATTGTTATCATTCTAAATTTCCACAGAAGTCTTAAGATAAATCTATGATTATCCCCATGTTCCTGGTGAGAAAACTGAAGCAATGATATGTAAATAATGTTGCCTGGTAAAGTAGCAAATAAGAGACGGCAGGGGTGGGGGGTGGGGTGCAGCCAGGACTCCAACTCCAGTGGTCCATGCCTTTAATAGGTGATAGAGGTTTTAGCATTTGTAAGTAGGATTTAGGTTATGTTAGGAAATACTTGCCAACTTAAAAAGACCTCATGGAAGGCGAGTGAATAGAGGTAACACTGTTTTAGACATTGCCTTGAATTCACTTTAATTCATATAAACAAATACTCACAAGCTATAGTGGTTTATGAGTAATTGCAGACTTCTTTTAACACAACTCCAATTTGCAAGGCTGCGATTGAGGACCGATGTTCATGCATGACCAGAGTTTTGATGACCAGGCTCGCGATGGAACAGGCCATCTGAGGGACCCCTCTGGAGGATCTCCCATCTCTTCTGGCCTCCACCCAATTTCTCCTCTCCTGATTTAACTGCTCTTACTTTGGGTTCCAGGCTCACCTGACTGAGTGCTGTCTGTTCTGTCATGCATCCAACTATTTCCTGCTGTCTCCATCATCAAAGCCCTTGGAGAGGAAATGATTATCAACTCTTGATGGTAGCACTAGGGTTTGGCCAAATGGAAGACTGTTCCATTAGGAAATCAAACAAACTATTAGTTTTTGTTTTCCTCCTTGATTTACCTCTCATATTTGTCCCTTAAGTGCCAAGATTAAAGCTTTGAATCCCAATACTAAAGTCTACCTTGTCACATGAAAGACTTTAATTCTTAATTGCCTAACACATGAGGGATAAAATTGTTCTTTCGTGAATTCATTACCATAAAAAGAAAAAGCCAGTTTAGACATATTATTTAATATATGCGGAATCAAAATTGTTGCTGAACTCTGTTTCACTTTGAGATTTAAAGAGGCACTGATGGGATCTTGGTGGGGTTGGATAACAGGTTTATAACCTTCCTCCTGTATATTGACTTTACATTTTCTCCTAAATTCATCATTATGATAATTTTTATAGATTTTATTAGTTCCATCCACAGCCTCTTAACCTAGATACATAAAGGGTATGTGAATGAGCTTCTAGTAATCTGCACTTTCTGTGAAATTATATGCAAAATGTTGATCATACGTATATGCATGTTTTTCTGAAGATAACTTTGATTGGAGTCTCCCAAAGACCCATGGCCAATAGCGATTAAGAGTCGCTACAATGCTTCTGGAATAAATAAGAGAAACTGAGGCTAGATTGTGAAAGGCACCCATATCGGTTAGCATCAGTTGGGGTTAGGTGACACAGACATCCCCTAAGCTTTAAAGAGGCTGTAATCCTTCTGTTTCAGCAGTGTGACCAACTAGATATTCAGAATGAATATCTAAAATTCACTTTGATCTCTTATAAACTGCAAAAAAAAAAAGTTCATTATAGCCTATCCAGGCTCATAAAGAAGTAAATAAAATTTCCCAGGGAAGAAAAAGAAAGAGCAAAAACAACAACAAAAGCAAACTGTTCTAGAACATGATGGAGAATGGTTGGTAAATGCTAAAGTCAAGATTTCCTTTGAAGCATACAATGGCTTCAGTTCTGGGATTAACATAGTAAGCTTCAGGCACACAACAAAGTTAGGTTAGTTTCTTTGGGCCTCCGGTATTCTCCCAAGATAATTTATAAAAGACTAATGCAGTGTGCTATGCCAGTAGATCATCTGGCACCTGTCAGAAGCAAACTTTTTTATTCCCAGAAGGTAAAGAACCCCAGTTTTGTTCCACAGATTCAAACACACATAAGCTAGCAGTCACAGGTCATCAGAAACATGAGGAATCAATCAAATGACCGTAGGAAAGGGTCAACAGACACAAACAGATTCAGACTCCCAAAGACTGAAGATATTAAAAGGGAGAAAATACATCATGCATATATTAAATATTTTAAGAATTATAGATACAAAAATAATAAGCAAGGAACAAAGGAATGCCAAAATTACCAGGCAGAATTGAAATATAACCAAAAAAACTTTTTAAGAAATGAAAAATGAAATTGAAAAAAATTAAAAGAGGGACTAAGGGATAGATTAGTCCAAAAAAAGAAAGACTGTTAGTAAATAAAAATTTCTGAAGAAATTACTCAAGATAAGCCACAGAATGGCAAAGAGATAAATATGAAGAGTGATTAAAAGACAAAGGAATCATAATGAGAAGACCTAACTTACTTCTAATGAGAGGACAGAAGAGAAGAAAGAGAATGGGAGAAGAAGACAGTTGAAGGAAGTGATAGTTGAGAATCTTCCAGAACTACAGATAAGCTAGACTCTAGAGATACATTAAACAAGTAATATCTAACAAACAAGGTGAATACAAATAAATGCACATCCAAACACACTGTTGTGAACATAAATAGAAGACCTTGAAAGCATCAGATGAGAAAGGAAAACTCATATACAAAGAAATGACAGGAAGACTGGCAACAGATTTCTCCAACAGAGGTAATGGAGGCCAAAAGGCAATAATGCGATGCCTTTAAAGTATGTATAGTGGAAACTTTGTGTGGTGTACTTAGCAAAATCAGAATGATAGCGAATAAGTACATTTTCAACTATACAAAACTGAACAAATCCATTACCAACAATTCTTTAGTAAGTAGACTTTTAAAGGATGTGCTTGAAGAAGTAAATAGCCCCATGAGTAGTTTTTATAAATCAAAATGGGAATTTAAAATATGTGAAATTGGATTATAATGAAAATGGTGCATATCAAAACTTGTGGAACAAATAAAAAATGTTACTTAAATGGAAATTTAGAACTTCCTATTAGAAGAGAAAAAATGTTGAAAAATTAAGACTAACCATCTGATTTTACAGGTAAAAAACAACAGTATATAAAAGCAAAAATAGTAGAAGAAATAATGAAGTTAAAAACAGTCTATAAATTATATGGAGCAGATTGTAATTTTTGGTAGAGGAGACTAACAGTGCCAAAAGGCAGTTCTTTGAAAAGACTAAACCATGAAGAAACAATAATAGTAAAAGAAAAATAATCTGCATGTTACATCCTAACAAAGTTTGGGTTACTGCAAGAATGCAAGAGTAGATTACTATCTGGCAGTAAAGAAAAGTAATTTACCTATATTTAAAAATAACTTTCAAAAGCCATGAAGATATAGAAAAAGGACCAATAAGAGGCCAGGGCAGGTACAGCTGAATTTTTAAAGTTTATATGAGAATCTTATAAACATCTGTATGCCACTCTATTTGAAAACCTAGGCAAACAAAATGGACAAATTCTGCCTCCCAAAATGGTTCCAAGTGTGACTATTCCCTAGCCTATTCAAAAGGTTGAAAGAGCAAAAAAAAAAAAAAAAAAAAAAAATTTCTCCTAAAGAAACAATAGACATAGATGAGTTTTCAGGTATTTTTTATTCAACTTTCAAAAATGAGATCATTCCAGGTTTATATCAACTGTCCTAGAAAGTAGATAATTAGAATAGCCAGTTCATTCTTGCAAGCTAATGGTATGACCTTGATTCCAAACCCTGAAAAGTGCAGTATCAGAAAGATTACAGGTCTGTCTCACTCATGAGCACAGAAGGAAAAATTCTTTAAAAAAGGACAGAATGTCAAAATATAGCAGTAGATATGGAAAATATCGAATCAATGTCAAGTTGGGTTTATCCCAGGAATGTCAACGTTATAATATTGGATAACACTCAGATGTTTTTTATCCAATTAACAAATGAAAGGAGACAAAACATCTAGTGATCTCAGTACACGGAGCTCTCAGTACATGCAGGAAACGATGGACTGATCCATGGTAAAATTTCTTGATAGGACTAGATGTGAACATTTTGGCCTGATAAAGAATGATCATCAAAATTTTTCACAAAAGTAATTCTTAATGATGAAACATTAAAAGCATTAATTTAAAATGAAATACAAAGAAAACAATGCCCACACTCAGAGCTTCTAGTCAACATTGAAATGGAAATCCAGTAAAATCAGAAAATATAGATTAACAAAATGTGAAGGGGCTGTAAAGGAGGAAAATTGTTGCTTATTTGCAGTTGTTGTGATTGTCAATGCAGTAAACACAAGTGTACCTGTGTAAATTATTAAAATTAATAAGACTAAAGCACTTGAGTGGATATGCTATCAAAACGTATTGAGTCTACTATAGTTTATACACCAGAAAAAAGATTTTAAAAATAAATTTAATTATGGTAAATTTAAAGGCAAAAAAGAGAGAAAGAAAAATATCTACAAAGAAGTACAAACCCTTAATGGGGGAAATTTTAAGACTTTTTTGAAAGTCATTAAAAAAGATCTCACTAAACTGAGAGCTATGTAATTTTGATTTGTTTGCAAATGTTTTATAGATCCAATGCAGTTTCAACCAAAATGTACATAACAGAGCAAAGGTCAAAAGGAAGGCAAATTAACATTACAATGAAATACTATTTTGGAATAAAAGGCGGGTATGTGAACTAGAAAAAAAGACATCAGACTTCAATTAGAGATACAAATGAAGCTGATCTAGTTGGGACTAAGGTAAATCAGAATACAAGATAAAAGATGATATTGTCTGTATTCTAAAGTTTCCCCTTCTGTGTGAGACCAAAGGAAGAGATGTTTATTTGGTACAAAATTAAAATTTTCTGTAGCTCACAATCTAGTTAACTTCTCTGGCCAGTTCATTTAAACAACCTAAACACATGGAGCCTAGAATAGGGAATGAGATCTTGTAATTCTGTATAGCTTAATGTAATACCTTGATCCATTTGGAGTATGTTGGGCAGATAATAAAAAATTATCTGCAAAGTCCCTTGAGAACTGGCGAAAAAATGTGGATCTATTAGACTTCCCTACTTGGAAAATTCCCTACTATTTCGAGCATTAGGGACTCCCAAGTTAATAGGCAAGTCATTGACATTAGGCTTGATCTTTTGAAACTTATTTATGTAAGGGGGAAGCTAAGCCTACCTATAATTATGCTTAAGAATCATGTCCAGTGAGCCTCTTTTGCTGCTCAGATGTGGCCTCTCTCTCTTTAATCCCAGCTCTGCAAATAAACTCTTTACCTTCCCCCCCTACATGGAACATGACTTTTAGGGGTATAATGGAATGTGGGACATGATTCTCAGGAATGAGACTGGTCCTGGCATTGTGGGATTCAGAATGCAAGGGGGAAATAAATGTAACATAATAATGTTTCAGTGGTTAAGAGATTTCAGAGTTGAGAGGCTATTCTGGTAGTTACTCCTATGCAAGCTTCAGCTAGATATTATGAATTGCTATGATATGCCAAGCCCCAACCAACAGTATTCCTGAAAACCCTAAAGAATATCCAGGCCTCTATCTGAGACTCTATCAATGTTTCACTCAATAAGTTTGTTTTTCAGAACCGTAAAACCTCAAACTGTCTTATTTCAGATAAGCCCTGAAACCCAGAGGTACCATTTTCTCCAAGAACATCAGCCAGTTCTATCCCCTGCCCCATAATGTTGATACCCTTGTTCAATATGAAGATGTTAGAATGGTCATTGCCCAAATATCCCTGAAGATTGGGAGAAGTATGAAAGGACAAGGTAGAGTTTTTTTTTTTTTTTTTTAACATGGGCAGGCACCAGGAAATGAACCCGGGTCCTCTGGCATGGCAGGCAAGCATTCTTGCCTGCTGAGCCACCGTGGTCCAGCAAGGTAGAGTTTTAACAGAGAAGATAGCATTTAATAAATTGAGTGTGACTACTGAATCATTATATTGATGTTTCTTTTTGGTCTCCAGGGTATTGAAGTAAGGAGGGAAATACCTGCCATTGTGGAACTGTAACCCATACTATATTAGTTAGCTAAAGCTGCCAGAATGCAACACACCAGAAATGAGACAGCTTTTCAAGGGGGAATATATTAAGTTGAAAGTTTGCAGTTCTAAGGCCATAGAAATGTCTAAACTAAGGCATCCAGAGAAAGATACCTTAATTTCAAAGTAAGGATGATGGATCCAGAACACCTCTATCAGCTGGGAAGGCAGTGCTTGGCATTGACTGGAGTCTTTGGCTTTTCATTTCAAACAGTTTCTCCTTGGATCTGCATCTCCAAACATTTGGGTCTCATGTGGGCTCCGAAGCTTTTTCCAAAATGGTTCTCTCTTAAAGGACTCCAGTAAGCAACTCCACTTTGAATGGGTGGAGAATCATTTCCATGGAAACAACTTAATCAAAAAGATTCAACCCAACAGTATTGAGTCAGAACCCTAGCTTTTCTGGGGTATATAACAGTTTCAAACCAGTACAATACTATATTTGTTCTATACCTACATGTTAAAATATACTTCAAAATTATCACTTTTTGGCATATATGTTATATTTCATGATAAAAAAATCCTTCTTATGGCCTACAAGGCCCTCCCTCCATGGCCTGGATCATTTCTGTTTGACCTGTCTTTAGTCATCTCCTCTACTGTTTCTATGCTTCAACCTCAGTGACCTCATTGATTTTCTTCAAACATCTCAGGCATGTCCCCTTGCTGTTTCCTCTGCCTGGAATGATGGGTGCTCAGACCTTACCTTACTCAAGTCTCTATTCCTGAATACCATTTTCTCTGTGTAGCATTTTTCATATTTCATTGGCCACTTTGATTTAAATTTTCATACATTTCCTACTCATATCCACTATTATTTTAGATTGTTTTACCTGTTAGTTTTTAAACACTCTTTGCATGGTATAGTTATCAACTCTTATCTGCTACCTGTTCTACAAAATTTTTTTTACAAATCTAACAAAGTTTTAAAATTTTATATAAGTAAATATGTGTCTTTCTTTTATAAAATCTGAGCTTCTTAATTTTCCAAAAGTAGAGTGAATATAGCCTTCTGGTTTTCTTTGACAATTTTTTTTTTACATTTTAATTAATTCATCTGAAAAAAATATAACCACCTGAAAAAATATAGATCTATACTTGATATACATATGTGTGTCTATATATACATAGATAAAATATGTAAATATATTTCCTATATATGAAACATATATACATATAATGATATAAAGATCTATATTTATTTTCTTCCAGATACCCATTGTATTAAGACCATTTAGTAATTTAACCATCTTTTCCTCACTGGATTGAAATACTGTTTGGCTAAATAATTATATTTAATTATAACTTACATTGACATCTATTTCCTTATTCTCTATTGTATCCCACTGATAAACTTTTCTGTTCTAATTGCAATATCATAATATCTGACTATGGCAGTACCACAGCAATTTAATTATGATATAGCATTTGAATATCTGATGAAGTGATTTTCAGATAATAATTTCCTGTGTTATGTTTTCCTTGACTGTTCTAAAATATTTTTGTTCAATATGAACTTTAATATAAATTTGTCTAGGTCCAAAAGGAAAGCTTTCAATTTAATACATTAAAGTTTACCACTATGAACATTTGATGCTGTTCTAGTTTGCAAGCTGCCGGAATGAATATGCCAGAGATGGAACGACTTTTAAAAAGGGGAATTTATTAAGTTGCGTGTTTGCAGTTCTAAGCCTGTAAAAATGTCCAAATTAAAGCAAGGCTATAGAAATGTCCAATCAAAGCCAACTAGAGAAACGTAACCTTGGTTCAGGAAGGCTGATGAAGTTCAGAGTTTCTTTCTCAAATGAAAGGCACATGGCGAACATGGTGACATCTGCTAGCTTCCTCTCTAGGCTTCTTGTTTCATGAAGATCCCTTGGGGGCATTTTCCTTCTTCCTTTCCAAAGGTCTCTGGCTTCATGAGCTCTTGTGGTTCTTGTGGCTCTGGGCCTTTCTCCAAAATGTTTCCTCTTTTAAAGGATTCCAATAAACTAATCAAGACCCATCTGGAATGGGTGGAGTCACAACTCCCTCTAATCAAAGTTTAATACTCGCAACTGGGTGTGTCATATTTCCATAGAGATAATCTAATCAAGCTCCCAACCTAGGTCCTAAATAGGAATTAGAAGAAACAGTTGCCTCCACAAGATGGATCACGATTAAAACATGGCTTTTCTAGGGCACATAATCCTTTCAAACTGGCGCAGATGCCTTTCCATTTGTTCATATGTATTAACTGTTAATGAGATTTTAGTTATTTTCATACAAGACATCATTGCTGATACATTTATTCCTAAGTACTTTAAATATTTTGTTATCATTATAACTTGATTGAAAATAAATAATTCCATAAATATCCTTCACATACTTACAGCTGATTTCCATGTAGAAGTGCTTATTTTTGTCATTTTACCAAATCTCACTATTCAGTTTAGAGATTTTTTTCTCTAAGTTTTCTTATTTTCTATTTTAAGTTTGTAATACAATCTGTCATCATTGGAAAGAGGTGATGGTTCTTTTCCAATGATTAGGCTGTGTTTCAGTTTGTTAAAGCTGCTGGAATGCAATATACCAGAAATGTGTTGGCTTTTAACACTGGGGATTTTAGTAAGTTATAAATTACAATTCTAAGGTTATGAAAATGTCCACATTAAGTCATCAACAAGAATATACTTTTTCTGAGGAAAGACCGCTGGTGTCCAGAGTTCTTCTGTCACATGGGAAGGCACATGGCAAGGCTGCTGGTCCTTCTCTCCCGGGTTTAGCTTCTGGTTTCAGTGGCTTTTTCTCTCAGCTCCTGGGGGTCTTTTCTTCACATTGCCAGGACATTGCTTTCTCTGTGTCCTTCACTTCGTTTCATATCTCAGCTCTGTCTCTCTGTGTTTTCTGTATTTATTCTCTTCAGAAAGGACTCCAGTAAAAGGATTAAGACCCACCTTGAATTGGGTGGATCACATCTGCATGGAAACAACCTAATCAAAAGGCCCCACCCACAATGGGTCTGCACCCACAAAAATGGGTGAAAAGAACATGGCTTTTCTGTTGTACGTAACAGCCTCAAACTAGCACAGGCTAATTGTTTAATTTTCTTACGGCATTTTTTAACACCTATAAGAAAAGGCCGATAATAATTGTACAAAGTGGTTCTCTCATCTACTTCCTGATTTTCACAGAAATGGTTTTAATGTTTTGCCACTTATTTCATATAAAATCTTTTTCATATTAAATATGTATCCTTTTTGATTCCTATCTAATTGTTTTAGCATCAACTAATAATATCTCTTTCTTTTACCTCTCTAATTTATTGATACAACTGTAAGAGGGGCGAGTATGGGGGTCTTTAGGACTCAGTTTAGATAGGAACCACCATGTTGCAAATGAAGAGGTGGCTGACCACTTATGCAGGCCATATAAAACCACTGGGAAATGGTGTGCATTCTAGCAAACCTTGATGAGTTGAACAAGTGAAGTTAACAAATGAAGGGAGAATTTCTTTTGTGAGAGTGCTGGTTGGCTCTGGAATCACCCTTGTAATACACCACACTACCACCTTCTCCACAATACTCCCTCCCTCCCTCCCTCCCTCTGCCCTCCCCAGTCATGGGGGAGGAGGAGGTTCTTACCCTCAACCAAAGCCTAGGGACAGATGCTGATGTTTGTCCCTTAGAACTGCTAAGCATAGAGACCGGTGTACACTGCTGTCTAAGAATGTTAAATATGAACTACTGCCACGTGAGATTGCTGGTCTACCATCCAGTGAAGAGATGACTGCACTGGGGGACAGACACATTCTTCTGTGATCAGCAGAGATGTTTCTGTCTCTTTGGACTAGATATACACTGCTTAGAGGGAATTCTGGGTGTTCCATTAAAAGGGACCCTGTCCAGGAAAAAGGCAAGGCAACTTCAGGCACAAGAGGCGAGAGGTGACCCTTAAAAGTGGTGGAAGTGCCAACAGAAGAGAATATTGCCCAGGTCAGAGGGGACATCAGCCTGAAGGATGCAATGGAGGAATACCTGTAAAGAAAGAGTCCCCTCTGGGAACTTGTTGAGAGAAAGAGCCCCCTCTGGCAATCGAGGAGGCACTGAGGCTGCATTTAATCTCTTCCCTTTGAGTTCTTCATTGCCGTTACCACTTTTTCCTGCCTACAGCTCAAACCCTGGATGACCCAGAGAAGGCCTAAGGAGGGATGGCAGGAAGAGGCTGCATGGTCTTGGGCAACTACATAACTTCTCTGTGCCTAAGTTTACTTATGTGCCAAATGTGCATAATTGTGGCTTATCTCATAAGATTATTGGAAAGTTTAATATAGTGTACTTAGAACAATGCCTGAATCATCATAAGCATCCAATAAAAGTTTGCTTCAATATCATTTTAACATATTGTTAAAATTATTGCTTATAAGACTTTTTTGCATGAATCTATTATCTCTCTATTTCCATCCATCCACCTGCCTCTCATTTATCTATACAATCTTCTGAAATTATTGTTATAATATGATTATTGAAAATAGTACAAAAGTGCTGTATACATTCCCCCCCCCCCCCATTTTGTCCTTAGGATATCTCTTACTAGGGACATTTATTTATTTATTTACTTGTTTTCAACTTTAAATGTTTTTATTTAAGAAAACAAGCAATACACTTAGAGCTACCAAAATGGATGTCTTAGCTTATCCATAGGGATAATTAAATAAAGAATCCAAATATCATCGTAAAGCCTGTGTTTGTACAGTTTCATAAACCAATTTAAAATTAATGCAAACAAGGTAAAAATCTACAAATACTGATATCAGAGTTTCTTAAGTTCTAAATATTAAGTACTAACTCATGATCTGATTAGCTGTCAGAACTGTGAACATTCTGAAAATAACAAGTAGATGTTATTACAAATATCAACTTTACTATAGTAATGACCTATGTTACTGAACATTTTCAAATTTTTGATTTCAGAAAAATATAAAGACACAAATTGCATTAGTTAGGGTTCTCAGGGAAACAGAGGTAATAAGCAGTATCCGCAAATATCAGATTTATAAAAGTATCTCATGCAACCATGGGGAGGGAAGAGTCCAAAGTCTATAGGGCAGGCTACAAGCTGTCGCCTTCAGTGCAGTCCTCAGTGAACTCCCCAGAAGAGGCTGGTTGGCTGGCTGAAGAAGGGAGAGAGAGAGAGATTCTCTCTTCTGAATTCTTCTTATAAACCTTAAGATGAGTAGATTAAGCAGCACTCATTGTAGAAGATACTTTGCTTAGCCGACTGCAGATGTAATCAACCATGGAGGCAACCAACTCACTCATGATTTAAGTCTGCAAAATGTCCTCACAGCAACAGGTAGTCCAGTGCTTGCCTGACAAGACAACCAAGCGCTATCCCCTGGCCAAGTTGACACATGAACCTCACCATCATGCAAATGTTTTCACAAGTAACATATGAAAATCTTAACCATCAAAAATGGATACCTTAATTAGCTTATCCATAGACATACTTAAATAAAATATGTAAATAATCATTGTGTAGCCTGTGTTTGTGCAAAGTGTTTCATAAACCAATTGCTGTAGTAAGACCTATGTTACTGGACATTTTCAAGTTTTTGATTTTAGGAATCTATTTTATCTCATATTATTTTAGCTGCCTATAGTTTTTTTTTTTTTATTTAACATGGGCAGGCACCAGGAATCAAACCCGGGTTCTCTGGCATGGCAGGCAATGCCTATAGTTTTTTGTTTTTTTTACATGGGCAGGCACCAGGAATTGAACCTGGGTCCTCGGGCACAGCAGGCAAGCGTTCTTACCTGCTGAGCCACCGTGGCCTGCCCATACCTACAGTTTTTGTTTGTCAGATCTGTACATTCTTTTAACTCTCTCACTTTCTACCCTTTAAGTTACCCTTGCTACTACTCTTCAATTTTGTACCTTCCTTTCGACCTCCATCTCTGTCTTCAGTTGCCAGAGTTCCCTTTCACATTTCCCAGAGGGCAGGTCTCTTATTGGCAAATTCCCACAGCTGTTGTTTATCTGTGAAGATTTTATTTTACTTATTTTTATTTTTTAAAAAAAATCTACTGTGAAATACTTTCAAATTTATAGGACTGTTACAGAAATAATACAAACCCCATGTAGAGACCTCCAATATACCCTACCTCCCTAGATACCTAGATCTAGCAATTTTAACATTTTGCCATATAATTTTATCTATCCGTCATCCATCTGTGTGTTTGCCTATCTACCCGTCAATACATTTTCTGAATACTTGAGTGTACTTGTATACATCATGCTCCTTGAACACTTATTACTACCTTATTTCCTAAGAACAAGAATATTCACTTATGTAAACCACCTTAAGTATAGTTAATCATGTTTAAGAAATTTAACTTTGATGCATAGTTTGTCTATATTAAACTTCTAAATATGTTCCAATAATGAGCTTTTTCTTCTCCATTACTAGATTCCATCCAGGATCATGTACTGAATTTAATTGTCATTGTGTCTTTAGTTTCTCTCTTTTTTTAAAATTGTGGAAACATATATATATATATATGTTTATAAGCATATATATATATGTTTATAAGCATATATATATATATAAGCATAAATCTTCCCACCCCAACCACTCCCAAATATATCATCCAGTGAGACTAAACACATTCATAATATTCAAAATCTTAAATACCACTGCCCTCTTGACTCCATGGTGCCTGTTGAGGCATCTGAGCTCAGTCTTACATGTTTTCCCTTGTATGTAATAAATCTCTTTACTTTTGCTGCTTTCGTGACTTTTTGCTTCTCTTCAAGATTTGACATTCTGTTAAGTATATGTCTTAGACTAAGCCTATTTGGATTTATTTTGTTTGTGATTTGTTGGATGTTTATGTCTTCTATAAGGATTGGGAAGTTTTCCCCCATTATATCTTCATCTAGCCTTCCTGTCCCTTTAGTTTTCTCTTCTCCTTCTGGAACATCAATAATTCTATTTGTATACTTCATGGTGTCTGTTATTTCCCTGAGATCAAGTTGCATTTTTTTCCATTTTTTTCACCATTTGTTCTTTTAAACATTCAAGCTCAATTGCCCTATCTTCCAATTTGCATATTCATACTTCTACCTCTTGAAGTCTACTATTGTGAGTCTCTAATACACTTTTAATTTGGTCACAGTATCTTTCATCTCTGTGATATCTGATATTTTTCTGTTTATTATTTCAAATTCTTCTTTATGCTCCTCCAGTGTCTTCTTGTTATACTTTATGTTGTTATGAACAATATTAATTGGTTATTCCATTTGGCTATTTAACTGAGCCATATCTGCCTGGATGCTTTATGACCTTCTATTGTAAACAAGGCAGTTTAATATCTTAATAAGGTTATTTTGCAGATTTACTTCCTTCCCTAATCTAAGATTTTGAATCTACTTGTATTAGCTTTGAAGATCCCCTTTTGGATTTGGTTTGTCAGCTCTTCTCCTTGGGGAATATCAGGAGGAGATTACAATTCTGCTTAGGGATTTATTTGAGAGCTGCACAGATAGGCAATTTGTCAGACTATATTTTCCACTTCTCCCCAGCAAATGATACTCTTGAGTCTTCTTGTCCCCTTAGGCCCACCCGTCTCTGGCTGTAGGTGCAATGTCTAGTACCGCTCATGGAGCTTAGCTTGGCTGGCTTCCTCAGCCTCACCTCTCTGTCCACACATACCTACAGTCTTCAGGCCTCTGTGGGAGAAAGGGTGTGGTGTCAGAGTCCAAACAAGTCTCTTTTGCTGGTTGGATGTTCAGAATGGCACCACTCTGTGTCTCCCCCTCCTCCCTGGGGAAGGGCTCCCCCAGTCTTTGCCAGAAAAACCAGTTACCCACAGCAGCATGTCACAGGGACGGGGAGTAGGCACTATACCTGGACTAAGTGGACTCTGTACATGGGAAAATCACATCTGTTATCTTCCAAGTTTGCCACAGAAACTGCCAGCTTTAGAGCCAAAGAGAAAATCTCAAGTCAGCTGCAGCGGTAGGCAGAGTCATGACCATGTACATTCACCTCATTCTCTCCATTCCAATTTCTCCAGTTTTTCCCCAATGGCTCCCTATGTAGGATAGAAGACCCTCTGTAATCACATACACCCTGGAGCACTGTCCAGGTCATTTCTCTATCGCATCTCTCATTGTTGTATGGACCTGGGGTGAACTCAGCCTCTCCTGTTCCACCATCTTGCCGGAAGTCTTACTAGAGACTTTTAGTAGAATTACTTCCTTAAACAGTTCTAATTACACAGTGTTTGTCTTTTACTCTTTTTTGAGGTTTATGACTTTATTATTATTACTATTATTATTTGTTCTTTTTAAATAAACAATTTTGTTGCTATATTTTACCTTCATTTTAATAAAACTACTTCATTAATTTCTTCATGTGGCTACATTTATTCCCAATCTTTGCTTCTTTTGTTTAATTGATTATTTGTTTTATATTTGTTTCTTTATTCTCAATTATGGAGACTTTCACAAGCTGTGTATTTATTTCTGAACAGCTCTTACAGTATTAATGTGTATTTACTCTATGAGCCTGGATAATTTAGGAGCAAGTTTCTAAATACCACAATAGTTAATATATTTGGTCACCTTTGATTATATATTTCTATTTTTTTGTATTGCATCAGAGAAAGTGGGCTGGAAAAATCTAGATGTTGTTAAGTTCTTTCTAGTAAGCAGTTAACTTTATAAACATTCCACAGATTTATTGGAACAGGTGCATTCTAATTTACACGTTACGTTAATTGTTAATGTGTGTTTGTTTATTATAATATTCAGCCCCCTTTATGTCATCTTTTAATTGTTATCCCAGAATTCTAAAGAGATGTACTAAAATCTCCCATTAAAGTTGCACCCTTTGTGGGTGTTTGTGGTTGTGTAATAGTTGTTGGTTGATTTACATAGCTGCTCTTTGGCTGGGTGTGCTATGACTATCCTATCTTCTTCACTCACAGAGCCTTCATATTCCTTGTTGCCTGAAGCTCTTTTTGTCACGCTCAATGCTTCTGAACTTGATTCTCTCTGGCGTGATAATTACATCATCACTCCTGCTTTTTTATTTTGTTTTGGTTTTGTTTTCCTAATATCTCTTTGCCTACCCCCATTGTGATCACCCTTTCTTTAACATGTATTCTTGCAAAGAGCTTTTTATTTTAAGCCAATGTAACATTCTTTGTCTTTGAATGGAACTTCTTTTCTGCTCACATTTTCTATAAAACCCAATACACTTGATTCTTTTCCTTCATGTTTACTTTTTATTATTTATGATACTTTGGATTCCCCCTACCTTCTTTTTTTTGGTTGGTGAAATTGTGTTGCTGTTTAACTTCCTTGGGACCTTTTGCTGTGCCTTTCTAACCCTTTTAGGCTGGATAACTTTACTTCCCAGGGTGCCTAAAGCAGTGCTACATGTGCCCATGGTCCCGGGGACTCACATGTGGAAAGTGGTCTTGTGTGGAAGACTGTGCAGCTTTCTCTCCCATTCACCTCCCCTACCCCCATGCCCATAATCATATTTGTATTTCTTCACTATTATGTGGGGAGAAAACAACTATTTACCCAACAGCAGTCTTCACCTCCTTCTACAAAAACGAAGCCTTCTAATAAGATTGTTTCCCCATACTCCTTTCCCTTACCCTATGAAAAATTTGAAACACTTTTACTTTCCCGTTTTCTCCGTGGCCCCAAAGTTGAAGTTTTGCTCTGATAATTTAGTCATTTAATTCCAAAAATGAAAACGTATTTGCAGTATGTCTTTTTTTTTTTTTTTTGAGGCTTCTAATTTAGCAATTCTCTAACTCCCAGAGGCATCATCATCTACTGTGATGCAATGGATAGTTTCTCACTCGGTTCTGTCTTGGCCATCTCAGATGTCTACACAGATACTTCAGTTGTGTCTTTTTCAGCTGTTTTCTCAACTGCACACTTGTGGGCAGCCAGGGCCCTGCTCCTTGCTGCCTTTGCCCTGGGATGGGTTGTTTGGTAGCCGTGCAGAGCTTTGCTGGCACTGTCCTTTTCTTGGAGATGTGCACAGGTCGATCTGCTGTCTTCCAGCAGTTCTCCTTTAGGATTCTGTTCAATTTTCTGCTTGCTCACACTCCCTCGGATGCCTGGAAGAGCAGTTTTCTCTTGCCTGCCCTCTGAGGCTCTGGCTCTGTGGTTGGGTTACAAAAGTAGGGTCTTGTGGGGATAGAGAACCGAGTTTTCTCTGCAGCAGGTAGCAGTGGGTCAGTTGTGGCTTCCCCGGCAAGGCATCAGGAGGCTCTGACTCTACCTTAGAGGTGGACAGGACACTGTCCAAACGTTCAGTTCCTCCTTAACTAAACGAGGTCCAGGAATAAAGCACCCTCACATCACCTCCCTCTCTCTCCATCTATTTTTAGGCATAAATGAGTGCCTGTTGTGAGATCCCAGGAGATGCCTATTACCTCATTGGAGACAGATTCCAGGGGCACTTTCTTCTCTATATTCAGATGTAAGTTACAGGAGGAAAAGGGTTTTGTCTGCTTTGTTCGCCACATTATCCCTAAGTGCTAGGAATAATGTCTGACATAAACTAATGGAAGAATGGATGCACTGTAGAGGTAATGTTAAACAGTAAACCAGCCAGAGTTCTGAAAAGTGATTTCTCATAACTACTTTCTAAGCATTATGTGGTCATTTATTGAAATTAGGCAACTTTTTTCTTAAAAAGGTATGAAAGATCTTGCTTTTGCATTTCCTGAGAATAATTGCTAGCAATATCAATTTTTCAGCTTCATCTTTTCCCCCTGAAAGAGGTAAAATAAAACATGGAATATAAGATGACTATTAAGAGGACTTATACCTAAAAGGGTGATTTTATTGTGGGCCCCCAAAGGAGAGACTGTCTCAGAGCTACTGGGTTGACTGCTGCAGACTGTGTTTCCATTGGAGAAAAGTATCTTCCCTAAGCATGAATTTATGGCTGCAAATTTGGCTTATTGCTGTGATGATATTTGTGACCTGGCTTGCAGAAGTTAAGACCCATAAGATTGCAGGACAGAAGTTAAATTACCATCTTCATACAAAGTTGGAAGAAAGATTATATGAGGCTGAACTCTGGCTGGATAATTGATAACCTATATGTGGTGACATTAAAGACAACATAATGAGGATCCAGAGAAATGTTAATGCTCAAAAGAATTCTTCATTTTATTTTCTAAAACAGAATGAGAAGATAGAAGATGAAGCACCTGTTAGTCTAGGTTTGTCATTCATACTAATCTGGTCTGTATTCTGAACCAATGTCCTAAAAAGGCCTATAAAGTAAGATCAGAGAAAAAAAGATGAAAAAAAAAATCTGCATTCTTACTCCTTGTGGGAAGAGACATATCCTGAATTTTAAGAAATGAGGTCTTGCAAATAAATCATTAGCCTGACATGGTCATGGAATTCATTTCTTCCTCTGGTTTCACCCCCTCTTTGGTCTTATCTGCAGGAAATTTGACAGGTGACAGATTTCTCCCAAGTGGGTAGGAGGATATTTTCCTGCATGCAAGAAGGCTAAATCTGGAAAATAGCAACTTTGAAACCAGAACATCCCAGACGGTCGGCCTTCCCATCCACTGAGATGGCAAGAGGGCTGTTGTATTACCCTGATTTTCCTCTCAGCTCTGCCTGCTCCTTCTCAGTGTTCTTTCCTGTGTTCTTCTTAACTCCTTGACTTTAAACATTTGCGGTTCTCAAGGTTTAGTCCTTAGACCTCTTCTTGTTTCATCTGCACTACCTTTCTTCCTTGGTAATCTCACCAAGTCAAGTGAGAAATCTTCCCAATTCAGTAAATGTTAGCTCCAGTCTTTAGAGCACACACCAGAAATAATGGAATCGAACTTTCTTCTTCCTTTATTTCACATCAAATATTTTACCCATTGGTAAATAGTTCCACCCTCAAGTTATATTTATTAGCCACTCACTGTTCACCACCTTTAGACTGTGCCTTCATCTTCTTTTGCTTTGGTTAGGCCAGTCGTTTCTCTGTTTTGCCCTGTGTCCTTCTTAATATTATCAACACAGACACCAGAATAATTCTATTAAAGTAAAACCAGGTAAAGGCCACTTCTCTGCTTGAAACCCGCCAATGGCTTTCCATCTCATCTAGATAAACCCAAATCCTCCATGGCTGTCAATGCCCTGTATAATCTGGACCCCAATGATCTCTGACCTCCCTTTTCTCTCTTCTTTCCCAGCTCATTGTGCTCCACTTACACTTTTTTTGTTATTCCTTGAACCCAACACTAATGTTTCAGATGGCATACTGAATATCAGAAATGGGCTTCAATTGTCGACTCTAAGGAAATTCTAAATATATGGATATGTGAAAACATTTTAGAGCTATTACAGACTTTGCGTGGATGGGGCCCAAGGTTTGGGCCTTCAACCTGTAGAATGAGTCTGTAGACTAAATGCCAAATGGCCCATTACCAATTCATCTGGAGAATTCAGATGACCTGATCCCACTTTAGGATGAGTGACTCGCCTGTGATTTGGGGGATTGTCTTAAATGAATAATTATTGCCAGCTGATGACTACAGCAATTAAAAGAAATTACACATGGAACTTTATCCAGTTTATAGAACAGGCTGTAAGACCACTTTTTGTGCCTGTTTAGTACATGTTTGTTTTGCTGGTAGAATTGTAGGCAAGGGTAGCATTCTTTATAGCCTGGTAGTGTGACCAAGAAATCAGGATTTAAGGGATGATTTTCATTATATAAATATCTCTTTTTGCTTTCTGGCATATTGCAGTCGACAGGGAAATATCTGAAATCTCTGAATTGTAATCCAGCTCCCTTGATCTCTGATAATGGTTATATAGCCCTTGTCTTCTGCCCCTGTGATTGTAAAAACCTTGTGACTAACTTTCATCTGTACCTAGTTATCCAGTTTTTCAACTTTAGAGTCTTGTAATAGCTGAAGACAGCCCCAAATGTGTGTTAATGAAGGGTCCTGGGTCCACCTGGAACTAACCCACCCCAAGTCCCAAATTATCTTATGATCGAGACCAGATTTAACCTAAGTGGTCCCACCTGACATACGCAGTAGCTTAGACTTTAACCTACAAGTCACCGCATACGCAGTAGCTTAGACTTTAACCTACAAGTCACCGGTACCTCATTCTATTTTCTTTCCTATGTTCTGTGACTAAGCATGTAATCAATCTGTGCATACTCAGTAATTAGAGCACCTATATTATATCATCTGGGGCCACTGTGCTCATTATCCTATAATCCTTGCCTACGTTTTCTCATCTGAAATTGCTGCAGTTCGGGGAGACAGATTTTGGGCTGGTAGGCTGTCTACTCTCCTACTATGTGCATAGAATAAACTCTTTCTCTCTTTGAAACTCCGGTGTCTCAGGAATTGGTTATTGAGTTTGTCAGGCAAAATAATCCATGGCCTTTGTCCAGTAACAGTAGGTGAAGGAGGTGTCACTAGGGTTCAGCCAGCTCAGGCTTCTTTAGCATGAACTGACATTTATCCAAAGGAACATAACTAATTCCTGGTTTAAATCACGTTGTAACAAAGACAGGGTTTAGAAGGAGAGAGAGAGCTGATATTTTCACGGTAATTATTCCTTCTATACATTTTTAAAATAAAAATTGACTTTCTTCAAAGAATCATTCAGACGGCTTGTATTTCAGTATCTGAAGTGCATGTAAAGGAGGATGCTTTTGAGTGTCATTTCTTAACGTTTATTGATTATGTTTCAACACATATATTCTTCTGCGTGATTTGAAGATCAAAGCACATGAACATGTATAAAAAATGCTGTTGGTTATAGATATCAAAAGTCATGTTAATCTCAGGCCCAGTTTTCCATTTATCAGAAAGTGTTCTATTATTTGCCCTTAATGTCAACTGAAAATGTGATGAAAAATATAACCCTCGATTACCATATATCTGTTTTTTCTAAAGGCAGGATTAAAGATGTTTCCACTTTGAATCTTTTGGATTCAGTTTGACTTGTCTCCTTTAACATAACATGAAACTGGAAGCATGTGTGCTGGGAGCTGTATCTTTTATAAGGAAGGCTTCGGGTCAATCCTTCAATAGAAGTAAAATGGAAATCTATATATGCTGCAACTTCAAAGGAATTGAACATGACTTCCAGTGATTCCTTTTGCAGTCAGCAAATGTTTTAGATATTTCTTTTGTCTACTTTATGTATTCATCAACATTTTTATTTTGTATATGAATGTTTCTGTCTTCATTATTCTTTTACTGCCTCTTTCTTGAGTAACCTAATATGGTCAGTACTTGATTATAATCATGCTTCCACCTTTATTTTTCACATCACATCATTTGCAGATAAAGTTTATGTGCTGGAGGATATCCTTTCCTTTGATAACAGTCATCTATGTTTTATTATCATTATCTACTAATTAGAATAAATGGACAAAATAATTCTGATTTTTTTATATCTAAGTTGTAGAACTTGAACTTGTCACTGTACTTTTCAAATGTGAAATGTGATCTAATTTTTATAGCCCCCTTTAAGTATAAAACATTTAAAAAGGAATGGGGTTTGGAGTAACCTCAATTACAGAAGAGATAACCACTTTATAATTTGTGCTTGCTGCTTCTTTTCAGAATTTAACGTGTAATCCTTAACTAATGATTTAAGTATTTCACCCTCTTCTAAGCTTCAGGAACACATGAAGGCCACATCTTACATCCAGGCTCCACCAGGTCTGACGTTGTCACAATGAAAGGCAACTAGATCATCACTCTGTACTCCACCGAGGTCCTATCTCACTCATAAGCTTTATAGATTTTGCATTATTTACTTGGTATATTCTTAAAATCTATGATCTTACAAAAGATTCTGTTGCATCAGTTTCCTCATATCTGAAATGTAAGGAACTTTCATTAAATGGCATTTAAGTTACATTCAAGTGCTAGCATCCATTCATTTGTTAGTATTAACATATTAAGGGCTGTACATTTACAAAAATGGCACAGATGTTTTACAAATATCAGAAGTTTCTAAACAAGTTGAGAAGATGGGACATATTCATATGAATAGGAAACAATTTACAATAGTACACTGTACCTTAAAAGTGAGTGGAAAATATTATGTCTGATATAGAATTTCATTTGTCTTCAAAATCTGGGGTGACCAGAAATGATGGGAAACTATATTTGGATCATAAGAAATATTGGATAGATGAAGAGCCAAGTATAGGACTTTAAAGCTCTCTTGGAGATCTTGAATACTTAGGATTTGACTAAAGGTGCATAACCTATAAATGGTAGTTTTTAGTGGTTGCTCTGATTATTGGAGTAGACATATGTATATCATAATATATATGTAACTGGTATCAACATTTTACCTCTTTGAGTAAAGTGTAGAAACCTTACTTCCATTTAGGTCCTTTTACTTTCCCCAATTTAAATATCATTGTCTTGAGTATCAGGTGGTGTTTATCATTTTTGCTTGTCATCAAAATCATCATGATTTTGTTTAAATCAATGAGTTGCTTCAACTCATTTAGGAAACACATGAGGATAGTCTATTGTGTTTATCCATATTTCTGTGTTTTCCATTATTCTTTTTTCTTTCTTGAAGTTCCACATGTCCTTCTTTTATCATTTCTTTTCTGTTTAAAGAACTTCTTTCAGCCACTTTTCTTAAGGGTAGGCTTTCAAAGTGACAAATTCTTCTAGTTTTTTTTTTCTGAGAATGTCTTTGTTTTCCCTTCATTCCTGAAGGATAGTTTCACTGGATGGAGAATTCGTGGTTGACAGTTCTTTTCTTTCAGCACTTGAAAACTGTTGTTCTACTTCCTATGGTTTCCTTGATTTCAGGTGAGCAATCTGTTGTCATTCAGGTTGGAGTTCCCCTATAAATAATGAGTCACACTTTTTCTAGCTACTTTTAAGACTTTTTTTTTTGTCTTTGGCTTTCAGTAATTTATTTATGATGTTGGATTTCCTAGGGCTTTTCCTATTTGGAGTTCATTCAGCTTTTGAATCTGTGGATTTATGACTTTCAACAATATTTGGGACGTTTCCAACCAGTCCTACTAGTGTTGGTTGAAGGGGCAGAAGGAACTTCTCCAGGCTGTTGCCTTTAGGTGGAGAGGGGACTCTGGCTCACTGGGACAAAGAACACTTCCCAGGACAGTGTCTTTTGCCTTAGGATCCTCCCAGCCTTTGAGGTATGGAGGGGGCTTCCTCTGGCTGAGCCCTTGTGGCTCATCTTCTTTGCTCCTGTTCCTGCCCCTGTGGTGTCTCCAGGTGGGGAGGGGAGACCCAAATCCACAGAAACAAAGAAGCTTCCATGGGTATGTGCTTGGTGCATGTGGTGGTGGGATCTCCCTGGCTTGTATCCTGGACGCTGATGTCTCAGTGTTGGAGGGGCTCATGGGGAAGGAAAGCACTGCCCTGCCTGTTTATCAGTCCCTCTTGCCGTAGGTCTTGGGCTCATCTGGTGTTGTTGGAAGGGTTTACATTTGAGCCCACAGGGAAATGAGCACATGTGGCTACCTTTTGTTGCTGGATTGTGGTTGGGATCTCAGGCCTGGGTTGCCTTCTTCTCTTGAGTGGAGCATCACATTATGCCCACCATGTATTGTTCCACTAGTCTGAGATCCTTCAACAGTCCACCTCTTTCTTTCCACCTGTAAGAATTCTCCTGTGATTGTCTCTGGCATTATTTTAAACTTCATAATTGTTCTTAGTGAGGAGAACCAGGGATAGATGAGTCCACAACCTTTTGTGTAGGTTAGATGTCCTCAGTGCCCAAATGTTGATTTCCAAAGGCCTGTCCTTTGAGGGAAACACAGTTGTGTGGAAAAAAGACAAATCCTTCAAGGCAGTTGGATTATCTCTGCCTCTTCTTCCTTCTAGGAGCTTTGAGGCTCTTTCCTGTTCCTTTTTTTTTTCTTTCTCTTCTTCTATCTCTGCTTTTTTTCTCTCTCAGATATAATGTCTAAAGTGGTAGTGTACACAGCCAAAATTAAGTGCTACTTTTAAAAGAAAATTTTGATCATTTTTTAAATTATTGTCCCTATTGATTTATTCAAATTATTTTGTTTCTTAGGTACTTCCCATTTCTGAGTGTTACATAATGTTTCCCAACTCTACTGTCCATAATCCAGAATCTGAAAAAAAAAGAAGTAATGAATTACTTATCATTTTGATTCCTTCCCACAAATTTTTGAAATTGTTGTTCAGAACCAAGAACTGCAGACCTAAGAATTTTCTGTGTACTTGCATTTGTTTTCAAACATATTGTTATCATTTTGAAATAAAAGTACATATAATAGCATAAAAGGTAGTAAAATAAGGCTATAAAACTTTGTTTTAAAAATATTTGCATTATATGTGATAGAAATTGAATATAAAATAACTGATTTTTATCATATATTTTCTTATTAATTCTAAAGTAATTGGAATTAGACTGTTTATTTAAATTCTTATGCTTTTCATGCTCAATAAATGTTGTAGACTCTTATTCAAGAGTTAAAGATTGTCCAGATAAAAATCCAGATTTGTTCACCTCTGATGATGGGCCTAAGGCCCTGGGAATCAAAGTTGTGGAAATTCAGTTAGAGGCTGTTTTGTTGTTGCTTATTTCTTGTGAATAACATGACTTATCATTTACTTAGATTCCGTCTCATGTTATTTGCAGTGTCATATTAAACCCTGCATGTAAAATGGATGTATGTGCTGCCATGGAAATGGTTAAATGGAAATTGTTTCTCTTTGAGGGACTGCAAATTTATGTTGTCTAAAGTTTAGAGTATTTTATTTTAATTTTTATGCTTTTGAGAAAAATACTCTTGATAGCTGGATAAATTAAAAAAATTGCAATGTAATCCTTTAGTGGGAAAATGCTTAGTATAGTCTTCAGCAGCTAAATAAAAAAACTGTTTGGTATAATCACTTCACTGAAGCAGCCTTGAATTATTTTAAGCATATGAAGCCCTTGTCGATAGTAGAATGCTTGCCTTCTGAATGGGAGACCCGGGTTTGATTTCCAGACCATGCACCTCCACCCCCCCCCCCCCCCACAAAAGCTCTTGTTGAAATAGTTAGCTGTTGGTCTACTTTCAACAAAAAGAAAGCTTACTCTCTGTTTCCAGAAACCCTCCCCTGCTCAGTTTGCAGGAACAAAGCATCGCATGAACCAACCTCAGCAACTTCCTTCTCTTGGAGGACAAGATCAAAGCCCTGATTTGTCAACAAAGACATAAGGGCCACCAGACAACAGGACATGCTGACCAAGCCAGATGAAGCAAGCGACCGTCACCCAATTTTAATGAATCCTGTGAATTTTACTTATTTATTTTTATTTTATGTTTTATGCTTTCTTCTGGACCTTTGCCATTTCTTTGTCAGTTTGGAGTTATAAGAACCCAAACCACTTCCTACTGTCAGCTGTGAGGTTTTTCCTCCAGTTTCTTGATGATGCGTCTTCAATAAATTCACCTTCTCACCAAGACAAAGAGACTTGTTTCTCTGTTTGATGTGGGGTCAGGTGGGCCTGACTATTTTTAGGACCAGGTTTTCTGACAGTGACACTCTCAACATGCTCTTAATTTGGGGTGATTATTTTCTTATATGTTCAATAGTATAATATATTACTTTTTGAGTTTTTATAAAAGAGTGTCATAAAAGGAAAATTGAAGCCCAGTTCAGACCATGACTCTACTGTAATGTAAACTATTTAGATTTTTACATTTTTAAAATTAAAATCAAGGGTGGCTCATGGTGGCTCAGCAGGCAGAGTTCTTGACTGTCATGCCGGAGACCCGGGTTCAATTCCCAGTGCCTGCCCATGTTAAAAAAAATCCTACTTAAAATTAAAATCAGTATTATACTTTGGGATGTGTACTCTCTTAGACATTTAATGCATGCGCATTGCTACCCATTTAAGGCAGAGTGAGTTGGTAGACTAACAGAAATCTGCACTATAAACATTCTAGTTCCTGACCAACCCTCAGGAGGCACATTTATTTTTCCTGGATAAAGGATGACAATTACTTTAATGTTAATGCAATATTAGATGTCCTAATTAGTAAATATCTATTCTAGAGCAAAGATTGCTCCTAGCTTATGCTCCCAGTAGGTAATTGGGAATATTTGCACCACCTGCGGGAAACAGAGAAAACATGGAAAGGGCTCTCTAATACTAGAAAGAATTAGGTACAAACCTCAGTCAATCGTTGAAAATCTTTAAAAACAGAAAAGATTTTTACAAAGAAACTATTTCACATTGAAAACTGTCACCTAGGACAATTCTTTTTCACCAGTTTGTGTTGGATTGTCCTTTACAGTCATTGTAGTTCTCACATTTCCCTCTTAACTTGTAGGACCAGAATGTATACAACTTTATAATTGGGGAAATAAGTCTTCTCCTACTCATCTGCATCTCTCATCATTGCCTTCATCATCACTGTTGTCATCATTTTTGTCACCCAGCTACCATTTATTGTTAAGCTGTTAGGCAGCAAGCACTGTGTATTACTTTTGAGGTATTTTTAATTTATTAGAAAATTTTATTAAACATTATTTACATTTATTATAAAAGTTTATCTGGGGATATTTTTAGGGATATATTATAACATTAACTTTAAAAAATCTTCTTGATTGAGAATAAAGCAGAGTTTTATTAGATACCCTATTGCACCTTTTCCAGTTCTATAAGTTTCATAAATGGACTCAGTATCATAATTTTGATATTTAAAAGAATAAAAAATTAATAATAGAATGCAATAAAATCAATTAAAAAATTAATAGAATTGCAATAAAAAATACATTTCTTGACAGGTTACCAGGGTTAGATTATCTATGAAGTGAATTGCATTCATTATCTCAAACTTAAAAACAAATCTATAAAGTAGAAACTGTTATTCACCCTGTTATACAAAAATAAAATGTGAAGCCTAGAGAGAATTTAAATAAAATTCCTGTGATTTTATAGCCAGTACATGGTAGAGCTGGAATTGAAATCTATATCTCTTTGTAGAAGAGGAATGGGGAATTTAGTGGATATAGCATTTATTTTATTTTAATTAATTTTAAGTACTAACTATGGAAATCATTCTGAATTCTTGGCCTGCTCATTCTTTATATGAAGACAGCTATGATTTTTTTTTCCTTAATTGACTATTCTTACACTTGAGAAGGTTTTTGGTTAGTTATTTGGTCAAATTGTTTGGCTATTCCCATATGCTTTATATTCAATATATTCTAGTAGGTTAAATTGTGCCAACTATTGGTCCAGGTCTCTGAATATCATGAAGGATGAAAAAGCAAAACCAGCCCTACATCATACAACAAGATTAATTTAAAATCCTGGTGTGTCATCCATCAATGCTTGGTCCCTCACCCCTTTTGTGGCAGCTGGTCTTGTCCTTTTGCTTACTAGCAAGCATCCTAACTCCGAAGACGCCTTTCTAACATTTCTGAACATGCTAATGCAACTTCCACCTCCACACCCCACCACCTCTACAACTTAGAGACTCTAACAGAAAAGTGCAGGTAGGATTAGAATGCGTCCTTGTCTGTCCTGTTCCATGTTCTCACCCATCTTTACTAGCACATCTTATCCTCCATACATGTCCCTAAGCAGAATTGCATTCTTACATTTGCATAGGTCACTCCTTTTGGGAGTGAATTCAGTACTTTAGTTCATATAGAAAAGAAACTGTCTTAGAATGATACATGTCTGAAGTGGAAAGCAAGCCACCTATTGCCAGATGCATCCATCAGCTGTGTCTTAGAGCTCTATGGTCGTCGCCCTGCCTCTTGTTCTTATTCTGGTTCCCAGCTCTTATGGGACCTTGCATTCAAAAGCCCATTCCTTGCTTACTGCTGATGAATCTAAGGCAGACCCCCTTTCTATAACTTTTACATTCTGTGTAATGTAAGAACATATTAATTACTTGCTAAACCTACAATAGAAAAGACTACTTTAAAGTAAATGTCCTTCTTATTACTCTCATGCTGTTTGGTAATTTTTATTTCTTAGCGGCCACGTGCCGTGGAAGGCTTATACCTTCCCTACCATTGTTGAAACAGGAAAGGTTTTATATCTTTTTAAGATAAAATTTTTAGTTTAGAACAGTTCAAATTTATATAAGTATTGTGAAGATAAAACATAAACCTCACATCCATTTTCCTCTATTATAAGCATCTTACATAGTATGGTACATTTGTCATGATTAATGAACCAATATTGATGCATTACTATCAACTGAAGTCCATACTCATTCTGATTTCCACATTTTCCCCTTAAGTCCTGTTCCAGGATCCATTCAGGATGTCATATTACATTTAGAATCGTGTTTCTATAGACTCCTCTGATGACAGTTTCTCAAGTTTTCTTTGTTTTTGATGACCTTGGTAGTTTTAAAGAGTACATTGTGTAAAGTGTTCCTCAATTGGAATTGTCTCATGCTTTATCTTTGGTGAGACTGGGGTAATATGTTTTTGGGGAAGACTATAGAGATAAAGTGCCATTCTCATTACCGAATATCGAAGGCACATACTGTCGATATGACTCCTCACTATTGACATTCACCTTGATATCTGGCTGCAGTGGCATTTGTCAGGTTTCTCCCTTGTAGACATATTCTTTCTGCCCTCCTCTTTTCCTACTACACTCATTGGAAGGTAGTCATCGTGCTCGGCTGACACAAGGCATGATGGTTTTCCTCTACCTTCTTAAGGGTATAGTACCTATATATACTATTTGGAATTCTTCTGCATGGGAGGGTTGTCTGTCATTCATTTATTTAATAGTTTATTTATATAAGTATGGACTCATGAACATTTATTTTATACTTGGGTTATGATCCAATATACCTTATTTATTTTGTTGCTTAAATTTTTCCAGCTTTTGTCATTGGGAACTCTTTTGATTGGTGCCTGTATTGTGGTCCTTTAACATACTCATCATTGTGATTTTTAGTGTGTTTGGGTACATTCTTACTTCTGATATTACGAGATGCTCCAGTCTTGTCTGATGTGTTTTCTGCCCAAGTCCTAAAGTCCTCCAATGAGCCTAGTCCATGTTATTGGATAGTGGTATTAAGCATCAACATATGGGTGTTAGGTATGTTTGTTGATACTGGTGTGTATTTGCTTCTGGGCCTTGCTAGCTGCTAGAACAAGGAGGGATACATGTTTATACTTACAGCATATATGCACATAGCTATAAATATTTATATATGTAACCATCTTATCTATGTTAAATTAAACACATTCTGAAGATTTCAAGTCTAACCCAATATACATGGATCATTTTAGTCTCCTCCCTTGCTTATCTGTAATTCCTTACTACAACAGTGATAAATCTGGTTCCAAACTTATGCCATCCATTAATTAATTTTTCAATTCCAGTATACCTGTATTGTAGACTTGGAACTGTTATCCTGGATCCTTATGAGAAACAACTTTGTCAACTAGAATGAAGTGCTTCCTACAGTTCTTTTTCCCTTTAGTCTTACAGACTCTACTCATTTCCAAAGTTACTTAGGTAAATTTATTTTTTCATACCCATCAGTCAGCTAGTTTATTGATTTGTAAGGCATTTTCATTGTTTTGTCACATTCTGCATTCCATTGTTGGATTTCCTGATTTCTGAAATGGATTTTTAAAAAATTTGCATACATTAACGCTTACTGTTTGTGCAGTAAATTTCTATGGATTTTGACAAATGTTTGATGTCTTGAATTAACCATTACAGTTTCAAACCAAATAGTTCCAGCATTAAAAAAATCCACTTCCCCTATTTGAATCCCTTCTCTTAATTGCCCAGCATTCACTGATCTTGTAACTTTTTCTCTAGTTGTTCCCTTTTCCAAAATGTCATATAGTTGAAATCATACACTATGTAGCTTTTTCAGGTTTGGCTTCTTTTCACTTAGTAATATGCATCCAAGTTGCCCTAATTTTGTTTCTTTCTTTCTTCCTTTTTTAATTAGAGAAGTTGTAGGTTTACAGGAAAATCATGCGGATAATACATAGTTCCATATACCCCCACCCCTCATACAGTTTTCTCCATTATGAATACTTTGCATTAGTGTGATAGCTTTGTTACAATTGATGAAACTATTATTATGACTATACTATTAACTGTAGTCCATAGTTGACATAGGGAATCACTGGGTTGTACAGTTCTGTGTTCTTTGAATTTTTTAATAGCGATAATATATATACAACCTAAAATTTTCCCTTTTAACCACATTTAAAGAACAATTCAGTGGTGTTAACTGTATTCACAATGTGCCACGATCACCACCATCCATTATCAAAAGTTTCCCACCACTCCAATGAGCAAGTCTGTACCAATTAAGCGTGAACAATCCATTCCCTAACCTACCACAAGCCTGGTAAACTGATTTCTAATTTCTGACTCTATGAATTTGCTTATTCTAACTATTTCATATATGAGATAATAAATGTTTGTCCTCTTATTTCACTCAACATGATATCTTCAAGGTTCATCCATTTTGTTGCATGAATCAGAATTCATTTCTTTTTATGGCTAATATTATTAGCCATAGTGGAATTAATATTCCACTGTGTATGTGTGTGTGTGTGTATGTATATGTATATACATACACATACATTCCATATTTTGTTTACTCTTTTATCTGTTGATAAGAACTTGGGTTGCTTCTATCTTTTTGGCAATTGTGCCATGAAAATTGGTGTGCAAATATCTGTTTGACTCCCTGTTTTCAATTCTTTGGGATGTATACCTAGAAGTGGGAATGTCAAGTCATATGATAATTCTATACTTAACTTTCTGAAGTATCACTGAACTGTTTTCCAAAGAGCCTGTACCATTTTCAGGAGACTCACCTTAAATTCAAAGATACATGTAGGTTAAAAGTGAAAGGATGGAAAAAATTTGTACCATAAAAATATAAACCAAAATAGAGATGGAACATATAGATTTTCAGTTTAAAAAAAATCACAAGGGACAAAGAAGGCCACTATATACCGATAAACAGGTCAATTCAATAAGAAGACAACAATTATAAATATATATGCATCTAACAAAAGAACACCCAAATACATGAAACAAATATTGACACATTTATAGGGAGAAGTAGAAGGTTCTACATTAATAGTATGATAATAGCATACTTCAATGCACCCCACTAAATTAATGGATATAATATTTAGATAAAAGAACAATAAGGAAAAGAAAACAGCATATAATGAGGTCTTATCATTTTGCCAACATCTGCATTTTGACTGGAGAGTTGAATCCATTTACATTAAAAGTAACTACTGATAATGCAGGCTTCTTTCATTATTTTGGTATTTGGTTTTTGTAAGACATAGAGTTTTTGTCTCTCTATTCTTCTATTATGCTTATTTTCATAATCATTTGGTATTTTGCATTGCATCATTTTGAGTACCTTCTCATTTCTTTCTGTATTTCTTTTCCAGATAAATTCTTTGTGGTTACCATGGGGCTAAAATTAATCACCTTAAATCTATAACAATTATGTTTGATTTGATATGAAATTCAAAAGCATATTTTTCACTGTTACTATACTCTTCAGTCTTTGTTTTTTAAGTCCTTGAGATTCTTGAAAATTACTGGCAAGTTATTTGGTAGAATGTCTTTGGATTTTGTTTCTTTTATGTTTACTTATGATTAAATAAATATAGTATATTTTGGAAAACATAACCACAAAATTGATTATGTGTCCTCCTCAGTGCATCATATCAGGAGACACATGATGTTGATTTTTTCAATTAATGATATTAATTTTGGTCATTAATTAAAGTAGTCAATGTGACATGGGTTACAATTCCACAATTTTAGATTTTTGCTTCTAATTGCGCTAAGATACTGGAGACTAAAAGAGATATCAATTTAATGATTCAGCATTCATATTCAATTGTTAAGTCCTATCTTCTATGTATAACTCCTCCACACCTTTGATCTTTCCATTCTCTCTTTAGGGGTGTTTGGGCCATGGCCATTCTAACTTTTTCATTTGGAAGAGTTTGTCACTAATATGAGGTAGGGAGATGGAACTATGTGATGTTTTGGAGAGGCTGAGCCCTCTAGATTTCAGGACTTATCTGGTCCAGGTTCCCATCTGGAGGTTGTAGGTTTCTGGAAAGTTACTCTAGTGCATGGAACCCTTCTGGACTCTTATATATTGCCCTAGGTGTTCTTTAGGATTGGCTAGAGTGGTCCTGGTTGGGTTTTGGGAGGTTATGATAGGTAGCAAGGTCTAACTGAAACTTGCATAAGGGCAACCTCCAGAGAAGCCTCTCAATTCTATTTGAACTCTCTCTGCCACTGATATTTTATTAGTTAGACTTCTTTTCCCCCTTTTGGTCAGGATGGAACTGTTGATCCTATGGTGCCAGGGCCAGATTCATCCCTGGGAGTCATCTCCCAGGTCGCCAGGGGGACTTCCACCCCTGAATGTCATATCTCACGGAGGAAGGAGGGCAGTGATTTCACTTGCCGAGTTGGGCTTAGAGAGAGTGAGGCCACATCTGAGCAACAAAAGAGGTCCTCCAGAAGTAACTCTTAGGCATGCCTATAGGTAGCCCAACTTCTCCACTACCTACATAAGCTTCACAAGAGTAAGCCTCAGGATCAAGGACATTGCTTATTGATTTTGTGTCCTTAAAGTTTGACACAGTATCAGGGGATTCCCTGATGATAAGGTTTAATAGTTCCATGTTTTTTCTCCCATCTCTTGGGGGACCTTGCCAATACTTTTTTATTATCTGCTTAATACACTCTAGGATGTATCCAGATATTACACTGATCTATAGAGCATTAAAGAACCTATTTCTTATTCTGGGTTCCCTGTGTTTCAGTTGTTCAAATGAGTTATATAGATAGATTGAGTGGGATTATGTGCTACAGAAAATTTCAGTTCCAGACCAAATAAACTTTCTTCCTTTGGTCTCAAAGAGTATGTGTGGTTCTGAAATATAGACACTCTCTTCCTTACCCCCGTGTTCTGAATTACTTTAACCCAGATATATACAGGATCTTAAATATATATATAAATGTCTATTAAACAGCCTCTTGAGATCCATAAATAGCAGTTATCTTTCCGGACTAAACATGTCTGCTCTAAAAGCTTACAATCTAGGCCCCTGTTTTCTTATAAGCATTTTCTAAAGGAGACCATGCCATTGTTCTTTTTTTCTAGCTTATTTAGCCTCACCACATATCCCACATGTTCATTCACATTGTTGCATGCCTCACGACTTCGTTCCAATTGTGATAGCACAACCTTCGTTCGTAAGTATACACCATCATTCACCAATCTCCTTCTTAGTCAGTGCATCTTTCAGCCATCTGCATTCATCAGGTATCATGTATAGGGCCCAAAGTCCGCAATCCATGAACATTCTCAATTTTAGCTAATTTCATCGTTTCCGAGAAAAAGAAAACCACTAAACATACCTTTGCCAAATAGGAAATCTAAATCTCCTCTTAACTCTTGTTCCTCCCCCCATTATTTACCTCTTCTGTTGCTGTTATAGAGCTGATATTTTCCTTTTAGACATAGCCCATAACATACAATAGCAGTTTTTCCCCTGTACCCTGGATTTAAACACTCTTTGTACACAATTCATATCTTTAAAGAATTATTACAAGAACTAACTTATATTTCTAGTGTTAATCAGTGGGACCCATAGATCTATACAACCCCTTTCAATCTTGTTCATCTTCAATATGATAATATTACTTATAGACCCACTAGAGAACCGCCTTCACTTTTATTTATTCCCTTACATTGGAGTTCAACCTCATTAGCTGAACATTCAACATCTTTAGCTTCTATGTGTCTCTAAGTCCCCTATATTCTGCATTATAAGCCTGTAATTATACCATTATGACGGTCACAAAAATGGAATCATACAGTATCTGTTCTTTTGTGTCTGGCTTATTTCACTCAGCCTTATGTCCTCAAGGCTCATCCATCTTGTCATGTGCTTCAGATGTCATCCCATCTTACTGCTGCATAATATTCCATCATATGTATATAGCACAGTTTGTTGATCCACTTGTCTGTTGATGGGCATTTGGTTTGTTTCCATCGTTTGGCAATTGTGAATAATGCTGCTATGAACATCGGTGTGCAAATGTCTGTGTCATTGCTTTCAACTCTTCTGGGTATATACCAAGTAGTGCTATTGTTGGTTCATAGGACAACTCGATATTTAGCTTCCTAAGGAACCGCCAAACAGTCTTCCAAAGTGGCTGCACCATCATACATTCCCACCAGCACTGCATAAGTATCCCAGTTTCTCCACATCCTCTCCAACATTTATAGTTTCCTGTTTGTTTAATAGCAGCTATTCTTATAGGTGTGAGGTGGTATGTCATTGTAGTCTTGATCTTCATCTCCATTATAGCCAATGAAAATGAGCATCTCTTCATATGCTTTTGAGCCAATCTGTATTTGCTCTTCAGAAAAATGCCTATTCATATCTTTAACCTATTTTATAATGGAGTTGTTTTTTTTTTGAGTTGTATGATTTCTTTGTATATATTTTGGCTATCAAACCTTTGTCCAATATATGATTTCCAAATATTTTCTCCCATTGAGTTGGTTGCCTCTTCACCTTTTTGACAAGGTCTTTTGAGGTTCAGAAGCATTTGATTTTGAGGAATTCCCATTCATCTATTTTTTCTTTTGTTGTTTGTGCTTTGGGTGTAAAGTTTAGGAAGCTACCTCCTATTACTAGGTCTTGAATATGCTTCCCTACATTTTCTTCTAGAAGCTTTATGGTGCTAGTTCTTATATTTAGGTGTTTGCTCCACTTTGACTTAATTTTTGTGTAGGGTGTAAGATAGGGGTCCTCTTTCATTCTTTTGGCTATTGATATCCAGTTCTTCTATGCCTAATTATTGAAAAGACTATTTTGTCCCTGTTCAGTGGAATTGGGGGCCTTGTCAAAAATTAGTTGACCATAGATTTGGTTGTCTGTTTCTGCACTCTCAATTCAATTCCTTTGGTCAATGCTTTGTGCCAGTACCATGCTGTTTTGACTACTGTGGCTTTATAATTGATTTTAAAGTCGGGGAGTGTTAATCCTCCCACTTCGTTCTTCTTTTTTAGGATGCTTTTAGCTGTTCAGGGTCTCTTTCCCTTCCAGATGAATTTGGTACTTAGCTTTTCCAAGTCTTCAAAGTAGTTTGTTGGAATTTTGATTGGTACTATGTTGAATCTGTACATCAATTTGGGTAAATTGACATCTTAACTATATTTAGCCTTCCTATCCATGAGCAGGGAATGTCTTTCCACCCATTGAGATCTCCTTTGATTTCTTTTAGCAATGTTATATAGTTTTTGGTGTACAGGTACTTTACATTCCTAGTTAAATTCATTCCTAAGTACGTGATTCTTTTGGTGGCTCTTTTGAATGGAATTGTTTCCTTAACTGACTCTTCAGTTAGGTCATTGCTTGCATATAGAAATGTTATCAATGTTTGCACATTAATTTTATATCCCACCACTTTTTTGTTGAATTTGCTTATTAGCTCAGATAACTTTGCTGTAGATTTCTCAGGATCTTCCAAGTATAGTATCATGTCACCTGCAAATAATGAAAATTTTACTTCTTCCTTTCCAATTTGGATGCCTTTTATTTCTTTGTCCTGCATGATTACTCTAGCTAGAACTTCTAGCACAACGTTTAATAATAGTGGTGATAGTGGACATCCATGTCTCATTCCTGATCTTAGGGAGAAAGCTTTCAGTCTCTTTCTCTCTATTGAGTATGATGCTGGCTATCAGTTTTTCATATATTCCCTTTATCATATTGAGGTAGTTACACTTGATTCCTATCTTTTGGAGTGTTTTTATCAGAAAAGGATGTTGAATTTTGTCAAATACTTTTTCAGCATCAATTGTGATGATCATGTGATTTTTCCCTTTTGATTTGTTAATGTGCTGTACTACATTAATTGATTTTCTCATATTGAACCATCCTTGCATTCCTGGTACCAAAACCACTTAGTTGTGGTATGTAATTCTTTTAATGTGTTGTTGGATTTGATTTGTCAATGTTTTATTGAGAATTTTTGCATCTATGTTCACTAGGAAGATTGGCCTGTAGTTTTCTTTTCTATAGCATCTTCACCCGGTTTTGGTATTAAAATGATATTAGCTTCATAAAATGAGTTAGGTAGAGTTCTTTTCCTCAACTTTATGAAAAAGTTTGAGCAGGATTGATATTAGTTCTTTGTGAAATGTTTGATAAAATTCCCTGTGAAGCCATCTGGCCCTGGGCTTTCCTTTGTAGAGATATTTTTGATGACTGATTGAATCTCTTTACTTGTGATTTATTTGTTTAGATCTTCTATTTCTTCCAGTCAGCATAGCTTGTTTGTGTGTTTCCAGGAATTTGTCCATTTTATTTAATTTGTGTAGTTTATTCACATGTGCTTGTTCATAGTATCCTTTTATGATTTCTTTTATTTTTTTCAGGGTCTGTGGTTATGCACCCCTTCTCATTTCTGATTTTGTTTATTTGCATCCTCTCTCTTTTTCTTTGGCCCATCAATTTTATTGGTTTTCTCAAAGAACCAACTTTTGGTTTTATTGACTCTTTCTATTGTTCTTTTGTTTTCCCATTCATTTATTTCTGCTTTAGTCTTTGTTATTTCTCTTCTTTTATTTGCTTTGGAGTTCATTTGCTGTTCTTGCTCATGCTCCTCCAGGTGAGCTGTTAAGTCCTCGATTTTGCTGTTTCTTGTTTTTTAATATACGCATTTAGGACAATAAATTTTCCTCTCAGCACAGCCTTTGCCACATCCCATAAGTTCTGATAAGTTGTATTTTCATTTTCATTCATCTCCAGATAGCTACTGATTTCTCTAGCAATTTCTTCTTTGACCCATTACTTATTTAAAAGTATGTTATTTAATCTCCATATATTTGTGAATGTTCTTGTTCTTCAGTGATTATTGAGATCCAACACCATTCCATTGTGATCAGAGAAAGTGCTTTGAATAATTTCAGTGTTTTAAAATTTATAAAGACCTGTTTGTGCCCCAGCATATGATCTATCCTGGAGAATGTTCCGTGGGCACTAGAAAAGAATGTATATCCTTATGTTTTGGGGTACAGTGACTTATATATGTCTGTACCCCAGACATTTATCAAGTTGTTTAACTTCTCTATTTCCTTGTTGATCTTCTGTCTGGTTGTTCTATCTATAGAGCATAGAAATGTATTGAATTCTCCTACCATTATTGTTGAAACATCTATCATTCCCTTCAGTTTTGCCAATGTCTGTCTCATATACTTTGGAGCTCCTTGATTGGGAGCATAAACATTTATGATTGTCATATCTACTTGGTGAATTGACCCTTTAATTAATATATAGTGTTCTTCTTTGTCTCTTATGATGTCTTTACATTTAACGTCTATTTTGTCTGATATTAGTATAGTTACTCCAGCTTTCTTTTGGTTACAACTTGCAATCTTTTTCCATCCTTTCACTTTCAATGTATTTATATTCTTGTGTCTAAGGTGAGTCATTTGTAAGCAGCATGTAGCTGGATTATATTTCTTAATCCATTCTGTCAATCTGTATCTTTTAATTGGTAAATTTAGTCCATTAAGATTCAAAATTATTACTCAAAGTGCGTTTCATGAGTCCACCATTTTATCTTCTTTGTTTAATTGTCAGAGCTATGTATTCTTTTCCTTCTTTCTCTTTTTATCCTTTAAGTTACCATTACTCTTCAATTCTGTGCCCTCCTCCAGACCTCCCTCTCCTGTCTTTTTCTTTCAACTGGCAGAACTCCCTTTAGTATTTCTTGTAGGGCCAGTCTCTTGTTGACAGATTCTTTCAGGACTTGTTTATCTGTGAAAACTTGACTCTCTCTCAGATTTGAAGGACAATTTGGCTAGGTACAGAATTATTGGCTGAAAGCCTTTCTCTTTCAGGATCTTAAATATATCATACCACTGCCTTCTCACTTCCATGGTGCTAGTTGAATGGTCTGAACTCAGTCTTCTGTGGTTTCTTTTGTATGTAGTAGATTGTTTTTCTCTTGCTGCTTTCAGAATTTTCTTCTTCTCTTCAATTTTTGACAGACTGATTAGTATGTGTCTTGGGGAAGACCTATTTGGATTTATTCTGTTTGGAGTTCATTGGACTTCTTTGACTTGTATATTTTTGCCTTTATAAGGGCTGGGATGTTTTCCCCCATTATATCCTCAAATACTCTTCCTAGCCCTTTACTCCTCTCTTCTCCTTCTGCTACACCAGTATCTCTTATATTTGTGCACTTTGCTTTGTCTATCATTTCCCTGAGATCCAATTCATTTTTTTCCATCTTTTTTGTCATTTGCTGTTTTGAGTGTTCAAAGTCAGTTATCCTGTCCTCTGTATCACTTATTCTTTCTTCTATCTCTTCAAATCTGCTGTTGTGTGCCCCAAGTATGTTTTTTATTTGGTCAATAGTCTTTAATTTCTGTGATATCTATTTTTCTATTTATTCTTTCAAATTCCTCTTTATGCCCTTCTGCTATCTTCTTGATCTCTTTTATATCATTTACCATCCCACTTATTTTATTAAGTAGAGTTATATGAACATCTTTGCTTCATTGTTCCAACATCTGTATCTCCTCTGGTGTTTTAATTTTGTCATTAGGCAGGGCTATATCTGGCTGCATTGTGATATGCTTAGTGATCTATTGTTTTTGTCGCATGTAAAAATCCTGATTAGTTTACTTTGGGAGTTGATTTCTTTCAGTAGCCTAAGGCCTTGCATTTGAGAGATGGATGTGGTGCAGGGTACAGGGTGTGGCACAACAGTGAGGTAATTCATTGCAGAACAGGTATAGGTGCAGGTTAGGGATGTTACACTGGTGCTTGTGAACATGGGTGTCCCATAGCCAGGGAGGATGTAGCTGTGTAGGTGCACAGGTCTGGGGGATGTAATCCTGGCATGTGGTGGTCTGAAGGGTGCAGAGCCCCTTGTGTACATGTGTAGAGCAGTGGCAGAAGGTTGGTGTTATGCCTTTGTGGGTTGGGGGTAGATGTGACCTGCCTCTGCAGGTCAGCTCTTTCTCAGAGCTGGGGTGTGTGACTGAATGCCATGTGCATGCATGGGACTAGGAGTGCAGTAAACTGATGTTCCCAGAGCTGAAGGACCTGACTGGTGGTCCGTGCACATGTGCAGGTCTAGGATTGCGGTAAACTGATGTGCAGAGCTCGGGGTGGGTAGGGTAAGGCTGTGTGACACTATGGGTGGGGAGTGGGTGTAGCCTGGGTATGGAGGTTAGCACCTTCAGCCTTTATGTACTGGCAGCATCCTGCAGGGAACAGGGAGGTGGAAGTAGTACTCAGGAGGGATGCAGGAGAGGTGGGTTGGGCTGCACTTTGGGTGGGGGTGTGGGGCAGGTATACGTGCTGGGGGCTGGTGGGGCAGAGGACACTTGGAGCATGGGGAATGGGGGCAGGTGATGGTGTTCTGTGCATGGGGTGTGGGGTGTGTCATGGGTCATGGGGCTGCGCGGGTTAGGTAGCAATTTCAAGGAACGTGACCTGGCTTACTCCTAGCCCCTGTTTCCTTGTGCATGCACTATCATGGGCACCATACCTCTGCACCAGGCTCCAACTTTCTGCTTCTGAGTTCCTCAGCCTCTGCAACCAGGTCTGCCCTGTGTGGTGCAGAAGGCGTCTCTGAGGTCAACTGCACTCTTGAATCACCGTCTCAGTTGCCCTCCTGTCCCTTCTCTAACTTTTCCATGGAGTAGGGCTGATCTCGAGCTATCCTATTTAGCCATCGTCCTGGAACTCCCTATGGTGCCTATGCCTTCTTCAAACGATGTGAGTCAGACGGGGCTCAGCAAAGGCCAAGTCAAGCCACAGACCAGGAGTCATCCCCATTATATCCACTCATCACCTATCCTGGCCATGGAGAGGAAAAATATTTGGAGAAAATGAGACTCTCTGGCCTTGGTGAATGATTTAGGGATAGAAGGGCCTGTTGCAACTCTTTTTATTTTTATCTATTACACTCTCAGTGTAGGGTTTCATTTTAAAAACTTCGATGTTAAAAGTGTTTATGTGGTGTGTTAGTCAATGTTCTTCAGCAAAACAGAACCCAACAGACATTTGTGTAAATGTAAACATTAAGAGATTTACTATAGGAATTGGCTTTCATGGTTGTGGGGATCAGCAAGTCCAAATTCTATACGGAGGCCACAAGGTGGAAATTCCAGTGATGGTCACATTGAGTTCCGCAGGAGAAGCTGGCTGGCTGAAGTAGTGGAAGAAATTCTCCTTTCTACCTGCTGAAATCCTCAGTTCTCCCTTTAAGGCTTCCGACTGATTGGATATGGAGATTCCTGTCGTTGCTACAGGCAGTCTCCTGTGTTGACTGGAGATGTCATCAGCCATGGATGCAATCAACTGATGAGTGATCTAGATTCACATAGTAACCTCATGATAGCAAGCAGGCCAGTGCTTGCTTAACCCAACAACTGACACTATAACCTGGCCATGATGACACATGAAACTAACCATTACACATGGTTGACTGCTCTTTAACTTTAGTTTAGTACAGTTGCTTTAAGTCTTCAGTTGTGGTAAGAACCTGCTCCTTTAGTCCTACTGAAACTGAAACAAGTAGCTATGTTGAAACTCTATGTTCCTTGAGACAGCTACATTAATATATGAAACTTAGTACTAAGAAAGGGAATGTCTCAGAGCTGGTCACAGCAAAATATTCTTTTGAATTATGTACCTTGTTTGCTGTCTTCCTGGCTGGGCCTCAACCATTTGCTGTGATTTTAAATCAGTTATTCCAGACAGGTTGGTTTGTTTGTTTGTTTTTTGTTTTCAACCTTCTTTTAGCTTAGAAACTCTGAGGGTTCAGATGACATAATCATTAAGTACAATGGGCTGTCTCTTCTTGTTCTCCTTTCCTGATAACATAGTTTCTGTGGTCCACAAAGCAAATCTTCAACCTGTGATTTGGTAATAGCCTCTGTAGGATTGTCCAAGAATTTTAACACATAAAAACAGGTTTCTCAAAGCTCTGCCATTTACTTTTTACATTGCCCAGAATATGAGTATTTTGTTAATCAGCCGTACAGAATAATTCCATATACTACTGTATATTTGTTAAGAAAGCTTTTCACATGCCATATATAGAATATACTAGATTGTGCTTAAGAAACTGTGTTAGAGGAAGTCCCCATGTTTTCAGAAGTGTTGAGCACTTTTATGCATTATTTCATATGTTACTCACAAGGAATATTCTTTTATTCAACACATCTGCTGTGGGCCTGGCCATGTGCGCTCGGTGCCAAGGGTGAGCCAGAGCAAAAGGGGTATGTCTGCTGTCCCAGGAGACTTAAAGTATGGCAGAGGAAATACAGACTGATTATACAATCACCCACATAAATAGTTAATTATGAACTGTAGAAAGTACCCTAGAAGGAGGGAGAGCAGGGGAAAGTTTCTCACAGGAAGGAGTGCTCAGCTAACAAGAGGAGAAATTTCAGTACACAAACAAAATATTTTTGAACACCCTTGAACAGGAATTAGTATGACCGAATTTGAGAAATGCGAAGACAGTTCAGGAAGCTGGAACATAGAGGAAGCAGGGAAGGTAAGGCTGGGTCATGGGCTAAGGCTACTGCAGGTACATGTGGCATGTCCTAAAAATATTGGTCATTGTCCCAAGAGCAATAATGGGATGTTGTGGAACTTGAAGTTTGAAGAATATGATATGCAACTATGCTCCTATTTCCTAGAGAACCCTCTCGCTGCTGAGTAGAAAACAGAATGGAGTGGGAGCAAGAGGGGGTGCCTGTTAGAATTCAAAGCCATGGGAACCTAACCAGAAAGAGCAGTGAAAGGGAGGGGCGTCTGCAGGGTCAAAGCCTGCACTCAGGAATGGTAGCTTCCGAAATCCCAGCTCCTATTCTGAAGGGAGCCCCCTTTTCACACCCACCTCATGAGCAATCAGAATTCCTCTTACTGACTTTGAAAAGCAACAACAAAAAGGTAAAAGTGTAGCATTCCCCATTTTTCAGGCTATTGCCTGAATTATTCCTGGCCCCCGCGTTGCATATTGCAGTCAATGGAGGAGCAGTCTGATCCCTCAGACTCACCCCCAAAGCATCAATGGGTTTGTGATAGAACCCAGGCGTTTCTATTTTGTGATTCCATTGTACTGTCAAAATTGAGAATCCTGGTTCTTGCTGTGAGAGCACTTAAACTATGTCTTGAGGTGAATATAGAATTTACCTTGAGGTCAAAGATTTATATTAAAGAAATATATTTAGTGTGTTTCAAACTACATAGATATTAGTTTGAATATCTATACCATATCTATACCACATAGATATTGGTATGATAATAAAATATAGGCAAATTGCCATATCCTAAATGAGATGAGATGACTAAAGTCAAAATATCCCTTTGGCTGTTTGAGATCTCCTTTAGGTGGTCATGAAAATATTCTCCCAGAGCTCCATGAGATATAGCAAAGAAATGTGGCCTCTCTGTTTGACAACAGAGTTGTAGCTGTTATTTCCACTCTTCCTAAATCAGATTCCTCAGGAGAGCTCTTCTTGAAGCAGAATTAACACAAGTATGCACAGCCCGTTGCTCTCAGTGAAATAATTATGCATCACTATACGTTCTGTGGCTATCTTTCCTTCATTTTAGTGCTCTAAATTACTGGTTCAAAATGTCCTTCCCTCTGCGAAATAGAAAAGAACGTGATACCCAGTTTTCTTTCTGCTGAAGAGCTAATAATGAGAAAATATTATGTCTGTCTTTGGCAAGTAAAGACCCCAGGAGAAATCTAAAGAGTTGTTTCAACTAGCATCTCATTACAAGTGGAAACCTTTATCATTTTAACTCACCAAAAAGATTTTTTTTTTTCCTCTGTGTGGTTTCTGCCTTTGGAAGTTAAAAATTTTTCTCTGTGATCTTTGAATTCACACCAACATCTAGAATTATCCCTTGGGGTTTAATAGGTACCAGTCACTTCTTTGAATGAGGTATGTTATTTTTATAATGTGGAGAGAGATGGTTAATATCATTCATTAATTTATAGATAATAAAATATTCTTTGGAGCTGATCTTTCAAGGGCCAAGTCTTTTTAAACATTCTCTGACCACCTAGTTTCTTAAAAAGGTCATCTTATCAAGGGTTGTTAGAGTTTATAGAATATGATACCCCAAATCATTTCATAATATCAAAATTAAGTGATAAAATAATTGCATTTGCTGTTTTGGACTAATCAGATCATATCTTTCTGTCTGCAATATTGTGAATTAGGAAATATTTAAACAGTTATCCTTGTCACATTAGTCTCTAGTGTTATCTTCCTTTATTCTTCAGCTCTTCCTGACAAAGCGAGCCCTTTCTCACTCTGGTGTGATGGTCAGTGTTAAGTGTCAACTCATCTAGGCGATAGTCTCCAATTATTCTGTCAAATGGGAGTCTACATATTTTAGTGAAGGTATTTTGTAGAAATGATTAAAGTCCACAATCAGTTGGCATTAAGTAAGGGGAATTATTCTAGATAATCTGAATGGGCTGGATTCAATCAGTTGAAAGAACTTTCCGAGCAAAGTACATGGGCTTTTCATTTTATTTTACTTTATTTTATTCCATTAATTTATTGTTTATAATGAGAGTTTGTATATTAAAGGTGAGAAGGAATTCAGTTCATGTCACTGAACTCAAATACAAATACTTTTTGTTGATTTTCAAAGTTTCTTTACTGGCTTCCTTCCCCAATTATTGGTTTCTTAACAGATGTTCCAGTACTCATCTTTCCCGGGTCTTTTTGCCCCTCTCTGTTTGGAAATTATTCTTTTGGTTGGTTTGTTGCAGTGAGGAACATTTTGCCTCCAGATGAAATCAATAATGTTGACCACAGAGGTCTTTTGAGGTCTTTTGCTGGCTGGGGAGATTTTGTGCGTTCATATTTTGTCACATCTCTTTTCCTGACTTAATTTTTATTTGCCCTTTTCCTTAAAAGACTGGACTGCACCGTGTCATCTGGAAAATACCAGGGTCTAACTGGACAAGCTTCTGTTTTCTTTTCTTTCTTGTTGTCACACACGGACAGTGGATGCTCAGCGGTAACGGGAGGAGGGAGTTCTGACATCTCTGTACTTACCCTCAGGCAGCGAGGCTCAAAGGTACAAACCCACTGCCTCCAGAGGCCCTTAGGCTGAAGTCTGTATTTCCTTAATGCACTTCAAAAATTATATTAAAATTGATTGTGGACAGATTTGATTTTCAGTAATATAGTTTCATAAAAATTGCTGAAAGCAGATTAGCATTTCGGTCACTTAATTAAACCTCTTATGCTCATTTCATCTTTATTTTAGCTTAAGTCAGAAGTGCCCAAAGCCAATTTACTAAACTATGGATGATACCATGGCTGTGTTCTCAGTGTTGGATAATTATTTCCCTTGCTACCTTTCCCTTGATACCTGGTGGTATGGATAGCTTGAAATGTAGCCCTCTGAAAACCAATTTCCAAGTATATATAGATCTTTATTGAGTATAATATTGGGAACCACTTTTAATAGTCTGTTCAGAGATCTAACAATTAAAATATTTTCCCAAACGACAGCATCTAATACTTGTAACTTCAGGGTAAAATATAAAAGCAAGTTTAGTAAAACTGGAGAAGTATTCATACAGATGCCCCAAAATAAATGTACATAGTGCATCTGAAAGAAAATGGAATGTTTATATTCTTCCTCGAAAATAGGATAATTAATTTACTAATCATATTAAATTAAAGTTAAATTTACTTTAATTTTATTCATCATAATTAGAAATATTTTTAGCATGGAAAATAAATTTCCTAATATAAATGAAAATTTCAAAATCGTGTATCACTAACAAATTAGTAAATGACATGTAATCTCTTAGCAGAGTCCTATGCAAAATGGACCTTACTATCAGTTCCTTTTGTGTTTTACTTGTACATAGGAAACTTGTTTACATATATTATGGCAGGGCAGGCTTTATCTTAGTCTTTTATTATTTTATTTATTTCAAATGCACAATAAGGTGTTATTAATACTACGATGGAAAGTTATTTTCTTTCAAGTGTCATTTTAGACGCAAAAGCGAGAATATTGATGCACAGAGGGTCAAAGTAAATTAATCCAATAACATAAGTGAATTGAACAAGCTGTGCAGTATAAATATTTTAATCACTTCTTGATCCAGAAGTGCCACATCTACAAAATGAGCAATTATGGTCTACCTCTTGGGAGTCGACTCTAATTACAAAGCAGTAGGATATTGCTAAATGTTAATACATGTAAATATCAAACATCAGGCCCTTGAAATTTCACATGTGAGTTTTTGAAATACACTTTATGCTCACTTTTTATAAATACTTTTAGCCTAACCTAGATGGGCAGGTATTGAAGTGGAGCTAGTTGTTTTTTAAGTACTTTATCTATATTATCAGATATTATTCACTGGTTGGAACTGATGTTTATAATAATAACTAATGAAAACACACAAAGCTAGCAACTCACATTTCTTCCTATATTATGCCAGAGTAATTCTGTCCTGAAATAAAGAAGAATGAAATATTGCTCAAGGGCCACTAGGAAGCCATGTTTGTTGAAAGATTAAAGCTCAACAGTCATTGGGCTTTGGCAATCACTTGTACTAGCTTTCAGATCTGAAACCAGAGAGACTCGACTGCAGAACCTCGCTCGTTATGTTAGGGTGTATTTAAATCCTGTCTTATCCCAGGGGGTGTCTCTGTTAACAGGTTCATAAGTGGAAAGGGCAGTCCTTTTGGACACAGCCTTGTCTATGTATATGGAACACGCTTTATCCAGATGGACTTTGAAGGTGTGTGCTAGTCAGAATTCTCATGGGACCACTAAAATTCCCGGCCACTGGTATCCACACATCTCCCTGCAGTTATTCATCACATGTTAATCTAGGTATTGCAACGAAGAGATCTTGCAGATGTAATTGCAGCACTAAATCAATTGACCTAAAATAGCAAGACACTAATCCAGTTGGGCTTGACCTAATCCCATGAGCACTGTAAAGGCAGAATGCTCTTTCTTGCTGGTCTCAGAAGGGGAAGTCAAAGGTTCGAAGTACAAGGATTCTCCATGTCCTGGCTGGCTTGTAGTTGGTGGGAGCTGGATGGCAGGGAATGGGGGCAGCCTCGAGGAGGTGAGATTAGCCTCGAGGAGGTGACAGCAGCCTCCAGGAGCTGAGAGCAGCCTTCACTTATTAGTCAGAAAAGCAGCAGGGACCTACCTCCTTCACACTCAAGGAACTGAATTCTGCCTCCAAGAAGGATAGTTTTGTAGCACACTCTTCCCCTGAGGCTCCATGTGAGAACTCAGCCCAGCTAACACCTTGATTTCAGTCCTGAGCAGAGAAGCCAGGGAGGCTGTGCTGGACTTCTGACCTGCAGAGCTGTGAGCTACTGAATGGGCATTCTTTTAAGCTCTTAAGTGCATGATTATGCAGCAAGAGAAAACTAATGCAACAGGCCAAAGGCTTCATCAGCCATTTCCTCCGTATCAAACCTCTGTGGAAGTTTCCTATAAAATCACGAAGAATCTCTGCAGTAGTCTTCAAATTTCATAGTATATTTCTGTGTAGAAAGTAAGTGAATTAAAAGTCCCTTTTTCAGCTCAGAATGCTAGCTCTCCTTACATCTGAGGTTGAGGGGTCGGACATTCCCTTGACAGTACTGGCTGTGAAAAAGGGGTTCACAGATACAGGTGTGAATAGATGTGTAATTGGGTGGAGATAAAAATATTATCTGCAAAATGCTGACATGTGCATGCAAAGAACTTTTGGTCTCAGTCAATTTTACTATTAGAAAAATCATTATTTTGACAAAATCTTAGTTTATATTTCAAAAATTTTACACTTGATTCCTCACATCATCTGACTGTCCATTTATGTAAAACCTGAGACTCAAATCTTAACCAAAATCTGTTATATGTAAAGCAAAGTACCATTTATAGTAGTGCCTATTCTTCGTGTATAAAATGCCCATGTGAGATTTTGAGAAAATTACCGAGAAAATCACCCATACCCATTTCATTGGGATAAAGCTAAGAGAAAGATTTCCTTACAAGTTTCAACTGCTGTCTCTTTTATCATTATGTTGAGAACTCTAAATGCTCACTCTGTCAGTAAACACAGTCAGAGTCAATGCCAATTTCCTGTCCACGGTGGAAATTGCCAACAATTTCATTTCATCTTTCCACTGCTGGAATAGAGAATGGAACACATTTATACTCTGAACACATTATTCTGCCTTCTTTTTACTCTTACTTCCTCATGTTTCAGATGTTTCATTTTCTGAATCTGTATAGCACAAGGTGCTTTTATGTCTGTTCTGAACAAATTTAAGAGTATACCAAATTTACTCTTCCCATTTTAGAGATGAGTAAATAGATTGTGTTCAGGGGCCTAGAAAATCATAGGGGTGACTTCTGAGTTGAAGCCCAGGTTGTCTTTCTACTGTAAAATGCTGAGCTTATAATTAAAATACATTTCATAGTGCAGGAGAAATAGCACTTTGTCACTTTGAAGAATGCTGTTTTGAAAGTAATTTTAATATGTGGCCTTTGTCAAAAACAGCTTTGCTTGGGGCAGTAAAAGGTCATAGATCCAGTAGCTCACCAAAAATAGAATTCGTTGCTTCCCTCCATAGGCATCCAATATATTACTAGGTATATAATATAGTCTCTAAATTTATGGTGCTGGGCTATATCATGCATTATTCTTAAAGTGTGTTACCCACAGGAATCAATCTCCTTATAAAATAACAGATAGTTTCACCTCAAGTCATGTTGCTAAATGCTTCATTTAGGATAGGAGAAAGCTTCCAGCAATTCCAGAGCATCATACCAAATGATGCTGTTTTCATCTTGAAGTTTTATGGATTGGCCAAACACAACCTAGTTTGAAATCTAGCTTCTGCCTACTTAACTTCTTTTCTAAAATAAGAAGTGCACTGTAGATGAAAATAACATTAACGTGGTATTTAAATCATTTAATTTTACTAAATCACATTATTAAAATTATCCTAGAATCTCTGACTTTAAATGACCAGAAACTATTTGATTTTTGAAAGTGTTCTTTCTTTCTGGCTTTCAACCTTTTTTCTCCATTCACTACTTCAAAAAATACTTTTAGTTTTATTTGTGTTTGTGTGTATGTGATTGGCAGTTTTTTTGGCCATGGCTCTGAAGCTTATCTTTGGTGTATTTATATGTAGTTATATGTACATATATTTATGTTTATATACATATAAATGGGAAATTTCTGGGAGCTTAAAAATAATTATTTCTTGGAAGTAAGGCTTTTGACTCGGTTTGGAGGAAGGAGGACTTTTCATGGTATACACATTTGGTCCATTATGAATTTCACCTGTACACTTAATTTTCATATGTTTATGGATACTTATGGTCAAATAGGCTTGATTAACCATAGGGTGAGTGAAAATCAGAATTGAAGAGTGTCTAGAACATGTCAGATGCACAGTGTGCGGTTTTGAATGAATACCTGGATCTAGTACGTAGGAAATGACAGAAATTTCCAGGCTGTTGGTATATCCTTAGTTTGAGAAGAGGCAGTGCTCATTTAGATTATGGTCTCAACCAGTTATGGGTTCAGGGTAAATGCTTTATGTTCTGAAGGAGGATGCTGGCAAAGGCTCAGCGGGTTATCGGTGCTGTGCACGCAGGACCTGCAGAGTCTGTGAGTAAGTAGCAGCTTTGGTTGGAAAGCTGAAGCCAAGATCCATACTAGTAGATGGACAAAAGGTGTTGGGGGAGACTGGTGGCAGGCAGTCCTGCAAACAGGACTGATCCTGGGACTGCCAGAGTCTGCTACAGACAACGTAAAGCAGACCAGTATAGTTCGCTGGTATGCATACAATTTGTCCTGGCCATAAAATTCATGGGAAACTTACAAAGACCAAGTCAGAAGACAGGAGTACATTAGTGATTTGATGGTGCTAGAAGAGAGGAAGAGAAACTGACAGTGTGCTTCTAGTGGCTTTTATTATTTTAAGTAGAGCTGTTATTTGTAGTAGGTGGCACGGCATGACACCCACTTGTTGGCAAAGGCTGCATGGCTGGCATTCTCTAGTGGGTCAGTCATCCAGTGTTGATAGGAAAGCTGCTGAATTAATCTGGTTATGTCTTCTGCCCTATAATCCTTAAAATAACCTGCACTGTTTTACATTCAGGGAGACCCTCTGATGACCTTGATGGCTATTCTCCATTTTCCTAGTACTATATGTAAGCCTGTTGAGAGCTGGTTTATCTAAATTTCTGTTCATATATCCATTAGTAAAATGTACAACTATTTCCTATCTGTCATAAAATGTGTACATGTTCTACTGTACAAATATTTTCATGGTGGAAAACATATTAAAATTGGGAAATCTTAAGGATGCACTTTTAAGAAGCCATAAATAGAAGTTTTTAGGTTGTTCTCTTACCCCAAATGATGGCCAGACCCATGCCATTGACGCATCCTCCGGCCTGAAGTGCTGGAGGAGGTGAAGCTTGCAGTAAAGACACAGAGAACAGCCAGCTTTACTCTCATAAGACAGACAGACAAGGAAAGGGTAAATAAAAAAAAAACAGTGCAAGTGAAATGGAGATCCTATAATTAAAACATGAATGCGACTTCGAAAGGGAAAGGAGAAAAGGCACTCAATATGAATACATTCCTGATTCACCTTTTTTTCCCCCAGAGTAATATTAGGTTAGTTTGCTCGGGCTGCCATCACAAGCTACCATAACCTGGGTGGTTTAAGAACAGAGTTTCTGCTCTGCAGTTCTGGAGGCTGGAAGTCTGAAGTGACAGTGGCTTGCTCTCTGAGGCCTGTGGGGTCTGGTGCTGGCAGCCTGACATTGGATGGCCTTCTTTGGCCCCTGCCATACTCAGTTTCTGCCTCCAGCACATGGCCGTCTTCTCTGTCTGTATCAACACTTCTTTTTATAAGGACACCAGGCAGGCTGGATTAGGGCCCAGCTTCCTCCAGTTTGGCCTCATCTTAACTAATAACTTCTTCAAATATTCTATTTCCTCATAGGGTCACATTTGTGGGATCAGGATTAGGAATTGGTTATGTTCTTTTTGGGGGACACAATTCAATTCATGACAAATATGATCTATATAATAATCAGAATTTCTACAGCCTAAATATCCTGTGGGGCATCTGGCTTCCATATGACTTTTTCCTCACAGTTTCTGTTTTTTCTCTCTATTCAAAAGTGGCTAGTCTCAAACCCTATTTGGTTAATCCCATGACTTGCATATTATTCCTAGGAAATAATGACTTAATCTGATTTCTAATTCTCACCCAATTTTCTCTTTAATCAGCCCTCATTACCCCAGAAAAATGAGCAAAGGAAAAAATGAAATATTCTGGTAATTATATCAAATATTTTGAAGAGATATTTCAACAGGTTATGTTATTCCAAATATTCCATCCTTGGCACTCCAAATTCCACTCTATTAATAAACAAAAATTGAAGATATTTTGGACTCATGAAATTGTATGTACTTAGCAACTACTTTTTGATGAGAGATTGAGGAGGAAGAATTCTGCCATAAAGAAATTATTTTTGTAGTGTCAATTAGAGCTTGTCTATAACAGGCTGATTAAGCAGCATCTCATTTTCAAAACGTTAAAATTCACTAGAGTTATTTCAACAGATTTTTACCAATCTCCCATTTTGGGTAAGACTGCTGCTATAATTTGCAGAAATATATCCATGAGTCCTTATTTCTCCAATACTTTACCGTTTAATATATGAAATAAAATAAGTACAAAGCTCACATATAGTTTCAAAGTCCTATGTGTATTTCTGTTTTCTGCATTGTTGATATGCTCCAACACCTATTTAGTCTGTTTTCCAATTGTTTCTTACTCCGGATAAACCGAGAAGATTCATAAGAAAAGTGTTGACAGTATTGTATAGAACTAAGGAAGAAGGAATCATATCCTGTAGGGCTTCATTGAACAGTTATATTTGAAATGGGCTTTATGGGGCAGAAAAATGGGATGGAGTAGACAATAGTGGGGATATAATCAAGATAGAGTGATGCACCTTTTTTGAGTGGAGCATTAGGGATAGAGAAAGAGAATGTGGAGAAGTTGAATTGGACATATACTACAAATGGTCCTGAAAGCCAGGGTGGGTGTTCAGGTGTAGTTCAACAGGAAGCAATAAAAATGTTATAGCAAGTGAGTTATTCTATTAGAATTATACTAAGATGATTAAACTTGCAGTGGTGCATAGGATAGATAAAAGCAGTGAGAAATGTATTTGGAATATTAGATAATACTTTAGTGGCCCAAGTTGGAGATAAGTTGAGATAATGTTGTTGGGACAAAATTGGCTAAATAGAGGGAAGGATAGCATGGGAAAGATTTCTTTCAGATATTCTGCCTTCAATAATTGGATCAATGGCAGTGACATTAGCACATATAGATAGAATCTTGTGTGTGTGATGGTTTGGTTGGGGAAAGAAGTTGAGCATTGGTGGAAAGGATTAAGTTCCATTTTGAAATTGAGTTTAAAGTTTCTGCAGAGGGCCAGATGATGCAGTTAAGTAGTTGGATATATGTGCCTGGGACTCAGATGCGAGTTTGAATTGTAGAAGCAGAGCTGGGAATCATCTACATGGATATAAGAGTGAAAACTTGTGAATAAGTGGATGGCAAGGCAGAAAGTATGGAAAGGGTAAAGGATAGGTCCAATGGCAGATTAAATAAACCAAAAGAGATTAGTCAATGGAGAAGAAGTAGGAAAAGTCATTAGATGCATGGGAGTATGATGAGGAAAGAAGGCAGACAACATTTGTTGTCTACTCATTGCTGAGTTCTCTTACACAGATTGCTTAGAAGTTTTTACCTGATCAAACCCTTCATAATCCCTCTAAAGAATTAATTCTTATTCTCATTTTATATAGGTAGGAATTGAGGGTAAGTTAGGTGTCTGATAAGGAGATATGTATTGGATTTTAACTCCAAGTTGACTGACCCTCAGGCCTGTGCTCGCCCCTCTGCACAATGCTGACCCTCAGCCTGGGATCAGGATGTGCACTGTGCCAGTTCACCTGTTGTCGCTTTGCTCCGAGCCCACCCTTCTATGCTCAGCTTTGTGTGATGAGCCTGGGGCTTCACAAATGGTATTTCCCATTTGCCCTTGGCAAACTGCATCCTATTAGGTTCTGGGGTGATGGAAAGGACTAGAAGAAGAATGGAAAGTGGGACAACGAGAGGAATGATGTCCTGTTTTCCACTTCCTGTGAAACATTCACTCCTGTGAGTGTTATTCTAGCAGCAATAGAGTTAGCTCCATGCCCAGATTCCTTTTCAATTTGGAACACCAGGAAAAGGTGCTGCCTAATAGAGGTGCGGGCACCAGCTGTATGGATGTTGATCCTATTGATCTGAGAACCTCCCCCCTGGGCCCCACCTTTCAGCTCCTAGATCCTGATAACTTCCTCTCATCACTTTCTGTCTCCCAAGCCCGAGGGGTGACAGCTTCTTTCAGTTATTAATCCCTTTGCTTCCTCAGTCCCCAGGTTTTGCTCTTGCAGACTCTCAACGACTGTGTCAGGCATTCTCTGCATTTGAACTCTCTAATTTAAGTACCTAGTATTATTTTTCCTGATTAATATACTTGGACACAAAATGGATAGACTAGGAAAGATGATTTAGTAAAAAAAAAGAAACGCCTCAGTTGCTCAAAAAGTTTAGAAACGAGTAAGGGGCTTTGAATTTGAACATCAAATTGTTATTTACCTTTGAAAAACTTAATGGACTGGCTGCTGCCCATGCTTCCAAATGAAGAATTCAGTTGTTCTGCAATAAAAGTTATGTGCCTAATGCAAAGTGACATCTTTATTGACCCAGTTTCACAACCTAGTCTAACATCAACCTCATAAAACTGACCAGCCTCAGACTTAAAAGAGAGCCAGGAAAACAAAGCTTTCCTAATTTCCTGATTCTGTAAAACCCTGGGAGAGGTAAATGCCATGGCTAAATACTCTGATTTCTAAGGCCATTTTTCAGCTTAGATTGACTATTTTAATTGACGAAATATATAGTTAACATGTCATTCGTTGTCAATGCGAGTGTCATTTCTTTAACATTATCTAATATTCATTTTAACTAATACTGTTAAATGCAGGTTGTAATGCTTTGCTGTAGCTGCCTTTTGCATGGCTGATGTCTCATTTTGTATTTTCCTACTTTGCTAGAATATTTTACATAAGACCTCCTCAGAAATCTCCCCTTGAATTTTCCAAAAAACATGTTATAGGCAGCAAAACTCTTTTACCTTCACACATAATTCTTTCTCTATGAACTGTGTATTAAATTTATGGGTTATTTGAGACCTGGGATCTCTTCCTCCAAAGCTACCCCGTGGTTCCTACTCGGGGCCAATAGGGAAGAGGGGAAAGAAGCATAGGGCAGAGTAGGGAGCCTGCTCAAGGAACCTATCTGTAGACAAAGGGAATGCATGGATGCGTCTCCTCATTCTGCAAAATCAGCATCAGATGCTCTTTCTGTTGTTTCCTGTGTATGTGTGTGTGTTCACGCTTGCACAAGAGTTGATAGAAGCAGGATATTGTGAAGTTTAAAAGCAACTTTTCATTAATATGGTATTGTATAGAGTTCAAAACTATGTATCGTAGAACAATACAATATAGTGAGCCTTTTCTAGTCTACTCTTAAAAAAAAAAGCATCTTTAAGAGTATGCTGTGAGATTTAAGAACCAGGCTGCTTGGATTCTAATCCTGATTCCACCACGTAAGTTCTTGACCTTGGACAGTTTAGTTGATCACTCTGTGCTCCCGGTAATCGTTTCTAAAACATGTATAAAAATGGTGCTTATCTCATACTGTTGCCTTGATGATTAAATGACTTTACAAATACATATTTAAAAATGCTGGCATGTAGGAAAATGTCACGATAAACATTTATGTTACATAAATATACTCCTTTTTTTTAATTCACATAATTGAAAAAAAAAGGCTATGTTCTGTTTCCAAATGGTTAAAAGCAGAAATTAAATATGAAGACGAAATCCTTTCTTTATAGAATTGTTACATTTGTTCAGTTCTTCATTTGCTGACCTTTTTTTTTAAAAAAAAATATGGAACGCTTCATGAATTTGCGTGTCATCCTTGCGCAGGGGCCATGGTAATCTTCTCTGTATCATTCCAATTTTAGTATATGTGCTGCCGAAGCAAGCACTTTGCTGACCTTTTTAGGGAAAGGGTTTTAGGAAAATAAAACAGTCATCTGTGAAGCAATTTTATCCAAATGATCTAAAATAATAGGTGTGTAATTTAAAATTTTCTTATTGTACCACTTATCAATAACTAAATCAGTAGAAAAATATCTACGATTTAGAGGGAAAGATGAGTAGAAGAAATCTTCATTTACTTTCATGTTAGGGGAGCAATTTCCACAAGACAACTGGAGAAAACAATACAACAGTTATGTGTTTTCTCTGGAAAGTAGCCTCATGTTTGGATGTGGGTTAATTGTTGTCAGCTTTAGAGTTGCCAGAGCCCTCAGTTCATGTGATTTTCTCCTTGATTTCCTAAACCTTAACTTCTGTACTCAGAATGACCCCAAATCATGGTTGAGCCTGCTGTATTTGAGGATGAAATAACATGATACAAGAGAGATTACACATATCCACCTTTCCATCAAGACATCTGTGAGAATTTTGATGAATTTTATAATCACTTTTGTATTATTAATCATACAAGTAGAATTCCAAAGCCTGGTATGAATCTCCTGGAACAAAATTTGGGGTTTTAACAATATATAGCCTAATTCTGTTTTGTCTTGAAAGTGTTACAATTTATTTCATATAAGACTATAATCTCAGACTATAATTATTCACCACACAAGCTATTTACATTTAAACTTAAACCAATTATTATAAAATGCAATTCAAATTTTAGTTCCTTAATTACAGCAGTCATATTTCAAGTATGCAGCAGCCACAGGTGGCGAGGACATACCATGTTGAACAGTTCAGATTAACGACCACTTCAGTCACTGCAGAAAGTTTTATTAGCCAGCGATGGAATTCTTGTGCATATAGACCACGAATCAGGGACTATTTCTTATACTTATCTTAAATATATTATAACCCTGAACAAAATTGCAATTATATGATATATCTCAAGACATTTGAGGGTTCAATGATGGCAATTGCAATTTTTATCCTTCTTGACTTTTTAGGAATGTTAACAATAAATGACATGGCATCATTATCAACTAAATAGCATAGAGATGATAAAAAATATGTCTTTAATAGCTTCTAAGATCATGGTGACAGTGACATTATTGTGATATGTTATATATGTTTGCTGTGGTTGATATATATATATATATATCATCCACATATATATATGTCAACATATCTATATATGTAGATATATATACTGTATGCTTTAAATGTACAGTTAATTTCACAAAGAGAGTGAAGAGACCTAGACAGCCCATTTGAACAAAAGTAAAACTTCAGTTTTATTAGACTGTGGTATTTTCTCCATCCTTGGGACATTCTCTAGACTCTGCCTCCCCAATATTGACATCATTACACCTGTGTGATCCTCACTTGTTGGCTGGTCCTGTTAGTTGGAACCTCAGTAAGAAGGTCTCTCTGGTTTTCAGTTCAGCTTTCCAGGCTCACCAGGTGCCTGCCTCTTGCATTGCCTGCCTCAGCTTGGTGCACGGGGGCTGGCTGAGGCCTCAGTAAAACCATCAGTTTTTAGTGAGTCTGGCCCATTACCTGAGGTTATGCCATTCTCATTCTCCCAAAGAATTCTCTCCCCAGGCCCTTTTCCTAGCTGAACTCTGGCTCTCCCCCACTGCCTTTTGGAGTCCCTCACAGGGATCACTGTGTTGTTTTGTTGTTTGTTTGTTTCTACCTTTCCTGTCCCTGGCTTCTCTTTGCAGTCCTTGGGTTCTTCACTAATGCTGTCGGTAATGATGAAGAAAATTAAAAGCTTTCATTATTCTTTGATCATTGTAACTGTTCTCCTGTGGGGCTTATGTGTGTTTTGGCCTCAGTGGTCTCTATTCCCAAGGCTGTTCTTACGAACAGACTTGCATTTTATTGTTTTTGGTATCCTGGTGTACATAGTACACTCTTCTTAAAATTTTTTTTTTTATTAGAGAAATTATATGTTTACAGAGAAATCATGCAGAAAATACAGAGCTCTCATTTACCCATCCCTTGCTTAGGGATTCCAGTTTGCTAAAGCTGCTGTAATGCAATATACCAGTAATATACTGGCTTTTAACAATGGGGGGTTATTAGCTTACAAGTTTACAGACTTAAGGTTGGGAAAATGTCCAAAATAAGGCTTTAACAGGATGATACCTTCTTCGTGAAGACAGATTGCTGTCATCTGGGAAACCTCTGTCACATGGGAAGGCACATGGCAGGTGTCTGTTGATTCTTTTCTCTTGGGTTTCGCTGTTTTTGGCCTCTGACTTCAGTGCCTTCCTTCTCAGCTTCTTTGGGTACTTCTCTGAATTCATCATCTCTTAGCTTCTGTGTGTGTCTTATCTTCTGATAAAGGGCTCCAGCAAGAAGAATAAGACCCACCCTGAAGGAGGCAGGGCACATCTCGGTTGAAATAACCTAATCAAAGGGTCCCATCCACAGTAGGTCTACATCCACTGGAATGGGTTAGATTTTTTTATTGATTTCCTCATCACGTTGTTTATCACTAATGTATAGAAATACTACTGAGTTTTGCATGTTGATCTTTTACCCCACCACTTTACTGAATTCATTTATTAGCTCTGATAGCTTTGTTGTGGGGTTTTTTTCAGTATTTTCTATATATAAAGATCATGTCATCAGCAAATATGGAAAGTTTTACTTCTTCCTTTCCAATTTGGATGTCTTTCTTTCTCTTGCTTAATTGCTCTGGCTAGAATTTCCAGTCAATGTTGAATACCAGTGCTGACAATGGGTGCCCTTGTCTTTTTCCTGATCATAGAGTCTTCCACCATTGAGTATGATGCTAGATTTGTTTTTTTTCATATATACCTTTTATCATGTTGAGGAAATTTCTTTCTATTACTAGTTTTCTAAGTGTTTTTATCAAGAAGTGGTGCTGGATTTTGTGAAATGCCTTCTCTGTGTCGATTGAGATCTTTTTTTCTTCATTCTATTAATGTGGTATATTACATTTATGTTGAACCATCTTTCCCTCTGTTGAGTCACCTTTACACCCTTATGTTGATCAAAGCACTGGGATAAATTCCACTCAATCAGTGTTGTATAATTCTTGTAGTTTGCTGTTAGGTTAGATTTATTGCTACATTGTTGAGGATTTTTGCATCAATATTCATAATTGATATTGGAGTATAATTTTCTTTTCTTGTGGTATCTTTATCTGGCTTTCCAGTTAGAGTGACGTTGGCCTCATAGATTGAGTTAGGAAGTATTCCCTCTTCTTCAATTTTCTGGAAGTGTTTGAGCCAGATTGTCATTAATTACTTGTGGAATGTTTGGTAAAAGTTACCAGGGAAGCCATCTGGTCCTGAGCTTTTTCTTGTTGGGAAGCTTTTGATAACTGATTCAATGTCTTTACTTGTAATTGGTCTGTTGTGATCTCTTTTTTCTAGAGTGTATACAGGCACAGGCAATTTTTGTGTTTATAGGAATTTGTCCATTTCATGTAGGTTATCTGTTTGTTGGTGTATGGTTGTTTATATAATGTTCATATAGTTTTGCTCATATAAAATAAAATCCTTTTTATTTCTATGGTGTTGGTAATAATGGCCACCCTTTCATTTCTGATTTTAGTTATTCATGCTCTTTCTCTCTCTCTCTCTCTCTCTCTCTCTCTCTCTCTCTTTTTTTTTTTTTTTGGTCAGCCTAGCTAAAGGTTTGTCAATTTTGTTGATATTTTCAAAGAACCAACTTTTGGTCTTGTTGATTCTAAATTTTTTTTTTCCTAATCTGAGTATCACTTTGATTTTCTAATGCGTTAGTAACTTCTCATTCTTCTCAGAATTACCTTCCTTAGCATAATTTCCATGGTTCCTCAGACCCCACCCCCACCCCTCTATATTTTCTCTTTTGGGTCTTTTTCCCAGTGTATATTGTTTTCTCTGTTTTCTGGCTTCCTTTTACTTCTAGGTCTGTTTTATTTTTCCCATAAAAATCTCCACGAGTTAGTTGGGCAAACTTTGCCTAATTCTTAGTCAATTTTGGAATCTCAATTTACATTTTACTTTTCTAAGAAGAATTTTCTGATTTCCCACTGGTCTAGGGAGATACCCTTACCATAGGTTCTTTTTGAATCCTGTAATTTCTCTTTTAAAAAAATATTTTAAAAGTGGTTGCAAGATAGTAAAATATGCCAAAGATGCCTCCCACACACAGACCTTTTCTGAGTGACATTGCATCTCCTCATTTTAAGAGGTGAACTCTATTTCTCCACCCCCTTGATTCTGGGCTGACTTGTGTTTTGATTTAACTAATGAAATGATGGAAAGGTGATAAGCCGGGGCCTCAAGGGATATTACAGCATCTGGTCTCTTGCTGCCCTGAGACCCCCATGTAAAGAAGCCTGGGCTCACTTCCTTGAAGATGTAAGTCCTGGAGAGGGAGAGGGAGAGGGAGAGGGACCGGGAGAGGCTCACTAGCCCCTGCTCCACACGCGTGATAGTGACCACCTGAAACTATTCGGCCCCAGTCTAGTAGCCAGGAGATCGCAGCTGCTTGAGTGACCCCAGGCAAGCTTCGTTCAAATGGCTAACCCACAGGATCATTAGGACAGTCATTGTTGCTTTTAGCCTCTAAGTTGTGGGATTGTTTGTTGTGCAGCAGTGGGTGACTCGTATGAATGTCATATTCATAGTGCCTGTCACAGTTTCCTGGCACATATAGTATAAAAATCACTTTAATCAACCTTCTCTTTATTTCAATGAAGTTTCTGTGTTCACTCATTGAATAAAACATCCTGCAGTGCAAAAGGCGTCTGAATGTTTATATATATCCATGAAGTTCTGCTACCTCTTATTGAGATATATGATATCCAAAATCAGCTGTTATTCTCAAACTTGTGTATTACAGTTTTACTTGTGAAAATGATACAATTTCTCTTAATAAGATATAATTAAAAAAAAGTGTTAAATTTGTATTCTCTATTTCATTTATCTCTGCTGCACTCTTTATTTCCTTCCTTCTGCCCACAGGTCAAGTTATGGGAAGGTGAGCCAGAAATGAGTTTCTAAGTTCAGCTCAACAATTTTTAAGCCCTTGAAAGTGGTACTATAATGTGTATTTGAAAGTGACAGCCTGTAAAACATGAAACTGGCTGTGTCGAGGTTATGTGGAGGGTTGGGATGTTGGGAAGCCTTATTATACAAAAGTGACATGTTCCATGTTCTATCTTGGGGCTCATACCAAATGATTCTTAAGGATAAAGTTTGGTGTGACTACTGCTTGTGGGCTTCTTTTACCAACATTCATTCAGCTTATTTCTTTTAATAGGCCCTGATTTCCATTTGAGGATCTATGCCTTTAGCAGTCTCAGTCCTTGTGACTTGTTTGAAGTCTCATCCTTTTCTTGGAGTACAGCATAGGGTCAGCTCTCAGTCAGTTAGTGCCTTATACCTCTGGATGCAGTGTTTCAGAGTTGGGTTCAATTAGATCCAACTCTCCGTTCTTCATTTGAGAAAGCAGGTATTGGCTTTCCTTGCTGGACGTGCATATAATAGCATATGAAATTGGAGAGGCTGCATGCTTTCTGCCACCAGGTAGAAATTGAAGTAACTTCAGTGTGCAAAGGATAGCAAAGCAGAAACCAACAATAGCAAACAGAGGAATCTCCTATTTGTCATGACATTGGAGTCCTTGAATCCACAGAGACAGCACTGTCACAAAACTTTCCAGATGCAGAAGCCAATAAAATCTTCAGATTTCTTAGTTTTCTATCACTTAAAAAAAACAAGAAAATATCCTAAATGATATACTTTGCTCATTCTTTGAAATTCTGGGAACAGATGCATAATCTCTTCACTCCAACTGTTGCCATAATTATAAGAGATTTTAAGAGGTATTGACATTCTTGTTATCCCTAAGAATTTCTCAAATAACCTCAAAAATAGTGCATATTAAAAATTCATTCCAGGGTGGGCCATGGTGGCTCAGCAGGCAGAGTTCTCGCCTGCCATGCTGGAGACCCGGGTTTGATTCCTGGTGACTGCCCATGCAAAAAAATACAAAGAAAAAAATTCATTCCATTAGCACAACTTCCCTAACATTCCAGGCCTCCCTTTGATATGCAACTTCATAGCAATCTCTCTTTATTAGAGATTTTTACTCTCTCTAGGCCATAGCCTTGTCTTGCCTTTTGGTTCATGCATATACATCCATGAACCTATTTTTTCCATCACTAAGAAAGGAATTTTCATCGTAACCACATTTTACTGATTACTCCAGTAGAACCATAATTTTGCAGCAATGAATTAAAACCAATTATCATATATTATTTACACATATCTCTCTCAATATATATATAATTATATATTTAATATGTAAAAATACATAAACTACTCCATCTCTCTCTCTCTCTCTCTCTCTCTCTCTCTATGTATATATATATATATATATATATTATATATATATAAAATTAAGCAATAGTTCAGCCCTAATAGTTCAGCCCCTGGGTGTTTGAGCTCTGTGCAGCTAAAACATACACTGCTGCAAATTAGAATTTTACCTGAGATTTACCCTGAGGGAGACCTTGATCATTTCTCATCCGTATTTACCTGAAGAAAGATCATAGATTTTTACCTTTTCTTTAACCCCATCCCAATCCCTGCTCCCTTCAACCTTAGTAGATGACCTTATCTCCTACTTTGGGAAAAATACTGGGGAATTAGGTTGTGATCTTACATCATTTCCACCTCCCAAATTTAATTTCATTTCCATCAGTACACATCTTACTTCCAACTTGTCAACATCAAAGTGTGAACTATGTCTTCCGATTTAAAACTTTGAGTCCACCTCCAAGCTTCTCCAGAATATTGCTCTTGTTGTCATTCCTTCTCTTGTATATGTTTAACTTCTTCCTCTCTGCTAGCTATAGCCTCTTGGGCTGAAGCATGCTCAGTTCATTCTTTGCCCTAAGAGAGAAAGGCCTTCAGTAATGAGAGGAGAGACTGAAGGTAGAAGCCGGGGGTCAGACCTCTCAAGGTCTACGTGTGTGATATTCAGGGGCGTAGCTTTATTGTTGAGGGGGTGGAAAGTCAGGGCTTCAGCGGCTCCATAACATGGTCTTATCAGCCTTCTAGAGAGACCATGCTGGCTGCTGGTGGATGATGGATTATAGAGGTATAAACAGAAGCCAATGGTGTAAAATAGTGTTGCTAAAATGTGTTCTGCAGAAGACAAACTGTTTTTAAATGTTACTAGGTTTTCCTCAGAAAAATTACTTCATGCACAAATAAATATAAGAACTTCAGCTTAAATAAACCTATCTCTTTCTTTCCAGGCTTCTCAGTTTCAATGCATATTTTATTCAACTCAATCTCTTTAACCAGTGTGCTCTTCATTACCAGAATTATAAGCAGGTGGATCATTTAACTTCCTTTTTGCCCTTCAGGCGATAAACTAGTGTTAGAACCAGTGTAGTACCTGGCTTGTAAGAAGATGGTCCTGCAAGATGAAGGCTTCCTTCCAACTCCTGGAAGAGCCGGCACCCAGCCACCAAGTGCTAAATGCTAATGTGTTGTGAGAGTCTAAATATTCCTTCTTCTTGTCATTTAACTAAAGGTACAAATGTTTTTCTTCCTCACCATTTCTCCAGACTTAGTTTCTGTTGTACTCACAGAGCTCTCTGTGGAAGAAATAAAAAGACTAGCAGCAAAACATTTGCAAATATTTGTTCCTGGTTTAAGCAGGACATCTCTTAACATATATCAACCAGTCATTCCATCCACTCTTCAAAGCAAGGGAATAGGGCGGCCAACAGTGGCTCAGTGGCAGGGTTCTGTCCTGCCATGCTGGAACCCGGACCCGGGTTCGATTCCCCGTGCCTGCCCATGTACAAAAAGCAACAACAACAAGGGAATAAATTTATTTAACAGTTGCTTATTAGATGCTAATAAGTGTTAGAATTAAGCTTATTATAATGCGACTTTGCAGGGATAAGTAAAAATGTGTTTATGTAAATCTAAATTTCCCTGGTGTATTCTTTCCAGTAGCAGAATATTACCTTACCAGGAGCTGCAAGGCATCCTTTAGAGTTAAATCATGTAAACTTTGCAGGATTTGTAGAGTTATATCATCTAAACTTTGCAGGATTTGTAATTTTGTTAAAGAAAGCCAATTGTTTCCTCAGATGTTCATTGGTGAGACAGATTTTGAATTTCCTGCAATAATATCTGTTATGGGATCTTCTTTATTTTTATGTTTCGATTTCAATATATTTTTCTGAAGAAGCAGTCTTTTTGAGAGGCCCATTTTTCTTATAAAATGAGGAGGAATGACAGATAATGTTTTTTGAGATGCTCTTTGTGACTATGGGATTTTCAGGTTTCTAAGTTCTTGTCTATATTTCAGTTTTTCAGAATATTAGACTGGTAACTGAAACTGTTTGTGATACCTGCTGAGCACAGGTTGTGAAAATATAGGTAGTGATGTGTATAATATCATTCATTCTCCCTGAATAACAGACAAGATTACCTCCCATATGCTAACATCCACATAGACATTCACGGAATTTAAGACATTAAAGAATCTCAGAAAGGATCAAATTGACCACCTCACTTTCACATTAAGAGATCTAAGATTCTTAAAGACTATTCTAAAGTATATGGCCATTGAGTGTCAAGCCCTATTAAGAACTTGCTGTTTTGGTTAATTTTTCATGTCAACTAGTCTAGGTTATGGTGCCAATTACTTGCTAAAACACTGCTCTAGATGCTGCTGTGAAGGCATTGTGTAAACCTGATTAGCATCTGCAATCATTTGACTTTAAGTAAAAGAGATTTAGTTGGGGACCTTGAGCAAAAACTAAGGGGTTCAGAAGAAAAATTCTGCCTCCAGACTGCTCCATCAATGCTTGTCTGACTACCTGGCCTGCTCGACAGATTTTGGACCCAAAACTGCAAACTCAGCTCTTGTGGTAATTTCCAGCCTGCCATCTTGCTCTACATATTTCAAATTCACTAGCCCCCCCCACCCCCCAAATGCATGAATTATTTAAAAGAAGTCTCTTTATAGGAATAAAAATCTCTTTGTATACTTAGCCTTTTGATTCTGTTTCTCTGGAGAACCCTCACTGATACACACAGTTTCCAGTTGTCTTTCCTGATACTTTTCCATCTTTCATTCACTTTGAAAGGTGAATAAATGTGTTGTCCATCTCCTCCCTTGGGAGTTCAGAGTATATGCCTTTAGTCAAGTCAGAATTATCAGGCCGTTCTGGGGGATATGGAACTTCTCAGAAAGTCTGTCCCTAGTGGATATCCTCAGGGAATCTTTTCCAGGATTAAGATGACATTTGTGATTAGGCCTGCGTAGACAACTATATTGAAATTAAATATGGCCTTTTAATGCTACAACCAGATCTTTTTAATTTGTGTAATCAACATTAAAAAATAGCTAGCTCTTTTAACCCCTTATGAGGCCTAAGTGGTTGAGTTGAACAAGTAAAACATATGTGATTTATTCATTATGGAAGAGAAGCAAAGACCTTGCATGTTTATTGTGAGCTTGCAATTGGCATAGCACCCTTTGGCCTTGGTATTCAGAGTCAATACATCATTTAACTTGACTGCAAGCTGGATATTGCATTGTTGATCTGTTCTTTCTGTCTGCTTTATGCTGTATGTCTTCTGTGCTACATTACCAATATGTCACACAATGACAAAGATTGCATAAACTCACTTTGCAGAGTGCTTTGCATGAGGATGGGCTGATGATAGCTATATACTAGATTGAGCAAAAGAGAGCCACATAGCAAAGCCTAATGGTATATTTGATTGAAAATGTGTCCATGAAACATGTAGCACATAATTTAGGAAAATAATGCAGTATAACTTGAAAGCCCTAAGGTTAAAGTATGTGTATGTGTGTGTGTATTTCTCTGAAGTAGATAAAGAGGTATGAGGAAGTCATTTGGCTATTCTTAGGAGGGAAAACATACTTAAATGACAGACTATCCTTAGGGGGGTGGACAGGGAGTAGAAATATCTTATCCTGGAGGCAATCAGGGTAGCCATTTTCCTGACAAGTATTAGATGTTTGATTTTTTTGAGGAAAGAGGGCATAATCAGATCATTTATATTATAGTATCTTAGAGCTATAGGAAAAGGAACAACACATAAGAGGTAAGAAAGTGTGTGTGGCTGTGTGGAATGTTTTCTGGAATACTCAGTGTCCTGGAAGAGGAGGCATTTTAGCATAAACTTGAATTAAAAGGAGGGAGTGGCAAAAGGGGCATTTTCAGGCAGAGGGACTACCTGAATGGAGCAAAGGGTCTGAAGTAAGGGGATGCCTGGAGTATTCCAGAAACAGCAGGCTGGAGGGAACATAGGGCAGAGTGGCAGGAGATGAGAACCAAGACGTTAGGGCGTCACACCACACGTGGGCTCCCAATTGAGTAAAGTGAGAGCAGAAGGACTTTGCACAAAGGAGCGTATAATCTGTCCTTTTAAAAGGAACGTTCTGAGTGATGTGCTGAGAATATGGGGCACAAGTGGAAGCCAGAAGGCTGCCAGAGTTAGCAGGCCCTGGCTGCCGTGTGGGCAAGACAGGGGGCAGCTCAGAGCTGGTGGTGAAGGAGGCAGAAATAGGCAGATTTTGGTTACAAAATATCATATATTTTGTATGTTTTTGCAGGGGCAGGCTCTGGGAATCAAACCCTGGTCTCCAGCATGGCAGGTGGGAATTTTGTCACTGAGCCACCATTGTACTGCTCTTATTATTATTTAATTTAATTTTTTTTTTTTTTTTTTGGATTCTGGATACATTTTGAAGGTTGGGTCATCAAGGTTTGTTAATGGATTCATTGTTCTGTGTAAGAGAAATGGGGTCACAAGGATTTATCAATGTGGAGTGGTTCTCAACAGAAAGGGGAATCAGTGATATTGCATTTGGGAGGAAAAATCAAGGGTTTGGTTTTGGATCTGTCAGTTTTTTGTTTTTGTTTTTTTTTTTACATTGCTCTCTATTTCTACATTTGTGCCTAGAACACATGTGAATGTAACAGTAAATATATGACGAAAGGGTTTCAATGCAGAAAATAATGTCAGTAGTTAGCATTGCCATCTCTTTAAAATTCTTAAGCCTTTTCTTTATTCTTATCCTGCCTTTGATGGGACAGTAGGTGTTGGGCAAGACATGTAGCATCAGACATCCCTATCTTTTCCCTGATTTTAAAGGCGGTGCTTCTAACTTTTCCCCCTGCAGGATTTGGGTTAGAATATGGATATGTATATTAGATTGAAGATAGTGTCTCTATTCCTGGTTTGTTGAATTAAAAAAAAAAGATTCAACTTTATTGGCTAATATATCTGCTTTTTCTGTATTCACAAAGATGATCAAATGTTTTCTACAATTTCCTCTTGATGACATCAATGGCACTATCATATATATATATATGTTAAAAATATATATATATATTTTTGGCACTAATATGTTTTTGAACATAAAACCATCCCTGCATTCCCAGGGCAAACCCAACTACGGGGAAGATGGAGCCTGGCTCTTAATTTTTCTTCCTGGCTTTGGTATCAAGGTTATATTGGCCTATGAAATAAGTGGGCCTATTCTTTATTCTCTAGAAATATATATTATTACAATTATTTTTCCTTGAGTGTTTAGCAGAACTTGCCCATTAAACAGGATTGGTGAGTGTGTGTTAGGTACTGTACTGGAGTAGCATCCCTCAAACATTCGTGGCCATTGAAAACCTGTGAATCGTATTTTATTTGGAAATAGGGTCTTGACAGATAGACTCAAGTTAAGACAAGGGACATACAGGATTAGAGTGGGCCCTAACCCGGTGACTGAGGTCTTTGTAAGAAAAGGGAAATGTGGAAACAGGCATACACAGAGGGAAGAAGGCCCAGTGAAGAGACTGAGATCAGGGTGATACATCTTCCGGCCCGGAATGTCACGGTTGCTAGGCGACGAGCAGACGCCAGGAGAGAAGCAGGGGGCAGATTCTCTCTGCTGGATGAATTTCTACATATTGAATATACTCATGTAACCAGCCACACAGTACAAAAAATGTATTTTTGCATTCCGAAAGAACCAACATGCCCCTTTCTAGTCACCTCCCCTTTCCTAACCAAAAATAATCTCTATGCTGATTTCTAACACCGTTTGTTAATTTTAACTATTCTGAACTTTATGTAGACAGAATATATCTTATATACACTTTGTGTATGGCTTCTTTCTTCAATATTAGGTTTGCTATTTCATCCATATTTCTGCATGTAGTTTTTGATCATTTTTATTGTTGTATATTATTCTAGTGTTTTATTTTGCCATAATATTTTTCACTGTTCTCCTATTGATGGACATGTGGGTGCTTTCCAGTTTTGGGGTATTTTAAGGGAAAAATTCCAGAGGCAATCAGAAATTATTTAAAGCTGAATGTCTAATGTGAATATGACTAAATGTAATTTCTTGTATTTAGTGTGGTATATATTTTACCTTTTATTTTTACTTCAGGTTTTCAGTGGTGTTATACTTAAGGCATTTCTCTTGCAAGTAAATGTGCATTTGAGGTATTTTTAAAACATATTTGTTGGAAATTTTAGTCTTTTCTTATATTTAACCCAATCACATTTAATGTAATTTCTGAAATAGTTGTGCAAATGTGGCATTTAACTCAGCAGGCTTGGAATTTTTAAATCATGGGCATTCCAGGGAAAGAACTATCCTTGTCTGGCTCCTGGGGAGAAAACCTCTAAGCTCTTGGAGTATCTGGCCTGGTAAGGGTGTCTTTGCATACCTGGGGCCTTGGCCTTTCCAGCTAGTTTATGCTGACCTTGTAATTTGTGGTGGGGGTTTTGGTCCGGCCTGTATCAATTTGAGTTCTGATGGGATTGGAAACCTGGTAATTAAGGTCAGGCACCCAACATAAATGATCCCCAATAAAAACCTTGGATCCCAAGGCTCAGTGAACTTCCCTGGTTGACAGTTTTCCATGTGTGTTGTCACATTTTGCTGTTGGGAGAATTAAGCACTGTCCAAATGACCAATTGGAAGTTCATGTCTGGTAGCTCTTGGACACTGCTGTGTACCTTTTCCCTTTGCTGATTTTAATCTGTATCTTTTTATGGTAATAAACTGTAACAGTGAATATGCCAGATTTACTGAGACCTTTGAGTGTTTTAATGAAGATTGAACCTGAGTGTGGTCTTGGGGAATCTGACATAGCTGTGTTGATATGTACGAACTTCCTATAAGTTTTCTGTTTGGCCTTTTATTTATATTCCTTTTTTCCCCTTAGATAAAACACATATATTTTTATAATTCTATGTTTTATTTCTGTTAACTGGTGAGTTTTGTATTCTTTCACTATTAGTAAAAGGGATTATGCATGCTACATTTAATTATTACATTTACAAATGTACTTGTTCCCTCATTGTGCTGGAACTTTAAAACTTTTCAATTTTTTTTTCTTCTGACTTTTGCATTATGTGGTCATGCATTTTAATTATCTGCCTATTTATCTGCACATTTAATTTTAAAGTATACAAGACATTGTCAGTACTTTTTTACATAAATATTCATTCATGCATTCCCCATCTCTGGTGTTCTTTGTTTATTTTTGAGTTTTCATGAAGTAACAAAAATGCCAAAGAAATGAATTTGACAAGAAATGAAAATGTATGAGTAAATATAGGTGAATTTGGGCCATACAAAATTGCTGAAAATGTGTTGTGAGCTTTAATATATATATATATATATATATATAGTGTGTGTGTGTGTGTGTGTGTGTATATGTATAATTTTTACTTTTATTCAAGTTGTGTGACAACAATGCAAAATACAGAAAGGCAAAAATGTAGTTAAGTATTGCAAGGATCTTGCAATAATTATTACAGAAAGACTAAAATAATAATTTGTATTAAACTGCAATAGGTCCAAAATAATATTTCTTTTACTAAAAGAATAGTAAAGGCTTGCATAACTGGCAAATTAATAGAAAGAAAATATTGAATAATTAGACTATATTTGATTAACTCAAAGGAAGACAGGAAAGGAGGATAGAAGATATAAAACAGGTCAAATAGAAAACAGTAAAACAGCAAGTATAAAGGTAAATGGATCAGAAATTGCATACATCCAGCAAAATATTGAGATAAAGCGGGTTTTAAAAAAATAATAAAAAATACCTCAATCAGACACTGCTTACAAAAGTCAAGACTGTTTAATTTTTAAAGTTTCAATCTCTCAATGTTCTTATATTTACCAATGATATTTGATGTCTATTACATCTCTGGTTTTGCCTAATATTCTTTAGTCTTAAGAAAAAAAGTCTTGCTGAGGTTTAATTTATTAGACATTTGTTTAGAATCTTTTTAATCTTTATTTTCTGTTAGATGTATTCATGTTTTATCACTTTTTAAAACTTTCTCTGCAGTTATTTGCTTGTTTTTTACTAATTTCTTAATTGAGATTATTAGCCTATTATTTTTTATACACCCTACTTTTGTAATGTAAGTGGTTTATATTCTCATTTCATTATTTTATTTATATGGATTTATTTTTAAATTTATCATGAGGCATTTCAAAGTAAGTTTTGTTCTGCCTAAAGTATGATACATATATATATATATATATATTTTTTTTTTTGCATGGGCAGACACCGGGAATTGAACCTGGTTCTCCAGCATCACAGGAGAGAATTCTCCCACTGAGCGACTGTCGCACCACCCTATATGATGTTTTAATACCATCTATTAATAAATTCTGACAATTGAATGTAATAAAATTTATCTTTATGATACTATTTCTTGGGAATTATTTAAGTATCCTTTATTGATTTATTTTTTATCACTTTTTAAAATATTCCATGTATGGTTAATAAAATATTTTCTGATTGTTAGGTAATGAGTTCTCAAATTCACATTAAATATGGCTTATAGTTGTATTTTTCAAATTTTCTATATCTCTATTAACTTATGGCTACAAAGATAGAAAGATGTTTTGAAGTTTCCTAATATAATGATGAATTTGGCTATTTATACTATTTCTTTCAATTTTTACTTTATATGTTGTAATGCTACACTGTTAAAGGCATAGATATTTTGAATTGTTATTTCAACCTAAAGAAACTTTTTACTTGTGTGATGACTCTACAATATACTTAATGATGTTTTACATATTTTTATTTAGTGTATTTTTTTCTCTTAATATAGCTGTGCCAGTTTTTTGATTTGTAATTGCTTGTTATGCTTTTACCATCATGTACTCTCACCTCTTCTGTTATGTTTTGAAGAAATTTATTGAAGAGTATGTATATCGTTTGTCTTATTTATTTAAATTCAACCCATTCACTAGCAGTTTTGGTATTTTACTATATATTATACTTCCTGTTATAGTTGCATTTCTTTACACCTTTTTCTTACTTTTCATGTACCCCTACTATTCTCTTTTCTTTTTACTTTTTCCCTTAATTGATAGAATAGTTATTGGACAATAATTATTAAAATATTTTTTCTGTGTCTGAAACAGTAAATATTTAATCATGGCTATTATAAATATATAATAGTCATATAATATATATGTTTATACACATAAACACAAACATACACATATACATACATAATAACCAATTATAAGTCATTTTCTTATCACTTTGAAGATATGATTCTAATTTTTGGGTTACATTTTTCAACCATTGATTGGGAATTCCGTTTTATTGATATAGTCATTTCCTTAGACATTATTTCCGTTTTCTTCTCTGGATTCTTTGAAGATTTCTACTTTTTTTATTTGCCATTCCAATAACATATATCTATGTGGACATTTCTGCTTGTTTGTTTCATTTGGAATACATTGGGCTTTTTTTTTTTTTTTTTTTTTTTTTTTTCAAGTTTACATAACATTTCAAAAAATGTTTATTTTTTTTTTTATTTTTTTTTATTATTTTTTTTATTATTTTTTTTTATTAATTAAAAAAAGAATTAACAAAACAATTAGAAATCATTCCAATCTACATGTACAATCAGTAATTCTTAATAACATCACATAGTTGCATATTCATCATTTCTTAGTACATTTGCATCGATTTAGAAAAAGAAATAAAAAGACAACAGAATAAGAATTAAAACAATAATAGAAAGAAAAAAAACAAAAAAAACAAAAACAAAAAACCTATACCTCACATGCAGCTTCATTCAGTGTTTTAACATAATTGCATTACAATTGGGTAGTATTGTGCTGTCCATTTCTGAGTTTTTATATCCAGTCCCGTTGTACAGTCTGTATCCCTTCATCTCCAATTATCCCTTCTCTTTTTTTTTTTTTTTTAATTAACGGAAAAAAAGAAATTAACCCAACATTTAGAGATCATACCATTCTACACATGCAATCATTAATTCTTAACATCATCACATAGATGCATGATCATCATTTCTTAGTACATTTGCATTGGTTTAGAAGAACTAGCAACATAACCGAAAAAGATATAGAATGTTAATATAGAGAAAAAAATAAAAGTAATAATAGTAAAATCAAAACAAAACAAAACAAAACAAAACAAAAACCTATAGCTCAGATGCAGCTTCATTCAGTGTTTTAACATGATTACTTTACAATTAGGTATTATTGTGCTGTCCATTTTTGAGTTTTTGTATCTAGTCCTGTTGCACAGTCTGTATCCCTTCAGCTTCAATTACCCATTGTCTTACCCTGTTTCTAACTCCTGCTGAACTCTGTTACCAATGACATATTTCAAGTTTATTCTCGAATGTCCGTTCACATCAGTGGGACCATACAGTATTTGTCCTTTAGTTTTTGGCTGGATTCACTCAGCATAATATTCTCTAGGTCCATCCATGTTATTACATGGTTCATAAGTTTATCTTGTCTTAAAGCTGCATAATATTCCATCGTATGTATATACCACAGTTTGTTTAGCCACTCTTCTGTTGATGGAGATTTTGGCTGTTTCCATCTCTTTGCAATTGTAAATAATGCTGCTATAAACATTGGTGTGCAAATGTCCGTTTGTGTCTTTGCCCTTAAGTCCTTTGAGTAGATACCTAGCAATGGTATTGCTGGGTCGTATGGCAATTCTATATTCAGCTTTTTGAGGAACCGCCAAACTGCCTTCCACAGTGGTTGCACCCTTTGACATTCCCACCAACAGTGGATAAGTGTGCCTCTTTCTCCGCATCCTCTCCAGCACTTGTCATTTTCTGTTTTGTTGATAATGGCCATTCTGGTGGGTGTGAGATGATATCTCATTGTGGTTTTGATTTGCATTTCTCTAATGGCCAGGGACATTGAGCATCTCTTCATGTGCCTCTTGGCCATCCGTATTTCCTCTTCTGAGAGGTGTCTGTTCAAGTCTTTTTCCCATTTTGTAATTGGGTTGGCTGTCTTTTTGTTGTTGAGATGAACAATCTCTTTATAAATTCTGGATACTAGACCTTTATCTGATATATCATTTCCAAATATTGTCTCCCATTGTGAAGGCTGTCTTTCTACTTTCTTGATGAAGTTCTTTGATGCACAAAAGTGTTTAATTTTGAGGAGTTCCCATTTATTTATTTCCTTCTTCAGTGCTCTTGCTTTAGGTTTAAGGTCCATAAAACCGCCTCCAGTTGTAAGATCCATAAGATATCTCCCAACATTTTCCTCTAACTGTTTTATGGTCTTAGACCTAATGTTTAGATCTTTGATCCATTTTGAGTTAACTTTTGTATAGGGTGTGAGAGATGGGTCTTCTTTCATTCTTTTGCATATGGATATCCAGTTCTCTAGGCACCATTTATTGAAGAGACTGCTCTGTCCCAGGTGAGTTGGCTTGACTGCCTTATCAAAGATCAAATGTCCATAGATGAGAGGGTCTATATCTGAGCACTCTATTCGATTCCATTGGTCGATATATCTATCTTTATGCCAATACCATGCTGTTTTGACCACTGTGGCTTCATAATATGCCTTAAAGTCAGGCAGCGCGAGACCTCCAGCTTCGTTTTTTTTCCTCAAGATGTTTTTAGCAATTCGGGGCACCCTGCCCTTCCAGATAAATTTGCTTATTGGTTTTTCTATTTCTGAAAAATAAGTTGTTGGGATTTTGATTGGTATTGCATTGAATCTGTAAATCAATTTAGGTAGGATTGACATCTTAACTATATTTAGTCTTCCAATCCATGAACACGGTATGCCCTTCCATCTATTTAGGTCTTCTGTGATTTCTTTTAGCAGTTTTTTGTAGTTTTCTTTATATAGGTTTTTTGTCTCTTTAGTTAAATTTATTCCTAGGTATTTTATTCTTTTAGTTGCAATTGTAAATGGGATTCGTTTCTTGATTTCCCCCTCAGCTTGTTCATTACTAGTGTATAGAAATGCTACAGATTTTTGAATGTTGATCTTGTAACCTGCTACTTTGCTGTACTCATTTATTAGCTCTAGTAGTTTTGTTGTGGATTTTTCCGGGTTTTCGACGTATAGTATCATATCGTCTGCAAACAGTGATAGTTTTACTTCTTCCTTTCCAATTTTGATGCCTTGTATTTCTTTTTCTTGTCTAATTGCTCTGGCTAGAACCTCCAACACAATGTTGAATAATAGTGGTGATAGTGGACATCCTTGTCTTGTTCCTGATCTTAGGGGGAAAGTTTTCAATTTTTCCCCATTGAGGATGATATTAGCTGTGGGTTTTTCATATATTCCCTCTATCATTTTAAGGAAGTTCCCTTGTATTCCTATCTTTTGAAGTGTTTTCAACAGGAAAGGATGTTGAATCTTGTCAAATGCCTTCTCTGCATCAATTGAGATGATCATGTGATTTTTCTGCTTTGATTTGTTGATATGGTGTATTACATTAATTGATTTTCTTATGTTGAACCATCCTTGCATACCTGGGATGAATCCTACTTGGTCATGATGTATAATTCTTTTAATGTGTTGTTGGATACGATTTGCTAGAATTTTATTGAGGATTTTTGCATCTGTATTCATTAGAGAGATTGGTCTGTAGTTTTCTTTTTTTGTAATATCTTTGCCTGGTTTTGGTATGAGGGTGATGTTGGCTTCATAGAATGAATTAGGTAGTTTTCCCTCCACTTCGATTTTTTTGAAGAGTTTGAAGAGAATTGGTACTAATTCTTTCTGGAACGTTTGGTAGAATTCACATGTGAAGCCATCTGGTCCTGGACTTTTCTTTTTAGGAAGCTTTTGAATGACTAATTCAATTTCTTTACTTGTGATTGGTTTGTTGAGGTCATCTATGTCTTCTTGAGTCAAAGTTGGTTGTTCATGTCTTTCCAGGAACCCATCCATTTCCTCTAAATTGTTGTATTTATTAGCGTAAAGTTGTTCATAGTATCCTGTTATTACCTCCTTTATTTCTGTGAGGTCAGTAGTTATGTCTCCTCTTCCATTTCTGATCTTATTTATTTGCATCCTCTCTCTTCTTCTTTTTGTCAATCTTGCTAAGGGCCCATCAATCTTATTGATTTTCTCATAGAACCAACTTCTGGCCTTATTGATATTCTCTATTGTTTTCATGTTTTCAATTTCATTTATTTGTGCTCTAATCTTTGTTATTTCTTTCCTTTTGCTTGCTTTGGGGTTAGCTTGCTGTTCTTTCTCCAGTTCTTCCAAATGGATAGTTAATTCCTGAATTTTTGCCTTTTCTTCTTTTCTGATATAGGCATTTAGAGCAATAAATTTCCCTCTTAGCACTGCCTTTGCTGCGTCCCATAAGTTTTGATATGTTGTGTTTTCATTTTCATTCGCCTCGAGGTATTTGCTAATTTCTCTAGCAATTTCTTCTTTGACCCAGTCGTTGTTTAGGAGTGTGTTGTTGAGCCTCCACGTATTTGTGAATTTTCTGGCACTCTGCCTATTATTGATTTCCAACATCATTCCTTTATGGTCCGAGAAAGTGTTGTGTAAGATTTCAATCTTTTTAAATTTGTTAAGACTTGCTTTGTGACCCAGCATATGGTCTATCTTTGAGAATGATCCATGAACACTTGAGAAAAAGGTGTATCCTGCTGTTGTGGGATGTAATGTCCTATAAATGTCTATTAAGTCTAGTTCATTTATAGTAATATTCAGATTCTCTATTTCTTTGTTGATCCTCTGTCTAGATGTTCTGTCCCTTGATGAGAGTGGTGAGTTGAAGTCTCCAACTATTATGGTATATGAGTCTATTTCCCTTTTCAGTGCTTGCAGTATATTCCTCACGTATTTTGGGGCATTCTGATTCGGTGCGTAAATATTTATGATTGTTATGTCTTCTTGTTTAATTGTTCCTTTTATTAGTATATAGTGTCCTTCTTTGTCTCTTTTAACTGTTTTACATTTGAAGTCTAATTTGTTGGATATTAGTATAGCCACTCCTGCTCTTTTCTGGTTGTTATTTGCATGAAATATCTTTTCCCAACCTTTCACTTTCAACCTATGTTTATCTTTGGGTCTAAGATGTGTTTCCTGTAGACAGCATATCAAAGGATCCTGTTTTTTAATCCATTCTGCCAATCTGTGTCTTTTGATTGGGGAATTCAGTCCATTGACATTTAGTGTTATTACTGTTTGGATAATATTTTCCTCTAACATTTTGCCTTTTGTATTATATATATCATATCTGATTTTCCTTCTTTCTACACTCTTTTCCATATCTCTCTCTTCTGTCTTTTTGTATCTGACTCTAGTGCTCCCTTTAGTATTTCTTGCAGAGCTGGTCTCTTGGTCACAAATTCTTTCAGTGACTTTTTGTCTGAGAATGTTTTAATTTCTCCCTCATTTTTGAAGGATAATTTTGCTGGATATAGGAGTCTTGGTTGGCAGTTTTTCTCTTTTAGTATTTTAAATATATCATCCCACTGTCTTCTAGCTTCCATGGTTTCTGCTGAGAAATCTACACAAAGTCTTATTGGGTTTCCCTTGTATGTAATGGATTGTTTTTCTCTTGCTGCTTTCAAGATCTTCTCTTTCTCTTTGACCTCTGACATTCTAACTAGTAAGTGTCTTGGAGAACGCCTATTTGGGTCTAATCTCTTTGGGGTGCGCTGCACTTCTTGGATCTGTAATTTTAGGTCTTTCATAAGAGTTGGGAAATTTTCAGTGATAATTTCTTCCATTAGTTTTTCTCCTCCTTTTCCCTTCTCTTCTCCTTCTGGGACACCCACAACACGTATATTTGTGCGGTTCATATTGTCCTTGAGTTCCCTGATACCCTGTTCAAATTTTTCCATTCTTTTCCCTATAGTTTCTGTTTCTTTTTGGAATTCAGATGTTCCATCCTCCAAATCACTAATTCTATCTTCTGTCTCTTTAAATCTATCATTGTAGCTATCCATTATTTTTTCTATGTTTGCTACTTTATCCTTCACTTCCATAAGTTCTGCGATTTGTTTTTTCAGTTTTTCTATTTCTTCTTTATGTTCAGCCCATGTCCTCTTCATGTCCTCCCTCAATTTATCGATTTCATTTTTGAAGAGGTTTTCCATTTCTGTTCGTATATTCAGCATTAGTTGTCTCAGCTCTTGTGTCTCATTTGAGCTATTGGTTTGTTCCTTTGACTGAGCCATATTCTCAATCTTTTGAGCGTGGACAGTTATCTTCTGCTGCTGGCGTCTGGGCATTTATTCAGATTTCTCTTGGTGTTGGACCCAGCAAGGTTGTAATATTTTTCTGTGAAATCTCTGGGTTCTGTTTTTCTTATCCTGCCCAGTAGGTGGCGCTCGTGGCACACGTTTGTCTGCGGGTCCCACCAGTAAAAGGTGCTGTGGGACCTTAAACTTTGGAAAACTCTCGCCGTCCTGGGGGTTCGCTAGCCTAAGCGGCTTGAGCCGGCCCGGGGTCCGAACGCAGGGAGGGTGTCCGAACGCAGGGAGGGTTGCTGGTCGCCGCAGCCAGGGAAAGAGCCCGTCCGAATTTCCTAGTCGGCCCTGGGCAACAAGCATGGCGGGAGCGCGCCAGCGGCAGCGGCCCACCCGAGAGAATGCACGTTCCCCGGGAGTCATGGGGTCACCGTTCTCCGCGGCCTGGGGGTTTCCGATCCAATTCTCTCAGTTGGTCCGGGGGCTGCGCGTGGTGTGGGCGCCAGTCGCCTTGGTTTCAGGGGACCGCCTCTCCAATTCTCCCAGCCGGCCCGGGAAGGGGGAAGGGAGTAACTCCGGCCGCTTGCCACCCTGCCCGGTAAGGCCCGCGCGCCTCGGCGATCTCACCCGAGCTGCTTCTCTCAGCCAGCCAGCCGTTCCAGGATGGGGTACGCTGTCTTTTTTTATCTCTGTTGTGGCTTTGGGCGCTTTCTGTATCGTTTCTACTCCCCTAGTAGGTGTCCTGGAGAAGAAACTAAGATCCGCGCGTCTTACTAAGCCGCCATCTTCCCAAAATCTACATTGGGCTTTTAGTGTCTGGATTTTATAATTCATTAGTTCAAGGTAATCTCCAGCCATTATGTGTCCTAATATTTTCTCCCTGATTCTTTTCCTTCAGAACTCCACTTAGAGATATATTAGACCTTATTATTCTATCCTCATGTCCCTTAACCTCGATCACATTTTTCTAAATCTCATTTTTCTGTACTCCATTCTGTATAATCCTCATATTTCTATGTTCAATTCAATAAGATCTTTTCAGCTGTGTCTAAACTGATGATTAACATATTTCTATATATGTCTGTATAACTGTCTGTCTACCTGTCTGTAGAGGGAGACATTTCCAGAGGTTCTATGCAAATTTGTTTTCAAATCTCTGTGACCACTTTTGACATTTTCATTTTGTTGCTCAATTTTTAATTCCATTGTTTATGCCTTCAACATTTTATTCATAGTACTTTTTTTGTTTTTCAACCTTAGGAGCCTAAATCTGTTCTTGTTTTTGGAATGCTTTTGCCAACTGTTGCTATTAGTGCTTTGTTTGTTTCATTACTTCTTTGATAATTCTCCATAGTGAATTCATATTTAGATCAGTTTCATCAGTGCAATCCTGAAATACTTGATCAGGATGATTTTTATTCAAGGAGGATTTGTATTTATTTTTAATATGCACCAGGTGATGTTAGCAAGCTGAAATAAGTTTAATTCCTTCACCTGGGGACTTTCTGGCTCTAGAGAGAAACACTTTTAATTTGAATCCCAAATGATGTCAAGCCTAGGCTGCACCCTATTAAGAGAGACTATACTTGCTGCCATTGTCATTATTGCTGTGTTTATTTTTATCATCATTATTATTATCATTATTATTTCCCCAAAGCAAAGGCAGAGAGGGACTTATTTCTTGTTCCCCAAGTATGGAGAGGTGAATGACTCTCCAGTCACCTTTTCATTAATTTTACGGAGGTTTTGACATTCTCAGCATGTCAGCTGCCCTGTCCTGCTTCCCGGCTTTGAGGCAGGCAGGCGTCTGCTCTGCTCTTCTCCCTGCTGCCCCATCTCTGTTTCCAGTGTTGGCATTTCCAGGAGGTCTTCTTCCAAGTTCAAGTTTATATACTTATATTTCTTTTTTTTTTATCCCTTTAGAGTTAGCCCCTTCTTTCTTTTGTGTTCAGTAATATATTTAAATGAACACTTTTGTTACTTTCCATCCTTTGGTCTGTATCACCAGAGAGTTTCTAATACCGACTCCATCCTTGTCCTGAACCCACTCTGATGGTTCCCCTCCATCTATTGAAATTCTTCTATCTCAGTGAGATGATTTAAATTTAAAATATCAGTTTTGACTCATTTTTATCCATGGATTCTAAATTGATTTCATTATGGTATGAGAAAGTGGTCTGGATGGTATTGATTTTGGGGGGATTTATATAGAATTCCTTTTCGATCTAATAGATGTAATATTGCTCTTTTAGGATTTGGTAAGACTTCCTTTGTAGTAGAATATATGGTCAACTTTTGTAAAGGTTTCAGATTTTGAAACTAATTTACATGTTTCTGCTTGTGGTTATGAGGCTTGCTCTCTCTCTCTAGTTATATGTAAATATCAATTTAATAAATTATACTTTCCTTTTATATTTCTCATACCTCCAATGCTTTTACTAACTAATTTGTTATCCATTTTATCTAATTATATAAGAGAGGTACTAAAATATGTTTTGAGATTAGTTATTTACTTTTTATTAAATTATTTGCCTTTATCATACATCAATTAGTCTTTATAATCTCTAAATCCTCTCACCTTTTCTTTTGAATGCTATCTTATGGCAGACCCAGGTTGCATCTTTGTCTCTACTTTACTATCATTCTTTAATATCAGAACTCGACATTTTGCAGAATGCTACTCGGGAAATCTAGTATTTTCTAGTCTCAGTCTCATCATGCAAATTATGTGGCTCAGTTTTAGATACTGCGTTCTAAGCAAAAGCATGCTCTATGTTGCCTGATATCTCCTAAAGCAGAGGGATACCTCCTGCCTTCACCCAGTTATCTGGACTAGCCATGCAATGAGTAGACTGCTGTCTTGTCTCTGCCCAGCATGTGGGCAGGAAGGATGGCGTATCACTTGTGGAATTGTAGAGTAATCAGGTACAAACCCAGCTGATCTCAAAATGCCTGACACATTTTTCTTTTCTCCAACATGTATCAATTATTTTAAAGAAGAGAACCTCCTACCTCTTTGTTTTGTTTTGTTTAATTTGTAATTAGAAACCTGGGTTTACTTTTCTGCTTACTGGGATGACAGTATGATATCAGAGATTAAATACACCTCCATATGTAGGACTTTCACTTAATTGCACTGGATTTAGCCTCCAAATTTACCTGTGTTCTCTTGCATTTATACTATTCCAAGAGGAAAGCTCTGTGGTTACAGGGTCTATTTGCTTCTGCCTCCAATGTCTGCTGTTATGCAAATATTTCTCCCTCCTTATTTCCTCGTTCCCACTCCTCCTCATCAGCTTTTCCTTAAAATTCCTTCTGCACTTATGCTGTATCTTATCATTGTTTACATTCGTCTTTATTTCTCCTTTAGGGAGGTTTTAGGAGAAGGCGCTGAAAATCATGTGGTCACTCTGCCGTGCTTAGCCAGATCCCAGCCCCTGCTTTCTGTGCTGGTATGAAACGGGGAGAGATGGGCAGGCCTGGCAGCTTGGAGCAATAGGAAGAATTGCTAGGCAGTGGTCCAAGGTGAAGAGGGCCAGACTCCAAAGCCAGTCCTAACGTTGGTCTCTGACTCCACTGGCCCTCTGGCTCGTGGTTGCGTAGAGGGTGTCAGGAGCAGAGTGAGGTCACCCTGGACCTTGATGAGTTGGTGCCTCATTCCCCTTGAAGATCTACAGAGGGCTGCCCTCGGACTCTAGGGTAGACCAGTATCCCTGTTGTCTGTTGAGGAACAGCTGCCAATCATGCCACAGCAAGAAACGGGGCAATATTATTAATAGGATGTCAGGCTTTGTTGCCTTGATTTGAAAAGATTGCCCAAACACATTCTAAATCAGGATTTCAAGCTGAAATCTAAATTAATTATCCCTTATCCCCAATCGCATGTTTTAAAAGAACTCTAGTGTAATACCAAATAATTAACTTTATATTGTTCATGGTGAAAATAATGTTTAATGATATTTGAGAAAATTGGGTTTTATATCTGTACCCTTCTACATCCTAGTTGAGTAAGGCCAGAGTTTTGATTTTCAGTTACATCTAGATTCTCAACATTTAATAATAAAGCTGGTCTTTCACTATCCTAATGTATGCTGATGCTTTAACTCAAGTAAATGCTTGATCTGTTTCCAATCACAAAACATCCCCATGGCTTATCAAGGACAGGGTGATTTCAGCAAAAGCATAGCAGACAGTGCATAAATAGCACTCATATATAAATATAGCATGCACAAGAGATTAATACAATTTTCCTTTTTCAAGTGATTAATATTTACCCTGGCAGCTGTAGCATTTTAGTCTTCCATTAGCTGACAGATGTGAATAAAGGTTGCATCTTGCCTCGTCCAAGCTGCTATATCTTAATACATGTTCATAGCTCAGGGACTATGAAATATGCTCCAGGAATATTTAGAACTCCCATAGGAATTCCTTGTAGCATCAACCAGTATTTTTTTCACAAATATTTTACATTGAATATTTTTTTCTTCAGGGCAACCTGAAGCTCACAGGTGCACGATAAACAAAATTGCAACTTTAAATTTAGATGTTCAAATGCTGAGCCAATGGCTTGTTGTAACAGTCTCATAGTACAGGCGCATCATGAGTCGTTTTAAAAGAAATTATGATTTTTAACTTTGAGTATGAGGTAAATATGGAAAAGAAAACATTTATATTTGAAAGATAATTATTAACATTTAAAATCTTAGGGTTTTACTTGGTAAGTCAGGCGGGTAGTGTGACATTTTCTCTATCAGTGCCTAATATAACATTCTTATGCTTTTGAGTAAAAAACTAATTATGACTATACAATCTCCTTATTTTATGCATGATGAGTTTACTTTTATATAATTTTGGTATTAAAATGTTGATCTGTGAGATTATGAAGAATGCTTACATTTTTCTTCAGATGCTTATTTGAAGGAACTTTTTTTCATATATGTGTAATAGTTGAAAAAATAAAAAAGTGCAAATTGGAAAATATATATTCTCACTAATAATATATATAGTCTCAGAATTTTATATATGCATCTATCCATACACACTTGGAAGGTCTATAGCATATAGTTCATTGTTATGGACCATGTATATATCTTCTAATTGAGAATTTGAATATGTATCTATTAAAACTATATATACATGTTTGCACACACATATATATTTCTGTGCATGCGTATTTGGATGTACACAGTGTATTGCCACAATAGGAATTTAATGTGTGCATATATAATTTTTAAAAGCTTAGTCATTTATCTGTGCATTTATTCAATAAATATTTGCACAGAATATTAGATGCTTAAGAAGCAGTGCCAGTGTTATGGGGATAAGCAACCAAATGTGGTATAGTCCCTGACAATAACTCTTTATAATTTGATTGAGAAAACAAAAACAACATGTGAGCATTTAAATAAAAATGTCAAAAGTAAATTAAACTTCCATACGTAATTACAAAAGGTGCTGTAGGTTCAGTACATATTATCAACTGCTGACTTTCCAAAGATCACCAGAAAAAAAATATTGGTCCAGCAAAGGTACGTTTTTCAGGCTTAGTGCAGCGAGGGGCCATTACTCGGGCAGACTAGACATGTAGGAGTGGGGTGGATATTAGTAGGGTTTTAGGGCATGAATGGGATAATTTTAAGGCAAGTCTTTCAAGGCAGGGGAAGTTTGGAACTGGGTAGTGTTGAACACTGAATAGGTTTAGATTGGTGGGCACAGTGGGGCACGTTTTGGATGTCAGTATAGATGAGGAAACTATTAATGTTGATAAGTAAACTATTAGATTTGGCTAACCCCCCTATCTTTCAGGAGTAAGTATTTTCTGGAAGAAATAGCAGAATTATCTCTGCTTATTCTCAGTATGATTGTATTCAGGGATGAAAAATTCATATGGATCCGGTATTACTTCTCAAAGGAGTAGGAAACTCTGTTGGTCTCAGTATTAAGTCTCCACTTTTTGTATTCTTCAGCCTAAGCTAGAGGATGGAGCATTCGTGTTGGAGGATTTGCTCAGTCCCAACCTCTCTGCTGTGCCATGTGCCATGGGTGCACGAGAGTTTTTGGTAGTAGTTATTCCAATACATGCAACAGTCAGGTTTTCTTTCTTTCTTTTGAAATAGATGTCATGTGTCAGATCATTTTATGGTACAGTGGCTGAACAGCAGCGCTTAAGACTCCAGAGAGCACGTTTCAGCACGGGTATATTACGGATTTGATCACAGTTTTAAGTCCATTTCTTGGGGCCAAGAATGTCCAAATTAAGCTTGCTGAATATATCCCATAACAATCCATCGAGTCCACAGAATCACATAGGGACTTATGAGCCAACTTTACCTAATTGCATGATTGTTTTGTTTGTTTCCCTAATATTTGTAGGAAAACTGAACATTCCCACAAATATCTATAGGAGTAGGAAAATAGCATTCCTTTAAGGAAATTTATGGATCTAAAGCCACTCTGTTTTGTAATACCAACTCTCCATTTTCAGATCCTTGTAAGGCTACAATTCCTATAGCCTCAAAGACTTTCAAACTCCGGCAGGGCCTTTACAAGCTCTTATAAAGCACGAGATGAAGAAGCCTGGATAAAGAAGAAAGTAGTCAAGAATTCTTGAAGTACTTAAATTTGTACTTCCTATGAAATCAAGTCCTAGTTTCTTTCTTAGATTAAGTTATCTAGCTGTAGCTTTTTATGAGAGAAGAAATTGAGAGGCCAAAATGGACTTTGAATGATATCAGGGACATTCTGAAAAACAAAAAAGGATTATTTTTCCACAATAAACTTATTCTTGTTTAGAAACCATTACCAGTTTTTCAGTTCCAACCAATCACCACCATCATCATTATTATAATTATATTGCCAAACTCCCCCTTATGTGCTGTGCTTATGTTTTGGTACTAATAGCCAAGAGTAGTCCTGAATTAGCTGAAATTTATGAAATAGTGACCACTAGGTAGATTTAGAGCAAAACATTTGAATTGAACTTGAGTAATATTCCTTTATTATTATTTTTTTGTATGCTATGGATGGGGGATCACACTTGATTCTTTTTCCACGAGTAGTCCCTTATTGCAGCACCATTTGCTGAATTTTTGTTTGTTTGTTTTCCTTTGTTTGTTTGCTTGTTGGATTGCTTGTTTGTGTTTTTGGGAAGTGCATGGGCTAGGGATTGAACCCGTGTCTCCCTGCCACTGAACTACCCTTGCACTCCCTCTTTCTTTATTTTAAAGTAAAAGAAAAAATAATGAGACCTGATCCAAACAGGCAGTACTTTCTTCCCTGTTCCATCCACTCTTGCATTTTTAAAACTCCATCATGGATTTAGATACTAAGCCTAGTTTCTACAAAAGGTTTCCAAGTATCATTATGTGGATACAGCAGTCTCTCTTTCTAAGGACAAGGTAACATTGTTTTAGATTGCTGGTTTACTAGTCTGTTATGTTGTTTACCAACTTAAAAGTTGTTCATTGATTTCCAATTATTCAGGAAACCAACGTTATGAGAAACTAGTATCAAATGAAGTTGGATGGACTCCAAGGAAAGTGATACAAACAAAATAACTGGTTTGATTTTGTTTTAGCTGCCTGCTCCCTAGCAAAATATATAAACTAAAGGGTCAATAAGCAGTTCTGAAGGATAGTGATTTTATAGTTATCAGAGTTTCAAGTGTCTAAAAAAATAGAAACTAGTGAAGATGAATGAAAATAGTTGGAGAGTAAAAATAATAAAGATTTTAAGATTAAAATGTGACAGTGATTCCGGTTTCTGTGTCTCATTCTGTGGGTCTTAGATAGAAGCTGTCCACTTCGTTCAGTCAGTGTTGATCCTGAGGTCTGGTTGGAAGCTGTTTTCTCCTCCAAGATTGTGTGTTTCTGAAGGAATCCTAAAAATATGCAGCTATAGGTCCCCAGCTTGCACAGTTTTCCAGTGATGCATGGATGGCTTAGGTCTCTTTAATTGAGAAATGTGTTTCTAGGAGATTAATGTTACACTGGTTGTTAACTGCACCTTTTGATTGGATCCTTTTTTACAAAGGCTCCTGATTAGTATGTATCATGAACCAAAGGTTTTGAAACAAGTATTGGTGATCAAGTTCTTAGATTTGCTAAGTTAGCTCTTTTAGTTGGCTCATACTTTTCTTAGAGGCGTGTGTATTTCCTGGGAAAAATAATCTAGTTACTTCTGCTAGTTTTATATTATTTAATGTAGGCACAAGAAAGGATCCCTGCTCTCAGTATTTTGTTCACTTTAGTCCTAGGGAAGAAATTATTTATGGGAAAATATATGCTTTAAGATTGAGAGGAAGGAAAACCTCAGAGTACCTCACTGGATTATCTTAGGCCAAATGATTTAGCATGAATTGAAACTGTGTATTGGGGGGTTCCAAATCATTTCATTTTTGTATTAAAGCATGTTTAAGTTTACCTAATGGTGACATATTAAACCTGCCATTTTTAAGTGGGCTGCATATTGGATAGAATATTCACATCCAGCCTTCACATGTGCTTCAGATTTGAACCTGTTTAATTGAATTAACACAGGCTATTTTTTTTTTTTAACAATTAGGGCTTGATATAGGTCAATAATTTTCAAATTAGATTTTACTTATCACTGAGTGGACATGAATCAGAGTTACCCAGACATTAATAGTTATAGGGAATGAAGTTGAGGAGCCTGGATCTTCATATGTGTTCATTCTCTGGGCAGATCATCCTGAAACTTAGTCCCTTAGTCAAGGTATTGTGCTGGTTTTTGTTTTGCACCTCTCATTTCACAATTTCTCTTCTGTCAGTGTATGAAAAAAAGGCATGCTTCTATCATATCCTAAACCTCATGGTGGTGTAATACCCTGAGAATATCAGAGAAAGTTAATTGAAAATACTATTCTTAATATTGAGGAAAATGAGTTTAATGACTGGTTAATGATTTTGGAGATAAATACTAAGAAATTCTTTACTTTCCACAAAATTTTACGAGCACTTAAGGATGGCAGATACTAGATTACAATTATTTTTTGATGGGTCATTATGTGATTTTTGACATTTGACATTTGACTCATAAGAAATTCAGAGAATTTCATGTTTGTGCTGTAATAAAAGATCTTTGATACCTATTTAATTTCTGTAAACATACTTTTTTTAATGCTTTAATCTATAAACATAGGAATTAAAGTAGATTTCATGCTTAAATATATGGTTTTAACTATAAATGATATTAATCACTGGAGTCCTGAAATAATTGCATAAAAAACAAGGCAAAATTTAAGAAGCCTCAGGTATTTAAGAGATTTCATTATAATTAAATTTTATTTTCTTTTTAATATTTTTATACTTATTTTGTTTAAAAAATTATATGTAAATTATATTATCATGCAAAAGAGTAGTTTTACATGAAAAATTAAATATACAGCTATAATTTTGTTAGAAATATATGCTAAAACATTAACCCAATATATATTGTATTAGGGTAAAATTATCAGGAGAAAGTTGTTCTCAGTAGAAAGGAGTTCAAGGAGAAAAAGAAATAAAGTAAAATTTCAAATTCTTAAAGGAGAGTTTGCACACTGTTTTGGTTTGCTAGCTGCTGGAATGCAATATACCAGAAACAGAATGGCTTTTAAAATGGGGAATTTAATAAGCTGCTAGTTTACAGTTCTAAAGTTGAGACAATGTTCCAATTATAACAAGTCTATAGAAATGTCCAATCAAAGATATCCAGGGAAAGATACCTTGGTTCAAGAAGGCCGATGAAGTTCAGGGTCTCTCTCACATCTGAGAAGGAACATGGTGAACGCAGTCATGGTTTCTCTCTCAGCTGGAAGGGCACATGGCGAGCAAGGCATCATCTGCTAGCTTTCTCTCCTGGCTTCCTGTTTCATGAAGCTCCCCAGGAGACATTTTCCTTCTTCATCTCCAAAGGTCGCTGGCTTGCGGACTCTCTACTTCACGTGGCTATGTCGTTCTTCTCTGCTCTCTCTCAATCTCCTTCTTTCTCCAAAATGTTTCCTCTTTTATAGAACTCCAGAAACTTAATCAAGATCCACCCAAATGGGTGGAGACATGTCATCACCTAATCCAGTTTAACAACCACTCTTGACTAAATCACATCATCCAGGGAGATGATCTGATTACAGTTTCAAACATACAATATTGAAACCAGCACACACATACACAGTAATTTTGATTTTGTAGAGAGACAGTGGTCAGCATTTATATTACTATTGGATACATAAAGAAAAAAGGATATTTTTATTTTAAAAGTTTAATAGTTAACATAAAATTGAAACTCTATCCTTTGCAACTACTGAAAGTTTAGAAGTATAATTGCTACAGGCCGTAAAATATGTAAAGGAGAGTCCTGTAATATAAAATTCTTTTTGATGCTCTATAAGCAAAAAAGTTGTAAATGACTAATAGAGACAACTGAAGACAATTTTAGGCATTGGCCTATGGATTCATGCTTATGCAGCACATGTAAATACCTAGTAGAAAAAAAAACTGCTTTGATAATTTTTTCCTTAAATAATCCACTGATAGTACTTTTGCACTACCATTAAATTATTAGTTTAACATGTTCATTATGTTCACAAAGTGCTATTTTTATCAGGTAAATATGCTTGATAAATTATAAAAATTGATCATACCTTATTGAACACTGTTATAGTTTGCAAGCTGCCAGAATGCAATATACCAGAAATGGAATGGCTTTTAAAAAGGGAATTTATTAAGTTGCAAGTTTACAGTTCTAAGGCCATGAAAATGCCCAAATTAAGGCAAGGCTATAAAGATGTACAAACTAAGGCATCCAAGAAACTATACCTTGCCTCAAGAAGGCCGATGAAGTTCGGGGTTTCTCTCTCAGCTATAAAGGCACATGGTCATGTCTGCTAGCTTTCTCTCTAGGCTTCTTCAGTGGGCTTCCCTTGGGGGCATTTTCTTTATGCATCTCCAGAGGTCTCTGGCTCTGTGGACTCTGTTGGCTCTAAAGCTTTTTCCAAAATGATTCCCTCTTAAAGGGCTTCAGTAAGCAACCCCACCTTGAATGGGTGGAGACACATCTCCATGGAATACATCTAATCAAAAGTTTCCACCTGCAACTGGGTGGGTCACATCTCCATGGAAACAATAAAAAAGATCTTGCCCAGCAGTATTGAATTAGGATTAAAGAACTTGGCTTTTCTTGGGGACACAACAAATTCAAACTGGCACAAATACCTAAACTTCTAGAAGATATTTCTTTCTTTACAGATTTAGATTACTTACTGGTAAGGAAAATTAAATATCAATAGTAAAGAGAACAGAGGTGAGGTTGCTGGTTATGAGGGCATGAAGAAGCTGATGAATCGCCACTTCCCCACTCACACACAGATCCCTTGGCAGAGGATGGACGACGTTTGGGCTTGAGGTATTTGAATAGAGACTTAGATCTGTCTAAGTTTATGGACTTATATTCAGTTCTGCACCAGGCCATGTCTATGACAGTGGTTTGGGAACGGAGGAACAGTTTCCAAGAGGTTTCCCTACCGTGTCCAGCAAGCTTGTGTTGGACTTGGACTGGAGACTTAGCTTGCTATACAAGGACATGCGTAACTTCAGCAGACACTCCCACTCTAAGAAGTGGAACTCTCTGCTTCTTGTGGCTTCATCTCCTGCAGATGATCTATTGCAATTCAGAAATGCAACCAGGAAATGAAGTGTTGCCAGTTTCCAAGTGCGGACCTTATAAGATCATCTGAATGAGGCCAGGTGTGAATGACTGTTTCCAGGTGTTTATCTTTTGTTTTTCTTCTGGGTTTTTCTTGATATTAAGATTTGTAAATTGGAAAGGCAACTTCTATCCTCTCCCCCCGCCCCCATATACAAGGGCATAGATAACTTCAACAGACACTCCCATTCTAAGAGTTGGAACAGGAGGTGCAGACGATTCATTGCAATTCTGAAATGCAATCAGGTACCCCTTGATTAAGACCTGGAACGTTTCCTCAGAATGATTCTCTATAACTATTGTTTCCATCCTCCTAGTGTTTGGGTTCACCCTCTGCATTAGATTTCTTGGTCCACAAGAAATAGCCTATATGTGCTGCCTATTTTGTGTGTAAAAGCTTTTCATTCTCTTTTTCTTTTCTAGTCGAAGCATATGTTGTTCCTTTAAAATATGTATGGGCTTCCTACAAATAAAATTAAGGTACATTCAAGTGAACAAATACTGCAGCCATATTTCTTTCCGAGAGCAACTCTTTTTAACTTGGGTTAAGGATCAAAGAGCTGTGGAGCAGTGACCTTAGTGTACGTAGGGGCATTTTTATCTTGATGGAATTTTCTATGAGACATACCTTTTTATTCTTAAAGATGTTAATGAATATTGTCCCAATATTGCCTGTCCTAAAGGGAACACAATTCAGAAAAGTATTTCCAGTTGTCCAGCTTTTTATTTGTAAAAGAATATTAATAGTGTTAAAAATGAACTAACTAATATAACAGCATAGAAAACATCATCAGAAACTTGGTAATAATAGATCTACTTACATTTATCATCTAATATAAATATTATGCCAAACTTATTATAATAGCATTTCTTTATAATGAAGTACAAGAAGTAAAAAAAAAAGTAGGTTAGAATTTTTTTCTGGTATTATATCAGCCATTAATGTAACACAAGGAAAAAAACCATAGATTTTAATCAGCAAAAAGATATAATTGTGCATGACAACTTTGTTCTTATTGAAAAGAGTGAAGGATTTTGCAGTAAAAACGATGCATATCATGGCTAAAACTTTTTAAATTCACTTAAACATACTATTATATCAAAGAATACCATTAATCATTTAGAAGATTAAGTGCCTAAATAATTGCTTTGGTCTTCACTGCTTATATTTTAAGTATCCTGCTCCTCCTTTCCCTACCCCCCTATCTCTAAGTAGCCAGTGGTTGCTTCCCATTAGTACAGATAGCTTTGTGTTTTCAGGAATTTTATGTAAGTGAAATCAGTTGTATGCAGTCCTTTTGCTTTCACTGCAATCACTTAATTATTCTGGGATTCATCCTTTTTGTATGTGTCGAGTATTCCTTTTTTATTGCTGAATAATCGTGAATTGTACTGATATACTACAATTTGTTTATCCATTTGCCTGTTGATGGTCATTTTGCTTGCTTCCTGTTTTTAGCTATTGCACATAGGGCAATCGTAAATATTTAAGTATGAGAAGCACTTGCACTTCTCTAAAGTAAATGTCAAGGAGTAGAATGGCTTGATCATATGGTAGACTATTTTGTTTAACTTTAAAAGAAATTGCCAATCAATTTTCCAAAGTGTTCCTAACATTGTACATTCCTACCAGCAATGTACGAATGGTCCGTATCCTCACCAACACTTGGTATCATCAGATGTTTTAATTTCAGCCATTCTACTATGTGTGTACTGGTATCTCATTTCTGCCACAATTTTAATTCTTCTGATGGTTAATGATGTTAGACTTCTTTTCATACACATATTTAGTATCCATATATCTTCTTGATGAATTTGTCAGTTCAAATGTTTGTTATTTTTAGAGTTTTTATATATTCTGGATACAAGTCCTTTATTTATATGCAATTTTCAAGTATCCTTGCACAGTTTGTCTACACAGAGTGTCAGTCATGTCTGCAAATAATGACAGTTTTGTTTTTTTCTGTGTAATCAGGATGTCTTAATTTCTCTTTTCTGGCCTTAGTGGACTGGCCAGAACCCCCATTATAATGGCTACTAGAAGTGGTGATAGTTGACATCCCTGCTTGTTTCTGATCTTAGCTGGGTAACATTTAGTTTTCCACCTTTAAGTATAATGTTAGACGAAGGACTTTTTGTAGATGCTCTTTTCCAAGTTGTGGAAGTTGTATAGTTCCCTTTTATTCCAAAATGTGTTGAAGTTTTATATTTTGAGGATTGGATGCCTTGCTGATAGGATATACTTCCAAGCTCTGTGGGAGTGGAGGACCTTAATCTTTTCGTGGGTTCCTTCCACAGCCCTGGTAGTTTTCTCGTATGCAGTAATTAGTATTCTCCTGAATACTAGAAGGTACCCGTGCAGGTCTCTAGAGTTCTTTCTCTGTACTTCTCTCTGGTTTCTTGTACTTTATCCTGTGAACCTAACCTTGTTGTCTCCCTCTACCCTCAGCTCATCCTCTTTAACTCAAAGACTCCTCCAAGTTGTGTCTAACTTCCTGCCTTTTTACCTACCTGGTTACTGTCTTCATGTGGACAGGTGCGGCAGTTGTAGGACTTACCTTGTTTGTTTCCAATCCCTTGAGAATCACTGTTTTTTGTTGTCCAATGTCTTGAAAAAACATTGTTTCATATATTTTGTCTGTTTTTTAAACATATTTTATCCATTTTTAAAATTGTTTCAGGCAGAAGAATAAATTCAATCCTTGCCACTCTATCTTGGCCAGAGCAGAAACCCTGTCAAAAAATATTAGTGGCATAATTTTTATTAATCATGTAGGCATTCAATTCTAGTTTTACTTTTATTAATAGCATGAGTATGTTATAATAGTCAATGAGTCATTTACTATTAAGTAAATACTTTCCAGGTAGAAATGGTCTTCATTTAAATAAATTTTTCCTGGGCTAAATGCAGTTAGGAGTTAATTGCTAAAATCTAAATAAAATCATAATTATAATCAGATACAATTTTTATTTTCTAAGAATAGTTGAACATTAAGCTGAGGCAAACAGCCCTTTTTTTGTGGAGGTAAGTGTTACTCATTAATTTTCTTTGGACATTTAGAGTAGATTACACATAATATACTGTGACCTGAAAAAGTGAATACATTTATCCGAATTCAGTTCTTATCTTTGTATAGCAAATGGCTCCAGGGATCTTCTGAGAGTTCATAACACTGAGAACACTCCTCCACAAGCAAATGCACACATGGGACTCTGTAGAAATGAACTAATGTGGAAAACTCTGCCACTTGAAATTTTAACTACAGCTTATTCAGTGCATTTAATCTTAAAGACTGCCAGCTTAACACAGCGCTGTAACTAGGCAGCATGCACAGCGCTCCAGAATGACCCTTGCTGCCAAGAGCTGCCCTACTGTGTCTCCCAGTGCACATGAGCTGAGCCCCACTTCTTAAGCCTCTTACATACTGTCCCATTTTGTGTGCTTGTGCTTTGCATGTCCAATTACCTATGAGGAGAGCAACCAAATAAAGTAGAGGGCTGTGAAAAGATATACAGGGATATGTACTTATGCCATACTGGGTTTGAATGAGGTTTTTGTCTCAAAAGACAAAAAAAAGGGGGGGGGGGAAATACTTCCCTTTAAGTATTTCTCTAATTATGGGTGTCGGTTTCTCACCTCTCAGCCAAATCCAAGCAAATGGGTAAGTTTTCTTTGGTAACTTTCTATGTCTTAACTTTTTTTTTACAATTTTGACGTATTATTACTTAATCAAGATGCAGAACTTTCATGATGATATTATTTTCCGCTCTGTTTATGCTTATTCTTACAAAGTAGGGTACAGGATTGATGACTAAAAAAGAGATAATTGATTTTCTTAAGCAAAAACAGTGATACTTAAGAATGGGATAGAATGTGCCATGAATTTTGAGAAAAGTTCTGAGAGTCCGTCAGAGAGAGAACATCCTCTGCCTCCAGGAAGGCAGGAAAATGAGGTTGTGAAACGTGAGATCACATGTACAAACAACTTGAAACTGTTTGATATATAGTAGACCTTTCATGCATACTAGTTTTGTTTTTCTCCCTTGACATATGGGCAAAATTGCTCTCCCTCTAAAACAAAAGTAGCAGTAACATCTAGACACTTTTTTGCAAGTTATAAATTGGATTCTATGCCCTTATTCACCACTATACACGTATAATCTACTACTGATGACAGCAGTAACCTCAATCGAAACAGGGAAGTTTACGCAGAATTTCAGTCCTTCAAAAACTGGTCTTTAAACTTTCCATCCTGCTTTTTTCCACTTTTCATATAGTTTCTGAATTCCAATACTCGCAGACAATTCCATGTTCAAATATACATATAAAATTTATTGCAAAGCTAAATATTTTGCGTAAGATAGTCTACAGATAAATTCAGTTCTTTTTAATTTTTTTTGCCTAATGCCACCTCTATTATTGCCAAGTGGTGAATGCTTTAATTTTTTATGAAACAGAGAAATCCTTAATAAATGACCCAAACAAGGTCATTTTTTTTATTTGTGTGTTTCTATTTCACATTGACTAATACAAAGTTTTGAATTATAGAATCTTGAGGTATACTGCTAGTGAAAAAAAAAAAGAATAAGCAAAACATTGTTACTCAAATGTTACTAACTTCAGAATGTTTGATATCCAAGTCACAAAGTCACAGGTGATATGACTAAACTTGGCTTTTCCTATAGATTCTGCTTTTCAAACTCTCTCAAGAGAGAATAAGCTATAATTTTAATAAAGAGGAAATTTCAAACTCTTTCAACAGAGAGGCAGCTATCCAAAAAGTGCTGAAGTCAAAGCTGCATAGGACAGTGTTATTTTTGTCTTGATAAAGTTGGCTCTGAATATTTAACTGAAAATTGTCTCACATGATTTTGACAATTTTAATTTCTGGAAGCTTTCTGCCCTCATGAAACCAGGAGAAAGTTTTTGGTGAAATGATATTTGACATTTTAGAAATGTGAAAGAACCAGTTATTACAGATGGTTGGAAGGAATAAAGCAGAAAAATACTATGTTCAGAATTCTTTAGGCTTTACGTAAGACTATTTGAAAAGATAAAATTGCCTCTGGCTGCGTTCCCTGGGAAGGATGTAGAGTAACTGAAAAGGACTTTGGAATCGTGAATTAATCGGTGCTCACTTTTCTGAATTATTCTGTGTGAGGTTATTTTCTCATTTCGCAGATGAAACATAGTCTGAGAGAGAGAAGGATGCCTGTCTTGTTCAGATAATGGGTCAGTGGGAGAATCACAGTGAGGTTCACCGGTGGCAGAACCTTTCCAACTGAAAATCACTGGAGGGCATCTGCAAACATGATGTTTCTTGATTGAGGTTAATTTAGAGTTTGGATGATTTTAAAAGTCATGTCTGGACAACAAAGATACGGCATCTGCGGCCATATCTTTTGTTTGTCTTGATAACAAAACCTCCACGATTGTGTTAGCTTTCTCTAAACATTGAATAATGTGTTCAGTTTTTGTAAAGGAAACCATTTGTTTATGTCATTTTAAAAATCTCAACATGCTGCTTTGGGGTCAAAAATGCAGTCTGAAAAAACTATTTCTTTTTCATTTCACACTTTTTTTCAATGATTTCTTTTTAAATATTTTCTCACTTTTTCCTACACAGTGTCAATATAGCATACTTTTAAGAGCTTATTCAATGAACTGGAATTGTTAATATTTTGCAAAAGGAACTTGTGTGTGGAGATGCAGACAAAAAGGTTCACACTGAATATAAATGGGTAAAATCTATTGAAAAATGTTACTGCATTTGCTTTCAGTCAAACAAAATATGAAGAATGATTATTCTCAGAAATAGATATTACTGTGGTATTATTTTATCCATCTGTAAAATATTGGACATATAGTCCTGTGGCCAGTTATCTGTTTCCAAGAATATGTTTAAAAGTACATAGAAAGAACTAGGAGAACAATCCTAGACTGATTAATATATTACTCCAAGTTTCATTTATTAACATTAATTTAGTGTTAGTAGTTTGTCAGCAACTTTATTACAAGTAATAAACTGATTCCCATTTTAACTTATTAGAAAGATATATTTGCATCTTGGCATTTTGGTGGAAGTATAATATACTCTAGCCTTATTCATTTTATTTATATTGTCATTAACAGCTCAATGAAATAGAGCCTTTTAGCATCATGCATTGAAATTCATACTTATTTGTATGTTTTATGTTCTTACATTTTAACAGATATTAATGTTCAATAAATCGAAACCAAGAGAAGCATTGTTTGAAATCCATGAATATGCATAGGTTGTCCTGATTTATTCTTTGGGATATAATGTAATATTTGAGGAAATCAAATTTCATTCTTCTAAATATTTATATTTGAATTATAGTGAAATATGGAAGATTGCTTATATTGAGAGTATGTGAGCTTATAAAAAATGAAAGGCAAGCTCTTGAACTGAGGGTGTCATATTATGACTATATATGTGGATTTCCATAATTACCTCCAAGGCCTTTCTGCTATAAAATGAGAGTGGCACATGGTTTGGGCCAGGTTCTGCAATATTGCTGTTGATTGAGGGCTGGACCAAAATGAACTCAAGCAGAAACTTTTGCCTTGATTCGATGATCCGAGAATTGATTGCCGATTCCTAAGGAATGTGTTCATGTCTGCTGTCTATAGGGCACGTGTTAGAATGCAAAAATAGCCTCTTTTTATTTTTTTGCAAGATCTTAATTAATAATAATGTAGAAACAAGGAGCTAGGTCATGTTTAATATATAATTTCCAACAGAAGCCAGAAACTTAATAGAGGTATATTATTAATCAGACTCTGTAAATGTAATGCAGTAGGATCCATAACTCACTGTTAACTTGAATTCCAATGTAGGAAAGGTTTATGGATGCCTTTCTCCATCTCCTCTAAATATGTCAGCATACACTATAAAATCCCACGGTGCATAATTAGCTATAAGGTGATGGCATTCAAGAAAATAATTTAAAAGTGGATGAAATCATTTTTCTGTGAAGAGAAAATCAGCTTATTTCCTTAAAGCGACATTTTTAAAGTCATGAATTTTTCTTTTTTTTTTTTTCCTAGCAATTGTAACCAGGGTTTTTATTCCAGGTAATTTTTTAAAAATTATTATTATTTTTTTAACATGGAAAGGCACCAGGAATCGAACCCGGGTCCTCTGGCATGGCAGGCAAGCATTCTTGCCTGCTGAGCCACCGTGGCCCACCCCCAGGTTGTTTTATGTGTCTGAAGGAGATAATGTAATGAATAAACACAAATAGTCCTACAAAGTTAAAAGAAAAAGAAAATGACTTCTGAAATTTAATTGTGAAGGGGCAAATAGAAATCAGCTTTCGTGAATTCTGAATTTGACAGGTTCTCATCATAGATACAGAAGAAACTTTAAATGTCATCTCCACAGTCTAGTGTCACAAGGGAGGAGAGTGAGCCCAGAAAGCTCCTGTGGTTACACGGGGCGGGGGGAGGTGTAGCTGTGGACTAGATTCGGATGCATTACACCCGATTCTCCATTCTTCACACCAGCACTGGTGCATTCACATCATGCAGTTCCATTTCCAGCTAAAGCATTGTTCCACTTGATTGTTTCCAATAATAGATCATATAGCTAAAGACCAGGCGTTAATTGAGAAATTAATTTTAGGTCTACGTTTTCTTCCTAGAGTACAATGAAGTGGATATTGCATGTACCTTTAACCAATCTCCTTACTGGACAGAAGGCAGAACCTAATTTTTAGGTCATCCTTAATAATTGTTGTAATATATTTTAGTAATTTAATATGATGGGGAGGAAATTAAATACAAAGCCCTTTTTAAGATGCAACTCTGGTAATTTAAATAACAGAGACTGTATAAATTATTACCCTGTAGACACTGGCATTTCAGCTCTGTTGTTATTTTAAATTCTCCTAGGAATTGGAAAATGTGGGTATTTGTTTGCATGTAAATATTACAGTGAAAGGTTGTGCAGGGCTTCATTTGGTTCTGTGTTAGCTAGGAATTAAACTAAATACAGAAATGTGAAGAGCCTCTTTGGAAATTTCCAGAGTTAAAGATCAACACCAAATAACCTATTAAATTACATGTCATCGATTAATTCAAGTTAGATTAATCTTTTTATAGGATGCCTCTTTTACTTTTTCAAATTGAAAATTCAAATGTATTCTGCCAGCATAAAAAGATTTGTTAGAAGATAAACCACTCTGGAATTCATTCAACCTGTCTCTGTGGAATGTAAAGTCTAATAAGTGAGGGACACATATACTGAGAGAGCCAGATAAATGTGCTTTACCTTTAAAGCTTGAAATCCTTCAACTTTCTCAGCTGTTTTCTAGGCATCTTCATTGAATTGACTCAGCTTCAAGCTATTGTATTTCCTTGTTACCACTAGGTGTCATTATATGGTTTTGACTTTTTCAGTCTGCAGGTGGCTTTTACAGATCGTGCAATTTTTGAAGATTTTATCAATGGTATTAAGAGTTCAGAATAGAAGACAACAATGGGGAAGGAAGGGGCTCTGATAATAAGAAAGGGCAAATAATATCCTGGAAAAAAAAAGAGAGAGACAACGCCATTAATATAAGATGGTAAAATAAATGTCGGGACGATTTGCACCTTTCCTTTAGTAAGGTATAAATGCCTTAGTTCGTATTATGTAATAATATGAAAAATATCATTATATAGTGACTTTAAACTATGTTAAATTGTTTAGATAAAAATAAAAATACTATACGTTTTGCTTGAAAAGTAAAGATCTTTTTAATGTCATTGGAATTATTTACATTTTTAGCATTTTTAAATACTTCCTGCTAGAAGAGGCAAACATTGGATACTGCACTGATATGATATAAAATTGAAAGGAAAAAGTTATAGCCTTTTCCCTCGATGGAGTTGACAATTCATTTGGAGGGAGAGTATTTAAAGAAAAATACTTAATAGAAAAATATAGTGTATATAAAATTTATATAGGATATAAATATATTATATATAGAAATGAATGTATACACTATATGTATATTATACCAAATAAGGACATAGTAAACTGGAGTAATGGTGGCTGGCCTTTCGCTTTGGAGTGAGGATCATTCTGAAGCTAAGGAGGAGATGACAAATGGTTCTGAAACAAGACAAGATGTGTGAAAAGTCACATCAGACTTCCTACACACCCACATGGTACCCCGGGACAGCGTCGTGGGTATGTATGAAATATTGGGGACTGATCTTTCGGACACTGCCCCTGTAGGGCCATGCAGCCACCCCTGGTCCTTCATGAGCTCGAGCCAGTGCAGCTGGGGAAGGGACAGGAGCAGGCTGTCCGGACAGTCAGGGCTCTTCAGTCTTGGTTCTGCCACCGACTTGCACTGTGACCTTAGCAAATCATATACATCCTTTACATTCACATTTCCTCCCCTGGGAACCATGGGAATATTGACATGACTGTGTTATGAGAATAGAGATGCTATCAGTGAGGATTGTGGCAGAAAACCAAGTGGTCCATTCACCTTGGGCAGTTACAGGAGTGTTTACTTAGGTTACCATTTAAACAGGTGCAGGCAGGCTGTGAGGAAATCTCAGGGAGAATGCAGTATCCCAGCACGACTGATGGGGTGTGTGGCGGGTAGAGGAGCCGCCTGCAGGGCCCCAGCTGTGGTTGAGGGATGCACCTAGCCAGACACAATCTGGCAAGAAGACAGAAGGACCAATTCATTGACCTGTCTTTCCTCCCTGTTCCCTTCTTTTGTTGGGGTTCCCCATTGGTGAAATGCACCAGGTAGTCAGATTCTGTGCTGGTTTAAAAGGATGTGTGCCCCCTAGAAAAGCCATGTTTTAATCAAAATCCCATTTCATAAAGGTAGAATAATCCCTATTCAATACTGTATGTTTGAAACTGTAATCAGATCATCTCCCTGGATGATGTGATTTAATCAAAAGTGGTTGTTAAACTGGATTAGGTGACGACATGTCTCCACCCTTTTGGGTGGGTCTTGTTTGGTTTATTGGAGTCCTATAAAAGAGGAAACGTTTTGGAGAATAGGAGATTCAGAAAGAGCAGCACTACAAAGCGGAGAGTCCACGAGCCAGCGACCTTTGGAGATGAAGAAGGAAAACACCTCTCGGGGAGCTTCATGAAACCAGAAGCCAGGAGCGAAAGCTAGCAGATGATTCCGTGTCCGCCATGTGCCCTTCCAGCTGAGAGAGAAACTCTGACTGTGTTCACCATGTGCCCTTCCACTTGAGAAAGAAACTGTGAACTTCATTGGCCTCCTTGAACCAAGGTATCTTTCCTTGGATGCCTTTGATTAGACATTTCTATAGACTTGTTTTCAATGGGACATTTTCTTGGCCTTAGAACTGTAAACTAGCAATTTATTAAATTCCCCATTTTAAAAGCCATTCTGATTCTGGTATATTGCATTCCAGCAGCTAACAAACTAGAACAGATTCCCTGGGACCCTTTGGAATAGTCCATACAGATGAGCCCTCAGGGACTCAGCATAGGCTGGAGAGGGCCACACACAGCACCTGGTGGGGCAAGTGACTCACCCTCCCCACTGGCGCCAGAGACATCCTAGCATAAATTGGATGATGCCAGCATCCTGCTTCCAATCTTTCAGTGACTCCCAGTAGCTCTCAGGATAAATCTCATAATTCTTAATTTAGAACAACCTGTAAGGTACTGCCTCCCTGAAGTTCTCTTATGTCTAGCTGCTATCCTTGACTGCCCACTATGCCAAGCCAAGTCAGTCCTTTTCCTCAAATGAGCTTCATCTGCTCTTTCCTCTTTCTAGTATGCCCTTTTCCTGTTTCCTTGTTTAGTGAACTCCTTGTCTTTCGTAACTCAACTCCCCCAGAAGGAATCCCCTCATTCAGAGTTTGGTATTCATTTTCTAATGTGTGCCTAGAACATACCCCATTTCCCTTTATCACAACATTAATTATTTTGTAGGTTACTTCTAAGTCTCCTCAATAAATCTTAGTGGAGGAAAGATAGGGTGTGTTCTGTTATTGTTTCCTTAGCAACATGTATGAAATGTTCCCATAAGGATTCCATGGATGTTTGTTGAATGCATAAGTAAATAGGTACACAGTCAAGCTCAGTGCCATGCAATAACTGGTACACTGTACACACTATGTTTTTGGTCGTGCATTTGGTTCCTTTCTGATCAAAGAGGCTCGTGTGATACAAGCTGGCATGCAGTGGAAAGGTGTCTAGTTTGCTATTGCCTGAATGCATCACCCCAGAGATGGATTGGCTTTTAATAAAAGGGGATTTATTTCATTAGTTCTTCAGAGGAAAGGCAGCTAACTTTCATCTGAGGTTCTTTCTTACGTGGGAAGGCATAGGGTGATCTCTGCTGGCCTTCTCTCCAGGCCTCTGGGTTTTGAAAACTTTTCCCGGGGTGATTCCTTTCTGCATCTCCAAAGGCCTGGGCTGAGCTGAAGTGCTGAGATGAGGTATGCTGAGCTGCTTGGGCTGTGCTACGTTGAGCTCTCTCATTTAAGCACCAGCCAATTAAATCAAACATCATTCATAGCAGCAGGCATGCCTCCTAGCCGACTGTGGATGTAATCAGCAACAGATGAGGTTCATGTACCATTGGCTCATGTCCACAGCAATAGAACTAGGCATGTTCACCTGGCCAAGTTGACACCTGAACCTGACTACCACAAAAGAATAAAAAGGAAGTGCCTCAAGGGTCCGTCTTTCAAACTGAGACACCTGCTAAAAATGAGACACCATGTTGGAATTTGCTCTGTTCTCTCTTCCCAATCTACCTTAAAATCACAAAAAGTAATTGAAAATTATTTCAGAATATCTGTCTCAAGATGTGAAGATGGCTTGAAACTCCCAAAGTTTATAATTCTCTGTAGACAGATGGCAATCATGGTTTATGAAGGAATCTGAGAAAGCCATCAATTACAACTTTACAGTGTTTCATTAATTTACACTATCAAGAGAATTACATTACTCAACCTCAATAATAAAGGAATTAGGAATCTGCAAACAAAAGTAAACTTATAACCCCGGATCTCATCAGTACAGTAATTATGAATTCCTGCAAGCTACTTAAATACTAAACATTTCAACCCAAGTACATATATTTCATTACACCAGCTTTCTTTTTCCTTAGACACACACATACACACACACTCACACACACACACACACACACACAGGAATTTGGAGCTCAGATAATCTACATTGCAGTTCCAAGCCAAAATGAATAAGGAAGCATGAGAATCGGCTCAACTATTTATTTAATTTGAAATGCCAATATGGACCTTTTAAATGCAAACTCTTATTCTTCTCAATAGTACAGTAATTTTCTGTTATCCAAATTCCTCTTACTCTACACTAAGATGAAATATTTTACAGTGTTTTCCATTACCTGTGTTATTTTTAGTATCACTTCACAGAAATTTTGGATCCATATCTAAGTAGCATAATTCTCCACAATACAAAAATATGTACAAGACTGGCATATGAAAAGGGTGTCAGTGAAATTCCAAAAGAGTATTAAAAGGCTGCACAAATTTTGATATATGCTTGAATTTGTCCATTGTATCTGTGGTAGGCTAAATAATGCCCCCCAACCCCCCCCCCCCCAAAGAGATCTACATCCTAATCCGTGAAATCTGTGAATGTATTCTGTGGAAAAAGGAGCTTGGCAGGTGTGAATAATTAAGGCTCTTGAGCTGGAGAGATCATCTTGATGATATGGGTGGAATCCTTATGAAAGGGAGGCAGGGATTTCAGAATCTGAGAGAGATGTAAGGATGAAAGTGAAGTCAGAGCAGAGAGAAGATGCTATGCTGCTGGTTTTGAAGATGAAGGAGGGGACCATGAGCCAAGGAATGTGGGTCACTTCTAGAAGCTCGAGAAGACCAGGATACAGATTTTCCTCTAGAATCTCCAGAAAGGGATCAGCCCTTCTAGCCCCCTGACTTCAACCCAGCAAAGCTGAATTCAGACATCTGAGCCCCAGAGTATAAGAGAGTACACTTGTGGTAATTTGTTACAGTAGCAATTGGAAATTGAAAGGAGGATTGACAGCCCAATTAGCTACTGGAGTGTACTTCTATGTATCATAGCTTTGGCATGCTTTCTTTCTATGTCTCTCTCTTCCAATGAGATTGTAACAATCTTGAGGCCAGGCACTCCCTCTTACTCATTTGCCTTTAGTGTTTCTGTCACCCAGGAGCACTCAAGATATCTTTATTGAATTAATGGCTGGCCTCATTGAAGAGCTGAGTAAGTGGGTTGCTTCTCTATGCTTTACATTTGCTTGAGAAATGCAAGTAACATATATGTGATAGGGCTTCTAATGGATTGTTTCCAAACTTAATATTTATCCAGGGACTAAAAGAAAAATTATTCAAGAAAAATAAATATTCAGCAGGTATATGAGCAGATTCATGGTTTTGCTTTTCTATGTTTCATTTCCTCCCCTGCTTTTAACCAGAATTTGGAATTCAACAAAATTCTTGAAAATATTTTGAAAGGGCAGATTTTAATCTGAGAACTAGATATGATTATTGTCTATAATTATTGCCATATTGTAATCCTGTATTTGGAAGCAATGTTTTGATGTCAGGTCAGCTCCCCATGTATAATATATATGTATAATAATCTCTTTAACATCGCCTCTGGCAGGTAATGTTATTGCAAAATGTTTGGAAACCCAGATATCTGGGTTTTTGGTAGTGTCCCCTCAGACAAAGTAATTCAGCATATGTTCCTTATCTTTTCTTTCCAATTCTATAAAATTACGGGGGATGGTATGAGCTGTAATATCGTTTCCATTTCCTAAATCCCAAAGTTTACGCAAAGCCATTCTTATATAGGGGAAGTTTAAAAAGTAATGTGGCGTTACTTCCTTCAAATGACCCATGTACTTTAGGTCACATTGTTATGGTACAATATTTCAGAGATGTTTTTAAATGGAGAGGAAAATAGCTGAGATAAAATTTCGTAATAATAATAACATTGATCATGTTATCATTTGAGACTTTAATGCACAATGTAATCATTAGGTGGTATTTTTTTTTTTTTATTGTTGTTGCTGTTTTAAGGGGTATAAATCTTTTGTACTCCAGGTGTGAAAAACTCAGAAGGTGACATTTCACTAATGACTCCTCTAAGAAATTGACAAAGATCGATTCAGTGCCTTCAATGATGGCCCCTGAGAAAATGGCACTTTCCAAATGGCATTATAACTATGAAAAGAAGCTGTGTTTGCTTTTATTTAGAGAAGAATGTTACATCTCATGCTTACGTAATGTGTGCTTTATCTTAGTCTATAAGTTCTCATTTGTCTCCTGTTTAAACATAGATGGTTAATTATGCTATTTGCTAAGATCTAATAACTTCAACATTATGACTTAATATAATGCAACACCTTACCTGAGAGAACCTTAATAAAACTTACACATATTTTACTAATGAAATCTCACCATTCCCTTGCAGATGGAGTTCATGTGCAAGGCTTTGTGTTTAAATAATATGCAAAGAAATTCGGCTAAAATCTGAACTTCAGTCATGACCTTGAGGAATCTTAAATTTCAAATGCAATTTGATGACCATTGCTAATATACTGGCATTTTCATAATGTAAAATGTTTTTTTTTAATGGGAAACAGTTCATAATCTCAGGACTTCACGATTCCCATAGAGAGGCTGGATTGTTAAATGCCTGAAATTTAACCAGTATTTGTCCCTGTGGTTGCTTGGGGCAGATCCAGTTCCCTGTTTCTAGATACATCTCCTCACTTTATCTTTTCTAATATTCATTCTGAAAACAATGGTGACTCCAGGGCTATTGAGCCTTTGCAGATTTTCATTTTGGGCTCAGTTCCCTGGGAAAGAGGAAAAATAAATTCCTCTGCTTAATCTCCTCCCAGTTGGGATTCTAAGACATTGGGGACTGATAAAAAAGTCCATTCCACCAATGAAGTTCTGAGGCTTCCAGCTTTGAACTCCTATGAGAAAAGTACCCTGGTAAAGAAAACCTAATAGGTATTAGATTTAAACAGCTGCCTTCTCATTAAGGGTTGGGTTTATCATCCTTGTGGTTCACAAAATATTAGGAAATGTTTACCAAAGAAGCTAACATCATTTTAAGAAAGAATGTGGTGTTATCTGTGTATTTCCAAAATCAAAATTATATGGCTTGTGTACCTTATCACACATAGGCATGTCAACCCCCAGATTTGATTTCCTTTCTGAACTAAAAGATGGCATAGGAATAAACTCCTGGTTTTTCAACTGTTAATAGAGGAATATATAAGTGTGTGTGTATTATTTATGTAAAAGTATTTTAGTACCCTATATATTAAAATAGATCATTGCTAAATTTTCTACAGCAAATAAAGGGGAAAACAGTGTACATAAAAATTAATAATTAGTTAAAAATTATATTTTATATGGAGCTTTTCATTCTCACTAAATCATATCAGAAGGTTTCTTTGCACAGCTAGTTAGGTTCAAGTGTCTCTTCTAGGGTATTGACATTGCTTTGTGGTGGATAGAAATCAATTCTTATATGGTGTTACTTAATTTTCACTCTGGAAAACTGATTCTTATATTAGGTTTTGATACCATTTGACTGGAAATCTGTATAACTTTAGACTCAACAATGCATGTTGTATTAAATAGGATATTAGCTTTAAGGGCTGGTAGATAGAAGATTTGGTATTCAGCAGCACAAAAGAATTAAGTCTAAAAAATCCATCATTACTTCAGAAGAAATTCACTTCAGAATAAATTCACTTCAAATACTGAAATAATGAAAAAGGAGGCATTTTGTTCTTGCATGATTTAATGGCTTTTAAGACTGTTTATCTAGTCTGCTTATGTCTTGCCTCATTTTTTTATTGAGGAAAACTGAAGCAGTTTACTGAAATAGATAGACAATTATAACTTAATAATAGACCCCTGTATTCTTTACCTTGAACTTGAAGAAATTAAAGCCTAAAACAGCAGTAAGTCAACGGGAGAGTTCTACCTGTTTGCATCTAGAGTTATACAGGTTGTACACATTAACTGTTCATACAACTCATTTTATTTTAACTTAAATCTGTGAAAGAGACCTGGCTAATGGAGAGGATAGGCAGTTAATCACCTCAGCTGCCCACAAGCTTTTACATTAAGGTCTTATCAAATAGGATACGGATGAAAAATAAAACAAAACAAAATGCGATATCCTCCTCTCTGTGGAGTATCAATGCAGTAATCTCATCTGGATGAGAAGCATTGGTTGGATCAATATGATATTTTCCCACATTTCCCTGCTGGCCTCAAAGCTGCCAAATTGCCACTTTAGCCATTAATTGATTCAAATTATATTGGATTCTACTGTATTGTAAGAAAGTCAACCCATTACTTTTGCTGTTTCTTTCCATCACTTTACTGCTTTAGGTACTTTCTATTCTTTAGAACAAATTTCAGATCTATGCTTATGTCATCCTTCTCTTTTGTTTCTCCATCATAAAAGCACCAAGACACTCCATGATTATTCAGGAGGCTTGTTATTGTTTTACTTGAAAATTGTTTTTTAATCTTATAATAGATGTTGTATTCAAGATAAAACACATTTTTTCTCATCTTTTTATATAAATAGTAAGTACCATCTAGCCTACTGTTGTTACCTAGACCCCTGGTAGACTACGTCTCAATAAGCAAGCAATTAGTTGAAGTGAGTTCTGTTCTTTACCTACAGCCTTCAGTATCTTCTTTCCTTACTTCTTAGAAGGACTCTTAGCAGGTCCTTTGGAGTGGATCTTCTGGGTAGAAAATATAAGATGCCAACGCTGAGTTTTGAAAATGTGAATCTGAGAGTTTCATATTTAAGCCACATCCAGCCAATCCATTCTGTCATTTCCTAGTGTAATTCATGTACAAGTCCATACTTGTCTACTGACTTGTGGGAAACTCTGAGGGCTCTGAGCCTTTAGCCAGTTCCTAGCTCATTCCTTTGGTGATTGTAGATGTGAAATTAATGTTATTTAATTGAATTTAAATGGCTATGTATGGGTATGTTTTTTTTTCCATCTTCAACAATTATGGGTTATATGAAATCATAGTTTATTGCTGTTTTGAGACATATATTTTGAACTGTGAACTGGAAAATTGTACACTTTGATGATTTATTTTGCAATTCTAAGTTACATAGTGAGGTTAGAAAGAAAGTCACCCCCTCACACACACACACACATCTAGTATAATATTTGTTGAGGCAATACCATTATTAAAAATTGACCTTCTATGAAGATAGGGTGATAATAGTTTCTTAGCTTTTTAATGCATTTGTGAGTCTGAGAGAGTTGCTTTCCATACTTTCCTTTTTCTGCTTGTGGAAATTGAATCATTTCCCCTGCAAAGGACATGTTCAAATCCCAATCCCCAGTCCTGTGGGTGAACATGCATTTGCAATCAGGATTTTTGAAAATATTTTTTTAGTTAGGGTTAGTCAAGATATGGATGTGAACTCAATTGTAAATAGGATCTTTGAATATGTTATTAGTTAAGGTGAGGCCAAATTAAATCAAGGTAGACCTTAATCTGATGTGGCTAATGTCCTTAGAAACAGAGGGAATTCAGACAAGTTAGTTGGTAGAGGTAGAAGCTGGAAGAGGTGAGAGATTACCATGCATCAGAGGCAGAGATGGAGCTATCACCAGAGCACAGTAGCCTTCAAGAAAACATGACCTGCCAGTCAGTACCTTGATTTTAGATTCTTTTTCTCTTTTGCAGGGTGGGGGTGTGAGTAGCAGTGGTGCATGGTTTGGGAATTTAACCCAGGTTTCTTGCACGGAAGGTGAGTATTCTACCACTGCACTACACATGCACCCTTGATTTTGGATTTCCAGCCTCCAAAATTGTGAGACAATAAATTCCTATAGTTAACTCAACCAGGGTTTGGTATTAGTCATAGCAGCTCTGGCAAACTAAGACACTGTCTAAATCTGAATTTCTTTAGACTTTCTTGGATCTCGCGTAAGAGATTGGACTGAACGGTTGGCGATGGTGAGTAATCACCTTAATCCTATCAGTATTTGACATCCGTACGGCTCTGTGACAGTATGGCTGGCTATCATTTTTACATTTAGTGCTCATTTCTCCTTGTCATTTAGATTTTATGATGACATATCCACAATCTCTAGCTGTCATGCCTCATTGCTTTCACTTGGAGCCCTTTGGGTTTTCTCCTTGAACATACTTTCAGATCTTTTAGAACTGTAAATTGTCTTTGACCTCCAAATAAGCCACTCTCGTTATATCTTTATTTTTGCTAGGATTACTTAAGACAAATACTCTATTTCTTTAGTACTAAAAGATTTGATAAGTAGTTTAGATAAATGTGATTGTTTTTAAGTTTGTGGAATGTCCTTTCATGAGGTCACACATAATTTGAACTGCAGAAGATCTAATTTCCAACTGGAGGAAATGCTGATTGAAAAAATAAAGGCAAAGCCTCCTTACTTTATGACAAAATCTACCGGGTAATGGTAATCATGATACTACTCATCAGCTCCACTAAATAAATATGTTTTAGGTGGATTATAATGCTGGTTTTATTTTTTTTTTAATTTGGTGTCTTGGAAAGTTTATTAAGTAGCACAAAACCTTACACTGTGCCTGATACCTATGTGAGTGCCATGAACAATTTTCATTTTACTACATTTCTTCCTTTAATTAGATGATTGCCTTTCACTATGAAAAAACTTATTTTTTTACAGTTGCCCTTTGGTCCTATGTTATTCCAAATAAGCAAGTTGATGAATGTTTTAAGTTGTAAGATTTTAAAGGAACATTTTATTTTACAAGGGATTTTAGATACAAAGTAATGGAACCAGGTAGATTATACATACAACTGCAAGGGTAATTATATTGTTTGAGTAAGAATTTATAGAAGCATCTGAGTAATTTCAACTTTTCTTACTTATTCTTTAGAAACCTCTTATCATGGCAATGGAACAGGGTAGGGCAATTATCATTTTAGCAAAAAACCTGCTATTCTCCTTTGCTTCTTATTCTTTTTTATTCTTGAGAAATGCGGTAGAGTATCTGGCTGACAATAGTATTTGGAGGTTCTTATTGGATATGGTATTTGCAAACTTGGATATCTTCAACATTGTGTGTCCAAGGAATACCTTTGAGAGAAATTGTATCAGGAGTTTGGGAGTTCTCAAGTGTTTAAGTAGTAAGCAGTTGTCTATGAAATGTGATTTCGTTGGTACCTAAAGTTTTATATTTTTTAAACAAAATATCTCTTCCAAGACCTTTCATAGGACTGAATTTTGCTACTGTTCAGTTATAATGTGCCATTGCCATCTCATTTAAGAATCCTCAATTGTACTGTAAATAAAGAGAAAATACATGGGATGGATGAAACAACAAAGAGACTATTATTTATATTCAACATTTAACTGGAAACTCACTCTATATCCAACACTGTAAAGCTGGGTTGGATATAGATAATGAATATGTAAGCAGGCTGTAAGATAATAACAATTCATAAGATGCCTTAACTAGCTTAGTAAGTTAGTTATCCATGTGACATGTTAAATAATAGATCCAGAGTATAGTTGCTGAGCAAAGAGGAAGGAGATGGAAGAGCCATGAGACACCTAATGTTGATCACATCTGAGTATATATGATGCCCCTAAAGCACTCAATAGTCATGAGATTTTAAATTGACCACCCATTGGTAACAGTCATTCTGATCCCATCCTGCCTCCATCTGTCTTATGTCCAAGCGACTCATATAAGATCCATGGCTGTTTTTTTCAGGCTACATATGGAACTTGACTTCTTTCCTCTGCATTGTCCAATAGAGAAAGCATATATTGGCTCCAGGCCCTTCCATACTTGTTCAAAACTCCTTGTTCAAATCTCGACCCTGATCCTCATAACCACACCATCATAGGGAAAGCTGAGGTGTCAGAGCAGTGCCACAGCATGTGAAAATATTGGGGTATCCCAGGTGTGCTGGTGTGAATCTATTTTGTACCCCAGACAAGCCAAGTCCTCTAATCCTCATTCAGTATTGCTGGATGGTATCTCTTTTCTTGTTTCCGTGAAGATGTGACCTACCCAATTGTGGATGGTAACTCTGTTTAGGTGGTTTCCATGGAAATGTGTCTCTGCCCATTCAAGGTGGGGTTGCTTACTGGACCCTTTAAGGGTGAACCATTTTGGAAAAAGCTTTAGAGCCACGAGAGCCACCAGAACCAATAGAGCCAACAGAATGGACAGAGCCCTGGGGAAGCTAGCAGACGTTGCCATGTGCCTTTCCAGTTGAGAGAGAAACCCTCAACATCATCAGCCTTCTTGAACCAAGGTGTCTTTCCTTGGATGCCTTACTTGGACATTTTTATAGCCTTGCCTTAATTTGGGCATTTCACAGCCTTAGAACTTTAAACTTGCAACTTAATAAATTCTCCCTTTTAAAAGCAGCTCAGTTTCTGGTATATTGCATTCCAGAATCTTGCAAACTAGAACACCAGGATTCAGGTGGTTTTGTTTTTTTTCTTTCCTGCTTTCCCTCATTCTTCGTGTGTTAAGCTGTCCCAACTCATTTCCCTTCTTTTCACTGCCTGTGTTATAATCATATTAATTGTATCAGTGAGGCTATCCATTCCATGACCTTTGGAATGCCTTGCTAGGTAGAGCACTTGCAGACTAACATAATGTGATGGTAATTTTCCACAGAATATCAGTCATTTCTTTCAGCCAAGGGGTGGAAAGTCCTGTTAAAATGTAGAACATATATGGATTTAAACCATTATCATCCAATGATATTTTAAGTTGAGTTAATCAGAGTAGATAGCCAATTAATCAGAAGGGTTATGTAGAAAGAACATGATTGCGATGTTGGAAGCCTGGAGAAAATGTGGCCCAGAGCAAAATGGAAAGGGGGATGATAAAACGAAGTTTCAGGAAAGCTCTCTTCTGCTGTAAGTGGATACAGGCTTAGAGACGAGCATGTTAATGTTGAAGCTCATCAAAGTGATATGAATATGCTGATGTGGAGATATGATGATGATGTCAAGATTGTATAAATCATATCTTTCTCCTTTCTCCCTCTTACTCTGCAAGTTCCAATAATACTGAAAGGCTTGTAGTTCTTAAACATCATGTGAAAGCTTTATTCATCTATTAATGCTGTTCCCTCAGCTACAACCCTATTAACCCTCTTCCTTCTTCCCCATCTGCCTGGCAAATTCTATTGGCTTGAAGTCCTCTCTAAAGCTTTCATGTGTGCTCTGACAATTAATCATCTCCCATCGATGTTGCCTGCACGTTTATCGTTTTAACTTCTCACCTTGCATTGTACTCATTTCTTTTGCATTTATGGTGTTTCAGTGATCTGTTCCCTTATTGATTGTGAGGCCCTGAAGGTAAGGACTGTGCTACCTTCATCTTCGAGTGCTGAGCAGTAAGCACAATATAGAATCTCAGCATGTGCTTTAAACATTTGAACTGACGATGGTATTTGATGTTTTGTGTGACATATAAAATGCCAACTAATAGCATTTGGGCAGTTTTGGAGTATAAGTGAAATTGGTTGAAGTTTCACAAATGTAATGAACAAAATAACAGACAAAAGATGTCAGTGGAAGCTCTATAGACCCTTTGTAGGTCCACAGATATTCTTGTGCACAGCAAATATAAAAGACAATTCAGTGAGGAAATCTTCATGGTAGAAGAATCATCAGCAGATGTGATTAGCCTAGTCTGGGGGTCACCAAGCACTTTTATTTATTTATTTTTTGTATTTCTGGAATGCTCTTAAAGGAAATTTTGATACCGTTCAGATAAAATCTTATAAAGATTCTAAAAATATATATATCTACTTATGATATATATGTTCAAATGTTTAAAGCACATGCTGAGATTCTTTATTTTGCTTATTGCTCAGTATATCTCAGGCCTTACCGGGGCACTATGATCTTTTAGACACATTTGGGAAGTGCTGCCTAAAACTGAAGTTGATCAGATGATACAACTCTAAGCTCAGCTTCTCTCACCGTTCTAATGTCCAGCTCACTGTAGCATTTATATTACGCTGATGACATCATGACTTGGCTTTTAATGTTTTCAAAAAAAATGTGTATAGTGGTGAGTAAAACTGGAAGAAGGGCACTTAAAGGGAAACTTGAGTTGTTGACATCCCTGGCACTCAAGGACCAGGCAGGAGCTGGAGGCTCCTTAGGATGCGAAGAATAGAGGGAGATTCCAACTCCAATATATAATAATTCTTCTAGTCCTGTCAAGATGGTAGGTGGTATTTATAACGGAAACTGTTTTCACTCTGGTATCTAAAATGTAATCCTATTTTCTTAGCTGAATTAACCAACTTCCCTACCATACATTCCAGGTAAGTGCTTCCCTGATCTATTTTCCTCTTATGTGTTTTTTACTGACACTGCTAAACCAGTGCTTTCTGCACAGCCTGTTTTTTGTCTCCTGGTTCAGGCCCATCTTATGTCTTTTGTTGTAGGTGCCTTCTCAAATTTAGGATTGCATTAGCTCCTGCTATGCATTTTTCTGTGTTTTCTGCAGAGAAAGCATACCTGACATTACTGTGCTTGGCTCCTGTTGTCTGTTTACTTGCCTAAGGATCCCTATGTATAGTCATCAGTGCCTGGTCAGGAGACACAGATCCCTCTGTGTAGTCCAGGGGTTAAGGGCTTAATTAAGTAGAAGGGGCTTACATACATGTAAGGTACCCTGGAAGAGCAGAGGTCAAGGAGCTGCCAGTGAAGTTCAGGAAAGCCACTGTAGGGCTCTCAAGCTGGAGACCCTGAAGCAAGTACTTCTGCACTTCCTGAGAAATGGTGCTGATTCCAAGAAATCTTGGTGAAACTATCACCCGTGATCTCAGTGCACACAGGCAAAATTCATGTTTTTCAACAGCTTTGCAGGACCATTCTGGGGCATCATGTCTGCCCACCCAGCTGGCTGCAAGGGACCCCATCTTCTTGGCATCCCAAACCTCCTGCCTGTGCTTCTCATTGACAAACTGTAAGCAAGACCCATATTATAAATAGATTCTGGGAAATGTATTTGCAATTCCTTGTGATGAGAGGAGAACTTCAAAGGGTCTAGTGGTGGTACTCTTTAGTCAGTAGACAGTGTAGCCCATCACTCCTCGTCAGCTCTCTCATACTCTTCTAGATTTCCTAGCTAAGACAACACATGCTTTTGTCTATATCACAAGGGTTGAGTTCAAATCTATATGGGGGAAAAAAACAAGGAAGGAAAAGAGGAAAAGTTGAAAGCAAAAGGCTTTACTATTTTGCCCCTTCTGGGTGGCCCTCCAAAATGTGGGCACCAGAGTAACCGAGGGGGCCTTCCTGGAACTAGGTCTTTGGGACAGGGTCACAAACAGAGTGAAGAGCGCTGAAAGTTTTATTGAGAGTGCTGAAGGCATATTTACACTGCTTTAAATTTTTACATCAATCTTACCTTAAAATAGCCCCATCCAACTCTTCATCCAACCTCTCTGATATTCACCATGTGCACCCCACTGTGTGGGTTCATACTGTGTGTGTGCATGTGTGTGTGTGTGTGTGCTCATATGTGTATTTGGTAAAGCTTCTCGAGGTTGGATCTTGTTTCGTCCTTCGCTCAGTACTAGTCTCACCTAGCACAGTAACATGCCCCTAGTAGGCACTCAGTAAGTGCTTGCTGCTTGATGGATCATGCTTATTTCCTTAGTTTGGACTTCCCCACTGAATGTGTGGGTAGTAGGACACACTGAAGTGTCAGACCAAGAAAAATGGACATCATAAAGTAATCCCAAATAGCAGTGTACTGAATTGACAGTGAATGCCTTGAAAAATGTGCCATAAATTTATACTCAAAAAACATGCATCAAGTATGGCAAGTGTTTTGTGAAACTTAAAAAAGGTAAGAAGCAGTCTTCTTAAAATGCTCTTGGATTTCTGTACCTCCAAGAATGTACAGGTAATAGTGTCTAAAACTGAGAGGAAGCAAAGATAATGAGATTGCTTTTTTAAATCTCTGCCTCTAACTACAGCAACGATAACATCAAATAGGACAACAACAATCAGAGAAATACATACTAGAAATTCAGGGCTCTGGATTCTTGGTGAATCAGGGAGAGAGAAAATCTACATCGCTATAACATAGCAAAAAATCAAAAAAAAACAAAAGCAAAAAACATGATGGCTTAATTCAGGTAACAGTGGGGAGCCCACATAGGAAGTGGTGTTTCTGCTCCATGACATTATGCAAGGAGCCAGGTTCTTACCCTTTTGTTGTTCTGCCATCTCTAGATGCATGGTTGAAGCTGAGTTGCTGCTATACATGGCCTGAAGGAACTGGCAAGCAGAGTGAGCAATATTTATTATTAAGCAAATGATGCAGAAGCTGCACACCTCATGTCCAGCCACATTCCGCTGGTGAGTACTTATATATGTTTTATTGATGTAGCCAATTTATATTTAAGGCTGTGGAGACAATACAAAGTTCTAGAAGACGTTACATTCCTTCCTTCTTTTGTCTTTATTTGCTTGAATTTATTAAGCATTATTTTTAAATTCAGTGCCCAATAAACACATTATCTGGATTTCATAGGTTATTCCGTGTGATATTATACTCTGAACTTCTCAGATTTGCTGTATCTATAGAAGGAAGCCCACAAAAATGCTTTTCACCATATGCTACTTCTTATTTATCCTTCCCTTAAAGCAAATGGGAAGCAAAATTATTTTGATAATTTTGTTGCCTATTCTATTATGTCCCTTCTACCCATCTCTAAAATATTTTTGGTTATTGATTATGAATTTTACATTGAAAAATAATTTTTTATTGATTTAACATATGTACAAACTTAGTAGATTTAATATCACTAATGCTTAGTACTTGTCAAGAAATACTGATTATTTTCCTGTATTTTATTGATAATTAATGTAATTGTTTACGTGCAAAAGGGAGTAACAATAATATTTAATAGTTTAATTGTCATCTCTGTAGACATTCCCTTAATTTTGGTACCTCATATATTTTAAATAATTGAATATGGACTTTTCTTATTAATTAATTTTTATATTTGTAGCTAGAAATGAATTATATGTGTACATATACATATAAACACACAATTTGTTTTGCATCTAAAAAAATATTTAGTGAGGTAAGTCATCACACCACATCTTGAATACCATAAAAAAATACGAGCATTTATTTTAAAGTGGGGGTTTTAGTGGCACCTAAAAGGGTTCATAATGAGTCTAGAGGAATTTGTCTATTGGCTAATGTTGTAGCAGATTATTGGAAGGACTAAAAAAGGAAAGATAAGCAAAAGACTTGGCCTTCCACTTTATAAGGGGCTCATAATTGTATTTATTCTTCTTTGCTTCAGGATAAATATAAGTGCTAATGGGAAAGGTTTAAGGAACATAAACTTTGACTCACAGTAAGAAAAGTTTACTACAACTCAAAGACTGTCTTATGAGGAGGTGAGGAGTAAAGCAGACATCCAGTGATGTTTGTCCAGAAATATGGCAGAGAAGATACTTGCTTGGGAAATAACATCAGATAACCTTGGGTATCCCTTCTACCTATAGGATTCTCAGCGCACCAAGCCTAACTGGCCATCTTTAGAGAGTTTCTCTGTTGTCTTTAGTGAGGACAGATGGCCAAGAGACAAAAGCAACCTGTTTGTGAATAATAATAAAGTTAACTTGGGCAATGATGTGCCATCCCAGTTGGTGATCTCATCCTACTGCTGTTTTTGACAAGGCAGAGGCTGAAGGATGGCAAATGGGCAGGAGTGCAGATGTGAGAAAAGTTCCGCAGTATCTGAAGGAGAAATTGGAGAGAGCCTGAGTGCACCTGACGGTTTGATCAATGTCTAAACTGAGGGAGACTCCTTCATGCATGAAACTACAGGTCTATTTCGCAAAATATACCCAGAAACAGACTCTTATGTGCTAGGAAGAATACGGGCACCCTTAAGCAGAATTGTGTCTTCATGGTTAGAGGTAGTCCAGTCTCCAAGGTCTACCTCTGTTGAAGTTGCCACTGAGGTCTGGCATGGCCTTTGGCATCAGACCTAATTATAAACTTGAATCATGAGCTTGCAAGGACTATTGATTTTTTACTTTCTTTGCCATGGAAGACATAGAGTAAATGGGCTGTAAGGCTACTTATTTCTTTAAGGAGATTTTGTCTTAGACTGTCTGAATTATACAAAAAGCCTAGATAACAGAAGACAAAAAGTTTTATTAAAAAATATGGATGTCTGCAAATGAATTGCCTTATCTTTAGCACGTTTTTTTCTTGATCCATGCTTCATTGAGCTCATGTCTTCATGTATATGCCAAAGTTGATAAGTTTTAAAAGAAGTATGAACTTTCATTAGCATTTGCTGAAATGAACCTATGACCCCATGAGAGGTAGTGCAAATTATTTTGTGACCTAGAAGTGAATTGGTGAATTTAGTATTTCAGTTAAGTTTAATTCCATACAACATTAGATATGGCCTGTATTTATTAAAGCCAATTTATCTTCAGACATTAAATCTGAATATTCTCCTTTAATTGTGCCTTTTGGCATCCTGTTTCTCAGGACCTATTTCAAATTATTTCTCTTTCATTCCATGACAACCGAAATTGAATGCCAGCTCTATGCAATATTTTCAGTTCTGCTGATAATTCCAAAAAGGGATAAACACCATGATTTCTGCTCTTGTAGAAGATACTCGCTGTGCTTTGTGTGTATGAGAATGGGCCCTTCTATTTACGTGCATGGGAACCTCTTTCCTACTGCCAAGGGTTTCCTCTCCCTCCTAGGCTGTGACCCCACATGCTAGAGGCAGCAGAGATATCCTTACGTCCCAGTAACACTTTGAAAACAATGACTAGGGGAGTTGGTGGCCTGTAAATTCCTCAGGGGATAACTGGGAGAGTTTTTATATATTTTACATGACATCCCTGGGTTCCCAGAGCAATTAACCTCTATTTGCCCATAGTGGTATGTAGTTTGATAATTCAACCTTTATTGGCCTATTTATGTTCCTTTTTTACTTCCCCACTTCCCTACTGGCATTTGATGGCATCAGTTCCCCAAATTACTTCCACTTGAATTTTATTCGCTGGATCTTTCCTGGAGGAACACAAACTAAACTGGCCCAGAAGGTAGAGTGAAAAAGAGAGTGTCTCATGTTGCAGATGATTCTCCATGGGGCTTCAAATTTTAGCAAGTAGAAACACCGAGTGCCTTTGCTCGAGGCTATGATTTCAAGTATATTTGTAGAGTAGACAGCCACAGAGAGAGGGACAGTGTCTCACTCCACAGCTGAGGGCAGGTTTGCTTACTGTCAGTTGCAATACTGCCTGTTGCAAAAGATTCAGGTTCCCTAAATTCAGGGCTCCTTTCCTATAATGCAACCTACTGCATTTGTAGCATCCCCTGGCCCTCTTCATATTGCCCTGTGGAAATAGAGACTTGAGTGCTTAACACAAATGTGATACTCTGGCTTTTACTATGGCTTCAGGTAATAAAGTCCTTTTTCCTTGAGCAGGCACTCTCGTGTCTTCTGCCAGCATTCCTGAAACCATGGCAGTCTAACTTGTGAGGTTGTAAGTAGGTAAACCTCAGACCCTTCCCAGTCTTGACACACTTATTTAAATAACAGTATCACCACTCTATAAGGCAGTGAAGAAAGTGCTTTACACCTTGAAATAGAGAGAGAAACATTTTGCTAGGCATGGAAGAAGTCAAGGTTAATAAGGCTGCATGATAAGATTTGAAGTAGGCTTTGAAGAATTGTTAGATCGGTTGAGTGCAAGATTGCTATTCCTTGGGGAAACGACATGAGAAAATATAACTGCATAAGACATTTATGCAACATGGTGGAAACTAGAAATTAAATCTGAAAATCATCTGAGGCCAGATTATTACATAGGGGTTCATATGCCTCACTGAAAAAATTGGACTCCATAAATCTTTTCCTGGTCCCACAAACTTAATTTAGTATCATGTTTCTCTTGAACCCTGAAAACATATTATTCTTAACTCTATTATGTATTCTGTGTGTTATCAAAGTGCCAGATGGTCTTTCTATCATTGGAATTGCGATGTGATAAAATTGCTCACATATTTACCATACCACGGGTAGAGCTGGGTGACTATTTAATAAAGTGAAATTAATACCCCAACGTGAATTTAAAAATCTTAGGCTTTTGCCATATAAATAAAGGTAACTAAATTGTAAATTTCATTTGAAAGCAATTTTATATTAAGTCAAGCCAAATTTTATTTGTAATTCATTATTGGTAATATATATCTTATATTTAAATCCAGAAGGATTTCTTTTAATATCTTAATAGTTTTAAAAATCTTCTCTTGGGTGGGCCACGGTGGCTCAGCAGGTAAGAATGCTTGCCTGCCATGCCTGAGGGCCCGGGTTCGATTCCCGTTGCCTGCCCATGTAAAAAAAAAAAAAAATCTTCTCTTTTTATTTTTGTACTCTTCTGTCATTTAATTTTCTCTGAGAAAGAGCACAGAAAAATATTCAAATAAAGCATTCATTTCTAAGGACCTGGTGGTAAAGAATTAGCTTTGATGTAGTTCTGTGTCCTTTCCTTTCCTTAAAAATGCAAAGTTATTTATAAGAGATTGTTTTAGGAAGGCCATTGTGGTGTTTTCTCACTTTATAAGTGTCCTAGCTTCTTGGCTGCGAAGCTGACACATGAACCTAACCGTGACACCTGGCTTTTCTGCCACAGGGCCGTGTCCTTTCCTTTCCCTTCTGTGTTTCATTGACTTGTGGCTTCGGCCTCTGCCCTGTGGCCTTTTTCTCTAAGGCTCCCAGTATTTGGATCAAGGCACATCTTGATCTGGCTGGACATTCCTTAGCTCAAAATTACATCTTCAAAAGGTTCTACCTACAGTGAGTTCACCCACAGGAATGGGATTCAGCTTAAGTGCTTTTTTTTATTCCCGAAGCACATAATTCATTTTACCACCATAAGGAAAAAAACAAAGTCTTCATAAAGCTGTTGATATTCTGATAAGACTTTGTGGGGCTTTATTAGTACTCATCATAATTTTAAATAAAGAATTTGTGTTTTAAAAGTCATTCATTTAATCAGTCTATATATGACAAAAACGGAGTACACCTGTGTACTGAGTCACATGGCAGATGGTGAATGGCAAAATAAATGCTGTACAGAAGATGGGTTGGCAAACTGTGGTACCCAGGTCCTGGGTTTGCAATGAAATTTTATTGGAACATGAATAAATGGAACAATAAATTTTATTTGAACTCATTCATTAACTTATCACTGGCCACTTTAATATTACAATGACAGAATTGAGTAGTTGTGACAGATACTTCATGGCCAGAAAGCTCTAAAATTATTTTTGTCCTTTACAGGAAAAGCTCACCAAGCCCTGAAAGAGAATGTTATTTAAGTGCAGCAAAACAAATATGTGTGTGTATGTGTGTGCACACGCGTGCAAGCACATGCAAAGTAGTAACATCATCCATATGATATTTGATGAGATTAGCAGAGCTGGAAAGAGTACTTTTAAATTATCTGGATTTTAAAAAACATAAAGCTTTATTTTTACCAGTAGATGTCCAAAAGGGGGTTAAAAAAAAGCAGCAGGTAATGTAAGACTAAACTTTTACTGTTCTGAGAAATGTTCAAGTCATTCCTTTTTAATCCATGCACTCACTGCTTCCAATTAATTCAGTGGCAACAACCCAAACAGGCGCTTTTCTGTTGCATTGTCTCTAACATCTGGTGAATTCCCAGGAGGGTGATAATAAAGCAATCAGCTATGCTTGGTCCATCATCCAGGAGCAGCAGGTAATAGAAAGCGTCTGCTTTCCCTTAAAATTTCATCACTGCATTGGATTGTTATGAAAATTAAAATAAACCCCTCCTTTATGTTGCTATTTTTACTTATAAGTTTACATTTCAATTACTTTTGCCTGGCCCTTTCCCAGCATGAAGAAGGCTACGACTCATTGATGATTCCCAGGAAGACATTGAAACACCTGTGGGTTTATGTATCACTCTCTGCTGAATTGTGAGTTGAAGACACAAGCCAGGCAATAAAGTGCTGTCAGTTTCAGGATTCCATCTCAATCAGGTGCATCTCTTAGAGGAAGACATTGTAGGTCGGTGCTCTTCATAAACCTACACAGAGCAGACAGCCACAAATTCAGCATGACTTGAATGGAAACGAGAGTCCCACCTGCTTCCCCAGTTGTTTTTCCCTCTGGTTTTCCTCCTGCAGTTTCTGGAAGCCTCAGCCTGCTCATTGGTTGGGGGAGACCAGTGGACAAGTACATGATAACTGGCAGTGATAACAGAGCAAGCCTAAATAAACCATGCACACTTTGGCTCAATCAAATAATCAGATGAACTGGCAGAGTCCTGAAGTGAAAGATAAATTTCGATGATGGGAGAGATGATACACTGTCTGGATCATGAGAGTCTGGGAAGATTCAGCCTGTATGGGGTGTTTCTTTGGGGAAACTGTGAAAGTGGAATGTCCCTGCAGGTATCAGAGGCTTGGGCAGGAGTCAGGAGGCTTAGCGATGGGAGGAGAGCAGGTATGGGAGAATCAAGAGGCCTGTTTCACTGTGCTACTCAGTTTATTCATAACTGATACTGAAGAGCAACTTTAGTGGCAGGCCAAATGCTTTGGTTTGGGATATTAACAATGGGCTTTGGGAACCAAAATGATCTGCTATTATATAATGCTCTTAAATCTCCAGCATGTGCACCTATGCTTCTATGGGTTCTGGTTTCTTCTGGCATCTACTCTTTCCACTTTGCATAGTGAACTAAATCCATGTTTAATAAAGGATGGTCTAGTCTTTTATATTCAATTTATATAAAAGTATTCATTCTGAGGTGGCAGCAATCAAGGATTTATGGTAGCTAATCTCCTGGGTGAAAGACTGGGACGCTGATTTACAGCCAGACCTTGGAGCAATCACCTCTTTCTGAATCTTTCTAATACACTAACCCAGTGAACTGTGTAATTATGTGAAAGAGGGATTACTGATGGCTGGGATTAGTCACATTGTGTTCATGACCATCTTGAACAAGTCTAGGGTAGACTGAGGCACATCTTCCTGATGCAAAGTGTGAAAATCCATTTGGAGCATCAGCTCAATTAATTTCTAATAAAAATAATTTGCAGTTCTCTAAGTAAATATTATTTACCACTATTGCTATAAATATGCTTTCCTCCTTTTGTTCTTTTCTGTATGAAATTTTTCATATATTTTCTCTTCAAATATGAAACTAAATTTTCTTATTTGCTCATTTAAATAATTTCAAACTTAACATTGATTTTTTCCTTTATATTTCTATTTGAAATATGAATTCCTTTAAATTCAATTCCTTCAAATATGCTGGTTTGAAATTATTATGTACCCCAGAAAAGCCATATTTTCTTTCCTGATCCAAACTTGTAGGGGCAGGTCTATTGTTTAGGGTGGAAACTTTGGATTGTTTCCGTGGAGCTGCAACATACCCAACCAATTGTGGGAATGACTTTTCGATTAGAAGGAGATGGGGACTCCACCTATTCAAGGTGGGTCTTAATAAGTTTACTGGAGTCCTTTAATAGGGGAAACATTTTGGAGGAAGCTCAGACACTTGGAGAAAAGTTGCTTCAGAGCCGACCGAGTCGCAGACATTGGAGATGTTTGGAGTAACTACAGAGAGAACAAACACCTGGATATGACTGTTTGGGGATTCAAAGCCCAGCAGATTTCTCCATATGTTTTTCCATGAGATGCTGAGAAAGCCAGAACCCAGAGATGTGTCCTGGAGAAGGTACATGAAGGCCCGCAGATGCTTGGAGAGAAAATCAGTAGCATCAGAAGTGGGGAGAATGGAACTGGGAACTGAGCAACAGATGCTAGCCACATGCCTTCCCATGTGACAGATATCAGTCTTTCTTGAGGCAAGGTATTTTTCCCTGAATGCCTCAGTTAGGACATTTTTATGGGCTTAGAACTGTGAACTTGTAACTTCATAAATTACCTTTACAAAAGCTAACCCATTTCTGGTATATTGCTTTTCCGGCAGCATTGACAAACTAAAACACTTTCTATATGAAGATCTTTGGATCTTCTGCATTCTTGTAATTTTGGCTCCAACATGGCAGTGTAGGAGATAAAAGGGAAATCTTTTCCATTCATAGTCCTATGTACTTTAGTCATCATTTTCCTTTAAATTGTACAGGTCCTGCTCTAGCTTTGAGGATGCAATTAGAAGTTTCACAACTGCAAAAAAAAGATACTATGCTTATGAATGACAAATTAAGGAAAAATTTTGAGTTCCATTTTAGATTTACTTGCAATGTAGTATAACCAGGTTAATTTAGACCTACCTATCCTTTGTTGATTAAATGACCTTAAGGATATTTTGAAACTAAATTATCATTTGTCTGATGCCTTGGCTCTATCCTAATATTTATTCCATGAAATAAGGAGTAATATCAGTGTTATGTAAAAGTGAAAATTATTATTGCAAAGTTACATAATGTCATATAACATCCAGCATCTTTTGCTGCATAGATATCTAGAGCCAACTAGCTTCATTGAACATCTTTTAAAGTCACTTAAGGAATGATACTACTATCTTTTTAGAGTTTTTAAGCTAGGTTGGGCATTTCTTCCAACCCTCCATGTCCTCCTTTCCTTCCCTGACACATCAGAAAATCTTTCTTTGTGTGAATGAAAAAGAAATATATAGTATTGGACCACCTTCACCTTTTTATATTTCTTAATTTAAAGAACTGCATCACAAAGCATTCTTATGCTCACTAGTGCATGCCTGCTGTATGTCCACATGATGTAATTGGTATAATTGGTTCTCTCCTCTTGGGGTTTCAGCAAAGACCACAGGTTAAGGTCATATCCCTGTGAATAGAGAATTGATTCTCCCTGACCAAAATCCTGGAGCTGGTGTCTGAAAGAGGTAGGACGTCAGGCAGGCAAGCATGATTTTGAGGCTGATGGGAGGAAAAGTTGCTGCCATGCTCCAAGGCTGTCTTTCCGGAGTTTAGACACTGGGCAGCACAGATGTTGAAATTCACAGGCTTCTACCTACCTACAGTGTAGGTAGAAGCCTGAAGGGGTACTCAGATCATGGATAGGTGCCTACAGTTTAGAGAGCAAGCCAAATTTGGTTTTAAATTATTCTTGACATTTATTTCCATAGCAAAGCCTTGTTTAATGTTTTGGGTTATTTCATCTAAGATGAAATGGACTCTCAAGGAACAGCTCTTGGGTTATATATTTTTTCACCTTTTTTAAAACTATTTTTTTATTGTATAATATCACATATATAAAAAGAAAAGAAAGAAAAAAACAGTAATTTTCAAAGCACTCTCCAACAAGTAATTACAGGATGGATCCCAGAGTTTGTCTTAGGCTACCACACAATCCTCTCAGATTTTTCCTTCTAGCTCCTCCAGACCTTGGAGGCTGGAAGGAATAAATATGTTTTATCATCATAATTGACTTTTTTCTCTTTTTTGTGAAAAATAACGTATATATATAGAAAGACAATAAATTTAAAGCACAGCACCACAATTAGCTGTAGAACAGATTTCAGAGTTTGGTCTGGGTTACAATTCCACAATTTTAGGTTTTTACTTTTATCTGCTCTAAGATACCAGAGACTAAAAGAAATATCAGTATAATGATTCAGCAAGCATACTTGTTTGTTAAACCCTACCTGTTCTGTATAACTCCACCAACACCTTTGATCTTTCTATCCCTCTCTTTAGGGGTATTTGGGCTATGGCCATTCTAATTTTTTCATGTTTGAAGGGGCTATCAGTAATATAGGGTAGGGAGATGACATTATCTGATGTTCTGGAGAGGCTGGTCCTTCAGCATTTCAGGACTCATCTGGATCAGGGACCCATCTGGAGGTTGTAGGTAACTTTCTGGAAAGTTATCCTAGTGCATGGAACCATGGTAGAATCTTATATATTGCCTCAGGTATTCTTTAGAACTGGTTGGGGTTTGGCAAGCTATGATAGGTTGCAATTTCTAACTGAAATAAGAATGAACTCCAGAGCAGTCTCTTGACTTTATTTGAATCTCTCTGCAACTGATACCTTAATTGTTACACTTCTTTTCCCCACTTTTGGTGAAGATAGCATGGTTGATCCCACAGTGGCAGGGCCATAATCATCTGCATTATAGTTTTAAAGGAAGCACGTACATGAAGTTGGCAGCAGTAAAAAGTGAGCTTTCTCAGGGGGAAGGTAAATTTGTAGAGAAAAGTCATGGCTATGAGAGAGGGCATCTATTCCCTCTATCGAGATTCAGTGTTTGCTGTTGATCTTAGGAAATCTGGTTCTATTTTAGTACAGAAGGTTTTTTTCCTAACTCAGAAATTCAGATGTTTGCAAGAGAGGTAAACCTACAAAACCATGCCTTGTTCAATATAAATTAAAAAAAAATAGTATATGAGGAATTGGAAATACAAAATTAAAAACTAAGAAGTGCCTCCTGCCTTAGAGAGATTAACCTGCTAAGTTTAATGACCAAGGATGCTGCAACTTCTCCCATTGAGAGGTAAAGTCTACTTCCCTACCCTGTAAATCTGGGCCAACCTTGTGGTTGCTTTCACCTGCAGACTGCCGCAGAGCTGACGTGTGTTCTGAGCCCAGGTTGGCCTGCAGCTTCTGTCCGCACTCTTTTGGAAGCAGAAACTGCCCTGTGAAGAAGCCAGAAGTAGCCTTTTGGAGATGTGCAGCCCACACACAACCAGCCTCAGCCACCACCAATGTCAGGACATCCTTGTTCTTCCAGGCCCAGCGGAGCTGCTGGATTTCTGAAGCCACATGAGCTGTCCCAGGAGAGACCAGTGGAAGAACGGCTTTGCGGAGCCCAGGCCAGATTGTGACCCACGTTCACGGTAAGCAGATAAATGTGTTTTTTGTTTATTTGTTTGTCTTAAGTCATTACGTTTCAGGATGGTTCGTTATGATCAATACAACTAAAATAGATTATCACGTTTTTTTTTAATACTGGGCAGAATTGTGAGACAAACTGATGAATTAGAATATTGGATGAGTTGTAATGAATGCCAGGTTGCTGGTTCCAACAACGTTGGGCGTCTTTCCTATCTTTGTAGCAGCCTTGAAGATGTGGGATAACTACTCCTTAACTACAGTCTAGAGTCTGTCTTAGCATGCCCAAATTCTGTAGCCTCTTCCCAGCCTCTTCCTAAAACAACTTCAAACTTTTTGTGGACTCCCCTCACATGTTGCCTTTCTCCAAAATGGCAATGTTCAAAAACTTGAACAGGTTTTATTCTAGAAATTTCTGGAATTGTCTGTGGGTTTACTCTGTCTACTTTATGAGGAAAATTTAACCCTCTCTGCAGCTAATCCAGAATTTATCCAGTAATAGACGTTTCAATTTGATGGTCAGAGTCATGATACATTCCAGGTCCCTATAAAAATAATAGCAGCTAATGCTCATTTAGTGCTCCCTCTGTGCCCATGCAGTTTAATTAGTTTACATATCTTAATTCATTTAATCCTCATGAAATCCCTGTGAAACAGATACTGTTATTATCTCACTTCAGGGGTGCATTTCAGAGTTGCTTCACTGCTGGGTGGTGGAGCATCCTTTGGAGCCTCTGCCTCATGGATCGCCCTCATTTATGCACTTCCAAGTCAGAAAACTGGGGCTCATCCACACATCCTCACTCTTCTTAATCTACCACCACATTAGTCCGCTTCCTAAGAACCTCTTATACTTTTTCCCACTCCCATTCTCTTCCCTCATCACCCAATCTCAGGGGCTCATCTCTAGTATTCTAGATTTTCTCCATAGTCTTTGTTGTCTCTGCCTTTAGTTCCACCCTTCTGCCTTACCTTTCCAGCTACAAGAAGAGGAACCTTACAAGTTCCCATGTGATCATGCCCCTTTCCTGCAGCTCTCTCTCACCTGTGGGTCATGATTTGAATTTCTTCTTTGGCATTTGTGTCAAGGTCTTCATGAGTTTATCAGTGCCTTAGGGGAGCAGCCATCTATTTTGATTCATTAGCTATCTGGGAGTCTATTCATCTTCTCTCACTCCTCTTCTTGCCCTCTTCTGACCACACAGAACTAAATCTGTTTCTGAACACACCACTCCCTGGCTCTGTGCATTTGTACATAATTGAAACTCCTCTCCTCAGTCATTGTCACTCCTCACACGGTCACCACCACACAGTCGTAAACACTTCTGCTTAACACTTGCAAATACAAAATTTATAAAAGTGTCTCATGTGACCATGGGAACACAGAGTCCAAAATCCACAGGGCAGGCTGTGAAGCCGACAATTCCGATGCAGGGTCTGGATGAACTCCACAAGAGAGGCTCGCCGGCTGAAGCAGGAAGAGAGCCTGTCTCTTTTGAATTCTCCTTAAAAGATTTCCAGTGATTAGATTAAGCATCACTCATTGCAGAAGACACTCCCTTTGGCTGATTAAAAATGGAATCAGCTGTGGATGCAGCTGATGTGATCATGATTTAATTATATGAAATGTCCTCATCGCAACAGACAGGCCAGCACTTGCCCAACCAGACAAACAGGTACCACCACTTGGCCAAGTTGACACATGAACCTGACCATGACAGTTGTATTACTTAAGAGTTCTCTAGAGAAACAGAATCAACAGGGAACATTCGCAACCTTCTGCTTGTCCTTCACATTTCCTCTTCCCTGGAGTCTCATCTTGTCCCCAAGCGGATGGAGATGGTCCTTCTGTGTTACCACTAAGTGTGTGCTTCCACCGCTAGAAAATGCAGAGGCTGGAGCCAAACTCTCTTCTGGCCGTTGGGTTGATTTGTGTGCCGATTAAAGTATTCATTGTCTGCTCTTATGTGCTCTATATTTCTGAAGTCAGGGGCACCTCACAGTTAGCATATTGGTAGCCACAATCCAAATTACAGTGCGTGGAGCAGAGTAGGTGCTTGTTAAATAGATACAGAACGAATGCATGAGGGGGAAGTGGACAGAACCTGCTACAACCCTTAGTTGATAAAGAGCACCGAGGTCCTTTTCTGGCCCAGCTGGTCCCCGACTGAGATGGTAATTTCATTTCAAATAATTTCTGTGACGTGAGTAGGAAATGAGTGTGTGGGCATGTGCATGCGATGCTGCCAAGTGCTGTGTTTTACTGAGGAAATAACCGTAACATATATTGAAACCTAAGTGGAGCACTTCCATGGAGGACGAAAGGCACACTAGCAGCTTTCAGTGCTCCATTTCTAATAACAGGCACTGTGATCACTTCTACAGGATGATGAGGCTTCCTTCTGAGGCCTTTTTCCTTTGACCTGAGGGTTCACCACAACCAATAACAGCCAATAAAAGGGCAAACCTTGAAATAATCCCAGCTAAGGGATGTGAGGAGATGAATGGGGGGTCGTGTCCTGAACACCAGGTTAATTGCAAACATGTGTAACACCCTGCAGGAAAATACTACCCCCAGGGCCTGCCTTCCCAGGGGGTCCAAGTCGCTCTCCCTTCAGATATTCTAATTACATGCTCTGTCCAAAAATTTCTTCATCAGCAAGAATTTGCAGTCCTCTAATTAGCCTGGATTTTAAAAGCAAACAGAAAATTGAAATGTTAAAGTTCAATACAAATAAAAACAGAAAGTGCACTGAGCCTGAAATGAAGAGGAAAGAAGAATCAGACAGGATGGGGCATTCAAAAGGGCTAATTAACCAAGTCCAGTCCTTTGGATAATCACGGCAGCAATTATAAATAATAATAATGAACCTTGCCTCAGGATTGTGATGGGTTAAGAAAGCATGACTGTAATTTAGTAAGTAGTTTCACACACTTGACATTCTTACATGATAAAGAAGCTATAAAGCTTAATTATTAAATTTTTACCCATTAAAACAATTTTTGTACTTAAAAATTTGATTTAAAAATATCCCTTACTATTTATTGTTGTTTTTTTAACTATTTCACTTAGACTTATGAGAATAAGTTCTATGATGATTCTAAATCATTTTGTGATATAGTTCTAAATCATTATTTCCATTTACCAATTCCTTAATTTTCTTGGCAAGATTTATGTTTCATTTTTTCCCATTTCAATTCCTCTTCTCCGTCTGAACAGATAGGTCTGTATGGTCTCTATTATGAATGTAAATTAATCTCATCTTACTTTAGAAAGTTGTTTAATAAGGAACAAATATAAAAGGTTCAAACTGATTAGCATAAATGCCAATAATATGAACATACCATCCTCACTAAACATTCTGGTCCAGTCACATGACCCATTGTCTGCAGTATTTCATTTGGTTTCTAACTGGTCTCCCAGCTTCTGCATCTGTTGAAACATTGGAGCTCTACACAGCAGCTGGGGTCATTCTCTGCTCAGAGCCCTCTGTTGGTTTCCATCTCATGAAGATGACCGTGACCTCGTTTCTGACCTTCTGCCTTTCTTAGGCTACTAGGGCCAACTTACCCCTGAAAATGCCCAGCCCCTTGGGCCTCAGGGCTTGCACTGGCAATTCCTCAACCTTGGAAGAGCTTTTCCCAAACATCCTCATAACTTGTTCCTTTACTTTCTTCATTTTTCTGCTAGAATATTATCCTGTGAGGAAGAGCTTCCCCTGCCTCCTACATGTAACAGCAAACACCTCTCTCTTCCCAACCTGGAACTACCTCCCACCCTACTTGCTTTATTTTTTCTCTAGTGCGCTTATCACCACCTAATGTCTGTCTGTCTCTCTCTCTCTCTCTCTCTCTCTCTCTCTCTCTCTCTTTTTCCCTACCTATCTGTTGATCAGTCATACACATACACAGAAACATAGCTTTTTCCTCTCCTTCTCTAAGAGAAGGAACAATTTTTTTCTCGGTAAAGTTAGTGTTCAATAAGTGGTTGAATTCTTTGAATGAAAGAAGACACTCTTCCTTCTACACTCAACATTTTGTTACTTTCCAACCACTAGTTTCAAGTTTTCTCAGTACTATGAAAATGCATAGTTCAGAGAATGATATAATCCTGCAGATTTTAAGTCCCATGCAGGCATGGGCCATAGATGCCCCATCCCACATTGATTCTCCAGTGGTTAGCACAAGGCCTAGCAGTTTGTAGACCCTCAGTAGTTCTTGGGTAAATAACTGAATTTTGCTGAAAATATTTACGATGTACACATGACATAATGTTATGTAAAATAAGTAAGTTACAGAAGAGTATGCATGATATATGATGTACTACTTGTGCCAATTTGAGTTTGTAGACCCCAGAAAAGCCATGTCTTTTAATCCTCATTCAGTGTTGCTAGGTGGGAACTTTTTGTTTGTTCCCATGGAGATGTGACCTACCCAATTGCAGTTGGTAACTTTTGATTAGATAGGCTCCATGGAGTTGTGTCTCCACCCATTCAAGGTGGGGTTGCTTATTGGAGCCCTTTAGGAGGGAACCATTTTGGAAAGAGCTTAAGAGCCCAGGCAGCCAGAGACCTGTGGAGATAAAGAAGAAAACACCCCTGGAGGAGCTTCATGAAACAAGAAGCCTGGAGAGAAAGCTAGTAGACTTTCCTATGTTCACCATGTGCCTTTCCAGTTGAGAGAGAAACTGAACATCATCGGGCTTCTTGAACCGAGGTATCTTTCCTTGGATGCCTTAGATTGGACATTTCTATAGTCTTGCTTTTTTTTAGATGTGTGGTCCGGGAATCCATCCTGGTCTTCCTTGTGGAAGGCAAGCATTCTACCACTGAACTACTCATGCACACGATAGCCTTGCTTTAATTTGGACTTTTTCACAGCCTTAGAACATGTACACTTGCAACTTAATGAATTCCCCTTTTTAAAAGCCATTGCATTTCAGATATATTGCATTTCAGTAACTTGCAACCTAGAATACCACTTGTAGAATAAAGTTAGACATCAGAAATTACCGTATGTATTCATATTTGTTTAATATGGTTTTATGCAGAAAGTAAGGAAATATGGAAGGGGAAGTTGCTACTAGCTATCAATGGTTAACAAATGATAGTAAACTGGAGAGAGTGATGGGGAGACCATTAATTATATTTTAGACTGCTGAATTTTTATTCACTTTAACAGGTAGATATTACAGCTGAAAGGTAAATAGCTGGAAAACAATCTTGGAGTTACACCAGCAAATACAGAGCTTGAAATAACTTATAAAACCTTTTTATTTTTAACTCATTTCTTTCCATAGATATCCTAAAACAAAAAACACAAACAACACAATCCAGTGTATCCATAATAAAGGAAAATCAGTAAAGAGAAATGGCACATACAAATAAATATTTACATCTATAGAAAATCAATAAAGTGGCAAATATAAATATATCTGCTGGGCTTGAATATTGAATAAGTTTTTTCTCCTGCCGGCATAAAATGAGCAACTTGCTCAGCTACATAGAACCCACGATGCGTCTATACCTTGGTCTTGTGGCAGACTTCTGTTGTTGCTTTCAAGTCTCGGTACAAGTGATTTCCCTCTGGGAAGCTATCCCTAGCTCTGGCAGGGACAATTAAGAGTTCATTCTTATGTATTCCCTCTAGTCTCTAATATAGCACCATTATATTAAGTCTGCTGTTTCAATGTACCTCGATTATAACTGTGCCCTTTTATTGGAATTGTGTCCATCCTATTTCCGCTAGTCATTTAGCTCCTTGAGGTGCAGACCATTGCCATTTCATTTCTGTTTCCCAAAGTCTAATATGGGACCTAGCAGCAGTACGTGTTTTTTGTTTGTTTGGCTGTTTTATTTTTTAATGTTTACTTTATCTTATTATTAGAGCAATTGTAAGTTTGCAGAAAAATCATTCAGATAATACAGAGTTTCCATATACCTCTCTCTCCTATGTGGTTTTCTCTAGTGTTAACATTTTGCAGTCATGTGATTCATTTGATCCAATTAATGAACCAATATCATTATAATTATACTATTGACTATATGCCATAGTTTATATTAGGATTCATTCTGTACTCTGTGTTGTACAGTTCTGTTTCTTTTTAAATTTATTCTGGTAATATATATAAAACCTAAAATTTCCCATTTTATCCATTTTCAGTTATACAATTCAGTTGTGTTAATTGCATTCACAATGTTGTACCATCAGCAGTACCATCCATTACAAAAACTTTTCAATTACTGCAAATTGAAACTCCATACCGATTACGCATTTAGTCCCCATTCCCCACCTCTACCGGTCCCCTGGTAACCTGTATTCCAGTTTCTGAGTTTATGAATTTTCATATGCTAATATATGCTAAACTATAGGATGCTGAGTATGGTCTGTGTTAGAGTAAAGTTGAGTAATTGAATGACGTTGAGCATATTTAGTTTTTACTGCAGTGACTAGAGGAAACTTGAAATCCTCTACATATTCTAATTACAGCAGGAAATTCAGACTATGGAACAAGCGTACAGGTTGTTACCCTGCATCCTGAAACCCATGACCTTGTGTTCATATTAGAAATCAGTTCTAGGTCCTCATCTTTGGTGCTGTGGCTTTCACGGTCCCCATTCATCCTCTTCCAGCCGCTTCCCTGCCAGCATCTGCTCTCACAGAGACATGAAAACCATCAGCAGGGATTTCACAATGTCTTCGCTCACACACGTTAATTTTCTTTGTAAGAATTCCTGCACGTTACAAAAAGAAGGTGTTCTTCCCTGTTTAGTAAATTCTGAGCACAGAGAAGGAAGTGATTTTCTGGACTTTTGGGATAAATTCTACATAATCTTTAGTCCAGGTGATGGATTTCTTAGGTGTCCAAACCTAATCCTACCCTTTTAAATCCCCTGTAGAATAGCAAATAACATAATAGAATTAAATATGGAAAATGTCTTTGTCTTCTTAGGACATAAAAAGCAAAAACATTTTGCATAAACATCTCAAAACAGGGTAGAGCATTCATGATTCATTCATGCATTCAGTCAATGAATTTTTAATTAGCTGTTATTATATGCCAGGCTCTAATCTAGACCCAGATGCAACAATAAATAGAACAGATAAATTCCCTGCTCTCAGAGATTTTATATTTAAAGGGGGAGACATAAAATTAAAGAAACAGTTATAGCTCATGTGGGATAGATAGATACAGAATAAGGCAGGGTAAGGGGGTAGAGTGTGAGCAGGTGGGAGATGGGTAAGATGTTATTGTACATAATGTAGCAGCCACAGACAGTGTTCCCATGGGGCAGGGGATGGGGTTAGTTAGAAAAGCCTGGAGTACCCTCTTTTGGTTGCAGAGTCCCTGAAGTTAATGCATGCATGAATCATTTATACTAATGCTATGTTCACCTTGCAAAAGCAGGAGGGACATTCTTCCCCCCCCCCCCCCCAAAGCTGTTTGGCTGTTGAGGCCAATGACATCACATACACACACATACCAAGAGGATATGGACAAGACTTACATAACTGAGGTCCCTGGGGAGTGCAGGGCAGGTCTGAAATGTCTTGAGAGAGAAAGGAAAAGTGACTACCTGAATTTTAATGTGGTAAGTGGACTGAGCTGGATGAGAGTTCCTTCATATAGGAAGGGGTTTTTGTGCTTTGGCTTTTTTAACAGCACAAAATGAGGGAGAATCTAGGATTTCCTATGAGCTTGTCCAGTCTTGGGGCACAAAGAGAAGAGGGAGATGTGAGGATGAAGAGCTGTGAGCAAACATCACAACAATAGCTCCAAGTCTCCTCATTACAACCACCAACACTGGAAATGTATTTGTAGTATACTTTTAGGTATTAATGTATTATGCCAATTCTGTGATTTGGTTATTAGGAAATATGAGCAAGCCTTTATTTTAGGTCATGAAGAGCCAAACTCACGCTTTAAGTTGTACCATTTGTCACCTTATGTATTTTGACATTCTATTGTTAGTTGCATATATATTTAGGATTATGTCTTTTTGGAGAATTTGTTGTTATATAATGTCCTCTTTATTCTTGATTACTTTCCTTGTTCTGAAGATTGCTTTGTCTAAAATTAATATAGATATTGCATCTTTCTTTTGATCAGTGTTAGCATGGCATATCTTTCTCCATCCCTTTACTTTTTTTTTGTATACTGTATGGCAGGGATCATATTTCATTCTTTTTTCATGTGAATATTTCAGCACCATTTGTTGAATTTTTGTTCATTTGTTTTTTCTTTCTTTTATTTGCTTGTTTGTTTGTTTTTTGGGAAGTGCATGGAAATCGAACCCAGTCTCCCACATGGCAGGTGAGAATTCTACCACTGAATTACCTTTGCAACCCCTCCATTTAGTTTTTTTATTTTTTTGCATGGACAGGCACTGGGAATCAAACCGGGTCTCCGGCATGGCAGGTGATAACTCTGCCTGCTGAGCCAGCGTGGCCTGCCCCCCTCCATTTACTTTTACCTTATCCAAATTTCTATATATGAAATGGGTTATTTGTAGACAACACATAGCTGGGTCTTTTTTTTTTTAAAGTCTACTTTGACAATTTTTGTCTTTTACTTGGGGTATTTGGACCAGTCACATTTAAAGTGATTATCGACATAGTTGGTTTAATATATATACCATGCTTGTTACTGTTTTCTGTGAGCTCATTTGTTCTTTGTTTCTCTTCACCTTTATCTATTTCTCTGGCTTTCATTGAGGATTTTTTATAGTTCTATTTTATCTTCTCTTAACTTATAAATTAAATTTACTTTAGAAAAAATTTTGTGGTTGTCCTAGGGTTTATGATGTGTTAAACTAATCCATATCCACAAAAATTTAGTGATTATCCTAGAGTTTACTCTGTGCATATAAAACTAATCCATATTCACCTTCAAATATACTGCTTCATGTGTAGTGCAAGAATCTTACATCAGAGTATGCTCAATTCCTTTTCCCCATTCCTTATAACATATTATTTACTTCACTTATCCATATGCTATAATCACCCCGTACATTATCACTATTATTGCCTTAAGCAAAGAGTTATCTGTTATATCACTTACAAATAAGAAAAAAAGAAGGATTTTATTTTATTCATTTATTTCATCTCTGATGCTCTTCCTTTCTTTATGTAGAAAGGGTTTGCCTTAGAAAAAACGCAGACAATTCTTTCACTTTTACAAGAAGGAGGGGGAGTTGTACAGATGCAGGTTGGAAAGTATCTGTATTGGGATTTTATACATTGTCTTCAGAATGATTCCTTTCTCTTCTGAGTGAAAATTAAACCTAATGTCAGTTGAAGAAAGTAGAAAACAGAAAAACTTAACAAAGGGAAATTTATTTCTTTGAAAACATTAATGAAATTAATAAACTCATACAGTGCTCATTAAGAAAAGACAGTTTTCCAAGTCCTAGGGAAAATAAGGCAATATTGCTGCAGAGCCTTAAAAAAATGACAAGGGAATTTTGCAAGTTGTTTCTCATATATATATAATTTATCAAAACTGACTCGACAGGAAATAGAACACCTGAGAGTTTGCTTGTATATTTATATCATATAAAATAAATTATACAATTTTGAAAAACAACAACCATGGAACAAAATTTAGCCTACCAGATAGTGATTTCCTACCTAGTAACAGTGATTAAGGAAGCGTGGTATTAAAGCAGAGATTGACAAAAGAGTGCATGAGAAAAAAGAGCCCAGCCAGTGTATATGGACACTTATGTGACCAAAGTGGCAATAAAAATCAGTGGTGAAAGAATAAACTATTCATAAATATTCTAGGGACAGCTCATGATTTCATATTGAAAAATAAATTTAGACACAATGTTGTATTACATAAAAATTAACTCCAGGTATGTTAAAATTTTTTATTGTGATAAGCAAAAATTAAAAAAACATATATGTAAGAAAAAATAGAGAATGACATGAAGGGAAAAGATAGTTTTGGCTACATTAAAATCATTTTTATCTTTGAAATCTTACCATAAACAAAGTGGAAATTAAAGTTAGACTGGTAGAAGACATCTAATATCTATATATCATGCTACAAGGGAAAAGTAAAACTGCAATCCAGTGGAAATTGGGCCAAAGCTAAAAGCAAATAAATACTTACTAGAAGAGGAACTTCCAATAGTATATACGTGTGTGCATGTGTGTATAAAAAGGTGCTTAATGTTTCTAGTAATTAGGTGAATGCACATGAAGCTATTAAAAGTATTGTTTGACACACTATCACATGCTGGGGTTGATAGGGGGCCATGAGAATTCCTGAGCACTGAAGGTGAAGAAATGAAGCCCATCCTCTGAAGGAACAATTGGGAGATGAAAGGGACCACGGAGTCCATCTGTTCTAACCACCTCATTTGGCAGATAGGAGATATGTGCATGAATTTTCTTGAGGTTATGTACGTAGCTAGTCAGTATGACATTTAGGACCAGCTGCATCGCTTCTGTATTGCTTTTTCATTTTAATTCCCGAAAAACATTGGTTCATTGATACACTATGATAAAGTATTCAGAATATATCCCAAATGCAAATATAGACACAAATATTATTATACTGTGAATACTTTTATTATTTTATTAAGCTTGACAAATTAACCTCTTTCTAGCTTGTCTTTGTGAGTAAAGGGGCACGTGTAATGAAGTGCTAGATGAGAGCCAGAGGGTAAGTGTGCCCTCACGGAAGGAACGGTGAATAGGGATTCAAGTTGTATTTCTAACTCAAATATTTCCCATGTGCCTTAGCCTTGTCAGGCAAAATTTGACCACAAGGTCAATAAAGCGTGTTCACCCTTTTCTGGATTCTTCTACTTCCCTTTTTTGGGGTTATTGTCAGACTAACTCTTTTACTTCCTGGCTTCAACTCTCAGCTCCATTGCTTACTAACTATTCAACATTTATCAAGTAACATTACTAAACCTCAGTTTCTCATAGGCAAGGACTCTGAAGCCAGACAACTTGAGCTCAAATTCTAGGTCTGCCATTTAATAATTGCAGGATCTTGGGCACAATACTTAACCTCTTAGAGCCCCACTTTCTTCTGTTGCAAAATGGAAATAAAAATATAATCTACCTCATAGAATTCTTATGGAAATTAAAAATGTTACCTAAGTGCAGTGCTGGGTCCATGGTGAGTAATTAAAATTGTTACTGTTGTTAGTCATTTTAAAATCTATTATTACTTAAATGCCAGGCACATTGCAAATGTCATCTCATTTAATTTTCAAGTTAACTGTGAGATGTTAGGCGTGATTATTCCCGTTTTATACAAGGGGAGTTGGGGCTTATGGTCTGATGAGACACGGCTCTGGTGACAGCTCCCCCATCCTATGTCAGTCCCAGCTGTTGTTACTCGTTGTTGCCTTACACTGCCACTCCCCCCAAGGAAATGTGCCCTCCGTTAGCATCACTTAAAATTTCCCACTGTAAGTGCCCTTCTTTCCTACAGGGAATGGGATTGATGTAGTAGTGGGTGCTGGAAGAAACCAGGAAACTGACCCTCAGAATGGCATCCTGGGATTGGGTTGCTCACATATTTGAAAGGCTCATGGATAAGCCCTCACTGGAGGAGAGATGGTCAGAGTAATTGACGCCCACTTCACTGTGGCATCTCTATTCAAATTCTCACAGGTGCTGGCTCAGGCTGCCGTGCACTTGCAGCTGGGGGTCCAGGGGTTGAGGGATCCTGTAGCAGTGGTCCTTGGTCACCAAGGTGACACTATTGATAAAGTTCACAGAGTTACCTGATTTAATAGGACAGAGAGCACAGTCAGGGACAAAGAGGGAATGGAAGCTCTAATTGTCTAAAAGCCAGTAGACAGCCAGTTGGCCTTGAGGAAGCCTTGCAGAAGTTCCTTGCCTCTTGCATTCACAGGGTAAAACTACCTGAGGCTCCAACTGAAGGCATGACTGTAAGGGTGGCAGAGTTGCAGTGCCAATTCCATGATCAAATTCACAATGGTGGGGAGAGGCGGGGCACTAAGATATGCTAAGAGCAGTAGGCAGAGGCTGAGAGCTCTGGGCCTCCAAACCCTCAGACCTCCTTAATGGCAGAGCAGGTGGCCCCACCCTGCCTGTGGGAACCAGCATTTCCCTGCATAAAACCCATGCAGTGCCTGCCCCCTGGGGTAGATTTCTCCACTAACTTTTGTAGCCTGTGGGTCCATAAACAGAAATGTGTCCCAGTAGGTGGGTTTTGGACAGATGACTACAAGCCCTGCTCTGAGAAGGGATAATGTGCACAAAAAGAGAGGACATTGCCAATATGCCCTGGCATGAGTGACTCTGCACTAAGATCCTTAGTTATTGACAGAGGATATCCTCACTGGCTCTCTAACCCCTGGAGTAAGGGTTGTGAAGGCAGAAAAGGCAGGAAGTCCTTGGATATATGTCCATACTCCATCTAGAAAGTAAGAACAAAGCAATTCCATGTCCCTTAGGGAAAGGATATGATTAGTGAAATTTTCAAAGACTTGAAAGACGCAGGGGTTTTGCTTCTTACCATATCGCTGATATTTTAAGCTGCTTCCTGGGTCACAGAAAGAACCAGCAGGATAAGGGAGAATGACAGGGAATAGTTGTGAGCTTAATGAGATGGTGATATCAATTGTGGCTGTGATTTTAGATGTGCTCTCTGTGTTGTAGTCAGCACAGCCTCTGGCACCTGGAATTCAGCTCTTGTTCCAGCAAATACTTTTTCCTCCATTGTTTTCAGTAAAGAAAACAAAAACCATTTTCTTCTAAAAGAGAGAAGAGTTGTAACTTAGCTGAGCTACCACAGAGCTGTGTCAGCCCTTCTGCTCTCACCGTGATAAAGTCCAGAGGTGTCTTGGTCATTCTGAGATCTCAACATAAATTGCACTTTTTAAAATGACAGCATAAGGTAAATGGACCCGGTGAGCAGGAAATATAAGCACCTTGGATGTCTTAGAAAGACATATGCATGCCCAAAAGTGGAAGATAAATCCTGAGAAGTCTCATGGGCCTGCCATGCTGGTGAAGTTTCTAGGGGTCATTGGTTTTGGTCACATCAGTATTTCCCTCTAAGACAGGAGACAAACTATTGTCCATTCACATTCAGCATGACCATTTTCTGGGTAACCAAGGAGGCTGAGAATGAAATGGCTCTGTCGCCTGAGATGTAAACTGTTCTGACATATGCCCATACAACACCACATGCTCAAAGATGCTGGAAATGACTATGACAGAAGCAATATGGAACATGTGGCAAATCCCAGTTCTCCCAATAGAAGGACAAATGCAGAACCTTAAGGTTTTGAAGTAAGATCACACTCCCTTCTCTATTTGAAAAGTGTCCCTTGGCTACTGAGCATGGGTAGGGCTACATCCTAGGGTACTAAGTAAATCTGCCACTTACGCCAGTTCAGTTTCTCTGAGACAAAGATACCAACACAAATTAGAAATGTGAAAGATTTATTAGTGCAAACTCTGGTAAAGGCTCAGAGAAGAGAAGGAGCATAGTAGCCAGGGAGAGCTTTAAGACCGCAATGAAGGCATCATAACTCTGGAAGGAGAGAGGGAAGGTAGGAGGATTGGACAGGAAGAGCCTGGGACTGTAATGCACCTCTGAGAAGTCTTTATTCACACCTACAGGGAGGTCCAGGGCAAAGATTGTCCATTAGAGGAATCCAGCATTGAGCAGAAGTGGCTCAGCTCCAGTTTGCCTGCCCTGCTTAGTCACTTGAGTGTGAACACTGTAGCAGATTCCAAAGTATGACAGTACCTCTCAAAGCATGTGCATCCTGCTATAAACTGGAACCAGTTACTATGAGACTGACTCCCAGCCTTTGGAAGGTGCAAGTAAACTTTAACAGAAGGTGGCTCACATCATGGTACTTGTTCATCCTGTTATATTAGTCTCCCTCATTCCACCCAGGTGAACCCTGGAGGACATTCCTATAACTTGATAATGTCCAACTAAGGATTTCGAAGATTACATTGTAATGGTAAGAACTGTACAGTTGGAGATTTATAACCTTACTCAGGTTGACCCTGTAGGACATTGATGGAGGGAGTCCCTACAGGCAGAACATTGAGTAGGCTAGCTGATGGTCTACTTTGTGTGGAAAGAAAAACAGGCTGAGGCATGCATCCACATTGATTCCTGAGAAATATTAATTGTTGACTGGCTAGAGAAAGACTTGGAGAGAAGGCTAGAAGGTTGGTGACCAAGAGCTCCAACAGAAAGGCATTGCTTAGATTCCCAGGGCTGCTGTAATAATGTACCACAGACTAGTTGGCTTAATCAATAGGAATTTATCATCTCTCAGTTCTGGAGGCTAGAAGTCTGAATCAGAGAATTGCCCTGACCATACTTCCTCTGAAGGCTTTAGGGTTCTGGCAATGCCTTGCTAGCAATCCATGTTTTTTTTTTTTTTTTTTTTTTGTCTTTTTTTGACTTAGGGCATAATTCAATCTCTGCTCCATCAGATGCTGTTTCTTGCTCTCTGTGTTCTTAATGCCTGCACAAATCTCCTTCCCTATAATGACACCAGTCATACTGGATTAGAGTCCACCCTAATTGAGTTTGACTTCATCTTAACTGACATCTTCAATGAACCTATTTAAAAAACAAGCTCACATTCACAGGGCATGGGTTAGGGTTTGAACATGTCTTTTGGGAGGACATAATTCAATACATAACAGGAGTGTGTCCTGAAATGGAAACAAAGTGTAAACATATTTGCATCCCACAAACATTCCTATCAGAGAATATTGACAGCAAAAAAAAGACACACAAATAAATAAATTCCTTTCAGTTATTAGGTGGATGAGATACCTCATTAGTGCTTGCACTCAACTTCATCCCCTAACCTTCTCCTGGAAGCACTCCATGCTTCTCAGTGAGTCCTTGCACAAAGTAGCCATGTTTCAAGGGTGGTGATTTTTTTATGGGTTCATAATGTCAAATGTCTCTGGCCAATTCTGATCTGACAACTGCTGCTGCTGTTTCCAACCTGCCAAAGAAGAACCCTACACAAAATCCCTCAGGACTGACACATGATATAGAAGTCAGATTCCTATCTTCAGTGATAGGCTGTCTTTAAAATGGCTCCTAATGTTCCTTGCCTCTTGGAATCCACACCTTGGGTAATGTCCTCTTCTTGACTGTGGCTGGACCTAGTGAATTGCTCTTTGCTAATGGATTTTCACGGGAAAACTGATAGGATTAGGTTACAGAAAGACTTCAGATTCTATCTTCCTTGTCCTGCCTGTGCAAGCCCTCTGTCTGGAGGAAGTGGTCCGCAGCAGATGACATCCAGATGGAGAGCTCATGTGACATGGAACTGAAGTTTCCCACCAAAAACACCTGCTTGTGCTTGGTAGTCGGTCCTCCCTCAGTTGAGCCTTAAGAGGAGGGCAGCACCCATGGACATTTTTGCTGTACCCTTGTAAGAGACCCCGAGTGAATCCAGCCAATATACACCTGGATTCTTGCCCCATAAACTATAAGATAAGTATTTATAATTTAAGCTTCTAAGATGTAATGTAATTGGGTACAGAGAAGTAGATAAACTAGTGCATATTTTGGCACTGGACCTGGGGTGTTGCTGTGATCAATACCTAATTTTATGGGGGTGGCTTTGGAACTGGGCAGTGGACAGAGGCTGGAAGGATTTTGAGGAGAGTGCATGAAAAACCCTTAGTTACTTTAAGCTTGCTATGGATCTTCGGAGGTCAGTCATCATCCATGTTGGGATCTTAGAAGTAGCTGCTCCCTTATTTAAGCCTGACTGCAGCCTCGTCAAAAATCATCAGGCAGAGGTACCCAGATAAGGGACACCTGGATGTTTGGCACATTGAAACTGTAAAATAATGAATGTTTGTTGGTTAAGCTGTTAAATGTTGGCCCACTTTTTATGCAAGAGTGAATACTTCTTCCTCCCTCAGTGGGTGGGAGACTTCTCTGCCGTTCTCAAGACAGACACTTATCAGCCTGGGCGCTTGACTTTTCTTCCTTCAGGCTGTGCTAGTATCACCATGTGTGGGCACAAGGCTTTAGCCATCCCCATGATAACCTATAGTCTTTGTTCCCAACAGAATCACCTTTTATGTTAATGGACTTACCTCCACTTGCTTTATTGGATTCATTATGTTGCTGGTTACCCAGAAACAGCTGCCTTGATAGAAAGCTGGTTCATTTATAACATGAGCTTGGAGACAAACTGTATGATGTTGGGTACCAGCTGTATTGAGCACCTTATATATTTGAAACCACCACTGATATTTGGTGCTGTCTTTCCCGTAATCAGAATTCACAGATCTGAAGGGAAAGAAGTAGATACAAAGTAAAAGTGACCTCTCTTGCTGTTAAATAAGGAGGAAATTTTGCTCCTTGCCCTCAAAACTTTCAGGTCAGTAGCTTGAAGGTCATATTGCTCTTATGATGAGTGATTTTACTGGGGAACCTGGCCATGGTATTGCTAAATTGAAAGTCGAAACTGTCCCTTGGCCATTTGGGGCTCCTTCTTGGCTGATCCAATAGGCAGAGAAGAAGGTCACCTTACTGCCTGGGATGATTGATTCTAATTACCAGGGAGAAATTGGGCTACTGCTGTATAGTAGGGGGAAAATGAATATGTCCAGATCCCAGATGGGATTCACTATGGCATTTCTTAACATTCACTTGGCCAAAGGCCAGCTCAAGTAATAGGGTTATAAATTTAATTAGAACATATTGCTTTATAATTTAAATTTGTAAAAATGATCAGTTAAAAGTAACTCAAAGAATAATTCAGGCACTCCATGCTGGATTAGAGGGAGCCCCAAATGTCCCCCCCTACCCCCCAGGAATGCATTGATGTTGTTAGTCTTATTTATGTACATCCTATGTGTTCCCTTCAAGCCAGTGAAATTCGAGTTCTGTTAAACTCTCGAGATTGGAAGCATCTATCAGAGTAGCTAAAACCCTTTGCTTCAGAATTAGCTATGCTCTGCTGTGGTTTCACTGAAATTTAACAATGCTGGAAAAATCGTTTTCTCTTGGCATGTCTCAGCAGTGTTATGGATGGGCTTTAGTCTCCTGCTTGGTCTGGGGACTACCAAAGATGCATGGTTGTCACAGGTAAAGGAAGATGGCCATTCTATCGGCTCCTCCAAAACCCCACCCTGCTTGAGGACAATGTACAGCGCAGGGGCAGTACAAACCTGACAGCCTGGGACTGATCAAAACAGTCTCAGTGTCTGCTACTTCATATTCCCCAAACAGACTTCTCCTGCTCCTCCCCTACACAAGCCAGCCTGTTGGATCTATCACTTCTTTCTTTATGGTGACTTTTTAACGCCATTTTTTTCTTAGCCTTGGATCCTTGGCTTGTGAAACCAGGTCCATTCTTGACAGTCACTGACTTTGAACCTTAAAAATAAGAGTTCCCAAACATTTCTTCCCAGAGATCCTGGGGACCCTTACTCAAATATGCCTGTTCACCTCTCAGTGAGCTTCCATTTTTTGTCGATGTTTTCTCCTTAGAACAGACAAATTGTTTAAAAGTCACAGGACACCTCTCCAGATACTTTGTCTGACTAGTATTGATTTTTTTTTTTGCATGGACAGGCACTGGGAATCAAACCCGGGTCTCTGGCATGGCAGGCAAGAATTCTGCCACTGAACCACTGTGGCCTGCCCTGACTAGTATTGATTTTTAAGGGCTAAAATGCAGGCACTTTTTTTTTTATATATGGTGGGTCACATTTCATTTTTTTCCCATGTGAGTGTCCCATTATTGCAGCACCATTAAAATACAGGCAATTTTAAACTACCAACTTTTAAATAAAAATTGCAGTTTTCTTCTCTGTTAAGTAAGATTCTTTGATGCAATTTTTGTAAAAGACAGCTGGGGAACTTAGCAAATTTCATTACGTTCCATGAAGCAGTGGAACTAGAGCAGTTAAAACTTTAAAATAGTGCCCATTATTACTAGTGAAAATAGGGTACCATCCCCTGCTTTAATATTGATCAAACATATTTAATATACCATTAGCATTTGCAGAATGATGCATTAATGTATTAAAATGGCATTGATCGAGGGTGTTAATTAGGTGTTGAAAAATTTAAGTAGATTGTTTTGTCAAAACCAAACAGTGATTTCAGGGATGTTATAAGCTTTTAATTGTTCTGTCAGTGTTCTCTTTATGGATTCCTTATTAGGAAGATAATTTGCTGATAACACGGCCTCCTGCACGTATCACCCAGACATATTATTATTTTATATGGCTAGACCTTTACAGACAAAGAGCCAAGAATAAATCTACCCTAAGCCAAAAAACGCTTTCAGTATCAACCACTTTTAGAGCCAGATGTATATTCATGGGGTGGGGGAGGAGCACACAACTGGACTTATTTGAATCCCTGCTTTGAAAATTGATGGTGAAAGGGAAAAGAACAGGGAGCTAGAGGTGGTTTCTATTTATAGATCTTCCAGTGGGATGTTTTCAAGTGTTGCTGTTAGCTAAATGACAAACAAGTAGTAATAAATGCAAATATGCTTTAGTTTAGAATCTGCTTAGTGGAAACTGCAGTTTAGAATCTGCAAATATGTTTGAATTTAGAATCTGCTACATTTTCTCTGAACCTGATGGAAGGAGAATTCTTTAGGAAAAAACTGAAAAAAAAAGCAAAATAATGCTTGTCAGAAAATTAGGCTAAGTCTAGTTGATATGAGAGAGTGGAGTGAAAAGAATAAGTAGAGAGAATGCTAAAAATGAGTAGCTTGCTAGTTAAATTATTAACTGACTAAACCTTTAAATATGCTTAACTGGTTTGATTGGGCTTGTCACATAGCAGTCTTCCCATTTCCAGTAGCAGCTTTCCTCGTATTAGCCTATTCTAATTTTGATAAATGTCAGCCCTGGCTTATCTTATATTAGTTCAACCACCACAACAGCTATCAATTAATTACCTTTGTCTTTATGAGTATTTCCCAACCTTACTGAGAGATTATAACTTCTGGTTGTATGCAGTGTTAATTTTATACACCATAAAACTATATGTGTATGTTTAAAACATCTTTACAATATTTTTATTTTAAATGTCTTGATTTTATTATTTAAAAATAGTGTCTAATCATTATTTGACATTTCATAAAATATTCTCCATGTGAAGCATTTGACAAGTATAGATAGGTAAAGATACAGATACAGATATATAGATAGAGATAGTAGGTAAGGTCGGTCATTGTTTTCATTCTTAAAGGGGAAAAAAAGAAATGAGGAGAGTGAGATTTATCCATATGTCGTTTTGTAAAACTAAATCTCAAGTCTTTGGTATTCAATGAAGGTACTTATCTGGAGTTCCAAGTCACCTGTTTTTTTTTTTTTTTTTTTTTTTTTGCACGTGCAGGTTCTGGGAATTGAACCTGGCTCTCCGTCATGGCAGGTGAGAATTCTGCCACCGAGCCACTGTTGCACCGCCTCAAATCATCTGTTTTTATAAAGTATATATTTTTGCCTTTTGTAAGTAACAACTATGAGAAAGTTTATCAGTATTACCATTATAATTTGAAAAAAAAATTAGGGGCAGATAATACTTTCCTAAGGAGTGATTTGTAATAGAGGGAGAAGCAGAGTAAATCTTCAATGTGGTTAGAACAGTTAACTTTTTTTGCACTCCAGTTGGTTCAACTGTATGAATATCACAAATCAATTTGTAACAGATAATTCAAAGCTATTCTTTCCCCTAGGCTATGCAGTTTCCTAGCTTTCTTTGTGAGTTGCCAAATGCATGCCTTGCTATATACCTCTAACTCTTTATCTCTTTACTTTCTCTCTCTCTGCCTATCATATGTATCTATTTATCTATCTATCGATCTCTATCTGTATTTCTACGTATCTACCTATGTGTCTATCTGTCATCTCTCTATCTCTATCTTTCTATCTCTGTCTATCTATCCATCTATCTATCTAATCATCTTTCTATATTCATCTGTCATCCATCTATGTATATCATCTATCTATGCAACCAACATCTACAGCATCTGCCATCTATCAATAATCTACCCAATCATCTATCTTTTTATCTATATCCTATAACAACCACCTGAGAAAAAAAATTAGCAGTGATCCAATCAAATATAAATCAACATAATCAATTGCTACTTTCTTTTGCATTTGAAAAGGGAGTTTAGGACCAAAAGTGCAGATAGTGAAAATAGGGTTCAGGAAGTGATGCATGACTCCTATTCTTTCATTTCAATGGATTAATAAAAGAAATATTATGCTTTGAATTTATATTGATATTTCTTTAATATTTTATATATATGAATCCTTATGTTTAAGAGAAACACCAGTTTCATTTTTCAAGATCTATGGGTTTTTTTAACTATTAACATGATGCCAAAGTTTTAAGCAAACTTTTAAAATTTGGGAAAAATATACACATCCTTAACTTATTATAAACACAATGTTTAAATGGCTTGCTGTTTCTTTATCTTATTAGCTGGAGACACTGGTATCAAATAGCAACACCAAATTATATGTACGTGAGAATGTGGAAAATTAGTGGCCATGGAATAAACCATTCACACTTGATATATTTGAGTAAATTGCAGTAACTTATTAAAGACAAAAGTATTGGAGATATCTAAATCATTCAAATTTTAATTACCTTGTTCATGATTCGTCATATCTCTTTTGAAATGGAAGTAGTGGCTAAAATTCTTCCCTTTACCCTGCATACTCATTTAGACATAAGGATCTATAGTTCAACTAACATGAAATCATTTTATTTAAAGGAAAATTGGAATGAATTATTTTGGAAAATAAAGAACTTTATTTCAAATATGAAAAAATCAGAACTAAATTTATTAAAAACCTTAGAAATTTAAGATAATAGATTTCATACGTGATTATTTTGTATTTTTTAATTGCTTACCTCAAATAAGGTTTTTATGGATGATAATCCTAAGAAATATTGCAAATTAGTTATTAACTATACCCTAGCATGATCCTGTAGTTCAGAAGGTGTTGAGTGGAAGATAATTTTTTGATAGGATGTTATTTTGCTGTAATGTAGCACAGGAGGTATATATATCTCAGAAGACCCTACCCATTCTGTTAGTAATGACAATTTGGACTTGCACAGCATCTTTCCAATGGGACATTGCTAGCCAAACTTATTGTATTTTCAAGATGTGTCTGTACAGATCCTATTCCCATGATACCTATAGGACAAAATATAAAGCAAAATATAAATCTAGCTGTCTTTCTATACAATGTATATTTTATCTTATGGGCCCTAAGATTCTTTCACTGAAATGTGGATATTATGGAAAAACTGCACATTTCTAAGAGATAGGAAGTTATCATTGTTTTTCCCTTTATACAGCTGTTGAAATTATATGGTCACATCTAAGTGTAAAGGTTATGCTTATTCCAGGGTACTCACATTCAGAAAACTCATAAAGTTTTAAGAGAGCAAGATATTGGCAGGATCATGTTGCCATAGCAACCCATATCCATAAAAAAGAGCAATATAAAAACAAGCACATATTTGGAATGAACATGTACCTGGCTTATTTGGAATGAACATGCACCTGGCTTATTGGGTGAAGGTAATGGAGTAGGTGGGAACAGGAGATGAAGTTAGAACCATAGAACTACTGAATGACACTGGGTGGGACAAGTTATTAGATACTATGCTAAAATCTTTTAAGCTTTTGGCACTGAGCATTTGGTATTAGAAAGATATACTTCAAAATTTTGGAAAATATTCAACAATTTAAGAAGAAGCAATTGGTTACAAATAGGAAGACAGGCTGATAAAAAGGTGAAATTGGTCAAGTTTACTTGAGGATAGGAAAAAATGAAAAGGAAAGGGCTTTTAGAATTTACATGTAGATGAATAAAGGATAGGGAATTAAATTTGATGCTGATATCAGTAGTAGAATTCTCGCCTGCCATGCTGGAGACCCAGGTTCAATTCCCAGAGCCTGCCCATGCCAAAAAAAAGGATACTGACAAATTCACCCATCTTGTTTGGCCACTGCATATTTTGTACTGTGCAAACAATATCTATTTTGAAGACAGACGATGTCAATTATTTTAAAGTGGAACAATTTAAAATTGATATATTTGTGAAATACCGCATTTTGGTAGGCACGAGAAATCTCCATCTGGAGAAAGAGGAGATATGCTTGCTAAGGTGGAAGTGAGAGGAGATGAGACGAGTCTAGAACCACGTGGCCAAGGCCACCAGCAGCTCAGGGCAGAATGGAGAACAGTCTGCTGATGGAACGGTGTGGGAAATGGCTCAAAATCTAGAATATTGGTTTCCTTAAGTCCTAAGAAAGAGTTTTTTCGTATGCCTTTACGTTTGTTATCTGTTTGGCATAGTGATTGATAAGATTTACAATATTAATTGTACTAACAAATTATGCTATATAGATGTTGGTCAAGAAATATCTTGAATTTAAAAATTAATTAGTTAATTAAAGTACTGTGCTGGTTTAAAAGGATGTATACCCCCTAGAAAAGCCATGTTTTAATCAAAATCCCATTTCATAAAGGTAGAGTAATTCCCATTCAATACTGTATGTTTGAAACTATAATCAGATCATCTCCCTGGATGATATGATTTAGTCAAGAGTGGTTGTTAAACTGGATTAAGTGACGACATGTCTCCACCCATTTGGGTGGGTCTTGATTGGTTTATTGGAGTCCTATGAAAGAGGAAACATTTCAGAGAGAGATTCAGAGAGAGCAGAGCAGAACGACATAGCCACGAGAAGTCGAAGTCCACCAGTCAGTGACCTTTGAAGATGAAGAAGGGAAATGCCTCCTGGGGAGCTTCATGAAGCAGGAAGCCAGGAGAAGAAGCTGGCAGATGATGCTGTTTTCACCATGTGCCCTTCCAGATGAGAGAGGAACCCTGACCATGTTCACCATGTACCTTTCCAGATGAGAGAGAAACTCTGATTGTGTTCACCATGTGCCTTCTCACTTGAGAGAGAAACCTGAACTTCATCAGTCTTCTTAAACCAAGATATCTTTTACTGGATGCCTTTGATTGGACATTTCTATAGACTTGTTTTAATTGGGACATTTTTTCGGCCTTAGAATTGTAAACTAGCAACTTATTAAATTCCCCTTTTTAAAAGTCATTCTTTTTCTGGTATATTGCATTCCGGCAGCTAGCAAACTAGAACAGGTACTGTCCAGGATTTTCTAAGTTATTGAATATATATAGAAATTGTATTTTTATGTTTATCTTCTAAGCAAGTGATGGTAGTATTAAATTTTTAGGTAAAAAATGGAAATGTAAAGCATTTTGGTATTTGCTTGCCAGATGACTGTTTTGAGTTTTCCAGATGCTTAAATATGCAAACATTATAAATACACAAACTCTACCTTCACATATAATAACAGTTGGCATGCCTGATGTTCACTTTTTGAGTGACTAATTGTTATACTTTATTGAGTGTATGTATTAGTGTCACATATACTCAATTTGTTCAGCTTTAATGCAATAGACTAATATTTACAGGCCCCTTTTATGTTAATAATGCTGCCTTTATGTTTAATGACTTTTGTCAGTCTTTGGTTCTAGAAGGATAATGCCATCTTGACTTGCGAAATAACATATCACTCTGTTTGCACATACATATGTGCTGAGGAAATCTGGCATATATCATACTAGTCTTAGGAGGGATATGTAGCTTTACTTGACCAAATATTGGACTTGTGAAACAGAAACTTTCCAAGTAAGAACATTTTGTTTAGCACAGCTGGTGTTAAAAAATTAGTCTTAGATGGTTTTGCTAAATAGGCATGTTTGTTATTACAATGGATGGATGAAACAACTGAGGGTGGGTACAGAAAGGAAGAGGTGCCAGATGGACATACCATCTCCCTGGCTTCCTTGAGTTCTGCACAGGGATGTCCAGTCATAATATATTCAGTATATTCCATTTCTGGGGAGTAAGGGTCCCTCAGTTATGAGAAGCTCTTTTTTTTGCATTCTCAGCAAGCGTGTGCACATTTTCTTTGCACTTAGCCCATTTTGGTGAGTCTGCACACACACTAAATACAAGTAACTGAAGCAAAATAATCCTAATGCACTTCTGGGTATCTGATGCAAGATTAGGTGAGAATAATTTAGATCCCAAGGAACGTCTCTCAGCAGGCCCGGAGTTCATACTTGCAATCCACTCCTGCAAAATCACACACACTCCCATGCACACACATATAAGCACACGCATACCCTCACACATACATATGCACATACATACACTCAAACTTGTACACACACAACATGATGTGCACACGTCCAACATGCAAAACACATACACACATGCATGCATATATACACACAAATAAACTAAGAAACTTGTCCACACTGATTTTTTTTCAAGAAATTATTCATAAGTCATACATTGTTGATGCGTTAAGAAAGACAATTTGGGGGCGGGCCGCGGTGGCTCAGCGGGCCAAGTGCTTGCCTGCCATGCCGGAGGACCTCGGTTCGATTCCCGGCCCCAGCCCATGTAAAAAACAAGCAAACAAACAAAATACAATAAAACAAGAAAATGTTTAAAGATGTTTCCCTTTCTTCCTTCCTTCCATCCTTCCTTCCTTCTCTCTGTCTTTCCTTCCCTTCCTCCCTCTCTCTTTAAAAAAAAAAAATAAAAAAAAAAAAAAAAAAAAAAAGAAAGACAATTTGTTGGTTGTCAAGGCAGTGAAGAAAGTTTTTTAGCTTAGGGATTCAGACGTTAGAGGAGCTCCAAGGTCTGCTGTGTGACAAAACAGCTGCCAAACTGCTCTGTGGTGAATAGATTCATTTCATGCCTGAATACAGTATCCTGAATCCCACGGAAGGAAATGTGATTAGAATGCTAAGAAACTGGAAAGGATAAAAAATCCTGAAAATAGTTTTTAAAATGTGATGTTTAGATCCCTAGCTCTAGGAAGTCTACCTGAATTTCTGCCTTGGTCTTTACACTCTATGCATTGTTGGTCACAGAGCTCAAGAGAAGGTATACATGTCTGAGTATGGTAGCTGGTAGTATATACCCCAGCTAACTTCCTGAACCACTAACTTCCTGGTAAAGATCAACACAGAATAGTCTTTATAAAACTGATTAGAGATTCACTCTCTAATCACGGGGGCAATTAAGATCAGGTTGTTTGGTTTTTTTTCTTTAAATGAATCAGTCTTATATAGAGAATGCAGATACATGAGGAAAGGGTAAAATAAAAGTAAGCATTAATACTGCTTTCTGTCTCTCGTAGCCCTGTGGCGAAGACAGGGCAATATAACTGGCCAATAAGGGCAGGCACGGGCTCCATTTCCCCTCAGGCCTGTTGGCCATAGGCTGACTGTGCACGCAGCAGCTGGGAGCAGCACTGCCCTGACCTCCAGGGGTGTGGGAGCAGAGCACTCCTGCCAGTTGCTCTCAGGGGGTCAGTAGCAGGGCTGCTGGGTGTTTGCCCAGGTTCCCTCAAGCTCCCGAGCAGGGTGATGTCCTGGCCCTGTCTTCAGGACCAGCTTGGTATTGTCCCCCAGACAGGCCAGGCATTCGGGAACTGGGCTTCACAGACACCAGCAACTTCCCTGTCCTTGAAACTATTATTACATAACCCAATCTAACATTTTCAATCGAGAGTTGGCCTTTAATTTCTAACTGATGTAGTGTAATCAAGTTGTATAGCCAGCTTGATGTAAAAAGCCTGCAGACTCCAACCAATTTAAGAATCTGTCTTGAGACCAAGGAAAATATCTCATTGCAATGAAGCATTTATCAACGAGCCGGGTCTCAGAAGGAGATCTCAGGAACCTCTACTGAGAACCCATGAGGACGTGGAGAAAACTCCTCCCATGTATTGTCCTCAGATGGACTTTTAGAAAGATGAAGGTGTTCTTTAAAATTACCAGTTATTATCTTACGTTACCCAAGATTGTGATAAATCTTAAGAGAACCGTACATTTTAGTGTTTCTAAAAATTATTTCTAAATGTTTTTGAAAATACCAACTGCTAGAAAATTAATTATCATTTTATATGAGCAGGAAATAAAACTGTATTTTTTTTCTTCTAAAAAATATACTCTCTCTTCCGGAGAAGATGGCGGCTTAGTAAGACGCGCGGGTCTTAGTTCCTCCTTCAGAAAAGCAACTAAAGAAACAGAAACAATACGAAACAGCTCCCGGAGTCAGGACACAGACCAAAAAGACAGCGTACCCCATTCTGGAACGGCTGAACGGGCAGGGAGAATCCGCTGTGGTGAGATACCCGAGGAGTGCGTGTTTTCCCAGCTGGGGCGGCTGGCGACTGGGGTCCCCTCCACGCACGTGGCTCCCCGGTCTGACTGGGAACGTTGGATAGCGGGGCCCTCCCGTCACGCTTGGCGTCTGGGGCCAGCTGGGCAATTTGGACAGACACTCTCCCAAGCCTCGGCTGCCAGCGATCCCCGCCTCCACGCGCGGTTTCCTGGGCCGACTGCCCCGCAGACAGACGAGCGCCACGAGCGCCACCTACTGGGCAGGAAAAGAAAAACAGAGCCCAGAGATTTCACAGAAAAACCTTTCAACCAGCTGGGTCCCACACCCAGGGAAATCTGATGAAATGCCCAGACACCAGCAGAAAATAATGGATGACGCTCGGAAAATTGAAGATATGGCCCAGTCAAAGGAACAAACCAATCGTTCAAATGAGATACAGGAGCTGAGACAACTAATGCTGAATATACGAACAGAAATGGAAAACCTCTTCAAAAACCAAATCAATAAATTGAGGGAGGACATGAAGAAGACATGGGCTGAACAAAAAGAAGAAATAGAAAATCTGAAAAAACAAATCACAGAACTTATGGGAGTGAAGGACAAAGAAGAAAACATGGAAAAAGCAATGGATACCTACAATGGTAGATCAAAAGAGACAGAAGCTACAATTAGTGAACTGGAGGATGGAACATCTGAATTCCAAAAAGAAACAGAAACTATAGGGAAAAGAATGGAAAAACTTGAGCAGGGGATCAGGGAACTGAATGACAATATGAAGCGCACAAATATACGTGTTGTGGGTGTCCCAGAAGGAGAAGAGAAGGGAAAAGGAGGAGAAAAACTAATGGAAGAAATTATCACTGAAAATTTCCCAACTCTTATGAAAGACGTAAATTTACAGATCCAAGAAGTGCAGCGCACCCCAAAGAGAATAGACGTTCTCCAAGACATTTACTAGTTAGAATGTCAGAGGTCAAAGAGAAAGAGAGGATCTTGAAAGCAGCAAGAGAAAAACAATCTGTCACATACAAGGGAAACCCAATAAGACTATGTGTAGATTTCTCAGCAGAAACCATGGAAGCTAGAAGACAGTGGGATGATATATTTAAATTACTAAAAGAGAAAAACTGCCAACCAAGACTCCTATATCCAGCAAAATTGTCCTTCAAAAATGAAGGAGAAATTAAAACATTTATAGGCAAAAAGTCACTGAGAGAATTTGTGACCAAGAGACCAGCTCTGCAAGAAATACTAAAAGGAGCACTAGAGTCAGATACGAAAAGACAGAAGAGAGAGGTATGGAGTAAAGCGTAGAAAGAAGGAAAATCAGATATGATATATATAATACAAAAGCCAAAATGGTAGAGGAAAATATTATCCAAACAGTAATAACACTAAAAGTTAATGGACTGAATTTCCCAATCAAAAGACATAGAATGGCAGAATGGATTAAGACCCAGCAATACCACTGCTAGGTATCTACTCAAAGGACTTAAGGGCAAAGACACAGACGGACATTTGCACACCAGTGTTTATAGCAGCATTATCTACAATTGCAAAGAGATGGAAACAGCCAAAATGTCCATCAACAGACGAGTGGCTAAACAAACTGTGGCGTATACCTATGATGGAATATTATGCAGCTTTAAGACAGACTAAACTTATGAAGCACGTAATAACATGGATGGACCTAGAGAACATTATGCTTAGTGAGTCTAGCCCAAAACTAAAGGACAAATACTGTATGGTCCCACTGATGTGAACCGACATTCGAGAATCAGCTTGGAATATATCATTGGTAACAGAGACCAGCAGGAGTTAGAAACAGGGTAAGATAATGGGTAATTGGAGCTGAAGGGATACAGACTGTGCAACAGGACTAGATACAAAAACTCAAAAATGGACAGCACAATAATACCTAAGTGTAATGTAACTAGGTTGGAACACTGAATGAAGCTGCACCTGAAATATGGTTTTTTGTTTGTTTGTTTGTGTGTTTGTATCTTTTGTTTTTGTTTTTTTTCTTTTTCCTTTTTATATATATATATTTTTATTAGTATTATTATTTTAATTCTCTTCTCTATATTAACATTCTATATCTTTTTCTGCTGTTTTGCTAGTTCTTTTCACAAATCGATGCAAATGTACTAAGAAATGATGATCATACATCTATGTGATGATACTAAGAATTACTGAGTGCATGTGTAGAATGGAATGATTTCTAAATGCTGTGTTAATTTCTTTTCTTTTTTTTGATTAATAAAAAAAATTTAAAAAAAAAATATATATATACTTTAAGTGACCACAGTATGCAGTTAAATAGAATGGATGGCATATGTAAAGATTGATTTCACAGACAATTCCACTCAGACATTATCCGAGGTTTTTTCATGAACTTTTCATAATGTTATGACTACTCATTGCAAATATGAGACACATAGAAGGTGAAAGGAAAGTAAGTGGTTTATCCTGGATTTTTAACCAATATAATTTTTGCTATATGGAGTGAGAAAGCTCCTTACCACCGGATGTACAGGAATGCCAAAAATCCCTGTGCACTCTAGATGCTGTGTTTTAGATGACTGATTCCAAATTGGGTGATTTAGGGTGAAGTCTGGAAGAGAACTCACAGTATTTTTTAAAGCTTGCTTTAGTCTCTTGAAATCTGTCCTTCATTAACCAAGGTTTAACATATCCTTGGGAAGTATTGCAAATTCTTACCTATAGGCAGTCAGGAGCGTAGGATAATTGAAGTATAAAGCAAGCATGAGACTGCTCTCATCTTAATTTTATCCAAATGGAAAATGATGAGTTAGCATTGCTAATATCTTCAGTGTTTTTTTTCATGTTAACTCAGGAGAGAGAAATATGCTGTAAATTAGAAGCTGACGTGGACTGTCAGACTTTCCTTCTGAATCACAGTCTATAAATCACCATTCACAGCTATCAAAAAGGGCTCTGAATGTTAATGTAGAGATCATGTCTTAAATTCTGGAAAGAACAATGTAAACATAAATTTAAAATGTGCAGTTATAATTTCAAAGTGGTCAAAATTAGCTGCCATGGAGAAGAAAATTGCCTATCAAAATGGTAGCTATAGATATTATTGACATATCTGTCTCCATCAGCACTTATTTGGAGAACAGAAAAATTTTTAAACAGTTTTAGCTAAGAAGTTGTGTGAACTAACATTAAAGTGTAGGAAGGAACAAAACAAACACTTGGATACCCAAGTGGGTAGTCAGTATATTGTTTCAGAATGGCTAAAGTGATATGGCTCATTGGTACGTAGGGTTTTAACTTGTGACTTTGCCAACTCAAAGTAGTTCAGAGGCTAATGGTTTCCGGGTGTAATTACCAATCATTGCTACTGTTTTTTGTTCTTCTTCTTCCTTTTGGTCCATTCTTTTCTCATTTCCTCCAATTGCTCAGTGGGGATGGAGAAAGGCAAAGAAAGCAAATTCCAGCATCTAGCAGAGCATCTCCTACACAATAGCACATAGAAAAGTTTGTTGTAACTCTCACTGGTTGTTCAGTGGCACGACTTCATGAAAAATAATGGCAAGAAGTTTTAAGCTACTGGCAAAATTGAGAGTTTAAATTATATATTAAAATGATCATTTTTCTTATCATTTTATAAACCTATATTAGCAAATGCACGAGCTGGGACCATATGTGGCTATTTAAATCTGAATTTATGTTTAATTGTAATAAATGTAGTTAATCTGACTCCCTAGTCATATTTCAAGTGCTGGATAGTCATGTTATTATGGAACATTTTCATCATCACAAAATGTTCTGTTGGACAGCACTGTATAGGTAAAAATATTGAGAATGTCTAATCCAAAAGCCTTGCAAATTATTCTGTTGTAAATCTGTATATAAAATTTTATGTATTCAGGTGACTAAAAACAGAAAACAAAACAAAACAAAAAAACAAACAAAAAACAAGCACCCACAAATATGGAGAGGAGAAGTAGGAACCCTCATCCATTGCCAGTGGCATCGTAGAATATTGCATGCATAGAGAAAATCAGTTTGATGCCGCCTCAGAAAGTTGAAAGCAGAATTATCATATGACCTGGCAACTCTACATCCTCGTCCACACCTGAAAGAATTAAAACAGGGATTCAAACAGATATTTGTACACCAATGTTTACAGCAGCATTATTCACAGTAACCCAAACTGGAAGCACTGCATATGTCCATCAATGCATGGACGAATAAACAAAATTTGGAATATCACTGTGAGAGTGAGGTGGTGAAGAGGTTGGGGTGATGAATGTTGCTGATGGCGCCCCAATATTGGGAATGTAATTGCTATGACTGGACTGTATACTTGGAAGTGGTTAAAATGGAAAATCCCAACTTGAGGTTTGTTATTACAATTTAAAAAATTCTTTAAAAAAGCATGGAGAATTTAGCTTCACCTTTTGTTAAAAACTTCTTGTACAGGTTTGCTTTTTGATCCCGTTTGGAGTCAACCTAGATTGGTAGACTCTTCTGGTCCTGTATCCGTTGGGTGATGATGAGGCACCCACAAACCAAAGTTACTGAAACCAGCGGGGCAGTGAAGGTCTGCGCCACTCCCTGAGAGAGTGAAGGACGCACTTGTTTGGGAAGTGGGGTTGAAATTCCCACACTAATGTTCTTCCAGCCCCACATCGTTACCTTAGACAATGATACAATGCACTTCTTTCCCTTGCCGCAGAGGTCCCCAGGCTCCTCCCACCAGGATTCAGCAGCCCCGTCCCTGGTGGTTGCATGAAGTTGCTCTCGGGTAGGTGGAACTGCTCTTATTTCTGTTAGTGCCGTGGCTCCTGATGGAGCTGAAAACCCACGATGTTTGTGATAACGGGAATTGTAAAGCGATGGCTGAGTCTCCACTCGGGAGGACTATGGCCCTGCCTTGGCAAAGTCAGCAGGAATCATCATTGCACATCAGGGGAGGCTGCCGAGCCGTTGCAGCAAGGTTTCTGGGGCCCTGGGTGTGGCAGCTGTTAGTGAACAAGAGCTTTCTTTCCCAAGCATTTTCACTTTCTCCCCTTGGAAGCCGCCTTGTCTGGGGTGGCCTGGCAGGGGTGAGTGCCCTCCCACCACTGGGCCTGACCCAGAGCTCCTTCCCCCGCTGGCCCTCCTGCTGGGTCTCCTTTTCTGGGCTAGACCCTGTCCCTTACCTTAAATTGTCGCTCAGCCTTCCCACGAGCACCCTGAAATCCGGATTCTCTTTACCCTTCCGCACCAAGTACAGCTGTTTGCATCTGAGTCCAATTCACACACAGGGTTCAAGTTCCTGCTTCCCACTCTCTAAATACAGAAGGCGCCTCAGCTCTGTGGTGATAGATTCAGTAAACCTCTGTGCTGGATGGGACTTTGCCCAAATTCACTTGATTGCAGCCTGTGTCCAAGTATCTGTTCCCACTATGACAGCCAAGACAATTAAAAAAAAAAGTCATGTCTGACTCTTACAGTGAAAGGGGCAGGAATTTACTCAATCCCTGCTGAATCCTCTCTCCTAGGTCATGTGATTTTTTTTCCTTGATTTCCACTTATGGAAACACTATTTATGTGTAAATAGCACCCTTTCTATTATCAGTCTTCCACAATTAATCATCTTTTGTTGGATGTTCCAATAGACAAATGACCAATCTGAAAACTAATGATTAAATTACATTTTGCTCTCCAGCTTTGAAGAAAGCATTGCACATACTTCAAAATTAGAGAATTTCTTTTACTTTAGAAAGTAAATATAATTGAACCTTCCCAACACACTTTAAATTCTTAGGAAAAGCAGTAGGAAAGCTAAAGGATAGACTATATGAATCTGAGACCTTTCAAAAACTATTTGCCACTAGTAGAATATTAAAGGCTTCACAGAAACATATTGTACAATTCTAAGTGTCTTGCATGTCTCTTGGAAATATATGTCAGTGTAAGCCACAAAGCAGATATATATATTTCTTCTTTTTACCTTCTTTTCACCTAAATGTGCAACTGATGTTGAAAAACTAAACATTTTACACATTTATTTTTATCTCATATTATTTAAATTACCCATATATTTTTTAACAGGTCAAAATACATTTCAGTGTTTTTCTGTTACCATAATCATCTTAATTATAAACTTGTTTTTGGAAAGCTGTCTTTTCTGCCCTTAGAGGCAGTTTTATCGCATCATTAGAAATAGAAAAGTTCCATTTAAATTATTCATTCAAACTTTCTCTAAAAGTAGATACAAAGTTGGAGAAATGTTACAGTCTCAAAAAAATAGATCTGGGGAAATTATAAAAATGAGAACCAAGAGATTATGACAAAACCTTTAAATCAACTCATAAGTATCTCTTAGCATTATGGTATCTCATTGGGAACCATTTTCATTCTTTTCATTTATATTGCAAAAAATATGGAAGCAATTCCATCATTCAAATATATCTCCTTGTTTTACTATATATTTTCTTTATTTTTATCAATAAGATCATTATGTCTACATGTTTTTAGTAGTTTTCCTTTTAGGGCAGTTTTAGATTTTGTAGAACAGTTGAGGCAATACTAGAGTTTCCATATACCTCTCAGTTTCTCCTATTTTTAATGTTTTACCTCAGTGTGGTAGTACTCTGTTGCTCCAATTGTTCCAGCTTTGGTCATTCAGAATTCTTTCAGTTGATTACAGTGTCCCTTTGACATACCTCATCAGTGTGTGTGTGTCCTTTTGAGCACTTACTTTTCTGGCACTACAAGATGCTCCAGGCCTATCTTGTGGTTTCCTTGCTCCAATCACAGAACCATCCATTTCTCTAAGAAGCCTTGGTTCCTTTTATTGGACAATTGTATTAGAAACCAAGATCCGGGTTGTATATTCAGAAACATACGGGGACAAAGGGGGGTGAGCGTAGAGAAACTGGGGTGTTATGTGACAGATTGGCTGGGATCTGAGTGAACTGGGCAGCCCGCAACCCAGAAATCATGCTGCTCCTTGTGTAACTCTGAGGGAAGAATGGTCCAACCAGCCCAGAGAAGATCTCAACAGATACCAGCTTAGGGCTCAGGCAGGACTGCTGTAGCTTTGTGTATATAAAGCCTGGAGGTGAGAGTAAGTCTTCTAGAAGTTCTGGTGTGACAGTCTCAGTCTAGACGGTATCATCCATATCTGTAAGCCCACTCTTGAGGCTTTGGAATTCAGGAAGTTTGCATCCCACTAAAAGAATATTGCTGATTTCTCTGCTGGGTAACTTGGCAGGATCAGCCTTTTCCTATATCATTTAGATGAGTAAACGCTTTTCAGTTGACACAAATGTCTGTTCTTGGTCTTTCTGTCCTATTGAAAAATGTCAACACTGGTGTCTGGGTATAAACATGTTTATATCGCTATATGATGGTTATTGTGCAATAAAAGATGAAGGCACAATATTCTCTTATATGTATGCATCATAATTCACTCAGCATTTTTGTCTAGTTCTGGCCACTTAGAAATTTCCAGTTTTCAAAAAGCTAAGGCTTAAAAAATGGAACCTCCTGTTGCCCATCTTCTCAATATGATCTTCTCACAAGCAGCATCATTGGGCCAAAGTTTTAAGGAGAGTGATACTACAACTAAAATCTTAGGGAACTGGAGACTAAGCATATTAAACATCATGCCCCCTTCCTCCTTTGTTCATTCCCTATTTTTGGTGTGTGGTCTGGGAATCGAACCCGGGTCTCCCACATGAAAGGTGAGCCTACTACACTGAACCACCCATGCATTTTTATAATTGTATACACAGTTGTTCCTACTCCCAGGAGATTTTACTATCCTCTGAGGTCAGGAATGATGTTTTATTCAGTTTTATGAATCCTTGCTCTCCCTTGACTTCTGCTTGGTAGGTACCCAATGAATATTTGTTAAATTGAATGCTGATGGTAATCACAGCAATGCAGTCTCTAGATAGGTCCAGATCAAATCCTTTCTCCTCTAAGAAGCTTTACCTGGATCTCTCCCTGTCCTACACTCTAGTTGTTTGTCAGTTTTACACAATTCTGGACTTAAATGTTGTGTAATATTTTCATGAATATAGATTTCAAGCTTATCTAGGGTATAGTCTCTGCAGTATTGTATGGGTTTTTTTTCTTTCTTTTGGAGTGTTTAAAATTCTCTGGCCCAGTGCTCTATTTAAAGCAGCAAGTCAATAGAACTTAAGAATTGACTATAACATGGAATTCAGCACATTTTTCTTGAGTCAAAATACCCATGAAAATTTTTATGTTGAACAAAAGAAAAAAGTGTTGAATAAGTGAGAAAAACTCAAAGAAAATATACTCAAGTTGAGTTTTGCTCATTATCCTGACCATCTACTCTTTTTTTTCTTTGTTGGAGAAGTTGTGTGTTTATAAAACAATTATGCATGAAATACAGTGTTCCCATAGGCCATCCTGTTAATAATACAGGTGTAGAATATTTGTTACACTTGATGAACACACATTTTTATAATTGTCCACTTAACTATAGCCCATGGTTTAACTTGAGGTTCACTGTTTCTATAGTGCAGTTTCAGGAATTTTTTCTTCAATTTTTATTTTGTTTCCAAATATACAACCTAATATTTCCCTTTTTAACCACTTTCAAATATATATGTCAGTGCTGTTAACTAACATTTGCAATGTTGTGCTATCAACACCACACTCCATTACCAAAACATTTTAAGCCTTAACTTTCCATTCCCTGCCCTTACCCTATCTCCTGGTGAATTATATCCTAGATTCTGTTTTCATAAGTTTGTTTATTCTAATTATTTCGTATTAGTGAGATTATACAATATTTGTCCCTTGATATCTGGCTAATTTCACTTAACATGATGTCTTCAAGGTTTGCTCCTATTGTCACTTGTATCAGAACTTCATTCCTTTTAATGCTTAATAATACTCCATTGTGTTTGTGTGTATATATATATATTCACCTTTTAGCCTGCTTTACCTTAGTCTTACCCAAATCAGCTTCATTCATATCTCTAACCAAAGTCTGATCATATTTTGTGTTTTCAACAATTGCTGCATGGTGTAATGCTGACTTTCATAGCTGTACAACTCTACCTCTGAGTCTCAGGTGTCAACATAAATATCTGAAGTTCTAGGGAACCACCAGATTATGCACAAAAAAGCTCAGAGCATCTCAGATTTAGAAATAATAGTTACAATCGGGAAGAAATGTGACTGCTGCAGGAGCTTACAGTCTAGGAAACTTATACCTTTATTACTTGTTAACCTATGCTCAGAAATTCAATTCTCAGATTTTGCACATTATACTTGTCCATTGTAGTGTGGCATTATAATATTTGTCTTTTTGTTTCTGGCTTACTTCATTCAACACTCAACATACCATCGTCCTCAAGTGTCATTCAACTGGTTGCATGTCTCAAGACTTCGTTCCTTCTTGTAGTCACTCAATACTCCATTGTATATATATGCCACAGGTCCCTGTTCCATTACTCAGTTAATGTAACTTTGGGCCACCTCTATCCATTCCATATCAATGAACATTGTTGCCATAAACACCAGTGTGCAAATATCCATTCATGTCCAGCTCTCAGTTCCTCCAAGTATACACCTAACTACGGGTTGCTGATCATATGGTGAACCTCCTGTGAAGCCACCACATGCCCTCCAGGTGGGGATTCACCATTCTGCTTTACTACCAACAGTGAATAGGCATATCTGTCTTTCCATATTTTCTCCAGCACTTTTATCTCTCTGTTAATTTTAAAATAGTTTTATTCATATAGCATACAATCCAATCTAGGTAGTAAATCAGTGTTCCCAGTATAATCACATAGTCATGCCTTCACCACTACAGTCTATATGAGGGCACTTCCATTTCTTCAGCAAAGAATACCATATCCCTCCCTGATATCCCCTGTTCATTGATATTTAGCTTCAGCATGTTTCCTTTGTTACATTCAATGGAAGCAAATTACATTACTGTTAACTATAGACCCTAGTTCCCATTGAATGTATTTTTCTCCATATACCATCCTATTTTCAGCACCTTGCAATGTTGACATTCATTTGTTCTTACTCATGTAAAAACATTCCTATTTTTGTACATTTAATGAATATCACTCTTCACTGTAGGAATTGCTAACTTATACCATCCCAGTCTTTATCTCTATCTTCTGGTGTCATACATTCCCCCAGCCCTCCTCCTTCAACCATACTCACACACAACTTCATTTAGTGTACTTACAATATTGTGCTACCATCAGATAGTGTTGTGCTATCTCTTTTTGGATATTTACAATCAGGCCTGTTGAACATTCTGTACTCATTCAGCATCAAATGCTCAATATCAACCCTCTTTCTATTTCCTGACAACCTGTGTTCTCAACTTTAATTCTCAAAGTTCATTCACTAATGTTAGTTCATACTAGTGAGACCATACAGCATAATGACCTCAAGGTTCATCCATTACATCCTTCATAAATTTATTCTGTCTTGCAGCTGCATAATATTCCATCATATGTATATCACAATTTATTTAGCCACTGTTCATTGACAGACATTTGGGCTGTTTCTGTCTCTTGGCAATCGTGAATAATGCCACTATAAACATCGATGTGCAAATCTCTGTGTGCTTGCCTTCAGCTCCTCTGAATACATACCTAGTAATGGGATTGCTGGATCATATAATGATTCTATACTTAGTTTCCTGAGGAACCATCAAATTGCCTTCCAGGATGGTTGCACCATTCCACATTCCACCAACAGAGAATGTGTGCCTCTTGTTCCTCTCCAGTATTTGCAGTTATTTTTTTGTTCTCTTGAAAATGGCCATTCTAGTACATGTAAGAGGATATCTTATTGTGGTTTTGATTTGCATTTCCCTAATAGCAAGTGAGGTTGAGCATCTTTTCCTATGTTTTTGAGCTATTTGTATTTCCTCTTCTGAGGTGTGTCTTTCCATGTCTTTGCCCATTTTTTAATTTGGTTGTTTGTCTTTTTGTCGTTGAATGATAGAATCTCTTTATATATTCTAGATATTAAACCCTTATCTTATATGTGGTTTCTAAATATTGTCTCTCACTATTTAGCTTGCCTTTTAACTTTCCTGAAAAGACTTTGATGCACAAAAGTATTCATTTTAAGGAGATCCCATTTATCTATTTATTTTTTTCATTGCTCACATTTTGGATGTAAGGTCTAGGAAACCATCTCCCATGACAAGATCTATAATATATTTCCCTACATTTTCTTCTAAAAATTTTATGGTCTGAATTAGAATAGTTTTATGGTCTCTTTTCATCTATTTTGAGTTAATCTTTGTATAAATTGTGAGATATGGATCTTCTTTCATTCTTTTGCATATGGATATTCTGTTCTCCAAGCACCATTTATTGAAGAGGCTGCTCTGTCCCAACTGAGTTGGCTTGTTGTCTTATCAAATTTCTGAACACTCACTTTGATTCCATTGGTCAGTATAACTATCTTTATGCCAGTACCATGCTGTTTTGACCACTATAACTTTGTAATATGCTTTAAAGTCAGGTAATTTGAGACATCCCACTTCATTTCTCTTTCTCAAGATATTTTAAAACTATTTTGGGCACTCTGGCCTTCCAAATAAATTTGGTTATTGTTTTGTTTTATTTCTGCAGAGTAAGTTGTTGGGATTTTAATTTGTATAGCATGGAATCTACAAATCAATTTGGGTGGAATTGACATCTTAACTGTATTTAGTCTTCCAATCCATAAACATGGTATGTGCTTTCATTTATTTATGTGTTCTTTGATTTCTTTTAGTAATTTTGTTTCATTTTCTGTGTCTAGGTCTTTTATGGCTTTGGTTAAATTTATTCCTAAATATTTTTATTTACAATAAAAGCTGTTGTTACCAAAAGCTGTTGTAAATTGAATATTTTTCTTGATTTGCGCACTAGTGTATTAAAATACTACTGATTTTTGGGCATTGCTCTTGTACTCTACCACTTTGCTGTACTTTTTTATTAGCTCTCATAGCTTTGCTGAAAATTTTTCAGGATTTTTGCTATGTAGTGTCATGTCATCTGCAAATGCTGAAATCTTCCTTTCTAGTTTGGATGCCTTTTATTTCTTTTCTTGTCTAATTTCTCCACCTAGAACTTCCAGCACAATGTTGAATAACAGTGGTAACAGTGGGCATCCTTGTCTTTTTCCTGAACTTAGAGGGAAAGCTGTCAGTTTTTCCCCATTGAGTATGATTTTAGCTGTGGGTTTTTCATGTATTTCCTTTATCATGTTGAGGAAGTTCCCTTTTATTCCTATTCTTTGAAGCATTTTCATCAAGAATCTATGTTGAATTTTGTCAGATGACTTTTCTGCGTCAATTGAAATGATCGTGTGTTTTTTATGTTTTGATTTATTGATGTTGTGTATTACATTAATTGATTTTCTTGTGTTGAACTAGCCTCGCATACCTGGAATAAATCCCACTTGGTCTTGGTGTATAATTTCAGTGTGCTGCTGGATTCAATTTGTGAGTATTTTGTTGATGATGTTTTGTATCTATATTCATTAAAAAGATTGGTCTCTAATTTTCTTTTCTTGTAGTATCTTTGTATGGCTTTGTTACTAGAGTTAATTTGGTCTCATATAATGAGCTAGGTAGCTTTCCCTCCTCTTCAATTTTTTTGAAGAGTTTGAGTAGGATTGGTAGTAATTCTGTCTTCAATGCTCTAGAATTCACATGTGAAGCCTTTTGCTCCTGAACTTTTCTTTTGGGGGAGCTTCTTGATGACTGATTCAATCTCTTGTGATCGGTTTGTTGAAGTTATCTATTTCTTCTTGAGTCAATATTTGTTGTTCATGCTTTTCTAGGAAATTTTCCATTTCACCTATGTTGTTTAGTTTTTTTTAGCATATAGTTGCTCATAGTATCCTCTCATTTTCATCTTTATTCCTGCAAAATCAATAGTTATGTACCCTCCCATTTCTGATTTTATTTATTTGCATCTTTTTTTCTCTATGTTTTTTTTTTTTTAGTCAGCCTTGCTAAGGGTCCATCATTTTTATTGATTTTCTCAGAGAACCAATTTCTTGTTTTAATTCTCTCTATTGTTTTCCTGTTCTCAATTTCATTTATTTCTGCTCTAATCTTCATTATATCTTTCCTTCTCTTTGCTTTGGGATAAGTTTGCTGTTACGTCTCTAGTTCCTCCAGGTTACAGTTACTTCCTCAATTTTTGCTCTTTTTCTTTCTTTCTTTCTTTCCTTTTTTTATCATAGGCATTTAGGGTTTTAAATTTTCCTCTCAGCATTGCCTTTGCTTCATCCCATAAATTTTGATGTGTTGTGTTTTCATTTTCATTTTCCTCAAGGTATTTACTGATTTCTCTAGTAATTTCTTCTTTCTCTAGTAATTTCTTCTTTGACCCACTGGTTGTTTAAGAGTGTATTGTTTAGTCTCCAGATATTTGTTCATTTTCCAGCCTTCCACCTGTTATTGATGTCCACCTTCATTCCATCATGATCCAAGAAAGTGTTTTGTATAATTTCAATCTTTTAAAATTTATTGACCCACGCTGTGGTTTATCCTGGAGAAGGATCCATGAGCACTTGAGAAAAATGTATATACTGCTGTTTTGGGGTATAATGTTTTATAAATGTCTGTTCATTACTGTATTATTCAAAAATCTCGACTTCCTTATTGTTCCTCTGCTTAGATGTTCTATCCATTGATGAGAGTGGTGTATTGAAGTCTCTGACTATATACAGGTGTCTACTTTTCCCTTCGGTGTTGTCAGTGCCTCATTGTTTTTGGGGGCATTCAGGTTCAGTGCTTAAATATTTATGATTGTTATGCCTTGATGAATTGTTCCTTTTATTAATACATAGTGTTCTTCTTTGTCTCTTTTAATTTTTTTACATTTGAAGTCTTCTTGTCAGATATTACTAGCCAATCCTGACTCTTTTCTGGTTGTTTGCATGAAATATCTTTTACAAACCATTAATTTTCAATCTATTTTTGTTTGGGTCTGAAAAAGAGTCTTGAGTCTCCTGGAGATAGCCTTTAGATGGATCATTCTGCCAATTTTTGTCTTTTGATTGGGAAGTTTATCCATTAACATTTAATGTAGTTCCTATAAAAGCAATACTTTCTTCTACCATTTTTTGGATTTTATATGTCACATCTTATTTTTTTTTCTCTTTTTACTCTTACGGATAGTCTTCACTTCACACTCTTCTCCAGACCTCTCTATCCTGTCATTTCCTATGTGCCTTGCTCCCTTTAGTATTTTTTGTAGAGCCTGTCTCTTTTTCACAAATGCTCTGAGTGACTGTTTGAAAATATTTTAAACTCTTCCTCATTTTTGAAGGACAATTTGTCCAGATACAGAATCCTTGGTTGTCTGTTTTTCTCTTTCAGTATCTTAACTATATCATACCAGTACCTTCTCACCTCCATGATTTCTGCTGAGAAATTCGTACATAGTCTTATCAAGCTTCCCTTGTATGTGATGGATTGCTTTTCTCGTGCTGTTTTTTTCTTTTTTTTTTGACATTTGACAATCTGTTTTGTAAGCATCTTGGAATAGGTCTATGGGGATGTATTCTGTTGGGTACAGTGTGTTCCTTGGATCTATAATTTTATGTCTTTCATAAGAGATGGGAAATTTTCAGTGATAATTATCCTTTCTGCCCTTTTCCCCTTTTCTTCTCCTTCTGAGATACCTATAACATATATATTCCTGTGCTTTTGGTAATCATTTAATTCCTTCATACACTGCTCATATTTTTCCATTCTTTTCCCTATGTGATATTTTGTGTGTCAGATTTCAGATATTCTGAAATTGTGCCTTTCATCCTGCCATTCGTTTTTTCAAGCTTTCAAGTTCTTCTTTATGACCACCCAATGTATCCTTTATATTCTTCATCTCTTTTAACATATATTCCCTCAACTCATTGATTTGATTTTTTGCCTTGATTTAGCAGGCTTGATTGAACATTTATTAGTTGTTTCGACTTCTGTTTCTCATTTGAAGTGTTAGTTTGTTTCTCTGACTGGGCCATATCTTTTTTTTCTTCCCCCTAATATGACTCGTCATTTTTTGTTGGTGTCTCAGCATCTGATTTCCTTGATTAGCTTATGCTGGAGGTTGTTTTCACTCTTTTACCTAGGGTTTTCTTTTTGGTTGGCTTTGTTCTCTATCTGCTCTTTGGCATTCAGTTCAACTTATTCTAGACCTCTAACATAGCCTCTGTTTAACTGATCAGAATTTTTCAGCTCTTGTTTTTCTGATTATTACCCTGTCTATATGGAACCTTTTATTGAAGAGGGTCTCCCCCAGTATAGTTGAACCCAATCAGATTTTCCCAGATAAGGCTGACTCAGGTCTCAGGAGCAGGGTGTAATCAGTATCAAATTACCCTGAATATGAGACCCAGCAAGTTGTCTGTCTTTCTTGTGGAGCCTCTAGATGTTGTGCTTTTCCTCTTCTGCCCAGCAGGTGGTGCTTGTCAGCCCATAGCTCCCCACTGGTGTAAAGTGCTGTGGTGCCTTTAATTCTCAGCCTGGCAGGGGCATGGTTGAGACAGATGTTGAGGTGGAAGGTAGGCTTAAGCTGTTTCTGAAGGAGGGCTGTCACCTTAGCTTTTCTTTTCGTGGGGAAAATAGCTTTAAGGAATATCTCCTTCACTTGATACTTTGTCTCTCAGTCCTATCTCAATTCTGCCCTTGCCTGGGTCAGTGCTGACAATTGAAAGTGCCTGAGGTTTTCTCTAATGAGCTACTTATACTTTAAAAAAAGAAAAAGAAAGAGAATGGAAAGAAATAAAAAAAAATCCCTTTTCATAGCCATTCTTCAACCTGAATCTTCGCCAGTCAAGAGCCAGAGTTGATATCTGACTCTACAAAGGGGCACAGCCCTTTTCCAGTATTCTGAGCTGAGCCAACTTCAAAAGGCTGTTTTTTTTTTCTCTTTGTCAGTGACGTCTTCTCACTGCTGGAGAGACTGCAGGCAGAGAGGTCTTTCCTGACTTATCTGGGTTTATCTGTACTTCGAACTTGTATTCAGCCATCCCCATTTGCTAATTACAGCCACAATTGGAGCATGGTTGAACTAACTTCTCTTACTTCTACTAGAGAACTTCTTTTTCCCACTGGGAAGTGTCTCCAGCAGCCTGTCTCCCAGTGGGGGAGGGGCACTTTACTTACAGTTCTGTGCTGAGATCTGAGCCCTTCCACCCTCTCCAGACTGGTGTATGGCATGTGTCCGGCCACTAGTGTTCCCAAAACAGATTTTCCAGACAGTTCCTGGCTCTTTACTACCTGCTCTTGAGGGCTAACTAAATTTCACACCTTCCTATACCGCCCTTCATTGAGTTTTAACAAAATGAGTATTGTTTTGTTCATTTAAAAAATAAACAAAGCTGAACTAAGACTTTTTCAAAAGTAAAAAATATGGATGGGCAGAGAAAGTTCTTTGATTCTACAAAGTATTAGAAAAATATATTGGAAGGCTTCAGTTATAGCATGCAACAATTTCTAGGTGTCAATTCTTTCATCTATTTGACAGAGTGTCTCAAGAGACATAGTTCTTCAGCAGCCAGTAGAGAAAGTTGTTAAGATGTGGCAGACATCATATCCTTGCTTGCTTTACATTTATTTTTATTTACAATGAAAGCAAATATTATTATATAGTTCACCACTTAAGGAAATAATTTATTTGTAATGAATGATTTATTGTCATCTCTGCCTTAATTATTTTTTAAGAATGTTAAAATTAAATTATTCCAAACCCAGTTTTAGGGTCCTAGCAAAATGACAAAACTTTTATTCCAGTGGTACCTAAGGGATACAAATGTGACCAAAATATACAGTATTGTGTTTGATGCCAAGTTTATTATTAATATTCGTTCACCAAAGCTGTTTGCTTAGAGAGTTAATGAAAGGAGAGAGCCAAAACATAGCTGGACACCCTGGGGTACAGAATTTGGAATAAGGAAGACATAAGGGATTTTTATCTACTTGGAGTAATATTTTATCTTTTAGTTCAAACTTGTTTGGTTGCAAGGAACAGAAATCTCTTGAAGGTAGTGAAAACAGCAGGACTTCTTTTCCATTTTCTTAATCTATACACACTCCCTAGATTATTTCTTTCAGTCTCATGATTTTAAATACCTCTGGTAATGTCTTCTAATTTGGGTCATAATTCCAGACCCCTTCCCTGGAATCCATGTTCATATATCCAGCTACCTTCTCCACTTCTCCACTTGATATCTGTTATGGACTGAGTTGTATATTCCAGTTTGGACATATTTTTGGTCTTGGTCTGCATATGAGTGAATGTGAATCCATTATAAATACAATCTCTTTAGGATGTTATTCCAGTTAAGGTGTTGCCAAACCATCAGGATGGGTTTTAATCCAGACTACCAGAGTCCTTTATAAGCAGACTGAATTTCAGAGAAAATTGTTGATTCTAGAGAATCAAGAAGCTGGAAGTCAAGAGAACCCAGAAGAAAAAGGGGAAGATGCTGCTATGTGCATTACTATGTGATAGAAAAGCCTCGGTCCTCCAAAGATTTCCAGCCAACCAGGATATACCAACCCCAAAAGAAAGGAGACCTCATCTCTGACCCCATGAGTCAATAAATTTCTGCTATGAAGCCCACCCATTGTATGGTGCTTGTTTTAGCAGCTGGGGAACCAAAACAGTGTCTAACAACCATATCAAAACTAGCATATCAAACCGAACCTCTATTTCCCCTAGCAAACCTGCTCCCACTGTGTTCTTTCTTAATTCAATGAATGCTCCCTCCATTATTCCATTTGACCAGGCTAAAAGCCCTGGGGAATATATCCTTCAAATGGTTTCCCATCTGAATAAAAAGTCAGTCTTAAGAATTGTCTTGAAAATTGTGTAATATCTGATCTTATTTATTCCTTATTTTATTGGTTTTTCTCTGATCACCTTTTATAAAATTATAATCAAATCCAATTACCAGGCCTTCCTATCCCTATTACCTGTCTTTATTTACTGCTATATTTATAGGTATATATATAAAGACAAATGAGGAGGTGCACGGGTGGTTCAGTGGTAGAATGCTTGCCTTCTAAACAGGAGACCTGGGTTCGATTCCCAGACCATGCACCATCTTCCCCCCAAAAATGAACAAGTAAGTATAGACATATATATTTATGGAAACAAATGGACAGGGATGCAAGGGTAGTTCAGTGGTAGAATCCTCAACTGCCTTGTGGGAGACCTGGGTTTGATTCCTGGCCCAAGCACTTCCTAAACAAACAAACAAGGAGACAATCAAACAAACCAACCAAATAAAAATCCAACAAATGCTGCTGCAATAACGGGATACTCACATGGAAAAAGAATGAAATGTGACCCCGCCATATAGCATACAAAAAACAAAAGCTAAAAAACCAAAAGGACAAGCATGTATGTTTATAAAAACATTAAAATGTAACTACATATTTATAAAACAAGTTAAATGTAAAGATATATTTATAAAAAACAAATTAAAATATAAATATAAATACTTATTAAGAACAAATGAACAAATATTTGTATATATTCATTTATTTATCGTCTGTCTTCCCTTTCCTACCCATTAGGATGTAAGCTCTGAGGGCAAGGACTTTATTTTGTTAATTTCTCTGTTTCCAGCTGATAGAACAGTACATGGCATAAAGTAGGAACTCAGTATTTATTTGTAAAATGAATAAATGATTTGAAGCATAGAAAGTTGTATCAAAACAGCAAAGCACAGAGAGTTCAGCTGGGTAGAACTAGAAGTGGTGAGTCATAAGGAAACAGGCTTGGCATCACTTTTTCTCTTGGTCACCTTTCCCCTCTGTGCCATGGGACTCCTTCCTACTCATGTCGCACGCCCAGTTCCCCTGCCAAAGCATCGGGTGCTCATAGCAGCTCCAGCTCTCAATCTAAATGACTCTCCGTCAAGTCTATGTAGAAACAGATCTGGGAAATCACTATCAGAGAATGGTTTGGCTTCTTTCTGACTGGGAGTCCAAACCTTAGCTGATTGGTTTTATCCAGGAACACTGGCTACACACTTGATGACACCAGTTCATTCCTTGAGCAAATGCAATAGGTCGGAAGGTAGCCAGAGAAGGGGGCTTGGACTGAGCTGCTTTTCTCCGTAACTACTTCAGAACTCTTTAAAATTATAGGCATTATCTGCTTCTTTTACTTCACAAGGAAGTCCATGTTCCATTAATTGATTTTTCTTTTTTTTTGAGGGGAAAGTGCATGGGCCGGGAACTCCATTAATTCATTTAACAATGTTTAGGCATCTGTTATGTACAGATACTGCTCTAGGCGCTGGTGATCCAGCAGAAAGAAAGACCAACCCTGTTTCCTTTATCCCTCCTTTCCAAGGAGTGCCGTAGCATTCTATTCTTGTCCCTCTCAACCATTTTCACACCAATTACTTGTTTTATTTTGTGCTTTTTCGACAAATGGCGTAAAATTGCAGTCATCTGATCAGTTTCTGGTATGATACAAATCTCCCTGATTTGCTTAATGTGCATGGACAAAGACTGATCCATATATGCAAATCTGCCATAAAATATCTTAATGACCTGAATTGCCGACCACACCACATATTTTTACAAAGGACACACAATGCTATTCTAATTCAAATCACTGTCTGAATCGCCTGTAGACATTTGTTTTCACTTACTTGCTCTATTTTTGTGCTTCTTTAGACCACAGGTATGTGATGATTGTTTGTTATTCTAAAATCACTTTTATTTTACTTTTTAAAATTCTGTATTTATCTCTAGTTAGTCTTAGCTAATGCCAGAGTACTGTTGACTGTAGCTGTTGCTGAAATTTCCTTTGGTATTACTTATTTATAGTTTTCTTAATAAAAACCTATTATTGTAAATAGGAATTTAAAATGCTTGGTGCATATGTGAACGTTTGTATGTTTTTTTATGGTATGCACAGCTTTAGAATGAGATGCTTAAATGAAATTGTGATGACCCATTGGATTATTGAATTAAAGGGTAGAGCTAAATTCATGGAAAATTTCTCCAGATTAAGAATTTCTAGGGATTTAATATATCTTGAATTTATTTTGTTTTTATGCTTGTTTTTTTAAATTTAAAATATTTCAAACATATAGAAAACTACCATAGAGCAACATAATCACATGCAACAAATGCTAAGATTTTATTATATGGTCATCAGACTCATAGTTTTGGTATATTTAACGTCCCCTATCAAGTGAATGATACATTTTCCGTTTTGTTTTCAATTTTTGCGTGAATATGTGTTTACTCTGATATTAATACTTTTAAACCAATTTTTCTCTTGTTATTTGTATGATACATAATTTCCATCCTTTTATCTCAATGTTTCTGTGCCATTATCTTTAAGATAAATTTATTGTAAGAGTATATAGCTCAATTAGTAATTTAATATTCAGGCATATCTTGAGATATCGCGGGTGCAGTTCCAGAACATTGCAATAAAGCAAATATTGCAATAAAGTGAATCAACCCAATTTTTTGGTTCCTCAGTGCATTTAAAAGTTATGCTTACACTATACTATTGTCTATGATGTATGTGATAACATAGTCTAAAAATCAATGTTCATACCTTCATTAAAATATGATGCAGAGATGCAAAGTGCGCATATGATGTGGGAAAAATGGCACCAATAGGCTTGCTTCATGCAGGGTTTCCACAAGCCTTCAATTCATAAAAAATGCAGCATCTGAGATGCACAATAAAGTAACATGCAATAAAACAAAATATGCCTGCAATCTGAGAATCTTTGTCTTTTAAAAGGCAAAGTTGGATGTACATTTCTTGAGGTAAGTTGTATTTTTGAACATCTTAATTTGTGATTTCTATCAACCCACTCTTTTTTGCTCTTATTTAATTAATACTGATGTGTAATTCACATAAAATGTACCCATTTTGGTGCACAGTTGTCTTAGTTTCCCAGCCACTAAAATGAATATGAATTTGGCTTAACAACAGGAATTTATTGGCTTAGGGTTTCAGAACCTAGAAGACTTGCTTCCTGCTAGTAACCTCTTGCTGGCCAGCAATCTTTGGCACTTCTTGGCTTTTCCGTCACGTGCCAGTGCAGGTGGTGGAATTTATTCTTTCTCTTCTGGGCTCCGTTGACTTCCGGCCTCTAGCTGCTCCCATGTCTTTTCTCTGTGTCCGATTTCCTTTGCTTGAAAGGACTTCAACCATATTGGGCTCGACATACCCTCTTTCAGTTTGGGCACACCTTAAACTAATAACTTTTCAGAAAAAGGTCCTAATTTCAAATGGGTTCCCACCCATAGGAGCAGGGTTTGGGACCTAACCATAGCTTTTATGGGGGACATGAAACAATCCCCAGCGTGTACTGTGAGTCTTGACAAATGCATAAGGACTTGAAACCACCAATACAGTAAAATACAGAGCAGCTCCTTCACACTTTCCTTGCTTTGTCATTACCCCTTACACTATGTACCTGCCAACCCCTGGCAATTTTTTTTTCCGTCCATACAGTTTTATCTTTCCTCAAGGGTTGTATAAATGGAATCATACAGTATGTAGTCTTATGAATCTGATTTTCAGTTAGCATAATATATCTGAGATTATTCATGTTGTATAAATCACTAGTTAATTCCCTTTATTTTTGAGTAGCATTTCACTGTTGCACTGTGTCACAGTGTATTTATCCATTTACCAATTAGAGAATATTTAGGCTGTTTCCAGGTTTGTGATTATGAATAAAGATACTGTAAACATTCATGTGCATATGTTTATATAAATAAATGTTTTCAATTGACTCGAGGAAATACCTAGGAGTGGGATTGCTTTGTTTCATGGTAAGTGAAAATCATTCCGAATTTTCTAAGCATTCCTTTTAATTTACATTTTATTTAAAATAATTATATGTACAATTTATTAAAAATAATTATATCTTCTGAGGATAAAAAGATAATACAGAGATATAAAAAGATATAATATGTCAAAAAGATAATACAGAGAGGTCCTGTGTATCCTTTGCCCAGTTTTTCCTATTGGCTACATCTAAGTAACCATACAATATTAAAGCCGGGGCATTGGTGTCTGGGGAGAGCTATCTTCATACAATGAATTGGGAAATATTTTTTTCTTTTCTGTTTTCTGGAAAGATTGTGCAGAACTGGTATCAATTCTTCTTTTAATGTTTGGTAGAAACATTCTGTGAAACCATCCAGAGATTTCTTTCTCAGGAAATTTTAATTAGGAATTCATTTCCTTAAAAATATAGGCCTATTCAAATTATCCATCTTACCTTGGGTGAGTTGTGGTATTTTCTCTTTTTTTTATAAGGAAGTGGTTGATTTAATCTAATTTGTTGAATTTATGTGTTTAGACTTGTTTACAATATTCCTTTATTATAATTTTAATATTTGAAGCATCTGTAGTGCTATCCTGTATTCTGAATTGGTGTAATATGTGCATTGTTTTTTTCTTTTTGGCCACTCTTGATAGAGGCTTGCCAATTTTATCAAAATTATCAAACGTGCAGAATTTGTTGTAGTGGTTTTGTCTTGTTTTGCTCCTTGTGATTTCATTGGTATTTGCTCTTCTCTTTATTATTTTCTTCTTTCCACTTGCTTTTTTTTTTTTTTTTTTTCTTTTTTCCAGTGTCATGAGGTAGGAACTTAGATTATTGATTCATACTTTTCCTCTTTTGCTAATCGAAACGTTTAGTGCTATAAATATCTCTCTTGGCACTGCTTTAGCTATATCCCATACAGTTTTCTTATGTTATATTTTCATTTTCAGTTCAATGCATGTTTTTATTTCCCTTGAGACTGCCTCTTAGACCCATGGATTATCTAGAAATGTGTTTTTTAGTTTTCAAGTGTTTGGAGATATTCTTGCTATTTTTCTGTTATTGATTTCTAGTTTTATTCCCTCATGGTTAGAGGGTATACTGTATGGTTTCAATTATTTTTAACATGCAAAGATGGGTTTTATGATACAGTGTACAGTCTATCTTGATGACTGTTCCATAGGCACCTAGAAATATGTGCAATCTGCTGTTCAGTAAAGTGTTATATAAGTATCAATTGTTGATGGTATGGTTTCGTTGTATATTCTTGGTAATTTTCTATCTAGGTATTTTATCAATTGTTGAATTAGAGCACTTAATTATGTAATTATCGATTTCTCCTTTGTTTTACAAAGGTTTTGAGGCATGTATTTTACAATTCTGTTGTTTTATGCATACACATTTAAATTTGCTATGTTTTCTTTTTGGTGTAACCGTTTTATTGTTATGTAATGTCTCTTGTTTCAATTAACATCTAATTTCTTAATACTGAAGATTTTTACATCTTGGCTTTTGAGGGATACAGCCTGTAAATGAATTGTGTTAGTTTTTTTATTTTAGTATCAGGCTAATACTCGCCTCATGAAATGATCTTACCTGCTGCATTTTGTTAAAGAATTTTATTAGAGTTTGTCTTATTTATTTGTATTTATTTATTTATTTGATCTGATTCACCACCGATGCTTTCTAGGCCTGGCTTTTTCTTCTCCTTGTTGGAAAGTTTAATTACAAATGCAATTTATTTAGTAGACTTTGGGCTATTTGGTATATTTCTTACTGACTGAGCTTTGGAAATTTCTGTCTTTCAGTGAATTTGTCCGTTTCATACAAATTGTGTAATTTATAGATGTAATCTTTTTCATAATGCTCTCATATTTTATTGTCTATAGGAATGCTGCTTTTATTCCCAATGTTGATAATTTAGGTCTTATTTTTTTACTTGGTCTGTTTGATTAGAGGTTTATCTGTGTTATAAATCATTTCAAATAAGCTCCTTTTGGTTTTATTGATAATTTTAATTGCTTTCCTTATTTCTATAATATTTGATTCCCATCTTAGTTTTGCAATTTCTATCCTTTTTCTTGCTGTGAGTCTAATTTTCTTTTTTTATAATATCTTGTGATCAAAGGTTAGTTATTGTCTTGAGACCTTTCTTCTTTAATCCTATAAGAATTTAATGCTATAAATTTCCCCCTAAGTAACAGCTTATTTGCAACACAAATTTTGATATGTTGTATTTTCATTTTCATTCAACTCAAACAATTCTCTAGTTTCACTTTTGGTTGATATGCTATTGAAAAGCTTGTGTATAAGTTCAAAATCTGTCCCTAACTTTAGCTTGAGTGGTCAATGACATCACTTCAGCCTTGAAAGCCATTTTAGGTCGGCCTCATCTAACTGTTCAGTGATGTTATAATGACAGGATTTCCCTAGATTTCCTCCTTAAAGACAGAATTAAAGTCTGTGATCACTGATACAGTCTGCTGTACTTTTGATTATTGCCCTTTCTCAAGTGGAAAGGTCAATGCAAAAACTTAAAATGAAATCCACTTGGTTTTCTAAGCTCTACTGTGCTGGTTTATGGTATTTGTGGAGACTTTTCCAGTGGTTCAGGTAAAAAGTGATGGTGTCTTGGAGTATGATATTGACAGTAAATATGAAATTCTTTTACAGAAAAAGTATTTTAGAATTAAAAATTTTAGGAATTGTTCATGGGCTTGATATACACACGAAGGGGTTGTACTGTCATGTATGACCCAAACTGATTATGGCTCAGGTCAAAAACATATTGATCTATGGTTGGAGGTGCCATTATCAGATTAGGTAAGCAAAATTAATTTGGATAATTTCAAGAGATTCTGATTTTAACTTTCAACAGGCTGAGTTTGAGTTGCCTTTAGACTTGAGAACCACGAAGCCAAAAGTAAGTCTTGTGGTAAATCTACTATCAAAGGGGCAGGGGATTATACTCTTCAAATGGAATGACATGTAAATATAATTAATCAATGATTTAATCTACTAGGATCCAACAAAAATATTTTCTAAGTAATCATATGTAGACATCAGAGAAATGGTATGTATATTTGTGATTTGCTATGAATCATTAAGAGTGAATGATATGTCCTAAATTGAACATAATAAATTTGGAAGAAAACAAGTGTTGGGAATTCCAGCATCTAATGGTCAAAGAAACTGGGCCGACAAATGAATATAGCAATTGTAGGCAAAGATGTGGGACAAAAAGCAGGAAGATTTATCACCAAAACCAAGGACAGGGACTGAATATTTCAATAATGGCATGAGAATAAATACAAAAGGCAATAGTTTTGAGCCCTGCCCTGATACAGCTGCAGAATGAGGTACTGCAGATCTCTGTGCTCCACAGAAGTTTTGACAAAAAACAAGAACTAGCAGAAACATCTTTCCCAACACTCCAGAAAACAGTTAAAAAACTGCAGTAATTGGGTAAATGTTAAAGAAAGAAAGAAAAAAAAAAAACAACTTAAAATCAATAGGATCTTGTGGTGCAATGGCTGGCCCCTCCCTCACCCCTCACCAGCTCGGAAAGGAACTAGCCTGTGCTCTCAGTGCAGTCCTTGTCCTAGCTATGACTAATAACCCTTGTGCATTATGATGTTAGATTCTGATGTCAAATTGGTCAAGTGATGATACCCATTTGTCTCATCAGGCAAGCATTGGCCTGACAATTGCTGCAAGGATATTCATAGCTGATTAATAAATCAGAGACGGATTTATCAATAGTCAGTTGGTTGTGTTATGGCTGATTACATCTGCTGTTAACTAAGGTGTCTCCCACCAATGAGATAACCCAGTCAGATCAAGAATTTTAAAGGAAAAAGAGAAACTCTTTCACTGCTTCTTCAGCTAGCGAGACTCTCCTGTGGAGTTTGTCCAGACCCTTCATCAAAGCTGCCAGCTTTATAGCCTGCCCTGTGGATTTTGGACTCTTCCATTCTTCCCACAGTTGCATGAGCCACTTTTATAAATATCATAATTACAAATATCTGCTGTTGATTCTGTTTCTCTAGAGAACCCTGGCTACTACAGCTTGGTACTAGGAGTGGTTCTTGAGAAACAGAAACTTAAAAATGGGTTTTTACAATTGGTTTTCTACTCTGATTAGACTCAGAGACCCTATTGACTCTGTTACCAATAATAAGGCACTGTCCATGGGGTAAGTTGGCAAGAGGGATATACAAAATATTACCATTAGATTCTGCTAATTGAACACTTATATGAGGCAAGGCTCTGGTGAGAGTATTTTTGACACCTTTATGGAGTTTTGTGGAATTAAAAGGCATAATGATGTCAGCTGGTTGTTATTAGCTACACTGGATACAGTGATGAGGGAAAAAGATGAGCTGAAGGCATAAAATTTGCAACTTAAACACCGTATGAATGATGTAAAAGTTACCATGTTTGCCCTAAAAGACAATCTTGTTTCCTGTCATCACGGTCTTGAGCTATCTGAAAACCAGACACAGAGTTTCACTTTGTGAGTAGCAGATTTAGAAGTAAACTAAAATCTCAACCTTGCAGTATGTCTGCAGTTAAAGTAAGGGCTTTGAATGGAAACTAATGGTATCCTGAAACATGGGATGGGGATATATGGCTTGAGAATGATGGAGATGAGGGGATAGAATCCCTGGAATCTGCTGAGTCTTTACTATGTGTACCTGTAATGGACTTCCCTGAGAAAAGAGCCTCCTGATCTCTAACCTGCCTTGAGAAAAAAGCTCCCCAGACTCCAGGCTGGCCAAGAGAGTCTGCCATCCAACCTCCACGTAATGAAATAAACCTTTCATTGCCTGCTAACCCTGAAACCACCTCCTCCAGAAAAACAGCCCTCACTCCTCTGTCTGGAGTGACTAATTCTATTTCACCAGATGAAACTGCAATGGAATGCCCTAAGGTAGCTAGTGGAAAAGATACTTCTATTTCTTTTCATGACCTTCCCCCACCACTCATCTTTTCTTCAAAACCTATAACTAGACTAAAGTCCCAACAGGCCCAAAAGGTGATGTAAAAAGTGTGACCCATGAGGATGTACACTATACTCCGAAAAACCTGCATGAATTTTTCAATCTGTATAGACAGAAATCAGGGGAATATATATGGGAATGGATATTAAGGGTGTGGGATAATGGTGGAAAGAATATAAAGTTGGATCAAGCTGAATTTATTGATATGGGCCCACTAAGCAGAGATTCTGCATTCAATGTTGTAGCTCAAGAGGTTAGAAAGGGCATTAACAGTTTGTTTCAAGTGGATAAGATGAACTGTACTATTTGATACAAGTCATCCTTTTTCCTCGGCCATTCCTGCCATTGCTCAAAGGGCTCATGAATAAAGTGGTCATGGTGGTTTGGATGGAGGTTACACATAGGCTCGGCAACATGGACTTCCACTCACCAAAGCCGACCTGGCTGTGACCACTGCTGAGTGCCCAATCTGTCAGCAGAGACCCATAGTAAGTCCCCAATATGGTGCCATTCCCTGAGGTGATCAGCTAACCACCTGGTGGCAGATTGATTACACTGGACCACTTCTATCATGGAAGGGTGATGATTTGTTCTAACTGGAATAGACACATACTCTGGATATGAGTTTTCCTTCCTTGCATGCAATGGCTCCACAAAAAATTACCATTTGGGGGCTTATAGAATACCATATCCACTGTCATAGTATTCTACACAGCATTGCTTCTGATCCAGGAACCCACTTCACAGCAAATGAAGTGTGGGAATGGGCACATGCCCATGGAATTCTCGGGCCTTTCCATGTTCCCCATCATCCAAAGGCAGCTGGATTGATAGAATAGTGGAATGGCCTTTAGAAGACCCAATTACAATGCCAACTAGGTGCCAATACCTTGCAGGGCTGGGTTATTGTTCTCCAGGAGGTTGTGTGTACTCTGAGCCAGTATCCATTCAGTGCTCTTGTTTCTCCCATAGCCAGGATTCACGGGTCCAGGAATTAAGCGGTGGAAATTGGAGTGGCACTACTCACTATCACCTGTAATGATCCACTAGGAAACTTTTTGCTTCCTGTCCCTGAAACCTTAAGCTCTAGTGGTCTACAGTTCTTGGCTCCAAAAGGAGGAATGTTACTACCAGGAGACCAACAGTGATTCCATTGAAACTACGACAGCCACCTGACTATTTTGTACTTCTCATGCCACTGCATCAACAGCCATGAAAAGGGATTACTGTTCTGTCTGGAGTGATTGATCCTGACTATCAAGGGGAAATAGGACTACATCTACACAATGGAGGTAAAGAAGAGTTTTCCTGGAATACAAAAGATCCCCAAAATCATCTCTTAGTACTGCCATACCCTGTGATTAAAGTCAATGGAAAACTGCAAAAACCCAATACATGTGGGACTATCAATGACCCTGAAACTTCAGGAATGAAGGTTAGGGTCACTGCACCTGGCAAAGACCCATAGCCAGCTGAAGTGCTTGCTGAGAGTAAAGGGAACATGGAATGAGCCATAGACGGAGGTGGTGATAAATATGAACTACAACCACATGGTCAGTTACATAAATGAGGACTGTGATTGTATGAATACTTCTCCCTGTTTTGTTATGAATATTGTTAGGTGAAACATATATCTGTTTTTGTGTTCTCTTTAGAAATTAAGCATTTTTCAGGGTGATGTTGGTCTGACCACTGCTGCAAAGATATTTCATGGCTGTTTGATAAATTCGAAGGCTGGTGTATTAAGTCATCAGTCAGTTGATTGCATCTGTGGCTGATTACATCTGCCATCAACTAAGACTTGTCTCCCACCAACAAGGTAAGCCAATCAGCAGTAGACATTTAAGGGTGATTATCCTTGTTCATTGCAAATACACATGGAGGAATTATATATTCAATGAGTATTACATGGGCAGTCTGCTTTCAGGAGCTAAGAAGGTGGATGGATAGATAGATAGAAAGTTGGATGAGTGGATGATGTATTTGTCAGGGTTTTCTAGAGTAACAGAACCAACAGGAAATATCTGTAAATGTGAGATTTATAAAGATGTCTCATGCAACCATGGGAATGGAAGAGTCCAAAATCCATAGGGCAGGCTGTGAAGATGGCAGCTCAGATGAAGCATCTGGATGAACTGCACAAGAGGCTTGATGGCTGAAGAGGCAGTAAAAAAGTCCCTTCTTCATCAAAAGTCTTCAGGTGACTGTATTATCTCCTTTGTGGGAGACATACCCTAGGTGATGGCAGATGTAAGCAGCCATAGCTGTAGTCAACTGACTGATGATTTGATGTGCCAACTGCTGCAGCAACAGTTAGGCATTGCTTGTCTGACCAGACAACTGGGCATCATTATTTGGCCAAATTGGCACAAGAACCTAACCATCACAGATGAATGTGTAGATGGGTAGATGATGGTTGGATAGATGGAATGGTGTGGAAGGGATGGCAAAATATTGAAGTTGATGGATCTGGGTTTCTGGGCAGGCAGGCTATGTTAAAATTCTACTGTATGATGATTTTATTATTTTTGTAAGTTTCCTGTAAGTTTGAAATTATTTCAAAAGATTAAGAAAAAAAAAGAACCAATATTCCTGAATGTGTTTGAGCATAAAAATATGATAAAGTCTAAAATAGGATTATCAGATTATGTGACTGATATATCATAATTACTCCCCACTATCCAGCATTTACTTATCTGTGGATAAAGCATTTGTACTCAGAGTGTTTTACTGCCACCTTTGGTATTTTAAAAAGATGATTCTATATATCTTACATAACTGCTATGTTGGATTTATGTAATTTAGGTGTTTTTACCTGGTTGATAGATATTGGAAAGTAGAAATTTCAATTGTCCTCAAAGTGAAAGTGTTCAGGTAATTCAGGGATATTTATAATGCTTACTGGTCCCAAGAACCCCCTAGAAGAGGATAAAAGGGATTAGAAATTCTTTCTACCATAATAAAAAGAAGCTAAAATTTAAGAGGATTAAAAAAGATATTAGAGTAATATAGAGAAAATATCATCTTTTCATAGTGATTAATGAGATCCTTCATAACTTCTTGGATTGGAACACCATCATGGGTTTACATGAAATCCTCATCTTTTCCCTTGGATTGAAATTTCAGGAGCCTTTGATCTGGGAGACTAGACTCTATTATGATAGCATTCATTCCAGGGCAACCTTCGGTGTTTTTGCATGTTTAAAAACACAAAGCTTGGACTAATCTCCATTGTTCCCAGTCACTTTTCCACTGTGTATAAGCCAGAAGTTGACTTTGTCTGAAATGAGACAGATTTACTGATCCTTGGGTTCGCCTCTGATATTCCAGTAATTAAAAACTATGTGCACTTTAAGACTGAACTCTACCAATGAACAACTTGTTCCTATACCATTCACACCATTTCCTCTACGACCATTGTAGGATCAGGTTTTTACAAGAGATCATATGTCCAAGAAGCCCCTGAGGAAATGATTTCCAAGATATCCATGCAGAGTCCTACAGTTATGCATTGCACACGCACCCAATTTAAGTGTGAATCATTCACATTGTAGACATAGATATTCATTATGACATTTTTTCTGGCTGATGGCCATAAAGTATCATTTTAACAAAATCTATACATTATGAAAATTTTCCTAGAGATAGAAGTAAATTATCTCGAGGTAGGAAGGCTTTTTGGTAATTTTTACAAATGTGCCCTAAGAGCCACTGATGACTCTGATGATATCCAGATGACTCAGGGGCCCATGATGGTGAAATAGTGCCCCCATCCACCTGGCCAACAGATTTTTTTTTTTCCCAAGAAATCATTTTGGCTTTAAAGCCTACCTAGCAATCACATTTCTATCTAAAATTTTCTCTTATGCACATCCTGAAAATACCACCCAACACTTAGTGGACTGATGACAAGAAAAATTCGAGGAAAAAATACCTCAATTGTCATAACCTTAGGCATATCTCACTATACTTTGCTTCCTTGCTCATCATTAGAAGAAAAATTTTTCCCTTGGAGTGGAAAATGAATAATGGAGGCCCATTTGAATGACAGGCTTCCAGCTCTGCAAAACTAAAATTTACTGACCTAAACCAAATGACTTGTACCAGTGGCTGGGGAAGGGGTGATGAAACAAAAAGTTACTTCATCCATTTCGCTTTCTCCTTCTTGACTACACTTTAAAAGTCTGATACTGGACCGATATTAGACATTCAATAGTGTGAAAAGATGTGTAGTTTGGATGACTGCTATACTAAAGAATCCATAACTAACATCTTACTGTCACTTATATTTTATCATTTTGGTTGACAGTAATATAGATGAGGTTTAATTAGAAATATTAGGGATTATTACATACAAAATATTATAAAAATTATATCATGAAAATATCTCAGGTCTATGAGTTCAGAGCAAGTAATTGCAAATATGATACATATTTGAAATCCAGAGAGCTTTAACAGATATCTTTGTCTCCTGCAGTTGTAGGGAAGACTGTGCTTGTAAAGTAAGCCAGATCATACTGTGTTAGTGACTCAGTTACATAAAAGGCTCCTTTTGAGGCTTTCCATGTTTCCTTTGTTAAACTCAAGCTTCTCATAAGGAAAATGGGACCCTGAAACTTAGGGCTGGAATACTTATGGAAGTAAATTCAAACAATAGTAATCTCAAAGTTTCTTTTAGGTCTCTGGATGGCAGATGTAGCTCCCTACCCTTGCCTGGAGATTGTGTCATGATCTTATTTAAATTAGTGTCTAGCAAGATGATGCTTGTTTTCCTTGAGACCCATTCTCATTTCTCCTCCTGCCTCTAGGTCTCATTACAGCCCAAGCAGAAAAGATCAAACCTGGGTCTTCAAATTCAATAGGAGCTGGGGAAATACATGTGGGAGTGGATCTTGAAGGAGAGATACTGAAGGCAGGGAAAAGGAAGTTTCTTATACAAACTTGGTTGCTTAAAATAACACAAATGTTTTATCTTACAGTTCTGTAGTTCAGAAGTCTATAATGTGTCATCAGGGCTGTGTCCCTTCTAGGGGAAAATCCATTTCCTTCTCTGGCTTCTAGAGGCCACTCACATTCCTTGGTTTGTGATCCCTTCCTCACATCACTCCAACCTCTTCTTTCATCATCACATCTCCTACTTTTACTTTGATCATTTTGCCTCATTCTTAAAACAACACTTGTGATTATATCAAGCTCAACCAGATAATCCAAGATAACCTCTCCATCTCAATCTCCTTAACTTAATTATGTCTGCAAAGTCCCTTTTACCACATGAAGTGGCATATCACATGTTTGAAGGACTAGGGCATGGGCATCTTGAGGAGTCCTTATTCTGTCTAGCACATTAGAATAGAATTATCAACATGGGGACATGCATCATAACCTAGGATTCAATGTTTTTGTAAGTACACTTGTAACTCACCCTAATTGAGCATACCATAAGCAGCAGTCAAGTTCACTTCTAGGAACACTGTGATCTATTAGCTAGCACTTACTATGTCCTACATGAAGAACCAGAGAAGATTCCCTTCACTAATGCATTGAGAAAGTCACCAGTGACATGGGTACTGACATTTTTTGAGAATCTCAGTAGGAACTCTTCTCTATAGGTCAATGATGAGACTGAAGGATGCTCTTTGTGCAAATGAGTTTATAAAATCAGTGGGAATCAGTGGATCCCAGAATGACACTGACCAAATACAAGCATGTGTGCATCAGAGGCAGTGTGATTATAATGACCACAGTAGGAATCAAGGCTGGAGTGACAGTTGATGTGCTCTAACCTGCATGGATCATTGGATTTAACTAAGAGGTCACATTGTTCCTGGAAGTGAGATAGCTGGACACCTAATTAGGCTATTTCTCAGTTTATATAATCATAAAAAAATTAAGAATTGAGTAATAGAAAATTTACAGAAGATTCCAGAGTAGAAAAATCAGGATTCTCCACTTAAATTCCAGATATACTCCATGTGCTGGTTTGAAAGGATTTATGTACCCTAGAAAAGTCATGTTTTAATCCTAATCAATCTTGTGGGAGTGACCATTTCTTCTAATCCCTATTCAGTACTATAGGTTGGAAACTTGATCAGGTTATCTCCACGGATATGTGACTCAATCAGTTTTAAACTTGATTAGATTAAACTTGATTAGATGGAGATGTGTCTCCACCCATTCTATGTAGGTCTTGATTAGTTTCCTGGAATCCTATAAAAGAAGAGACATTTTGGAGAGAGTCTCTTTTGAGAACTAGGAGAGAGCCACAGAACCATGATAGAAGAATGAGGGAACCATAGAGTTCACCAGCCAGTGACCTTTGGAGATTTAAAAGGAAAATGCCTCCTGGGGAGCTTTGTGAAGCAAGAGGCTTAGAGAGCTAGCACATGCTGCCATTTTCACATGGGCCCTTCCAGTTGAGAGAGAAATGCTGAACATCATTGGCCTTCTTGAACCAAGGTATCTTTGCCTGGATGCCTTAGATTGGACATTTTCATTGACTTGTTTTAGTTTGGGCAATTTCACAGCCTTAGAACTGTTAATTAGCACCATACTAAATTCCCTCTTTTAAAAGCCGTTCTGTTTCTTGTATAGTGCATTCTGGCAGCTAGCAAACTAGAACACTCCAGGTCACAAATCCAGAGATTACCAGTTGAATAAGTACCTTGGACTATTTGAAGAAGTACTCTGCAGCTCTTCCACAATCAAAAACTGTAAAATTGTTCTACTACCTTTTCAAGGGTAGCTAACCCTTGTAGCTAACCACAGATTACCAGTACAATAAAGAAAGATAAATGTCTGGAATTTTCAAGGACTATTAGACACAAGGCCTGATATGACACTGATACAGGGGGGCAGGGACACAAAATGTCATTGCAGTATTAAAGAGAGGACATTAGCGACTAGGCAATACATGGAGTTTTGGCTTGAATCAGTATCAAAGCCTGTCAACTTGATCCAGACACTTTTAGCAATTTGCATAACATTTGCATTGGTTCCTTGAATTACTGGGTAAAGTTCATTATACTAGTCATAGCCAGAGGGAATCTTTAAATATGGTATCTATCTCTGCCATCAAGATTGTATACCATAGATAATTATTTATTTGGGGAAGAATTAAAGAGACTAAAATCAACATCAACAATTCAAAGGCAGCATTATTCCTTATTTATCTGGCAAAAACAGATGGTTCTTGGTGGATAAGGGTGCCCTACCATAAATTTAAATGATGTGTCAGTGTCTGGGATTTTAACCTGTTTACGAGCTAGTTAATGAGTCTGTTAATATTAAATGGATGTTAGCAGAAAACTTGAGACTCCTGGGTCAGAGACAAATGACTTTTTTAAATTAATGACACAGAAAGCAGCATGTGCATCATGTAGTGCAGGCTCCCCTCGGGGTGGAGCCCAGGTGTCGCGTGCAGCAAACTGACCTCATACCCATGGAACACAGAACTTAGGGTCAGCAACATCAGAGGGAAATAAAGCTTCACCATTCTTTATGGTTGCTCACTGCAAACCATTCTTGAGAAATGGTTAGGTAAAGGGTGATCAGGGGTTTGTATTCTTGGCATACCCAGAAGAAAACCTTCAGGATGCTCAGGCTTAATGGCTGATTACCTCTGCCAACAAAGTGGTTGCCCCATATCAGATGGAATATTTTAACTGAACATATCAGCACAGCCTCTGGCACTTTGTATGTGGCCTTTTATCCGGCAACTGCTTTCCTCTCTATGATCATCATCAGGGAGGACTGAAAGCAGTTTACCTTTAAATGGCAAGAAGCACAGTGCACATTCACTGTCTTGCCCCAGCGCTATGTTCCTTCTCTGTCTGCGTTCTGTAAGGACCTGTATCTTCTTAATATTTCAAAGAACATCATGCTGGTCCATTCTATTGATGACATTGTGATCTGGTGAGCAGAAAATGACAAATATCCTAAATATTCCATCAAGACCTACGTGTGCTTGAAAGTGGAAGATAAACTCCATCAACATTCAGTGGAATGCCATATCACTGAAATTTATAGGAATATGATTGCTTAGTCTTGCTTTGGGACATCTCTTCTAAGATAAGGGAAAGTTGCTACGCCTTGCAACTACTACCACTAAGACAGATATAATCACTTGGATTTTGGAGGCCACATATATCACCTTTTAGAATACTGCTAATACTTTTATTGGATTAGCAAATGCTTTCTAGATAAGAGAGTGTGCTATGAGATTTGAGTTGTGGTATAAGGTATTGTAAAAATAGATTATGCGATCCAAGACATCTGATGGTATTGAAGACATCTGTGGTACATAAGGATACTTCCTAGGATCTGTGACAAACCCCAATACATGAGTGACAGCATAGAGCCTTAGGATTCCAAAGCAAAGTCATCCCTTCCATGGTACTAATTAACTTTTATTTGAAAAGCATCTCTTAGTGTGCTACTGATAACAAGAAGAGTCTGTGGGGCTCTAAGAAACTATGTAATGGAGTTTCTCAATTATAACCTGGGTACTATTAGATCCACTAAATCATAAGGGCATTTAAAAGTTGAGCAATACATTATATAAAGGAAGTAGTTATTGAGAACCAGTTTGAGCCGTGTCAGGCAGGATGAGGAAAATTCACAGGCAAGTTTAGACCTCCACATCACCATCATTGCTGCTCCCTGTCTTTCACTTGCCTTGGGGGACTTCTTTATGACCACTTGACAGAGAAGGAGGCATGGTTTACAAATGAACCTATATGAGGTGTTGCAGCTAGCCAGAAAAGAGCTCTTATCATATCACGTCCCCAAGTTAAGGCTGAAAGGTTAGTGGTGAACAGGAAGCCTCTCTGTGGGTCGGCTCGGTCTACTTCATAAAGAGGGAAAAGTGGATTGGCCCGTTGGTCTGGGGCCTAGAAGAAGCAAGCCTGGAAACGTCAGTAGCAGAAACTGATGCTGACGCCTCCATGTATGGCCATTCCTCAGTCTGGAGGTGGGTCAGTAGTTATGTACTGAGACTGGATTCTTAGGTTTACAAAGGTACTGTGCTAATACAACATGATGGGTGAGGTTGTTCAGTTTCCTGGCTGTAAAAACAAAAACCCACAGTGGGTATTTATTGGCTCAGGGTTTTGAGGCTGGGAGATCCCAAAGCACAATGGCGGCCAGGCAGTGCTTTCTTCCTCAAGGCTGTGGTGGTCTGGGGCTGGCTGCCGGCCATCCTTAGTCCTTGTCTTTTCTCCCACATGGCGCTGCATGTGGTGGCATCTATTCCTTTCTTTTCCAGATTTCATTGACTTCTGGCCTCGGGCTGTTGCTGCGGCTTTTCTCTCTATGACCTTAGAAGGCCGCCAGTAATGGAATTAAGACCCATAGTGACTCAATTGGGCCACATCTTAACTAAAAAGTAAGAGTCACTGTAGGAGTATATGGAAATTCACTGTACTACTTTCACAATTTTCCTATAAATCTAAAATCATTCCAAAATAATTGCACACAATGATTAAAATGTATACCACATCAAAGTAGCATGAGGGAGAGATTAACTATGTCTGAAATAAAAGGAAAGAACACACACACACACACATATACACACACAGTCATTTTGTCAGGGACCTGAACTGTGGTTGAACGATATAATGAATAAGAATAAGCCTCATTTAGGGAAAATATTTATTCTTTTGAATACAAAATAAGCATGGGCCAAGTATTAAGAAAGCCTTTTGGGAATCTTCCTTGTCTTTCTCCTCCTCTTCAAAGTTCCACTGGATTGTCCGTGGGCTTTCTGAGCATGAGTCATGGTGATTTAAATTTGCCAGCCCACACATTCAGGTTCCCCAACTTTTTTTAGAGTCATTTCAAACCTGATGTTAGGTGCTTTTCTAAGACAATGTTTGAATCAAAAAGATAAATCAGAACAAGCTTGTTAAAAAGGTATGTATGTTTCTGAGGTAAGACTAAAATAAACCCTGAATATAGTATAGATTTTCAGCATATTATCCTCAAATTTATATTTATGCTATGTAGCAATGAAATTCAATGGAAACAAAACCAAAGAAAATACTCATTGTTGCTGGCACACATCCCTCCTCTACTGCTTTCCTCTTGACTGTCAAAATGCAGCAAAGAAGAACTGAGTAAGCCTGCTTCAGTGCTCTCTGATTTTTTGTTTTAGGTGGCCAAGGGGACAGATCCTCAAGCTAGGAAAGCTGGCTTTGGGACTTGGATAAATCACCAACCTTGCTCAGTATTTGTTTCTTCTTTTGAAATATAGAATCTAGCTCATAGGCTTTTGGGAGGCAAGGGCCAAAAGAGTTCGTGTAATTTAATATTTTGGAAATTCCTCATGGCCAAATCCTCAATTACATATTATCTGTGAATGCTATCCAGATAAAGATCGCAAAGTATACATCATAGTTGAATGAGTTCGGTTTACTTCTCATTGCAGAGTGGGAGAACACACACCCTAGCAAACAGTTTTCTAGTCTAGTGCTGTCTTCAATATCTCATGCTGACAAGCCTGTATTTGGAAACAAACTTCAGATGCATCTTGTTTCTTAAGGAATTCACCAACCTGCAGCTTAGAACTGTCCTTGGCATCAGGGGTAGAGCTGAGACTTAAGTTATAAACCTGAGTTGGGATGAGTGTGGAAAATTGGTGGCTGTGGGATAAAATGATCCCCCTCAACTGGCACAGTTATTTCCTACTTTTGGAAGAGTTTCAGTGAGGGAATTTCATATATATTAGCAATGCCAGGCACCACAGCAACAACCTATTAATTCTGCCCTGTCCCAAGAGTTGCTTCCAGGGATACTCTGTAATGTTTCCTTCCCTGCTTTAGCAGTAAAGGGCTATATGTGTTTACTGGAGATTTCATTGACAGTCAGAAACGTTCTATTTTTCTTAAATGCGACTTTATTGAGATATATTATATGTTTACCTACCGTAGAATCATCCAAAGTGTACAATCAGTGATTCACAGTATCATCATACTGCTATACATTCACCATCACAATAAATTTTTGAACAATTTCATTACTCAAAAAAATAAAAATATGAATAAAAGTACAAATAAAAGTGAATAAGAACACCCAAAACATCCTATACTTTCTTTCCCCCTATTATTTATTTTTTTGTGTCTTTTTTTCTTACTTATCTGTCCATGTATTGGATAAAGAGAGTGTCAGTCACAAGGTTTTCGCAATCACACAGTCACACCTTAAAAGTGCTATACTTATTTCATCATCTTCAAGAATCAAGGCTATTGGATTACAGTTCAACAGTTTCAGGGATTTTCCTCTACTTACTCCAATACACCCAAAACAGAAAGAGGATATCTATATAGGGTGCAAGAATAACCTCCAGAATGACCTCTCGGCTCTATTTGAGATCACTCAGCCACTGAAACTCTACTTTGGTTCATTTCTCTTCCACCTTTTGGTCAAGATGGCTTTCTCAACCCCATGATGCCAAGGGCCAAGCTTGTGCCTTTCACTCATATACCACATTTCCAGGGAGGTTTATACCCCTGGGAGACATGTCCCACATAGCTGGGGAGGACGGTGAGCTCACCTGCAGAGATGACTTAGAGAGGCCACATCTGAACAACAAAAGAGATTCCTTAGGGGTGACTCTAAGGCATAATAGCTTACCCTTTATAGGAATAAGTTTCATAGGGGCAAACCCCATGATAGAGGGCCTGTCCCATCAAATAAGCAGTCCCCAATGACTGCAAGTATATCAGGTCTTCCCCAGGTGGGGAAGTTTAATATTTCCACCTTTTCCCCCAGTCCCTCCAGGGGACTTTGCAAATACTTTTTTAATCTTCTGCTCAGCTTACTCTGAGATGTAGTGGGTGATCCCACCAACCTGTACAAACCAAGATCTCACTCCATATTCAAGCCTCCGTGTAATTATGGTGTTTGAATAAGCTGACCATACAAGTTAGATTAGACAGTGCTACCAAAAATATAGATGTTGCACCAAATAAACATCCCTTCCTTTGGTCTCACACAGAAGTTGAAGTTTTAAAATACAGTCAATGTCATCCTTTACCCTTTAGTCAGCTTTACCTTAGTCCTACCCAGATCAGCTTCATTCATATCTCTAATTGAAGTCTGATAACATTTTCAGTGTTTTTGACTCTTGCTGTATGGGGGTAATACTGACTTTCACAACTGCAGAACTCTAACTCCGTGTCTTAGGTATTACACAAATATCCAGAGTTCCAAGGAGTGACCAGGTTATACAAAAATCTCAGAATTTAGAAATAGCAGTTACAACTGCAGAATAGATGCACCTGCTGTAAAAGCTCACAATCTAGGAACCTTAACAATAGGCCTTCACCTGATAACCTGCGCTCTGGAATTCAGTTCTCAGAGTTTGCACATTATAGTTCAGCCATATTAGTAAGACGTTATACTATTTTCTTCTCATTTCTGACTTACATCATTCAACACATGGTCCTCAAGTTTCATTCGCCTAGTTGCTTGCCTCAGGACTTCATTCCTTCTTGCAGCTGCTCAATAGTCCATTGCATGTGTACACCACAGTTCTCCATTCCAGTCTTCAGTGGATGTCTCCTTAGGTCACCTCCATCTATTGCAAGCCTTGAACACTGCCTAAACACCAGAGTGCAAATGTCCATTCGTGTCCCTGCTCTCAGTTCCTCCAAGTATACACCTAACTGTGGTGATGCAGGACCATATGGCAACCCTACCCCTAGCCTTCTGTGGAGACACTATACTGCCTTCCAGAGGGGCTGCACCTCTCAGCTTCCCTACCAACAGTGAATAGGTACATCTCTCTCTCCATATTCTCCAGCAGTTGTATCTCTCCATTCTTTTTTTTTTTTTTTTTTGGCATGGTCAGGCACTGGGAACTGAACCCGGGTCTCCTGCATGGCAGGCGAGAACTCTACCTGCTGAGTCACTGTGGCCTGCCCCTTTCCATTCATTTTTAAACAGTTTTATTCACACATCATGCAACCATCTTTTTAATCATTTGATTCTGATGTGGAGAATTCATCCCTACTTATGCTTTTTATTTTGCATGTTCCTCCTCCTCATTTTCCCTTTTGTACTGACTTTTTCTTAAATGCCTTCAGGTGGCTACTGATTTTCCAGATTTCTCTAGGCGCTGTCTTTCTCTAGTTATGTCAGTGTATAATGAATGCTGCTTGACTGCTCCTTAAGAACCTTTTACTTAAGAACTGAATTAGAATTCACTATAGTAGGCCAATATCAATCAGAGGATAGTTGCTTTGGAGAACTACTAGACTGAAGTAGAATTTGCATGAATGAGAAAAAAAATCTTATTTGTATTTTGGTTTTGTTTATCATTGGATCATAACACTGTGTAAAATGACTACTACATATATTTAGATAAAGTACACTTTAAATAAAATAGTATTCAATTGAATGCAACAGCTTAAAAAAGAATGTTATGATCAACAAAACTTTACTTTGAGAATGTAAATATGGTTCAACATTAGAAAGTTTATCAATGTGATTCATCCCATGAATAAAGGGGAAAACCATATCATTAATTACATGATGCAGAAGAAGATTTGCCAAGAGCAAGAAGTAGGTGAGGATGCATTTTATCACTGCTGTAGTCTAACAGAGTACTTAAGATCTTGCTAAGGCTGTGAGGAAAGACAATATATAGGGTAGGCATCAAAGGGGAAGAGATGGCATTGTTTTGGGGTGACATCATCATCACTCTAGAAAAAGCAAGAAAATAAAAAGACCGATTGAGAAATAATGAGATAATTTATAAGTTTGCCAGTAACAAAATCAACTTTAAAAATTAATTTAATTTGCCTTCAAGAAAAAAAACTAGGAACTATAATAAAATAATATATCCATTTATAGCACCATTATAGAATGTAAAATATGTGACATTAGCCAAGAATGTTTTAAAAACATTTCTATTGACTGAACTTTAAAATTCAAATAGAGTACATACAGGAACATCTGAGCTAATGAAGAGAGCTTTTAAACTTCTAGATTGACAGATTAAATATTATAAAAATATTGATTTTCTCCAAATTTATACATAAAGTTATATATCAATTCAAATACAAACATCAAATGGATTGTTTAAAACTAACTTGATGGATTTACTTTGCATTTCATATTGAAGAACAAATCATCACACTTAGCCCAGTAAAATTTTTAAAAGATGACAAATTTGTTTTGTTGATGAATTGTTCACTCAAGCCTTTAAATAGTGGGTTTTGTCTGACCATATGGAACTAAAGAGAGAATATACATTGAACTTAATAACTGATCAAAAGATGACACTTCAAGTCAATAGAGCAAACATGGATTGATTAGAATTTATTGTGAAAAGTGGCTCACTATTTTAGAGACAAATATGATTATCTAACACCCAAACACAGTTAAACTCTAGATGGATTAAAGGCATAATTATGATATCGCATTATATAAAATTAATAGAAAGATACACAAGCTAAAAAAAATTAGATTCACATGAATTGGCTCAAACATGGAATCTGGAGACCTAGAGAGCTCTGGGACCTTCTATGGATCTCCTTAGTTCCCTCCATATCAGACCTCCTCTCACCCAGAATAATATTTGATTTCTCCAAATGGGACTTCATGGGTTACTACCTTATGCAATGGACTGTATTTAAGCTATTTCCATTTCATATTCCAAAGGCTTGCATAACTGATATGACACTTCCATGGTGCCATGCTTCAAAAATCCATAGATTCTGGGTTTTTTTTACAAAAAACAATCCTTAGTTAGGATATCTACCAAAAATATTCAAAAGATGAAATATCTTCCTCCAAGCAAATATCAGATGTCTACTGTTCAAGGAGACTAGCAAAGTGACCTGCTTTCTTTTCATTCTCCTGTACAGCTTGCATCCTATAAAGGACATTGACATGATAAATACACCAAAAGTAAAAAATTTAATAACATAATGTACCTATTTACTGTTGGTAGGGATACCTATGAAGATATCACAGAGCACCTGCTTTAAATACTCCCTATATCCTTCCCTGGGGTTGGAGAAAGATAATTAATAAAACTTCAAAAAACACAAACAAAAGGCAAAAGAAAATAAAAAATTGGAGGACATAAAAGGTCAGGTTTTCTGTTCAATAAATGACACATGGGCTAAGTCAATGGGGAGATGACAGATGAGCAAAATATTTGCAATGCCTAAACATAAAAGGGCATAATATGGAGTAAATACAAGAAATAATCTACAAGTAAACCATAAAAAATCTAGCAACAATAACAGGAAAAGGGACACACAATACTGTATCCATTGAGATATATCTAAATTCTTGAACAGTGCCAAGCAACTCCTAAATCTTGATGGCTTGAAATAACAGATTTATTTCTGGCTAACACTACATGCCAATCAGAGACTATGCGGGGTCCATGCTCCCCCCTTGTCAGGAGAGGGTGGTATACAACCACTATCTGGAAAACTGCCACTAAAAGAGAGGGAAAAAAGAACTGGGAAGGATGTGCACCAACTCTTAAAATTCCTATCTGTGAGTGAAACATATTATTTTTGTTCATATTTCATTGGTCAAAGTAAAACAAACAATCACAAATAAACATAATAGAGAATGAAATTGAAAGCCTACCCGATGCTTGGGTGGTAAAAAGGTGAAACAAAATCCCAAGTTATTAAGCATATAGGAAAATGTGGCCAAACTCATTCGTGATTAAAGAAATGCAAATGAAAGCAGAAAGTGAGATACATTGCATTGCATCTATTCAGTGAGAAAATATCAGATAATTAGACAATGCCAAGTATTGGCAATCCTGTGGAAATATAAGAACTCTCAGGCATAGCTGATGGCTGGGTTCCTTGGTACAACTCCTGAGAAAGGCCAAGGCAGTTATTCTAACTAAAATACCTGAACTCCATCTGTTCCCTCAAGCCTGTTCCTTGGAAACGTCTTCAACGGTCCACAGTTGTGTTTATGAGCACATTTATTGTCATGTTTGCTTGTGGTACTGGAATTGGCAGGAAGCAATGTCTGACACTGGGCCTGTGGACGAGTGAAATATGTGAATCACCCTGTTGAGTCTGATATAGCAGCTAAGATCAGAGATCTTGGGAACGTATTGCTTACTGTAAAAGAGTCACACAGTAAAATAGGGCTATTCTGAATTTAAAATGCATACACCCAAAAAACAATACAACTTTTTGACAGAACCTGCTCAAATGAAAAACAGTAAAAACAGAAAGGAAAGTGCATTTTTGTTGTGGTCCAAGTGTGTCTGCTATGTATTTGCTTAAGAAAATTATAGGCCAGGAATATTTTATTCTGCTGGCCCAATTAGAATGAGCATAAATATACCAAGGATAATAAAACAGATGCAGTCAGATGTGTGTAATGATAAACAGGACTAGTAAGTACCTCCTAAACAAATGGGGGATTTTTCATCCAGAAAATGAAATGCCTAGAGTCAGGCAGTTGCTGTCCTTCTTTCAGAAGTCCAAAGATTCCATGCTCTACACTTCAAGATCTCTCTGACTGTAGAGGCTCATGGTACCTAAATGGGTGCAGCACTTGGGCACAGGAAGTCTTCTCAGTTCATTCAAAGTCAGGAAGCAGATGGCTATATGTGATGGGTGTTTCACTCTGGTTGACTGTCTTTATCCGAACAAGATATATCTTTCCTTCCTGGAGGCTCCTAGAACATGTTCCTTTATATATAATTTCCAGGGATCAACTCAGATGGTCAACCCTATCTTCAATAGAGTAAAAAAGAAAAAGAATACTTGGCAAAAAAATGAAAATAGACACATTTAGTACATTTAAATAGGTAGCCTGAGATGAACAGTGCAATGCAAGTGGAATATAAGACTAAGAGAAATAAAAATAAACCACCAAACTAAACCAACCACAAAATAAGATAGGGACTTATGAGGATTATAACTGAAATTATAATGTACCATAAACCATCTGCATTAGAAGTAAAAATAAAATAATAATAATCATAATATGTCTATTTCACTAAATTTTGAGATTTACTTATTTTTTTTTTTTTACATACCTTTGCTGTGGAAACTTCTAAAAGAATGAAGAATGAAACATAATATTCTCATGTGACACTCCATCCAACTCCCTCCCCCTGCTTCAACGGGGATCAGCATTTTGCCAATCTTGTTATCTCTAGTACCCTTTTAATTCCTGGACTTTTCTAAATCAAATCCCAAATAGATGATTTCAATGCAGACAGTGTTTTTTAGATGACTTTCTAGGGCTTCAGTGATATGAACGTTAGATCTTTTGTTTTGTCTCACATGTTCTGGAAGCTCTTTTCATTTTCTTTTTCTTCTCTTTTCTCTGTGTTGCTCAGATCAGTTCATTTCTATTGATCTGTCTTTGAGTTCATTTTTTTCCTTTGTCCTTTTCAATCCACTATGGAAAGCTTCTAATGAGATTTTAGTTTGTTATTTATTTTTCAGTCTCACAATTTTCCCCTCATTTATTTTCATAATTTCTATCTCTGTGGTGATATTTTCTCTTTCTTCATTTGTTTTAAAAGTTTCATAACCACACATTGAAGCATTGTGAGTATTGCTGCTTGAAAACCCTTGCCAAATAATATGAGCCCTGTTAGTGATGGCATGCTAATTGTCTTTTCTCACTCAATTTATAATTGTCTTGGTTACTGGTATAATGATTACTGGTTTGAAGAGTGATTTCTTTATCATATTCTGGATCTGTTTGACGTCACACTGTGACACTCTGGATCCCATTTAATATCCTTTACCAAGCATTCATTGTCTTTGGGCGTAATGCACAGATACCGGAGGAGGCCGGATGTTCAGTTCAATCCTGGAACAAACAGTGGTGCGCTGACCCATCCACTGTTGTGGGTGGATGGTGTGTAAGCTCAGCTCCTCTCTGGATCCTGTGGACATGGGGTGGTAGGGAAACAGAGGGCATAGTCGCACCATCTCACACAACTTCCATCTGGGACATTTGGGAGGAAATCACCGCTGTGCTATTCCTTAAGTCTCAAGGTCATTTGTCAGTCCGTCTCCTCATTTCCACCTTTTAGAGTCTTCCTATGATGGTTGCGTTACGTTCAGAGATTTTTAGTTGTAAGAAAGACAACCTGGGGAGAATAGTGTAGTCAATCTTGGCTGGAAACATAAGTTCAGCTAAGGTTTTTTTGCCTCCCTCAATTTTTTTTGTCAATTTCTTAGAAACATGCTTCATTTTTAGTATCCTGTCTGTCACATCCTACTACTGTTGCTCAGTTTATTTCATAATTAGGTCATCTGCAGTTACATAATTTCAATTGTTGGCTTAATTATACCATAATTCTTATCACAGAATTGTTATAGCTTTGTATTATGATAATCAGTCTTATTTAGATGCAGAGAAACTCATTTGGGGACCATGAAGAGGAAGAAGTCATATTCTCCTGGGGGTAAGGGGTGCAGCAAAGGAATTCAGAATGCTACATGTAAGAAGTGGTATTAAAGAATTAAAGATAGCGCATGATGGATGGTCAGGGTATTAGAAGAAGCAGGTTCTCGGTGGCAAAATCAGCCTGAAAAAACGTACGTAGAGAATGTGAAGACCTCTTCAAATAATAGCAAGCAATTCACTTTGCTTGAGGAAAAATATCCATGTAGATGAATAGTGAGAGATGATTAAAGGTTGGATTATATGGTAGAAATTCTTTCATGTTTGCATGAAATGTTGGACCTTAATTCAGCAGGCAGTGGGGAGTCATCAAACATTTTCAGCACTGGAGGATGATTAGACTTCTATTTTAGGAAGATGAATCTGACACTTGTATGTTAATTGGATTGACTATAAAAATAAATATCAACCCCTCAAGTCTCTCATCAAGATGGCTTAAATTAAAGTACATATAGATTTTAGAAAAAAAATTGTCTTCACTATTCAAAATATTTGCTTCAAAATAAGAGAGTAGTCCTTCCCACAAACTCAACTGCTTAATTATTCCGCTGTTTCAGTTAGCATGGGTATTTGTTTTATAGAATAAAATATATGGCTTTATAAAAATAATCTGTAATATAGACGTAATCTAGACATATAGCAGGAATGACACAATCCTAAAAATATCTCTTATTTAAATTCATTATTATCAGAGAAGCAAAATTCTAGCTAATTTTAATTTTCAGTCTTTTCTCTCTTAGTTCAGCATTCTCTTATTGATTTCACTGCCTTTTTCTAGGGAGATGCTTGAGAACATTGTACAATAGACTGAAATATGACCCACATTTTCCCCTTACATTGAGACTGACTTCTTAATGAAACCGAGGAAAAACAAGATGGAAGTTACAGTGTCTCCTTTTTATTAGCTCTCTTTCACTCAATATATCTGATAGAGAGAACATTACAGAGTTGAGGCTCTTTCTCATCTGAGTAGGTCAAAGACTGATCCAGACAATAGAAAAATAATTATTTCCTTATGCCTAGAAGTTGAGAGTCATAAGTAATGCAGCATTTTTGTAACGTGTCTTTCATTAGTAGACTCTAAAATGGGCTCATGTTAACTATGGAGTCTGGAAAATGTAGCCTCCAGTTGTTGCCCTCCATGAGAGTATTAGCAAATGGAACTGAATTTGAGCATAAAGAAGCACTCTCTGGCCGTAGAAAATAAGATGATTGAAATTTCACTTTCAAAGGAATTATTATTATTATTATGTTTGGGCATGGGCAGGCACCGGGAATCGAACACTCGTCTCTGGCATGGCAGGTGAGAATTCTGCCACTGAGCCACCGTCGCACTGCCCTAGAATTATTTTTAGTTATAAACAATTCTAATTTCCCACAGAACAAAACCAAATTAATACAGCATGTATTTTTCTCCATGTCTTATGTTTAATGTTTGAATGAAATTTAAAGGCCATAAAATAGGCATAATGGGTTTTAATGCATGTAGCTTGTCGTGGTAGACAGAGTGGCATTTGTGAGGACAGACAGTGACTCATCCCATCTCTATTTATTCCTAGTTCTGTGACCTTGGGCAGGTTTCTTTAAGATTATCAGTATCCCCATCTAAAGATGAAGTGAGTATATCAGTCAGAGTCCTCCAGAGAAACAAAACCGACAAGTTATATGTGCATTTGTAAATATATAAAGAGATTTATTGTAGGAATTGGTTCATATGACCAACTATGGAGATGGGCAAGTTCAAATTCTAGAGGACAGGCCACAAGTTGGGAACTCATCAGTGAGGGAGAATTCCCTGGAGAAGCTGGCTAGCTGCAATAGAAATAGCAATCCTTATTTCGGTCTGCTGAAATCCTCAGTTCTCCCTTTAAGACTTCCACCTGCTGAAGGCAGTGCCCTTTGTTGACTGTAAGTGTAACTGGCCATAGATGCACCTGGCTAATGATCTAAATCCACATAATAACCTCACAGTAACAATCGGGCCAGTGCTTGCTTAACCAAACAGCTGTACCCCAAAACCAGTGGAATTAACCATCACAATAAGGAACGAACATATATCCTATAGAACAAACTAAGAATAATACCTGACACATATTTGGTAGTGTTTGCTAACAAATACTAAATTCTTCCTATAAAAGAAATCTATTACATTTTCCTGTGATGAGGATTAGTCAGAAATAAAGGCAGGCTAATTCATCCTTTAAACTATTTCAAGAACAGAAGGAAAAATCTGTAACTAGCTTCTTGGGCAATCAAAGGCTGACTGTTTTTTAGCATATCAAACTTCAAAAAATCTTCAAGTTTTCCATTAAAGTAGAAATTATATCCAAAATTTATTTAAATAATGTTTGATTCCAGTTGGATTTCTTGGTAACGCTACTGCTAAACCCATGTATTTACATTTCTATTAAAGTTTCTCTAAGATCCATGTATCTTTTACCACAACATTTATTTTAGAGTGCAACTAAATAACTCATATTGAGTTAAGAAATGCCATTTTAACAGAAGACATGTACCTATTCTCATCGGAGTCAGTTAAAAGGCAAGTTGGAGCAGGGCATCAGTCTACCCAACATCCTGCAAAGGCTTCATACCTCACTTAAAGCAAAACCCCAAGAGCCTACAATACCTTATAGGTAGAGAAGGCCATTCAACCAGTATGCCCAGAGCATTCCCAGTAAGGCCGGCTCCCCCAGTCTGGTTAGTAATCCTCTGTTCTGTTTAATCACTGTGTAGTGGCCAATATTTGCACAGTGAAGTCTTCCTCGGCCAATGTAATCATTCAGAAGAGAAGACACACACCAGGTTTTTTAAGAGAGAATTTGATAGAAAACTTGTTAACTAGGTATAATGATTTGTTAACTAGGTTATTGTTAGGGCACAAAGAGAATATTAAGGTGTTATAGGTGGAGCAGTTGCAGAAAACAGCCTTCCTAGTTGGGGGATCAAAAGAAAGAGACGAGGGTTATTGAAATTCAGAAACTTGGAGGAGACTTGGAAAGCTTAATCCCAGACCACTGGGAAGCAAGTGCTGTTTAACTGGTGTTGGTGCCTCTGAGCATGGAAGGAGGACCCCATGGGCTTAGCGAGGGGGCATCTTTGAGGGGGAGCCACCAGCCAGCTGCTGCAAGAGCTACCCTGGGAAAGATTAAAACTCATTCTGCATGTATTGGGGCAGGGAACTGGATTCAACTGTTTCAATTGGAATGTGTTACCTCTACTGGGGTAGAAAGAAGTTGGGATGACACTAATAAACAGGAAGCAAACAGCAAGTATAAAGTCCCTCTATCCCTCTCTAATTTGGTTTGCAGAGTTCTAGCCCCAGCATCATTAAGTATCATGCAGAATGGTGACTTTGAGGCTGGAAGATAACTTTTGAATACATGGCATTGCCATCCTACCTAAAATTTCATTATCTTTTAACATTTCCTATCCTGCTTTATTTTTCCTCCTTAGCACTTCTTATTTAAGCATTATACACGTATTCTTTACTTTTCAGTGTTTGTTGTCTACCTGCCCTATTAAAATGTATTCCCCTTAATGACAGGACTTTCTGCAAATTTTGTTTAATGCTTCACCCAATCTGGAACAATTCCTGACACATATCCTCAAAAGTATTTCTGAAAATTTATACTAATGATAATTTTGTAGTAGTTGTTGTTGCAAAGTTCTATTCCAGGTACTTAACATAAACTTAGCCCCAAAGGATAATTATGTGGAAATCTAATATTATCCTTATCTCACAGATAAGGAATGAAGGCATGAAGGCATTATATTAATGAGACTTGTCCAGGGTCACATAGCTAATAAATTTGAGAGACAGCAAGCTTTGAATCAAGGCACCTGATTCTAGAAACTGTGATCTTACCTCCCATGTTAGATGGAAGGGAAAAATGAAAATAGTAAGTGCACTTTTAAGTTTCTAACACTCCACAAAGTCTAACTATAATATCTAAAAGAATTACCTTGTATCAACTCTCTGAACAAGCCTCATTATTAAGAAGAAATATTGTTATGGGACTTACCTTCAAACTGCTAGCCTTAAAATGAAGGGTAAATATAATTGGTGCTAGCATGCCCTTTTGAAAGATGTGGCTAACTGTAATGGAAGCACATTTCTCTGGGCTTAAGTAGGCTTGCCAGAGTCAGAATTTCTAACTCTCACTTAGTTCAACAGAAATTCAACTGGCAACAATAGGGCCTTCACTTCTGTGGTGTCAAGTTAACATTATCAGCCCAAACTGCCCAGTATGGCGCACCAAAAACCTCTTCTAACCCAAACCTCTATTTGTCTTGTGATTAATATTTTATTAGGCATTAATAAATACAAAAAAAGAGTACCTAAAGGGAATATAATAGCATTCATCCCCGCAGTCACAGAGGGAGGCAATCTTTCTTGATATCCACGCTATATACCCTATTGTAATATTTATCTTGGAGTTTTTCCCTCAAAATTTAAAATTGTCTTAGAACAAAGAATTTATTTAAAAAGGCAGTACATCTTATTAAAGTAATAGAGAAAGTCATTCAGTTTCCAATGAAATGAAATGCTTTTTCAAATCTTTAAAGAGGTTTCTCCACTCTGAAGTGAGTGCAGCGGCATCGGTGGCTGCGTCTACACTCTGCCGTTACCCGTCGTCAGGGTGCAGATGGTGAAAGGGTTTAGGAGCAGAGGGACCACCCTAGCTCCTGGTACTTTCCTTGGAACACAAAACTGCTGCATTCTATCATCATCCTTATTTGCATCTCACACTGTTGTGGAATTTTTCCGGACCAGAGAAGTTTGTGTAATTTGTCAAGGTTAGGAATTACGGAACCACAGGATGCTTTGGCCATTTTAGTAATTATAGCTCCTATTTATTGAGAAAAGAGCACTTTGCTAGGCACGCATATTTTACATTTCAACTTCTCTACAAATCTGGGCACAGCCAAGCATGGCTCAGTTTTCCCGAATCCCCTGCCAGTGTTCCAGAAGTGCCGGGTGAGCCCAAGAACCCACTTTTCAAAAGAAGCCAGCCCCAATAAATTCTCACCATGTGGTCTGATAAACAGGACTTCTAAGGACTGATGTAATTTGTAGCAATGTACCTATGTGGAAGCAATATCCAGGTTGAGATAAAGATTCCATGCAGGAATCCCTTCTTGGCTTTGTTCAATCTAAGCAACAAAACCTAGACTGAAATAAATCCTATTTATAATGGATACACCAGTTGGGGGTGAAGGAGGGCGGGAGAGGGGAAGGGAGGAACAGGTATTTTTTTTTTTTTAACTCAAATTGGGAAGTTGAAACACTTTATAGGATATTAAACTCACTGACATGAGTACTCATTTGAATATTTAGTTTATAGTTAACAAGACTTCAGTGTCAGTATCACTTATCAGTCTTCTGTATTCATTTCTAGTTCTACCTTTCTGAGCACCTGGAGCTAATCCTTCACCATGAGAAGACTTTCTGTTTGGATTGAATCAGAAGGTTTCAACTTTTAGAATCATCACAGGTATGTTGATCTTTTTTTCTGTGTGTGGTGATGGTCAATGCTGGGATTGAATGCTTTTCCCCTTGAGTCCAGTTATTATTGAGTGTACAGTCTTTGAATTTGAAGCTCATTTTATGTACATTGAACATTGCATCTCTCCAAAATGCCAAAAACAGGCTGGTTAATTGATTTACTTCTTAAATACATGAATGATGGTCCAGTTGTTTTATCTTCAGATCTCTCTCTAACCCAGATTTTCTGTTGTGGGTGTGCATATGCTATGAGAGTGTATGCATATGTGTGTGTGTGTGTGTGCGCCTTTGTGCACGCTCTACCCATCAGGGAGATCTTGAGAAAATGGTTTATTCCCTCTACTGCCCCACCCCATAAGGTTCATGAGTATTGAACTAAAATTAAAATAAGTTCCCCATTGTACAAAAGTATGCCATGTTCTAAACAAATTCATTACAATTCTTTGAAATCAGTGCTCTGGGATCAGCTCTGTGCTCACTCATGAAGACATTAAACTTTGAAATTTATTTTTTTCTTAAAATTCTGTATTTTAGGAAGTCCCTAAGGTAGAATTCTCAAAATTCCTAAATAGTGAATGTAAAAGAACAATTGCCTTATAGTACTGGAATATTATAGGAAAACCAACAGACATAATCAATTATTCATTTTAAATATTCAATTATTACATTTTATTCATATTCTATTATTGTGGAGTAATTCTTAGAACATATACCCTAGAAATCATTATAAATGGCTCAAACTTATTTTTCTTTACTGTGGAAGGAAAGTTTTACACTCAGGAGTTGTGGCTTCTAAAGTGGCTTCTAGATCGATGATGACCTGTGGACATCTGTGTGCTGTCAGTGTTAGGTTTCTCTGCTGTGTGGTGAGGTGGTCAGACAGGTGATGGTTACGATTTATTTCAGGTCTAATATTCTTTCTCTTTAAAGGGAGGAATCTGTTAAGACCCTAGACTTGATAATGGCTTGACTTTAATCAAAGTGAATTTTCTTTGAAGTATTTGCGGTGAATCTTGCTATGTTAGCTTTGAAAACTTAAGTGTCAGATATGGTTTCTGGTCGTGTTATAATGGCTAGTTTATGGACTGCTTTCCATTGGCTGTCTCAAGTCTAAAAGCAAACCTCATTATAAATAAATAGCACATGTTGTAACCTTCCTAAAAGTTGGAGGGTTTACCATTCCCATCAAATATTGGCGACATTCCCATCACCAGGATGTATATTTAGGTTATGAGAACGCCAAGTATTCTGAAAAACTGATATGTCCAAATTTCTATAGAAAGGGCGATTTTAACTCTCCTGAAACTATATTTACAAATCTGATTAGCACTGTCTAATAGCAATGTGGTAAAATTTAGAACAGCCCACCAGAACGCATGGATTTCTGATAATTTTCATTGAAGTTTCTAACATAAGGTATTATACTGGAGGCTTATGCAATCTGTTACCAAAATAAACTTGGCAGTCTATGTGGTAGATTTATTGACGGCCTCTTACGTACATTAGGGACAGATTTCAGTCCTATGTTAGGAATGTAGAACCGCATAGTATATTCATCTGCTTTTTTTTTTTTAACATTTTTGAAATTTGATGAGCTTGAACATTTTTAATTAATATTTGAGTGACATTCATTTCCATTCTTTTAAATTATGTTGTGTGCCTTTCATATTATTTGACTAACATGCAGACAATTTGAAAAAAATTATCACTGTTGCAATTACCCTTAAAATATTTCTTCATGAATTTGGTAGTTTGTTAGGTAAAGTGCCTTATTTTCAAATAGCATGAAATATATTATTTTACTTCCTTATAATTGGAATAATTGATATGTATGAATACATATTTGGATAACTCTATAGGAGAGAAACATAACCGTCTGTCGAAGAAGGTAATATTGTGTCACCCTCACAAACATTTCAGTAAGTCTTTTAGCTATTGTGGGGATAATTGTGCTGATGTAAGTTTATGTTCAAGGGTTTTAGTAAAAATATCTGTCATGATGAAACACAGTCTATTCTTCAATATATTATTGGCTGTTTTATGTTGCCGTGGTTGATTCTCTCCCTTCTCCCCCAGTGCTATTTGGATGCATAGTTTCTCCAATGAGCTAGGAAGTATAACTGGAAATATATTGAGCACGTTGTTCAAGGTGTCTTCTTCCAAAGAAAGAATAATTCCTCTGTTAATATTTTATAGCTGCATACTAATAAGGAAATTCTTCAGCTAGCAAGAGAGCAATTTAGGCCATAAAAGTAGAAGTAACTTTGTAACTAGGCGAAGAAATGAGCACTGAAATCTTTGCTGGATTGTTTGGGCTTTTCAGTGTTTCCAGCATTTGCTAATAAGGCATCCTGCTTAGTTATCAGTCTGCTTGGGCCTTGGTAGCTCAAGGCTTCATTTCAAACCTGAGAATCATCCTTAGTTCATGGAAGAGATGGAATGAGGCGGAGGAACTTTAAAGGAAATGGTACAAATGAGCTCTGTTAGCGATGATCAAAAGCAAAAAGTAGAGAAAAATATTAGCAGGAAGAGGAGGTTTATCCTTTCCTAACTCAGGCTAATGATTTTTTTCCCCTTAGATTCGACTAAGGACATTGCCTCAAAGCCCAGGAGTGGGAAGTTTTTAGACTTGTTTTGGTTTTAAAGTTTCTCTTCAAAGTGAAGTTTTGAAAATATAAAAACAAAGAGGAAAGAACAGTGAATTACAAGTCAGGCTGATATCCTTTCTCTGGCTGTGTCCCTAACTGGTGGTGTGACTTAGGCAGTGACCAAGTATCAGCAGCATAAAATGTCTTCTTTGTCTATAGAACGAGGAAGTTCTCTAGGAAGACTGCTAAGTTTTCTTGACCTAAACATAATTTTATAATTCTTTGGATTTATATTATGCAACTAACTTGTTACAGCACTGCCTTTTCTGCCTGGAATGGTTTATTTCTTATGCTTCCCTGGTTCAGTAGTGCAATGGGATCACTGTATATTCCATTTCAGTAAATATTTCCTTTTTTATGAAAAGGATGGTAACTCATCTGCAATTTCTGCTAGTCTTATGGACCATGTAAGGAAAGTACCTGCCGTTGTTCACACTTCACATGAAATGCAAATGCTGCGGTTTTCCACTGACTTTTACTTTCTAATCATGACCTTGAAGAGAGCCAGTGCAATATCATTTTCACCTGCTAGACTGTCACTGAAAGGACATTCAAAGGATTTAAGATACATTTCTCCAGGCTGACTTGAGTATTTTTCTCTAAATCATCTTGGGAGATCTGTTAGTAATTATGTTACACAAGAATTCGTAAAAAATTAATTGAACTTTTAGGTAAGACATGCCAATCTTAACCGTGTACTGAAAATAAAGCTATAGGGGCTGCTAGGATAGTGGCATATATGGAACAGAATATTGATATTCTATTAAGTCACTCAACTGAACTTGTATATTCTTGGAAATTCTTTATATATTTGATATTGTTATTTTAAAATACTGACCAAGTTTATAACAGTGGTTTTTCAAACTGGGGCACATTACCTCTGGGAATAGGATGAGACATTACAAAGGGTATATGAACAAGGAATGCATTTGTGAACTGCCTTCTTGCAAATTATCAATTTGATATTTGATGTTAAATGCACACAGAATTTCATATGAATGGTATGCCTTTTGTTCTTTCTGTGGTTCCAAGGCAAGGAACTACTGAGAGTTTTTAATTCTGTTATCACTCTCTAAGGTGTCCTTAAGGGCCATACATTAAAGTAGAAGCAAAGGTATACGAAGGCCTGTGAGTACATTCATGCACTATTATTAATTTACTATGTAACACATTTGGCACATATTGTGAAAGATATTTTATAAAGCATCCAGCTATTTCTTGGAGGCTGGTATCATTTTAATGGCAATGTATGAGATTGGAAAAGAAAATCATCTTCAAGAGACATGCTCAGGTAATTGTGTGAATAGAACCAACTTTGACCAAATTTTTGTAAAACCTACTGTATTAGTTAGGGTTCTCTAGAGAAACAGAATCAACAGGGAACACTTGCAAATATAAAATTTATGAAAGTGTCTCACGTGACCGTAGGAACGCAGAGTCCAAAATCCACAGGGCAGGCTCCGAAGCCGATGACTCCAATGGATGGCCTGGATGAACTCCACAGGAGAGGCTCACCAGCCAAAGCAGGAATGGAACCTGTCTCCTCTGAGTCCTCCTTAAAAGGCTTCCCATGGTTGGATTTAGCATCACTAATTGCAGAAGACACTCCCCTTTGGCTGATTACAAATGGAATCAGCTGTGGATGTAGCTGACGTGCTCATGACCTAATCCTATGAAATGTTCTCATTGCAACAGACAGGCCAGCGCTTGCCCAATCAGATGAACAGGTACCACAACTTGGCCAAGTTGACACCTGTCCCTAACCATGACACCTACTATATACAGCTTTCCTTTCTCCCTATGGATTTTATGCTGAATAAAATACATTTACTTGGCGGAACAGAAGCTAATGAGAGTGCCTCAGTTTGCTGCTTCATGGCAGAGATTAATCTTAGGAAAGATCATTATCCAGTCCCTTCCATGGCAGGGGAGACGTGGCATTTATGATCAGTGGATCAGGACAAATGGCAGGGTGGCCACACTGGTGCATGGAGCCAGTGTCAGGAATGTGGGCACCTGGCGAGAGAAGCAGACTCTCTGGCTAGACCTGGAAGCCGAGACTGAAGTTATTAAAGTCTGAAAGATTGGCAGCAAGCCCAAGGGAAAGCTACTGATAATGGGAGCCCTATGTGGCAGGAGCCCTGACAACAGGAGCTGGGAATAAGAGTTGGCTACATGAGGAAGGAGGGCACCTGAACACACACCCCATGCCTCTCCCTTCTTCTGCAGGTGCAGAGCGACCTGTGAAATTGGTGACCCCTGTCCATTGAATGGACCTATTATGGGGTGGAATCTATCCCCAGGAACTTTCCAGAAAATATCTAAGAGACAAATATTTGTTTGGCTGTTTCTTTATATTTATATAGTCATTATTTGTCAACAAGGATCCTGTATCTTGGTGGTACTGTGATCTTTGGGACTTTATTAGGGAAAATTGAAATTATTTAGATTCATGGTAGTTACATTCTGTAGGAAGTTATGGTATGAAATTTCAATAATTTTTGTTTTGGTCAGAATTGAACGAGAGCTAATTTGTTACCTGGAACCCATTCTCTTTGAATTTCAGTCAAGTGGTCACTGCAAGTAATCAGTAGCAATACATTGCCACTGGCCCAGCAGGAAGTTGTAGTGAGCCAGGATTTGGCTGGGCTGTGTGAAAAGAAAGGCGCAGGATGAAGAAAAGAAAGGATTGCTGCATACAGTTGAATCTCAGTGGGTGTCTCTCTCTTACTGAGCAGGGAGCAGGGTGTGTAAGGAAACCATCCTTCTCTGTGTAGATGGTTAATCTTTGTTATTGTTCATATGAAGTACTGATCTCTAATTAATTGTAAGTGAAAGGACTTGGGGAGGTCACCTGGGGAGCAAAGGTAGTGAGATCATCTTCTGGGCACCTCACCAGGAAAAACGATTTGTGCATGCTGGTGGGAAGCAGGCTTTGTAGGTCCCTGGCCTCAGATTTCCTTCCTTCTTTCTTTACCTTACCTTACTTTACCTTACCTTACCTCCCTCCATTCCTACCTAACATTTGCTGAACATCTGGGAGGCTAAATGTTGGAGATACAGAAGTGAATGGGGTACCACCCCTGCTTATTAGGGTGCAGGGTCCAGTGGAGAGGCCAGTGCCCGGCTGTATTGGCTGTTGTTTTTCTCCCAGCTCCCTCTTGCCCAGTGCTGGCAGCAGGCTGCACAGTGTTCTGAGCCCGTGACTCGTATTAAGACCTTGCACCTTACCAGAGACCTGTGAAAAAATTTCTGTTGCCACAACACCATGAAAAAACAAGGTCCCGAGAAGTTGTTCCAAGAACTGCAGCTAGTATAACAAAGATTGGCAGGCTGCCTACAAAATACCGATCCTTATTTGCTTTATAAGAAAAAGTCTAAAAGGTAGAGAAAGATGAAAGTAAATAGATGGAAGAAATATATCATGCAAATCTTAAGTGAATGAAACTTTGAACTATTTTAACATAAAGCCAAGTCAACTTTTACACAAAAGCATGAGAGGAGAGAGGGTGCTCAATAAAGATTAGAGAGGATTAGTCTATCAGGAACATATGGCAGTTCTAATTTTGGATGTGCCTAATGAGGTGGACTCAAAATTTATAAAGCAAAATTTGGCAAATGCAAAGAAGTGAAAAAATCCACAATCAGAATGGAACATTTTAAGGTACCTCTTTTTGTAAACTATTTTACAAACATTTTAAGGTACCTCTTTTTGTAACTATCAAAACATTCCATAAAGATTTTAAAATATTTACATAGAATCAATAAGCATGACTTAATTAGTATATACATATACTCTAATTAAAATGCAAAACAGACATTATTTTTTTCTAGTACAAATACAACATTTGGGGAAATTGGCCATGTCCTGAGCCATGAAGAAAATCACCTGATTTAAAGAACTGAAATTTCAGAACAACTTGTCTGAATTTAAAACAACAACAAAACCTGTTTGGAAATTAAGATAGTCACATGGATGTAACATCTTGAACAACTAAGAAATTTCAGTGGTACTTAGAAAATATTTTAACACAGGTATTAGGAAAAATACTTCAGATGACAATTGTGGGGTTAGTTAAAGCACTGATTAAAGGAAAATTTAGTCTTTTTTCATGTGTTAGAAAAGAAGAAAGGATAAAACTAAACAAGTTAAGCCATGTAATCAACAGGTCCCACCCACAATTGGGTGGGTCACATCTCCATGGAAACAACTTAAGTATAAAAGATCCCACCCAACAATATTGAATCAGGATTAAAGAAAATGGATTTTCTGGGGTACACAACAGTCTCATGCGGGCATATTTCCCTTGGGTTAATGATAGGATCATGGAATTACGACAGTTAAGTGACCTCATTATCAAGGTTCATTTAGTGCTTGCTTAAGGTTCATTTAGCACTTGCTAATAATTAGAATCAAGTTTTTGATTGTTTTTAATATGTGGCTTATTGTGTTTTTCTGCTCTTCATCATTCTATCATTTCTTTTCTATCCCTTTAGCTATAGCTGCCTTTTGGAGCAGCACTGTTGTTAAACAGTATTCTTTAGCTTTGGATATTTTGTTTGTTTGACATATATTTTTGGCATACTTTCCTTTGAAATTCTCAGAGAATTTTATTACCTTATTTCTACATACACATTAGATCATGATTCTTTTCTTCATGTGTTCATTTAAGCGCCATGGATGTCAATAACATTTGTTCAGTATCTGTAACAAATCTAATTTTCCTTTTAAAGACTGCTAGGTGAGTATTACACTTATTGTGATCTGTAACTAAATTGGTTAGAAGAGAACAGAAGATGCTCTCTGTCTGTTCAAAAACAATTTTAAAAAGGAAATTAATATATGATCCTATAAAAATAACTGAACAGAGTTTTAAGAAATATTTCTTCTCATCCTTATGTATTCAGTTATGTTTCAGAGTAGAAAGATTTGATAAGGCTACTATGGAACAACTTACTTTATAAAACTTATAAAAGTGATGGCTGACATAAAATAAACATTATTTTAAAGATATAACTGAACTAGCAAGGATGTAAGTGAAATCCCTTGGGGCCAAAAATAAAAATGAAATGGAAAGCCCAGAGCGGTCAGTGGCATCTTATGACTCCAGCTGTTCTGGGGAATTGCCAGTCTCAGGAGGAAAGGGACTTTCTTTAATTGCTTTGTTAGGAGACAGGAGACTAGGCTTTGAACTTGTGTGAAGCAGGAAAGTATGACTGAACTTCTCGCAAATAGGCAGACCTATTGGAGGGCTACACCCTTAGTGAAAAAATGACATTGAGATGTTTCTCTGGTTACTGTTAAAGAGAGACAATATGCAATCTTGTCTGTCTTCACCTGACCTCTGAATTGGATAAAAAACATACCTAATAGTTTGTAACAACAAGGCTGCTTTCAATTTAATGTTCAGATACACAGTTTCTATGTATTGCGGGGAACTTTAAGCTTAAAAATGAATATAAGTGGTACTGGGTTTATAAAATAACCCTAGGGAACCTGGAAAAACAGAATAAAGACATGGTAAGGAGGAAAAAGAAGTTAAAAGATGAGGGAAAAATGAACACAAACCCAGTGGGTTTTAATTCAAAGAGGTAAAAGATGATGTTTTTCTAGAATTGATGAAATACATGAATACTCAATTTCCAAATGACTCCATATGTGGAAACTTTCACATATAGGCACAAAAGTCATGTAGAAGATGCCAAGATGCTCATGACTATTGTAGCATATATACACGCATATATGTAAATAGAAATATGTGTATATGTACATGTGTATATAAGCAGGTGTTTTAAATGCAATTCAAAGAAGAATAAGTTGCATCTCATATTCATAAAATGACAATACTATAAAAAAATAGATTTATACTAAATTCACAGGAACTTCATGACCTAATGTATCCACCTGGATGACTCTCAAAACTCAATATTGAAGAAAAAAAAAAATTGCAGAGTGATTTGTTCAATAAAATGTTATTTGTTAAGAGTTCCAAAAATGTTAGATAATTTACTCTTGTTTTAGGATAATGCACATAGGACAGCTGTACAAATACATGCAGGAGAATGGAAAATGCTCGATTCAGCACAATTTTTAATTCTGAGTGAGAAGTGAGTGTGAGTGTGTGTGTGTGTGTGTGTGTGTGTGTGTGCATATGATGATATGACAAAAGGGGAAAATGGGCTTACATAGTATTTTTATTGGTTCATTTCTTTTGCCAGTGAATGGATGGATATATACATATGCGTTATTCTTTATGTCATTTAGCACTGAAATTGTTCATCCCTTTGTAGCACAGACGATGCTAGTACTGGAGATAGTGATTTTAGCCAACACTTACAGAAGTCGTGCACTAGTGAGTGGAAACAGAAAAATGAGATAGTAAGTAAAAGAGGAAGCAGATGAAGAAATGTGTTTTTCAGATGGAGAGTATTAAGCATGTTTGTGTACATAAAGAATGACCCATTTCAAAAGTGAATTCATATGTGGGAAGGAATGGGCTTCTGAACATAGGGAGATCTGTTCCTTTAGAGAGGATCATGTCCCTTTTCCCTGCCATTTCAACCATCCATCCTACCCAAGAAAGCTTCCATTGTGCATGCCCAGGGTCTCTCTTCCTTCTTCTGATGACTTCACCTCAATTTCACGCCACCATTTCACTCCACCAATCCTTCCACCATTTTGTGGTTGGAGCAGTGTTGGTGGGCCAGCCAACACAGATGATTTTTCTTTTGCTGTTCCCAGCTGTGAGCATATAAATCAAGCCAGATGGAGTCATTAGGGCAAAGTTTGACTATTGTGAGAGACACCTACAATAAATAGTGGTTTAGAGAAGATAAAAATGCATTTCTTTCCCATATAAGAGCCCAGATTGGCTCATTCAGAAACCAAGGGTCCTTTCATCTTGACTGAGATCCTGTCCTTGTTTGTTTGAAAAAATCTGGGTTCCAACAACTGAAGACAGGACAGTAGGGGCAGGCACATGGTACCAAGCCGAGGCCTAGAGTTGGCTCATGATACTCACCTCCAGAGAGAGCTTGGTCACATGGATACACGGTAGTGGGAAGGAGAAGTGAGAAATGTGGTCTAGTTAAGACATAAGGATGCAGGAAAGAAGGATTTTGGCTGACAACTTGTGTTATTCATCTCATTAAGTCAATTTGATTTCCTTCCTGGATTTTAAATCTTAGGCTAAATGACACAGGGACAATAGCAATTTGAGTGCCATACATAAAACTGAACTTTATTTCTGCTTCACAGATTATCGCAGTACTTTAGTTTCTGTCCTTTCTGATATGAGGCTCTTCAATTTTTCTCTGAATTCATATAGTCTCTCCACATAAACTCAATACATTCTCTCTATTGCTCAAGTTAGGCAGGTTTGGTTTGTGTGGCTTGCATACAAAGAATTGTAACAATTGCAAAAGAAAATTTTAAAAAGAAAAACCATACTTTCTATTGCATGCTGTATTTGGGCCCTATCCTGTATCTATAGGCAAAAGATTTAAATTTATACTGTCATAGAGGTTCCAACTTCCAAAACTGTCTACTCAATCAAATATTGAATTCTTTATTGCAAATAATAATGTTTTACATCCTTAGACTAATATTCTTTTAGTCCTTACTGTTTAACTTATCAATTCTTACTCTGTTCTTCCTCATTTAAAACTTAATTTAATCTTCTCTTTTAAATGAAAAGGTATATATATATGAAAAATGTATGCATATTTTTCAAATACAACTATCTTAAATTCCACTTCACTTTGAGTTGGATTAAATGTTGTTGAGTTTTGGCTGTCTATATTTCAGGTTGATTGGAAGAGAATCTTTCTAAGAAAACTCATTTATGTATTTATGCTCTTAGCAGTGGGCATATTAATTGCTTGCTGTAATGAAATTGATGTCTACCTAATTACTCAAAGCATATAATTAAAACCCCACATGTAAAATAGGTCCCTTGGGACTGTTATGTAATATATATTTTCAAAATATATATGTGTATTAATATTCCACTTGTCTCTAAAAATAGACACTTTGGATTATTAGGGGATTACGTATTTCTGACATGTCTATAATTTCAATTTTTATTATAGATGTCAAGAGATGCTGCTTCATGTTATTGATCTAAGTTGATATAGATTTGGATATAATTAAGTGATATGTTTACAATTTGCCAATAATCCATACCATAAAGTTGTGATAAGGATTTATGGAGTTCTACAATTAGTTTTACTGTTTTTGCTGGGGATAGGCCTTGCTGTTGATGAACTGAATGCCAACGACTAGATAAAAATCATAAAAATGAGGATTTATACATCTAATAACTCAGGTTCACATTTTTGTTTCTCTAAAAGAATTTTCAGTCATGGAAAGTAAGTTTTATTGAGAAAAAGAAAACAAGATACATTTATTTTTCTGTCCAATTCTTTGCTACCCTAGGAAAAAAGAAATAATTTCTGAATTCTGAGCTACAGAGGTTGTAAATAAAGGCACCAATCGAAGTAGCTTTAAAGTTAATTAGTAATCATTTTTCTCCTCTCCTCAAATTGCTGTAGTGAACTAAATTATGGAACTATCAAAGATCTCTTCAAAGTAAGCCCCTAATTAAAACCAAAAAGTCATTTCAAGCAATCATACACAAAAGATTACAAATACAGATTCCTTTGTAATATTAAATATGAATTGTTATCATTTGATTGGATAGCCCTATAGTTTCAGAATATGAAAACACTTTAAATGCAAATTTAAATAATGAGCATCTATGATTATTTGTATGTATTCATTGCAATTCAGTGCATATATATATATATGGAAACTTAGAAATAGATATTAAGAAATCTTGTTATATTTAGTATACTCTTACTTTTTGATATTTAAAATATGACATCAATTTAACTGCTATGAACCATGGTTTGAAACAAACAAAGATGATCATTTTGATTCTGCTGAAGTTAAAATTGCATTTAAAGAAAACTCTAATCAATGTTTGTAAGAGCATACTTTGAATGAAAATGATAGCTATTCAAAAACCATTTTGCTGAGCAGATGATAAAGTAACAAACTTGATAGGTATACCACCAAAAATAACTTTGACATTCACTTGAATAGAGAGCCCTTCCAGGAGTTTTCTGAGAACTAAAATGCCTTTTGAGTGAATGGGTTCATCTCTAATTTTTAATTTTATTTTCATTATTGGAATTTTAATGTGAAAAGCTTTTAGACGATGAACCATAATCATCCAATTTGATAATATCTTATCAAATTTTAGCTTATATTTAATGTGAATAACTGATATTTTCAATTTCTTATTCTTAATATATCAGTAAATTACATAATGTGAACATATAGCATGTTAAAGGCATTAACTTTAGTAAAGCCACATTTTTATATGCCTACCTTCCCTCTTCCGGGAAGCACACATGAAAGAATGTAAAAAATATGAGAAACTTGTAAAAGTTCAATGACGTTTTAAACTCACTGTACCAAAACTTATTGATAGAGAAAAATGTATTGCTGCAGCTAAAATCATGAATCTGACATAAAATTCAACTACTATTAATAATGAAAACAATATCTTCATTGGGCCAAATGCCATTTTATAGAATGTCATTTACATGCCTGGAGTTTAGAGAATCCTTTAGGGAATACAGTATATATCATGATAGATGAGAACAGCCTTTGATGGCTTTGCAATACTTCCATCACTGTTCTGAGATGATACAAAAACAGTTATTCTAAATTCTTATTCAGAAACTTCTCAAGGGAGTTGAATCCAGACCTCTTAAATAAGAGCCCTGAACCAGTGAAATCCAGGAAGGGTACTTGGTCACTGACAGATAAAGGAAAGCCCTTGCATTATCTCCAGGGATAACAAGACACATCATTGAGTCCTCATTAAGGCGAGAGAGCAGGAGCTTCATTCACCGAACATGTTTTCAGTGCTTCTCTTGTATCAAGTACTAGGCATATTGAAAACCTTTCATTTAACTAAAACATGCATCTTTATGGTCCCATAGTGTGTCCCTATCAATAGTCCTGATGATTACCAACAGTTTGCCCCTTCTTTGAAATTAATAATAAGTGATACTGAAAAGTTGAGATGGGACAGAACAGAGTAGATTGACACATTAGATTGAAACATAATCTCTTGTAATTTTGAAATTCTAGGTGGAAAGCAAAAGACTTAGATATAGATGCTCCTTTGTGCTATCATTAGAGGATGGTTAAATATTCAGTAAAGAAAAGGAAGCAAAAAGGACAAAAAGAATTGGGTTTATAAATAGCATTAAGTAATGGAATTTGGTTTTCTGGGGCAAGCTTATATTTATTTTAAACCATGAGATAGAAAAGTACCCATAGGATCAGATACTATGAAGCGCAAAGGCTGATATTTGAACAGAAGAACTCATGAGCTGGGAAATTCTTACAAGTCTGTAATAGGAAAAACAGGGAACATTGTGCTGAGATAACTACAGACCAGTGCCTATAGAAAGGAAACAACTTTATCAAAAAGTGATGCATAAATATTGCTAATCTTATGTTAAACAAAAGATAAAACTCATTCAAAGGCAGAGAATGTAATGAAAGAGTAAGTCAACAAAGCCCCATAAATGCACACGGGTATCCTCAACTGAGCATATGTGCTGATGTCCTGCCGGAGTCAGTCATATGGGACAATCCTCAGCTGAGGCCATGGGTAAAATGTGGTACCTGTGAACCTGATGGCTTGGTAGAGATAACCAAGGGGTGGCCCTAGACACCAGATAACCACCCTCCAATAGTTTTGCCATCTTAGGAATACTCAGATGTGAATGTTAAGCAGTTAATTAGAAACAAGGAACCGTGGTTCAGGAGTGATTCGGAAATAGAGATGGGCTTTGGAGACTCAGGTCAATTGGTCGTGGTTGAAATAATCAAACAGCAGTAAAAAGAGAACACGTGTAATTAGAATTGGGGAGGTAGAGCATGCAGAAAGGGAAATGTGAGAGAAGAGGAGGGAGAACCAGGAGCAATCAATGCCATGGGAGGTGGAGGTGAGCTTCAGAATAGATGAGAAAAAATGTGGGCCTGAGGATCAAAGTGCTGAGGAGAAATATCGTTAAAAATCATGGGGACAAAGATGAAAGTAGAGCTTTCATGCACCAAAAACAGGAGTCTGTACACAGAACACAATGGAGCTACACAGGGAGTTTTCCGAGAAGCTGCTACTTTTAAAAAACAGCATGTGAAAATATGAGCGATAAATAAGAATACGTATTTTAAAAAGAACCTAAATATGTAATCGGAAAGGCTATAAGATCCTGGATTATTTGGAAATTTTTAAAATGACTCTTTTAAAGCTTATTAAAGGTACCAATATTGTAAAGTTATATCCAGTATATACAAAAACTTTCTGTAAAAGATGTAAGTCCAATGATTGCGACACATACTATAGTGTTAATAGATTACAGAGAGGAAACAGAACTCCTTAACTCCTCCTTTATTTTAATTAATTTAGCAAGCTATTATTAAGTCCTCATTATTATTACTAGTATTATTATTACTAGTATTATTATTACTAATTATGTGCCAGCTGCTTTAACTACATGCTAAGTATATAAGGCTTAAATACCTGCCATGGAGGATTTATGGACTAGAGATCTAAATAAAAGAAAAAAATGTGCTCAAAAATTGTCATCACCAATAACTTGCCTGCTGTGACATAACTAATATAAGTAGATGTCTGGCTTCTATCATACCGTTGCATCTAAATGTTTTAAGTGGGTTGGGCAAATATTGTGAATTAAGGAAATTCCAAAAAAGGATGAATAATGTAAATAGGAAATGGTTCCAGTTTATAGAAAGGCAAGAAATTTTAGCCTTAGACTACGACTGGCAGTCGTAATGCTGATATTTAGGAACATTCTGGAATAATTATTATACAGGAGATAGTGAATACTTTGAAAAGTAGTATGAGTCAGCATGTTTTCCTAAGAATAGTAATTGTCCAGCTAATCTCATAAATTGATAAGGACCTGCACTAGATCTTGCATATCTTGACTTTTGGCATTACATTTGACAAAAAAAAAGCAGCATGTTCCTTTGTTCAATGGGGAAATTCAGTGAGTTCACGGTTAGGTGTATTCTTAGGAGAATGAAAAATCTCAACTAAGAATACTAATGAATGAATCAATTTAAACCTGAGCTTTATACCTAGTAAAATCCTGCAAAATCCCTTCATTAATTTTCCCCTCCCTATTTTTATTTTTATAATTTGTCTATTATCACATTTAATTTCTTCTCTTTATAGATCTTATTTTTTTACTGTAGTTGAGGCAGTAGATATTCCGATTACTCCAATGATAGTTCATTCAGTTAGTGTGATAGTAGAAAAATAGCCCCCCAAACATGTTCAGACCCAGTGACTGAAATCTGTAAATATATTAGGTTATATGGCAAAGGAGAATTAAATATGCAGATGAAATTAATGCTGGTCAACTGACCTTGATTTCGGGGATTATCCAAATAGACTCAATGCAATTACAAGAGTCTCTATAAGTGGGAGGAATTGGAGGAGGGGGCAGAAGAGAGAGAACTAGAGAGAGGGCAGGATGAGAAAGACTTGACCACATTGCTGGATTTGAAGATGGAGGATGATAAACTGCCAAGGAGTGTGGGCATACTCTAGGAGACGCATCATTCCCTAGAGTCTCCAGGAAAAAATGCACCTACTGACACTGTACTTTAGCCCAGTGAGAATCACTTTGGACGCCTGACCTCTAGAACCGTAAAATGATAAAGCTGTGTTGTTTTAAGTGACCATGTTTGTGCTAATTCGTCAGATAGCTTTCATGATAGAGCTGGATTCAATCTCAGCTTTCTATACTTGAAGACCAGGGACCTTTCTGCTCCCTGGAACATTATCTCTTCTTTTCAGCTATTTAGAATACATGTGCTGAAATTGCAGATGAAAATGCAGTCAAGAAAACGTAGTCATCTGGAATATAGGATCAAGCTTTATTACGTGTACTTAGGTCAAAATTTGGAAGAAGAAAATAACATTTACTACCAAATGTGAATATTTATTTTAAAAAAAGAAAAGTCAATTATATTGTATCAAAGAAACACCTTGCATTTTGTCTTACTTCTTAAGTAACTATATTTTTGTGCGTGTGATCTTATTTGTATAACCAGGAGATGCTATGAAAATTGGAGTTTAAGGGTTTTAACAGTAACTGCATATGTCTTTTGTTTGTTGTTGGCGTGAGGGACTTGTTGAGCACGATCAAATGAGAAAATTTCATTATTTACAGTTTTTTTTTTGTAATTTAAATGAACATAATAATGTCTCTGTGAATTCTTTAATTAAAGATTACATTCTAACAAATTTCATATTTAACATTTAATGACTATAGGGGAAAATTATATTGAATAGTTAGGAAGAATCTGTGAATTCCTCTGGAAGCTCTTGTTTCCTTATAGGGAACATAATAAAAGATGGACCCCTCCTCCCCACCATGTGAATTAAAATTTTCCTATCTGTAATGTCTGGTCCTTGTGCTCCTGAAGTCATCAAATATAAAAGTTCCCGAGGGTGCACAGGTGTTTCAGTGGTTAGGGCTACCTTTTGCGTGGTAGTTCTGGACCATGCACCTCCGCCAAAAAAAAAAAAAAAAATATATATATATATATATATATATATATATATATATATATATATATAAGTTTCCTGAGTGCCCTCCTTTATCTCACTGATGAGGCAATGACTTCTCTAATACTTCATATAATAGCATTAATTTCTCTCCAGACCTACATTTGGGGCCTATTTGTCCTTTTGTTTTTTAATTTTAAAAATTTGTCAAACATTTTATTTGAACCTTAATTTAGGTTCAAGAAAAATTGGTTTATATTGTATTTCCACAAATACCCACTCATGCATATAGTTGTACTGAGAGGAAAGTTCTTAAACACCTCTTTTGGTTCGGACTTTCTGTGACTCATTACACTGTGAAGGGGTCCTTTGATGTGCTCATGAGACTACCTACTAAATGGGGTGAAATTCAGAATCCTAATGCAAATGGTTTTATGTTGATGTAAGTATGATTTTCAGTTCAAATGGCTTAATGTGATACCTAAATATATAACCAGTGCCCTTTATCATAAAGAGTTCTGAGAAAGATGACCTTCAGCTCAGCTCTGTCTTTGGGTTAGCAGAAAATGCTAGAATTGCAAAGCAGATAAAGAGGGCCATTTCCATTAGGAGAAAAGACTCAGAGCTGTGTATGATTGAAATATTTTGAATAACCTTTCATATTCTTCTTTTTAGTATGTGAGTATATTGTGATTTTTCTCTGTCTTAAATTGATGATCAACACCACAATGAAACAGAAAGAACTTTAAATATATAGTAGGCCTGTGGTCTAATATCTGCTTCTTACTAGAGTATTGTAAGTCAGCCGGTTAAATGTTCTGAGCCCCAGGGACTTGATCTGAAAACGAAAGATATTTATACCTGTTTAAAGTAGAATATGCCAGCGCTAAATGAGATAATATATATATAAAGCATACAGTGCCTGCCATACAGCAGGTTGCACGTCATAAAATAATTAACTCAGAATCAGTCAGGTGAAAAACACATTCGCATCTTTACTCAGAAAAGTAGAAAGTGTTTGCTCAACCAGAACCCCTAATGAACAGTGCTCCAAGGTCTACTTCTCTACAACAGTAGTCTCTAAACTAGGGTACAACCTTCCAGATTCTCAACTTCCATTTTCCTTCTTTCCTAAGAGATGTCAAGCTGAGAACAGGCTCCAGGTCAGCTTCATTCCAGATTCCCATCCTTCTCCGCCACCTCCCCTTTCACAGACACCCTCTGGCCCTGTAGAAAAGGCAGGCCTCATAAGCATCCTGGCCTCTATGGATAACACCACCACCTCCTCTCCCCATGCAGGGGCACATCCCTCAGAGTTGAGATGCAAACCAAGGTATTATATGTTCAAAAAGGGAATGTTTGAATGACCTGATCACAACATTCTCCACAAAATAGGCGATTCTAATTTGCTTTCAATGAAACTGAAGGAATACTAATTAAACTTTAACTGCTAATCATGATCAATCACTATGAGATTATGATAGCACTGTAAATGTATTTTAGAGAATTAAGCACCAGAGAATCAACAAAACTCTTTCCATTCACATCAGTGTATTTAGGTGAAAAAGCTTTCCCTTCTATAAAAACAAAAACAACATATAGGAATGGATTGATGCTGAATCCTAGATCTGGCCAAAAATATGTTTATCTATGGATAGGTGAATTAATTAAAAGCAGCTCCATCCATATCACAGGGAGATGCATTTTCAAGGAAACTATACTTACATTTCATAGTTATGTCTCAAAACATATGTTTATGTTATGATGAGTTTTAAACTAATCAAATTATAATAACTGATTAAAACCATGTTTTAACACAGTCACCCTATGTATCCAAACAGGAATTTAAGTATCATATGTATTTTTGCTGCAGATATCGACTTCTAGGCACCAATTATAGGGCAGACAGGAGTATAAGGAAATGTTGAGCTCATGGTTTGATTGCTCTGGAGATGCTCAGTAATTGGTTTCCTCCTGGTCACATTTGCTGTGTTTTCCTTCTGTCTTTCCTCTTTGATCCTTAGGTCCTGACTGCACCTGGGAGTAATGGAGTAATAATCTCTTGTCTTGGAGTCCAATAGCCAAACAGAGATGAAGAAACTGAGTGAGAAATTTGAGAGTACAGGGAGCACTTAGAAAAGTGCTGTTGAAATTAAGTCAAAACCAGTTGAATTGTTCCCCAAGTTGAAGCAATTGTTTTTAATATTATTGTGTTACCTCAGGGAATAACTTTATATATCCTCCTCATTATTGCTGTAGTAGTAATTGTTCTTGAATGGGCAAGAGAAGCCAATAACGACAATATCCTTTTCATGCCACATTGGACCATAACTCATCACCCAGGATGGGCAAATAGCAAGGTGCAGCCATTGCCCCCTTCCGCTTGTCCCTTTTTTTGAATGTCAATGAGACCATATCAGACCATTTTTTCTGGTATTGGAAGAAAACAGATAAGGTGGAAAATATAAATTCCTTTTTGAATCTTTACTACTCAAATACCTGTAACTTAATGGTTGTACATAAATTTGAAAAATATTCAGGAAACGATGATGCATCACTATCATTATGGTGTATGTCTTACATTTTTAGTTATACAGTCATTTGTCTTACCATGTTTCTAACCAGATTTTAAAAAAATATTTGGATTTGACTTTTATATTAGACAAGTGTGTTTTAATTTCATTTGGCATTTTGTCTTTACTTTTATTGCCAGACGCAGTTCTTTTATTCACTTTCCATTGCTAAAGTGCTTTCCTGCATTCAAAATTACAGAGATTTAGACTAAATTTATGATGACATGTTTTGCCCAATTATTTCTTGCATTTCAGATTATAGTTTTATGATACATACCCAACAAAGAATTATTTATTCTTTAGAATATAACTTCTATGACCTTTTCTTCTGTGGCACAAACAACTAATTATTGCTTCTACACAGATTGATTCTCTTAAGCAAATAAGGATGGTCTTCTGGCCTGGTACATATAATTCCTCACATGGATTAGAAAACTATAATCCTACAAATAGTGTTTTCACTCTTCCTTAAAGGATATAATGGGTTTCGTATTTACTACCACTTAGGGATGTCAAGAGTAGACAAGCTGGGGCAACCTCCGCAGGGTCAGGGGGATCATCCTGCATTTGAGCTGCTGAAGATTTGTCCCAGATGCATTAAAAGCAACAGTAACAAAACAATATAAGAGCATCTCAGTAGCAGCTAGTTAAAAGACCCTGTTCTTCTTTCTAATGGGAAAGTATTCCACAGTATCCTAAAAAGCACAGTCTAGTTGATGCCTGGCTGCATCCTTCCTTTCTATTAGATACTTTCTCTCTGATCAATAATGCCCCACACTGAATGTGTTGGTCATACCCTAGGGTCAACCCCCCAAAATCCCAACTCTTTAATGCTCATGCCTGGTCTAGTTCTCTCCCCTTAAGTGTGGTGAGACCTGTGACTTGTGTCTCGTCAACAGAACAGAGCAAAAGTGATGGGATATTATTCCCGTGGCTAGGGCAAAAGACTTTTGCAAGTGTAGTTAAGATCCTGAATCTTTGAGTTAATCAAAAAGAGACTATCCTGAGTTGGACTGGCTCAATCAGGTAGCATCCTTAGAACAAGGGCTGGGTCTTCCCTGAGTTGAGAGTTTCGAAGCTGCAAAAACTTTCTCTATTGGCTTGATGAAGTAAGCATCCATGTGTCAAGGAACTGCAGGTGGCCTCTAAAAACTGGAGGGGGCCCTAGCTGCTGAAAGAAGCCCCCGGCTGGCAGCAGGAATCCTCTGCTTTTGATCTTATGGCTCCAAAGAAATTAGTTCTTCCAACAACTTTTTGGGTGTGGACATAGAATTTTCCCCTGTTGAGCCTCCACGTGAGAATGCAGCCCAGCCCACCTCCTTGAATGAAGGCTTGTGAGACCTTCAGCACAGCATTGGTGAGTTTTGATTGGACTCTTGAACCACAGACTCTGTGAGCTAATAAGTGGTTATTGTTTTCAGCTATTAAATTTGTGGTTATTTATTGTGCAGTAGAAGAAAACTAATATATGCATGTTTCAGGAAAGAGAAAGGTTCACTTCAAAGATATTCCTGTTAACCAAGAGTGAATTCTAGGCAATACTGAAAGTGGTTGACATCAGAATATCACTGTTCATTAACTCTGCCTCTTTGTTCAGTTTGCCTATTTTCATAATGTTCCTTTTGCATTGTGTCTTTTAAGCGTGGTTTTAATATATAAATTCACTTTCAAATATACTTCTTAATATTCATTTGAAGTCAGTTTATTTTTGTGCTGGTTGGCAAAATATTTGAGTTACCTCTTAATGCATTATTCATTTGTAAATGATGGCCACACATTTAGTTAAGCAGTACTATATTCTAACTTCCAGACTTAGGTATGTCAGTCTTTGTCATGCTCAAATCTATAGGCCCCAACTGTCTATATGCTGCCTTAGAGACACTCCAATATTGGGGTAAACGACTAGAGAAGGATGGTTAAATTCAAGTTGGTGGGTCTGGTGATACTGAGGTTCATTTGATACATTAGAACTCAATTTGCTTCCATTTCCCCTTCTCACCCAGAGCATTATTCTTTGTAATGTATATGAAAGTGCTTCAGGCAGCACAAAATTCTAAGTAAACATAGAGTATTACCTAAACATCAATCTGCTGATATATCTGATACTAAATGGGTTATGCAAATAATACATTTAAGAAACTAAGTATAAAGTTGTCAGTCTTTGTCCGGTGTGGCAGGACTGCTGCTCCTTTCAGGACTGTAAAGGATTAGATATAAGGCTCCAGTTCAGTGCGTCAAAGTCCTGCTGCTGCCTCCCCCTTGTCAGATGCAACTTGTTTTACACTCTTTCACGGGCACGTTGTTTTGCACATTTATGCCTAGTACCATCTGGATTGTCTGGGTCACCCAAGATTCTCACATGTTTTGTTTTAATATCTCACTTCTTATAGGCCCATTACTCACTGTTTGGATTCTACATCCCTGGCACCATTTTTCAGTGGGAAAACTAGCAGGGAAACTTTATCCTTTTTGCTTGGCACAGGGTAACTGCACATTTCCTATAAGCTAACTCCATACAGCCAATGTTTGCTACAACACTCAGCCAATATCTCTCTGGCAATTAAAGTGCAGCTTCCCCACAGCAGTCACAATTTGCTCTTTTTGAATAAACATTTCTGCTCCACTTATTAACTGTGATGTGTTGCCTATTTAGAAAATTCAAAACATAAATCAGATCCTTAGTTTCCTAATAAAAGAGGTTGGGTATTCATTCATTGACTTATTTTTTATTTATTACTGTAAGAAATATGCATATCGAGAGCATACCAACAGCCAAGCACTGTCCTTAAGTGCCAAAGACATAAAAGGAAAAGTATATGTCCCTGGCTTCAAAGATTTTACAGTATATTCAGAGTGGAGCTCAAATAAGTGGGGCACAAATAAGCAAACCAATATATTTTTGCTAGCAACAAGTTTAGTCTAACATGAAAGTGGTATGAAGAAGGTACAAACTTGTTCAGTGGGACCCCAGGAGAGGTCTGAAGGCTGACTGTTTTTGTGAAGACCTACCTGAGAGTTCCTTGGCCTGTTTGTAGCACTAGGTAAAATCCATGACAGAAAGAAAGATTAGCTTTGTCCAGGAGGGGAAATTCTCACCTTGAAATGAGAGTGAAAAAGAACAGATGCAGCCACTGCTTTAAAAACATATGAGTACACAAACACATTTTACGCTCACTTTGAGATGACACCAGCAGATCTCCTGGGAGCCTGTGGTCACTTCTTGGCTTTTTTGAGTTTCTAAGAGGAAAGTTTTTTCAGGTGTCTTGGTCTCCGATTAGGAAATCTAGTACTGGTTCTGACCGTTAGCATCTGAATCTCTGGCTCTGTCCTCTCCTGATTCCATGTTTTCAAGTGATTGAAGTCCTGTTCTTTCATTCCCCCCCATTTCTGTGAAATACCGGAGTCTTAGATTATCATGCTACCTTCTTCCGGCCTGGGTTGACATGTGCTCACGCAGCAGCTGTTTCAGTTTTCCCAAAATTTTTACTGATACAAAGACAAATACAGATTTTATTGAATATTTGATGAGAGGAGGAGAGTAAAAGAACAGCATGAAAGTCAAGTCTATCTTTTCTCTTCTCTCTGCCATTTCCTTTTCAGTTGCCCTATCATTGGAAACCTGTTCCTTGCAATTTCCCTGCAAGAAATCCAGACTCCGACTCCTCTCTCCTTTCAGGATTTTCCTCTGGCAACGTGTTTGCAGAATATCACTTCCTCTCTTCTGGAGCCTGTGTGCCAGGCCTTCAAGAGTGCTCCTCTCACTTTAAGCTCGTATTGAGATAATATTTCAAATGAAATTAGCTCCCTATAATAAATTGTAGTAAATAAGCCCAGTTCAGAGGCACCTTTGAGCTTTAATATTTAATTGAATTCCGTTTTTCTCCAAAGTTTGACTCATGAACTTACTTGTCTTTAAAAGGTTATGAGATCAACTTTGAGCAAGTATCTCATGTCCTATTATCCATATATGAAGATGATGTCACAATTTCAATAACTGTACAACTTAGCTTTGGACTGTCTATGTCGTGGCTGAAATGTATTATGATGAGATAAAAAGCATTAAGAAGGATCAAATTTACATTATTTAATAGTATCATATTCATGTAAATCATATTAAAGACCAAATAATTTTAAAGGACCATTGCATTTATGACCATTAAATGGTCACATTTACTGCATGGCAGTTTATACATGCTCTGGAATAAAGAGTTTGGGCTCAAATTCTGGGTCCAGGATTACCTTTAAAAAAGCAACTTCTCTGTTCCTTAGTTTCCTCATATATAAAAGATATATATGAATTCATGTTTCCCAAAACATCTCAGATGTATTTATAACTCAGTCTATCTCAAATCCTTGATCCATCAAGGGGGATATAACATTCAACTTCACTGGGTTATTGATAGGATTAAATAAAATGGAAAATATTTAGTGTTTGGTTAAGCACCTCGAGTATGATGAATGCTTCAAAACTTTTATGAACATATCCCATCCCTCAACTTCTCCCGCTCCCACTCTGGACCCATTCTAGAGTAAGCATCCCATTTATGAAGAAAGCTGGAAGTAGATAGAAAATAGATGCACTGTGTTATGAAGCAGTACACATAAGCTCTTCAAATGTAATTAGCATGGCTTTGGGGTGGGCTTGCTGGGTCACTTCTAATGCACAATTGCTTACTGGCTTCATTAAGTGATTTTTTTTTTCTTTTTTTCTCTTCATTTTAAATAAATCCTTTCAAGATGCACAGGAAAGGTTTTGTGGCCTTCCATGTTGATCCCGACAGAGTCAGAGGATCAAATATAAAATAAAATTGCTATTTTCCCCTTTTCACACAAGAGCCATCCATTCAACCAAGAGAGAGGAAGCTAACTCTCCCAGAGCACCTCGGCGTGCAGTGAAATATTGGTATTCGAATTAGAGTCTAATCAGGAAGAGCAGACAAAGTGATGTGTTTCAGCCTTGTCTTTTTTGTAGCCAATTACCCCAGACTCCTAGTGTTCATGTCTTCCATGTACTTTCTTTAATTAGCACTTTAATAGCTCTGCTTCAGAGAGTTGGTTCAGGGGAGAACTTTCCCAAAGCTGCCAAATGGTCACAAGCAGGAGGTGATTAAATTTAGTCTCAAGCACTAGGCATCTGCATGCATTCTTTGTATCACAGTGTGCTTTTCAAGATGTGTTCCCAATAATTCGTGTCCAGAGGGATGTGATGCTGTCAGTAAATGCATTTGAAAAAGCAGCCTAGCATCATTAACCGTTGTCTGTATACTATTGATTTAGATCAATTTTTATAATATGGTTCTCAACTCTCCATTAAGCACTGTTATATGTTGGATGTAGAAGAAAAAATATTTGTGCAGAGATTATTGTTTTATTAAGATTGAACGAGAAGAAAACCCACTGTACTTCACCTTTTTATTAGCCTTTCTTATGTTTATTATAGATGGAGCTATTGGGATCTTCTTTGCTTAGAGGTTTAACCCTTTTCATTATAAAACACTGATTCTATTTGATGCAAATTATGTTTATAGTCCAGAATTAAAATAAGAATTAAACCTCACTTTAATGCAATCATAGGATTTGAGGCAATAAATTTCATAATACAATGTTAAAAATTCAACCCCAATGGTTATAAGGTGATTCATTCTTCTAAGCTTGTTTTTTTTCCCCCTTCAAATTTCAACATCTCTGATATTAGGATGCACTGCACAATAGATGAACTAGGAAGTCATTTTATTTTAATTTTTTGGAGGACCTAAAATAATGGTGCCTTTTCCTATCAGTGGCATCTTAAAAGAGTGTATATACTTTTCGGCTTTTTAAAAACCTATCTGTCCATAAAACACAATGACCTGCATTACAAAATGCAGTACTTTAATGCTTTAACAAATTATTATACAAAATGTCTTTGTTTTATTCAAAATTGTTTCCCATCTAATATCTACAAACATAGCACATATTTAATAAAAAACAAATGCCCTTAAGTGCAAGTATTCTCAATATGCTGAAAGCGTCTCTTGCAAAATTCAAATAATTGTGAGTGTAGCTTTTTTTATTAATTAAAGAAAAAAGAAATTAACATAAAGTAATCATGTTAAAACACTGAATGAAGCTGCATCTGAGCTATAGGTTTTTTGTTTTTTTTTTGTCTGTCTGTTTTTTTTGTCTGTGAGTGTAGCTTTTTAAAAAATAATTTTAAATTCAAGGACTGCATAAAGCAAATTGTTTACTTGGCCAGAATGAGGCACCCTGCTTGCTGGTGACTGAAGGGTCCTTTTTTGAAGTGCAGTGCCCTCCCTCCTGGCTCATGTAGAGGTGGGCAGTGACTTTCCTGGTCCTGTGGGCAATGGACAGTGAAAATGATATTAAGCTGAAGGAAAGTGATAAGCACTGAGGGTAAAACTTATTTTTTTGTAATGAAAATGACACTTTTTCCTCAATTGTGAAATGACTGCATGTTCTCTCTAAAAGATAAAGGTAGACTTAAAGGAAAACATGAATACTGTGCATCAGTGTTCAGGCTGTTTCCTAGTAGGTATGTTATATGGCCAGACAGGACCATGCCATATTGCTATATGAAACCTCCTTGTTCACTTAAAAGTACCAGGTAAATATTATGTATAAATTAGTTTAGATAGTGTCTAGAGTAACACACGGAATGGAGGAACTACAGAGGCTTCCATTATGTGCATATATGTCAATGACAATACAAAACAATGGCTACATTTTATTTTGTACCTAATATATGCCAGTTATTGGGCTGAATGCTTAGTGCTTAGTCTTGTTTAAATGTCACAAAAACCTGATGAATGATGTTATCTTATCTCTTTTAACTTTCAAAATAATCCTATGCTTCTCCACATCTTCACACCTACTGGGTATTAGGGTATAGAATTTCTAAGGGTTTGATCACTTAGTGATAATAATCTGGTCAGGAATATAGGGTGACTGAGTTTGGCTCTACAGATCTTCAGGCACTTTTCAAGGATATTCTAAGATCCTTTCTCTACTGTTTTACCCTCTCCCCCTTTCACCCTCCTCTGCTCGCTGTCTCTCTCTCTCTGTCTCATTCTCCCTCTGTCTCATTCTCTCTCTCTCATTCTCTCTGTCTCATTCTCTCTCTGTCTTATTCTCTTTCTATCTCATTCTTTCTCCCTCTAATTCTCTCTCTCTTTTACTTTCTCTGACTATCATGATCATTTTTTTTTTAAATCAGCTATGTAAATACTGATAAATCCAAATGCAAAACTTTCTGGAAGCAATTGAATGGGCACAAAAAGCTCCTCAAAGGATGGTTTAAAAATAATGACTAAATAAAAGTAGAAAGAGATAAAAAAAAAAAAAACTACTACAGCAATCCACAAGTTCTTTATTATTATAATGTTGTTTTAAAAATCTCTAAGAGATTCTGTATAGTAGGTGGAATTATTTTCTTTTAAATTTTTATTTGGATAGAATATTTCAGGCTTAGAGAACAGTTGAAGATTTTCTCTACAACCTTCAATCAGATTCTTCAAATGTAGTGACACTCACCTCTCTCCCTCCATGTCTCTCATTTTTGGAGGAGACCATTATAGAATCTGTTGCAGAATTGTTGCCATTTTTCATTTCATACTTCAGTCTTCAAAACACAAGGGCGTTTTCTTTATATAACCAAGGTATGCTTGGAAAATAACATTGAGATGATCTTATTAGCTAATCTACAGGCCTTATCCAGAATTTTTTCCAATACAATCTTCACAGCAAAGAAAATTCCATATCATTTCTTACATTGTTTTCATGTCCCATTCATCTTCTTTAATCAGAAACACTTCCTCCATCTCTCTCTTTTTTGCGGGGCGGGGGCAGGCACCGGGAATGTCTCTGGCATGGCAGGCAAGAACTCTGCCTGCTGAGCCACTGTGGCCCACCCTCCATCATTTTTAGTGGTATAAATAATGGCCAGTTATCTGTAGAAAAATCTTTTCATTGTATTGCCCTTTTGACAAGAGTACACAGAAAGGATATTGCACTAGTTGGAACACATATGTGTGAGATGTCGGATGGTCAAAATAGAAGATTTAGAGTTATAATTCATTTTTTCACCCATTCATTTCACTTTTTAGCAGCTCCAAATATCCATCCCACAGACTGCTGTTTATATAGGTCTTACCTCTAAGTTTACGTTTGGTTTGAGCTACAGCTCAATTATCTACATATAAGATGGAAACATTTGATTTTTTTCTCTCTAATGTGTTAATACTATATACCTGCCAAAATTCATAAGCAGATTAATATGATTTGTAATAACAGTTGAATTGTTGATTGTTTTTGTGTGTACATATGTGTTGACATGCAAATCACACAGAAAATAATGCACTGCATGATTTTGAAGAAGAGTATATTAAAAGTAGTTGATCAATACTCATTATGAAAGTTTTGTGAGGTTCTTCATTTTAACAATTGAGTGTCAAAGTAGAACCACAAATCAATATTTTATGGCTCATTTAAAGGTGACTCTAGTTTTTGATTAATAATTCTCAACTTGTATTGGTTAGCAAGATCAAATTATGCATAAAGCTAATAAAATTTGTGTTAACTTCCTAATTGAAGAATGTTCATAAATCAGGTGCCCAGATTAGTTCCTAAGAAACCACTGAAATCTGTGTGGTCTCTACAAAGATTGCTGATATGATGAAGAAAACAGGGAGGTAATGAGATGGTGCTGATTCCTTCGCTGAAATGTCCTGTGACAGGGAGAATTAGAAATTGTTACCCCTGTACTTCAGCCTCCTCTGATGCAAAATCATTCTCTGATGGTAGTAACAGTTCAGAGGCATAAGTAAAGGCTCAGGGTTTGTGAGACTGTAATACTGGTGCACGGTGTTAGATTATGCTGGTTTGTGATTTCTATATTATCCTATAGGATCTGAGCAACCTATATCTACATTTAAATATACATGTATTTATATGAGCAACTTCATTTCTGGAATTTTACCTAATTATGTATTAGGACAGGTATATAAGGATGTATTACAGAGATGCTCATTGAATCATTTTAAAATATAATGACACTGAAAAAAAATGTGCAGTAAATAAATTCACCTGGAGAAGATATATGCAAGAGGTAAATGCAGCCTTTGAAGCAGGCTAGCTTTTTGTAGGTTTAAGGCAATGAGATCAATAGATGATCTCATAGCACGTTGCTGAGAATGCAGTTTATAATGGGATATGATAATTCAATATATGTGAAATCACACTTACGCATTTGATGCACATGACCATCTGCCTGACAGCACGGATCTTCAATCTCTGCCATCCCTCTCCCCCAGGAATCTGGATGAATGCATTTGTCACATTCTCTGTGTACTTTATTTGGAAAAATCAAACAAACTCCACACCAGGCTGGACAACTTGACCATCCGTGCTCTCTGGAAATCCTGTTTCTCCAGACCGCCTGCTTTCCCATTTCATACCTTCCATCCTTGTGGTCAGCTGATGAGGCTCCTTCTCTGAGAAAGCTGGAGTGCTCAAGGATGCAAGTCTTCCATTCTGCCCCACCTGAACTCACCATCTGCCCACAGACTCCGGTGCCTCCCTCTTCCTCCGAGCGAGCAGGCTCTGCCTCTTGAGAAGAGTGATTGCTGCGCGGGGCACCAGATCCCACTTGAGGACGTCAGTCTAAGAGCTGTCTTCTCCTTCTTAAGTGTTATATATATATATGCGTGTGTATTTATGTATGTATGTATGTTTTTAAATTTCTGCTAACTCATCGCATACAAATGGGCTGTAATATCTTCTGACATTAACAGAAAATATTATTCTTGCCCCCAATATCTACCTTTGGTTATCCCCACTCCCACTTTTTGTTTTTCACTTTGCTTTACAGCAAAATTCCTTTAGAGTTTTGTTTATATTTTGTGTCCATCCATGCCCCCTCTAATTTGAATTCCCCTCAAATAGGCATTTTTAAATTTTCTTGCCAAACTTCTCTTGCCAAAGGCCTCATTAATAAATTCAATATTTTAATTCCCAGTGCTCATTTTGCTTGACCTATTAGCATTGGTCAATCCCTCTTCCTTTGAGATGCTTTCTGTATTTGTTTTTCAGCAGACTAAGTGCTCTGATTTTCTCATACCCCATTGATCATACCACTTTTACTAGTTTATCTTTATCTCCCTTGCTTGCCTTTTACTCACTCCCTTAATAATCAGATTTAGCCTCTGGCCTTTAAACATCATCTGCATAGTTTTTATTTCAAAATAGGTACCATTAAAGCAACCTCCCTCATGAACTAGACTCAACTGCACATTTGGCATCTCCTCTGGGATGTCTAGTAATGGTTCATATTGAATGTGTGCACAAATTGAATCTTGACATCCCCTTAGCAAAATGCACCCTTCCTGAACTTTCTCCGCCAGAGAGGGCACTCTAATCTTTTTGTTTGTTTGTTTGTTTGCATTTTCAGTGTTCAGGTAAAAAAATATATATACTTTTTAAAATTTTCTATTATGTCTTACATCCCACTGTAGAAGCCAAGAGTTTAAAGCAAGACCTACAGAATTTATTGCAAGCTGCTGGCCTCGGGATGGCAGCGGTAAACTGTGGCGATTGTTATGTAGAGCAGTCTGGGAGGAAGAGAATGTTTACCCCAAACAGTTATGTTAAGTATGAAGAACACTGTGAGATAAGAATCTTGCTCCCTCAGGAAATGCCTGCATATCTATTGACATCCTGTGGTATATAACTAGGATCTGGTTGAGAATAAAATTGTCTGAAGTCTGTCTGAAGTAAACTCAAGCCTCAGACCCCCTGAGCCCGTCTGTGTCTTTCTTTTTCTTCCTTTCTTTTTTTCTCATCATTCCTTAATATCCTTCGAGCTCTGTTTCTACAGAAAGCAACATCCCACTAACAGCCACTCCTATTGGCTCTACTTTAAATATAAACCTAGAATCTGACCATTTCCCCTGCCTCTTCAACTTTCATTTCTTACCTGATTTCCTACAACCTCCTAAATGGCTTCTTGGCTTCCACCCTTGTTCCGCTTTTAGCCCATTCTCAATGCAGCAACCTGAATAACCCTTTAAAATGTAAATCAAATTGTGCCCCTCAAATCATGCACTTCTATAAAAGAAAAAACTCAGCCCTGCAAAGCTGCCTTGAGTTTGTTGTTCCTATTTTATCCATTGCCCATTCCCTCTCCATCTTTAACCATCTCCTTGTTATTCCTCAGATAAGATGTATTTCCATCTCAAGTTTGTCATTGATATTTGATTGTCTTGGAATATATTTCCTTTATCTTCAAGACACTTGTTTCTTATCTTCACATAAATGTCATGTTCTCAATAAAGTCTTCATTGGCTACCTTATTTAAACTCACAAGGACTCTTCCTCAATTGTCACTGGCTGTCCCCCATCTCTGCTTTATTTTTCCACATAAAAGATAAAAGTCATCACTCTGCTCTGGGTTGAACAATGCCCCCCCCCCCCAAATTCATGTCTACCCAGAACCTCAGAATGTGGACATTTTGGAAATAGGGCTTTTCAGGAATAATTAGGTAAGATGAAGTCATACTGGATTAAGGTAGGCCCCAAACTCAGTGGATTGGCACCCCCATCCGAAGGCCGTGTGAAGGCCAAGACTCGCGGGGAGGAGAACTCCATGGGCAGGGGGAGGCCCATTGGAGTGGCTCATGCAGGCCCAGAAGCACCACGCCTTGGTGGCCACCCCAGGAGCTAGGAGAGACAGGTAGGGCAGACCCTCCCTCACATCCTACAGCAGGAAGCAAGGCTGCCAAAGCACTGACTTCAGATTTCTGGCCTCGAGAACCGTGAGAGAACAAGTTTCTGTTGTTTTCAGCCACCCAGTTTGTGGTGATTTGTTACAGAAGCCCTGGGATACTAATACACCACATGACATAGGACAGCTTTTACTTACTCCTTATTTCACTTGTCAGGCTCCCACTGCTAGAATATAAGTTCCCTGAGCAGATGGCTGACACCCGGGCCATAGCCAGTGATTAAAGGGACAGTAGGGATGAGAAAGTTCTAGGTCAGAAAACTATCAAGTTGTCAGAGTTGGTTATGTGTTTTTTTTATATACATTATTTTTGGAACAAATATATGTCTATGACAAAAGGATCCTTCACAGGAATAGAGAGAGGAGACACCAACAGCCCCTGGGCAGGGACTCACAGCTTTTTTCATATAACATTGGGAGCAAGTCAAGTCAGAAGGTCCCACACCTGGTGGAGAAACCATCCCCCCTCCCATACACATCTGTTATCATCAGTGGCCCCTGGTTAATCGCATCCCGAGGGGACCTGCATAGCAGCCCTAACCAAGGCTGATGCTGATCTTTCTTTCAGTCACCTCCTCCCTCAACCACACATGGATTCTGTATGAAATGAGGAAAGACATATCTGACTATATCTCTGTCCTTCTACTTCTATAACGAAGGGCAATTGAGCTCTCTTAGTGTCCAGGCACTAAGTTCAGCTTTCTAGCTTAGCCCCTCTCCCACTCAGTTCTCATCACCAAATGTAGCTTTTATCTCTTACTTTCTCTTTGGAGGGCCCCTCCTAGCTTCACTTCCTTGCCTGTTAAAATGATCTCATCATTCTTACCCACTGCCTTTTCTCTCACCCTTGTGACTCAACTCCACCAGTCTACTTGGATCTCCTGAAGAAAACCAATCCTGTGAATATTGGCTGCTATAAATTAATGCTATCCAAACTTACTATAAATTTTATTAATTCAACATTAATAATTGTTATGGTTAGGGACAGGTGTCAACTTGGCCAAGTTATGGTACCTGTTCATCTGATTGGGCAAGCGCTGGCCTGTCTGTTGCAATGAGGACATTTCATAGGATTAGGTCATGATCATGTCAGCTACATCCACAGCTGATTCCATTTGTAATCAGCCAAAGGGGAGTGTCTTCTGCAATTAGTGATGCTAAATCCAATCATGGGAAGCCTTTTAAGGAGGACTCAGAGGAGACAGGTTGCATTCCTGCTTTGGCTGGTGAGCCTCTCCTGTGGAGTTCATCCAGGCCATCCATTGGAGTCATTGGCTTTGGAGCCTGCCCTGTGGATTTTGGACTCTGCGTTTCTATGGTCATGTGAGAAACTTTCATAAATTTTATATTTGCAAGTGTTCCCTGTTGATTCTGTTTCTCTAGAGAACCCTAACTAATACAATAATTATATTACTAAAACCGGCTATGTTTTTATTTTCATCTATGTGATATGTAAAATATCTGAGAAGATTTAAAATATTTTACAAAACTGTTTTTCACTTGTGTTACTTTTGCTTTGCTTATGCCATAAAATAAATCATATATATATATTTGTATATTGTGTATTTATGTATGTACCGTGTTTTGTACTTTTATCAATGTAAAAGAAGCCTGCATGGAATATTTCTTGACACTCTGTATCTTGCCATTTTGGGAGGTAAATTAAAGGAGAACATGAACAAGTGCTAAAGGACATGTTTAAGAAACAAGCAAGAACATATTTTGCAACTATTTCCAAATACTAACATTTGACATTTTATGTACTAAGAAAAATAGGAGCTTACAAAGAGGTAAGCTCCCACTTCTGGTTTTGTAGCCTTGGGAGGGAATCAACCAATATAAGATACAATGCCACTTCTTCTCATGTAGTAGAATTAAAGGTCATACCCCATGGTAAAAACACTACGGCCAAAGAATAGTAGATGAGTGACCCCAGGCTAAAGGCAGGGCCAGTAGCTCTGTATAGCTTACAGGTTTGGAGGGGATTGAGATCTGATTTAGCTCTTCAGTTCCTTAACAAAGACATAGTTAAAGTTGGAGCTGCATCAAGCCAACCCATTTCCATAAAGCAACTGGCTTACTGCCAGCCATGGCCACCCACACAGCGGGGGGATGCCCCGGGGAAGAGCAAGTTCTCTGTGGTGCTCAAAATTTGTAGGTGGGGTGGTGTGCCATCAATGTGACCACTTCTTTCTTTGTTTACTTTTTCTAAAATAAATTGGATCCAGACTCATGGATGTGTATTGATTGTGTAATTTCATTGGCTCTGATCATCTGATTAACCCCATTCTCCATTCACCCTGTTTTTATGACTTTTGGTTATACATCTATAATAGGTGCCTCTTAACCCTTTTCTTGCATTTTACCATAAAATTCCTTTTCTAAGATACTATTGTCAAACATGATGTACTGGTTTGAAAAGATGTATGTCCCCTAGAAAAGCCATGTTTTAATCTAAATCTCATTTTGTAAAGGCAGAATAATCCCTATTCAGTATTGTATATTTGAAACTGTAATCAGATCATCTCCCTGGAGATGTGATTTAATCAAGAGTGGTTGTTAAGCTGGATTAGGTGACTACATATCTCTACCCATTTGGGTGGTTTTTATAAATTTCTTAAATCCTATAAAAGAGGGAATATTTTGGAGAATGAGGAGATTCAGAGAGAGCAGAGCAGAACGACATAGCCATGAGAAGCAGAGTCCACCAGCCAGTGACCTTTGGAGATGAAGAAGGAAAATGCCTCCCAGGGAACTTCATGAAACAGGAAGCCAGGAGAAGAAGCTGATGGATGATGCCATGTTCGCCATGTGCCCTTCCAGATGGGAGAGGAACTCTGACTGTGTTCGCCATGTACCCTTCCACTTGAGAGAGAAACCCTGAACTTCATCGGCCTTCTTGAACCAAGGTATCTTTTCCTGCATGCCTTTTATTGGATGTTTCTATAGACTTGTAAGTGGGACATTTTCTCGGCCTTAGAACTGTAAACTAGCAACTTATTAAATTCCTCTTTTTAAAAGCCATTCTGTTTCTGGTATATTGCATTCCGGCAGCTAGCAAACTAAAACAGATTTTGGTACCGGAGAGTGGGGTGCTGCTGCAGTTTGCAAATACCAAACATGTTGGAATGGCTTTTTAAATGGATAAAGGGAAGATTCTGGAAGCTTGATAGAGAAGGCCTTTCATCCTCATATTTTCAATCTTTCTGCATCATTTTTTCCCCATGCTTGAAAGATTTAAGCAATTTGTTGTTAAATTTTTTTGTCTTAATAATCTAATCTGGAAATCTTTACTAATTAATTCATTTATTTATTTTGAGCTAAACCATTGATTCTTTTTTAAAGGATAAAACTTGCTGATGGACTAAAACTTGCTAAAGTAAAACTTGCTAATGTCTGGATGCTTAGAACATTTATTTATGAACTCATTTAATTCTCACAGACCATACATAGTAAGTATATTGGCCTTCTTTCTTGAGATGGAACATTGTGGAGAAGAGAGAAAATTGGCAAAGAGACATCATGACAGAGCTCTGCTTATCACTTTTGGACCCAGACTGAAGAAATTCGAATCCACCTGTATTACTCCTTTTACTTTACTTCTATGTTCTTGTTTAGCGTGTGTGCTTATTTTTTAATATTCTTGCTTTATTTTTACTTTCACTTGATTGCTTTTGAACCACATTTTATCTTCATTTATTTGCCTAGACCATTCTATTTTCTGTAATTTTTAAAAAATATTCTTTAATCTAAATGAAATTATGAAAACCAATAGCACAATGGTATCATATGCCACTAATTTATTTGCCTTACTCATTTCACCTAGGTTCCATATATAGCAGAAACTAAGAATGTTTCTTTATCACTTAGCAATTATTAACAGTCAATTTATATTTCTGGCAAGACAATATGATGCCAAGTCAATAAATTGGGATTGTAAAATTGAAGAAAATTAAAGTCAAGTGTTAATTATGCATTAAAATAGCAATGCAACTTAGAACAGTTAATTTTCATTCTATGAATACACCAAATTTCTGGAAGTAGTTCTTTATTGGTGAGTGTTTAGTTTTTTGAAATCTTTTGCTGTAACAAGCAATGTAAAATGGAATTTACTTGAAATATTCCTTATTTGGAATATGTGTCATTATAGCTTTGAGATAAATCCCTAGATATAGAATTTCTGGGGGAAAGGGGAAAAAGTATTTTAAATTTATTTAATAGCTATTTCCCATTATGAAATTCAAATGATACTAATTTATACAACTGATGGTAATATATGAGGGTCCCTGTTTGGTCATATCCCCACCGACATAGTACGTTAAAAACTGACATTTTGAATTGTATGAATTGAGAAAGGCTATCTAATCACATCTACAACACTCGTGTGCACAGGTTGTACGTGCGTGTCTTTGTATGTAAACAAGATTTTCGTAAGTTTAAGAATTCTCGCCTGCCATGCGGGCACCCTGGTTCGATTCTCGGCCCATGCACTTCCCAGAAACAAAACAGACAAGCAAACAAACAAATTCAACAAATGGTGCTGCAATAATGGGATACTCACATGGAGAAAGAATAAAATGGGAGCCCCGCCATACAGCATACAAGAAAAAAAAAAATCAGGTTAAATGCATCCCACACATGCAGCTGCTTTTAGGGGATGGGGCAAGGTAGCCCTGCACATTTTGCTGACTTCACGTATGGAATAGTTCTGCTTTCCTCACTGTTCCATCTTGCACACTGGAGGACATACTAATGAAGCATTTGCATTCATGTACCCTCTCCTGGTTTCTCAGTTCACTCCCATTGGTCAGTTCGCTTAAAACTGAGCCAAGCAATAGGGCTCTATCTCAGTTGTTAGAATACTAGTTAACTTTCTTTCCCCTCCTCTTCTTCTATGACTGTTCCTGCACATTTGTTCTTTCATTGTAAATTTAATATAAACTTGCCTTTTTGTCGTTTTAATTAGAGTTTCATATTTATGAATTTTGCGTTTATGGTATTGTGTTTTCCTATCCAAGAATAGGCAATAACTGCTCTATTTTTTTTACTCTTCTTTAAAGCTCTTTTGTCAAGTTTTTAAACTGCCCATCTATTGGTCTTGCATAACTTTTGTTTGATTTATTTCTAGATACTTTATAGTTTGTTGTTGTAGTCAAAACTGGTGGCTCTAAATGGTGACTTAAAAAATATAAATGGCTTACTTGCTTCAGGATAAAAGAAAATAGTTTGCATCAGGACAGTGATTCTAATGAGAAAAATTGGAGAAAGGAGAAAAGAAATCTTAAAACTACATATTTAAAAGTTGTTTAAACAGAGAGTTGTTAAAAATAATGAGTAGAGGGAGTCCATTTTTCTGAGAACCTTTCGGGGTTGATGAGCCTCAGCAGCTGGCAGGTGGTCATTTACTGATTCTGGCACAGGCCAGAGCTGCAGCAGAGTGCCTTTATTTTAGGACAGAAATCATTAGAGTTTGGGACAAAATCAGACACTTGAGGGTTGTCAAATGGAAGGCTCGTTTCATGTGCAAGACACTTAGTAAATTCAGGAGCTTCCTGAACAGAAGGCGAATGGGTTAAGCCAAAGACCAAGGAAAGCACATTGTGATTTCCTGCAGATATGCTTTCAGGAGTGAAAGTGCATCAGGAGATGCCCAAGAGCAAAAGGAGGAGGCTGAGCCTCTGAGGGTGGTCCACACGAGGAGCTCCCACAGTTTTCTCCCACGTGCATGTCCCTCTCTGACAAAGGGCTCCTGTGAGGGACAGATGGGAAGCTGCAGCCCAAGCACCATCATACAGCCTCTCTCCATTGAGTACTTTGCCAGATGCTAAAGCTCACTGTGAGAGGCTAGAGAGCAGAGCCAGAGAGCTGCAAATTAGAGGGGAGTTTCCAGCACCCCCAGTGGTGAAGAAGCAAATGCCTACTGGGTCCTCAAGGGGGAATTTTTAAATAGTCATTTGTAAGAAGGGGGCAAGGCAGAAGGACCCTGAGTGTTATTAAAACTGCTCACAACCCCAGCCCACCTCAGCTGCCTGCTCTGGTCTGCTGAGACAGGAGATGAAAGCATTTAAAAAATATATACATTGTCCTACATTAAATATGAAATTAATGGGAATATGAAGTAAGGGAAGCATATGGCCAAAAGCTAAGAGAAGGTAGCAGACAATAGATGCTATCCTATAGGCCATCTAGATAGGGCAGCAGACAAGAATTTAAAAACTGGATATATTGATTATATTGAAGAAAATAGAGGAAGGCTCGTGGTAGCTGAAGACAGAGGGGTTAGTTTAGTCCACATCTTTCAATATTTTCTCCTCAAGATACCTCTTTTTTATACAAAGGAGAAACACCAAATTCCAGCCCACAATCCCTCATGTGCTCACCCCAGGCTTCTCTGGGGAAAACCGGAAGAGAAAAAGGAGCTGGCCATGGTCCCAAGGTTTTTCTAACATCACGTCAGAAAGAGCAAGTGCACGCTACGTCTGAAAATGCTAAAGTAAGCCCCCTGGTAGGACAGAGCATGCTTTACAGGGAAGGACATAAAAATACGTGCCGTTTCAAGTAGCCATCATTAAAATGCATGGTTTCTGAGGGAGACAAAACACTCAGAGGAAACAGAGAGGCATTCCTTGGCAATCCTGTGGTGAAAGGGTAAAGAAGCAAAAGGGGAAATGTTAAGGCCCTGCAAAACAAAAGTGAACTAAACTAAAAGAGAACACACACGCACCTCTCCCTAACCCAAACAAACAAACAATCCACTGAAAATGTCTGGACTTTGTAATACTGTCAGAATAGAAAAAAAAGAAGAAAAAAACCAGCTTAAGACATATAAGAATTTAGGGAATTATCTACCCATGACCCTTTGGAGGAAGCTTGTCCAGGATTAGCTTTATCTAAGAGGTGACTATGAGACTTTCTACAGCAGCACAGATGATGGACATTTTAAAAAAGCACATCGAAACTAAAACAGAAATGGGGCCAAAGGGGAAAAGAAAGACTGATGAACAAATGCTATATGCTTGGCAAAGTAGAAATAATTAAACTAAGAAATGTAAGGGAAAGGAAAATAGAATAGCTCATTGATTGTCATATAGGCAGTAGATAGGAGTTAAAGAATACCATTAAAAATTGACACACCAGATAGTAAAATGTTAAACAAAGACTAAAGGCATTAAAAATGGTGTAAGTACCAAGGTAACAATGAAAGAAAAAAAAAACAGAAATCTTTCTAGATGCCTCACATTTTTTTAAATTAAAAGAGCAATGGATATACATCTTTAGGGGAAAAAATAGCAAATGTTATATAATAGTCATAATTATAAAACATTATGACAGAATTGAGTCCAAACATATCAGTAAATGTTAATAAGCTTAACACACCCATTGAAAGGAATAAACAGATTTTTCAATGCACACATCTAAAACAAGATCATTCAGAAAAGCTACAAGTAAAGTGATGGGCAAAGGTATACAAGGCAGATGGAAATAAGATAGCAGGGCCAGAAATCCTTACATAGAATAAAGTAGAAATCCATCCAAAACCTTTAATCATGCCAAAGGAAGGCATGATTCAACGTTAAAATCACAATTGATAATAAAGATATAACACTTATGAATGTATCACATAACACAGCAAGCACTTTCATGAGGCAAAACATGTGGAAGATTCCAGGAGCCATAGATAGAGACCCACAGATCTAGTCTGTGCTCAGTGCAAGACTCTCTGGGCCCCTGGAATGCACGTGCTCCCTAACAAGCTCAAGCTACCTGCATGTTTACATCCCTCTGACTTTTACTACAGACAAGTTGTGCTGGCCTGCCAAGGGATCAGCCACCCTCTTGTATTCATTTTCAACCCAACCAACTTAGACCCTGTTGTTTATCAATGGATGGCTTTCTCACAAGTCTGTATCCTCCCTTCTGTTTTTACTATTTCCCAACACACCTCCAGTAAACAGTCGGGACCAATCCAATTGTGCATTTTGCTTTTGCTCTTATATTCAGACTGTTGAACCCTGATGGAGGAGATTAAATCATAGCAGTCTTATATATTTTATAGTCTGCAGTATTAGCTTGGTACTCACCTTTGGGCAATTATCTTCCCATGTACCAATGCCCATGAATATTGCAGAGGTCTAATCTTAATCATATGGAGACATAATACCCAACTGTAATTGTACCACATCGAATGTTCACAACTCTGAGGCAGGGATTACTATGGACCCATTTTATAGAAACTGACGCACGGTAATGTTAAGTCTTCCCCAAGATTGCACAGTTTTCAGTGCACGCGTCACCACTGCATTAAGCTGTGTTACAGGATAATCGTTCTCTCTTAGTTTTACACTGGTTTTAGGTTCAACCTTTCCATCTCCATCTCTTTAGCCATAGGACTCATTGCATTCAGCATGCAGCCATGCTTAAAATTTTCCTATATTAAAAAAACAGGGAAGCTCTTAATATGTGCTAATGCCTCATTGTTCCTTGGTAGTCTCAAGATCGTATTTGCTGGGAATTACCTGAAACTGCAGATTGAATTACAGGCCTTCCTTGTGTGCCAGGACAGGGTAGCATTTCAAGGGGTAGACTGTTTAGCAGGTAAGAACTGAAGCTTCAGAATTGGAGTAAATATGTTTTTGCTCAAAGTCTTTATTTTACAGGTTTTATGTTAATGGTTTTCATTAATAATAGGTTGCTAAATGATACCCAAACCAAAAATATGAATGTTTCTCTTCTATTTTATTTTTAGGCACTCATAATTTTGTTTTGTGTGGTGTTTGGTGGTGGGGGTCATATTTTATTCTTTTTTCATGCAACTATCCCCTTATCACAGCACCATTTGCTGATTCTTTTTTGAGTGCATGAGCTCATAAATATTTTAAAACTGCATCCGAACCTAAATGCATTTTCCTATATTTTACTCAGATCCTCATGGAATATTTTTTTTCTATGCTGTGATTGCTGTGATCTTTTATGCACCCCTGCCCCCGACACATGGGGAATTTCTTATAAGCTTGTGCTTATTTGAGAATTGAGACAAAATTAACAACAATACATTTTTCTTCAAATATAGTTGCTTTTAATCTCAGGAATGTAAAACTAATGCTGCAAATATTCAGACTGTCTTAAGAATCAGAAAGTTTGAGAGAAACACTTGGCTGAATAATCCAAATTCACCCACAAGTTGTTATTCCTGGTTTGAGAATATTCAATCATTTGCTTCAGAATGAATTATTTAATGAAAATCATTACTTCAAAATAAGGAAGGATGTGGGCCACAGTGGCTCAGCAGGCAGAGTTCTTGCCTGCCATGCCGGAGACCTAGGTTCAATTCCCAGTGCCTGCCATGCAAAAGAAAGAAAAAAGAAAAAAAGGAAGGAAAAAGAATTGTAGTAAATTAAGAGATGGTTCAATTGAAAGAAGTTAGGATTCTAAAATAATATACTATTTTAAAAATGCAATCCAAAAAAACATAAGTTAAATATTTTAAAGGAAAAATAATAAAACCATGAAAATCATGAAATAAATTTTGAAAGATTATGATTTTTGATCATTGCCATGTGCAGAAAAAAAAATAGCTTTAATGATCAAAAATACCATGTCAGGAATGGAAATTCTATAGTATAAGATGAAGAAAATGGAGCTGAATTATTTATCCCATATGAGTGGGAAATAGCAAATAATATTTCATCTGTGCTGTTTATAATTAGAGCAATTTCTGTCCAAATACATTGTTTAAGACCTTAAAATTAGTCATCGGGGGAATTTGACTGTATCTATTTCACATCACTAGAGAAAAATAAGAATAGTTATAAAACCATGAAACCAAAGTAAAAAGAAAACAAAACATTTTGAGAGGAAATACCCAAAAGCCGCGCCACTGCTTTGAGTTTGAGATTCCTGACCCAGGCCTCCGCCTCTCCATATGAGTATTTCTGAAAGTGAGTAGCAGGCCCTCAGGCTGAGCAATGGCCTCCCCCTGCAGGTGCAGCCAATGCTACAATTTATTTAGAAATATTAGCCCTAGGATTTTGGATTGCTGACATTGCTGGATTAAGCTGCTGAGCTCTGAGCCAAATTTCCCAAAGTTAGATTTTTTTTTGTAAAACGAAACCTTTAACCAAATGTACATACAGTAAAGTGCTCAAATAGTCAGTGTATTTATGACCCAGCTCAAGGAGTAAAACATCACCCGAGTCCACAGGTTTCCTCATGCCCCGTGTCAGTCAAATGACCATCACCTTTGCTTTGATCACCACCAGTTATGTTTTTCTGCTTCTTAACTTGATATGAATAGAACCATATGTGATGGTTCGAAGCCATATGTACTCCAGAAAAGATCATGTTCTTAAAGCGAATCCATTCCTGTGGGAGCAGACCTATTGTGGGCGGGACACTTTGATTGGGTTATTTTACCTGCGGTGTTTCCCAGGTGGGTCTTAGTCCTTCTATTGGAATCCTTTGTAAGAGATGACATTCAAAGAGAAGAACCAGAGAAGCCAAGAGTGAAAGAAGAGAAGCTGAGAAAGAAAAGACCCGCACAGAAGCTCCGAAAGAAGGTCAAAGACAGAAGAGCCCCAGCCAGTAGCCAGTCCTGGGGGAGAAAGCATTCCCTCTTGATGCCTTGATTTGGACATTTCCATATCCTTGGAAATGTAAACTTGTAAGTTAAAAAATGCCCATTGTGAAAGCCAGCCCGTTTCTGGTACATTGCATTACATGAGCTCTAGCAAATTAAACACAACGTGTACTCTTTTGGATCTGGCTTCTTTTCCCCACAGTATTTAAACTTGTGAGTTTGTGAGAGCCATGCTATTGTGTCTACTTATCATTGTTCCAATCTCACTGTTATATGGTGTTATTATATATCTATATCACCAACATCTAGTGCACACATACCCATGATTTCTATTGAGTTTAAGCCAAAGAGCTAAGGGTAGAGTGGCTAAGTTGTGGCATATGCAAATATTAAGTTGGTATTGTTAAGCAGGTTTCCAGAATCAACTGATTTAGATTGAAACATAGGCGATTAGGGATATTTGACCATTTTGACCATAAAAACATCAATTATGCAAGTCCCAGTTGCTTCACATCCTCTCCAGCACTTGCCATTTTCTTTAACTTCAGTTATTTTGCTGGTATGAAATAGCATATCGCTATTGTTTCAGTTCACATTTCCCCAATAAATAATTAGGTTGAACAATTTTTCTTATGTTCACTGACCATTTAGAATTCTTCTTACCTGGTCTTATCATACTTTCCAGTTGTTTTTTTGGCAAGAAGTAGAAATCTGTTTGGAGTTTGAAACATCATTCTAACTGCCCTTTAGAGATTTCTTCCTGCTACAAACTCCCCGTCTAGCCTTGTGTTTTATTTTCTAAAACATCCCAGGGTTTTTGTTTGTTTGTTTGTTTTCACAGGCACATTTAAGATTGAGAATCCCTCTTCCAGATAATGACCATCCATGTATGTCAGTAACACATAATAAATTAGTTAATAGATGGCTACTCAATTTCTCCTTCTTTTTACCACAATTACTTTTTTGTTCCTCGCAAACAAACTAAAAACAGGTATTTATTTTGATGGCTTCAAAGAATAGATATAAATAACAATAAATAATATAATGACCAAAAATGGATATTAAAATAAAGTATAAAATTGAATAGTGTATCGAGTGTGCTGGTTTGAAAAAGCCATGTTTTAATCCTGATCCAATCTTGGGGGAGCAGCCATTTCTTTTAATCCTGATTCAATACTGTATGTTGGAAACTCTCGATTGGATTATCTCCATAGAGATGTGACATATCCAATTGTGGGTGTAACCTTTTGATTAGAAGGACATGACTCCACTCATTCCAGATGGGTCTCGATTAGTTTATTGGAATTCTTTATTAGAGAAAACATTTTGGAGAGCCTGGAGCAATGGAACCTAGAGAAATGAGAGAAGCCTCTGAGCTGACAGAAACTTCAGAGTAGAGCTGACTCAGATGCAGACATTTGGAGAACAGAGACACAGATATTTGGAGATGCTTGGAGCCCAGCAGATGTTGGCATGAGATGTTAAGCCAAGCCAGAACCTGGAGAGAGCTTAGGGAAGCCAAGAGATAAGCCAGCCCTAGAGAGACAATGTGAGGAATCCCCACAAGAACAGAGGCTGCAAGCAACAAGAGCCCAGGACCAAGGACCAGCAGATGCCAGCCATGTGACTTCCCAACTGACAATGGTGTTCCAGATCCATTGGCCTCTCTTGAGTGATGGCAACCTCTTATTGGTGCCTTAATTTGGACCCTTTCACTTCCTCAGAATTGTAAGCCTGTAATATTAAATTCCTTTTCTTAAAAGCTGTTCTAGTTCTGGTATTTTGCATTCTGGCAGCTTGCAAACTAATACAACAACATACAGCTGTAAACCATTCTGGTAAGAACTGAGTTGTGAGAATGAGCATAAGGTTAATTGGATCTCCTTATGACATTCATCAAGTATTTCCATGAAATCAAAGCACACCTTTTACATTAGGCCTTTAGAATGTAGTCTACATATTTTAAAATGTAGGCGCTTGAAATTTCTGGGAGATACAATGGAATATTTTGTTGGAAGCTTATATTTATGTGAAAATTTTCTGCATCATTTTCTTTGAGATATGGTGTTTCCATTTTAGACTCTATGTCCGGAGGATTAGTTGTTATCATGCCCAAAGAAACTCATTATCAATATATTGCGCTTTCTTTCATGTGGAGGCTACAGGATGAGCTACCAAAAATAACACTATTAAGATTATTTCAACATTTTAAAAATTTCATTAAAATAACACAGAATTAGTTTTGGGTGCTATTATAATCAATTTTGGCATCTTTCTGCCTATCTGATTTATATCTAGAAACAAGTTAATTTAATATGATTTGTAGTTCTTATCAGTAACATTTAAGCTATTTCTATTAGAAAATTATTTACCCATAATTTTCCTGAACTTAGTGGCAGATAAAAGTCAATGTCTTCACTTATAAAATGCAAATATGCTATTCACTTAAATTTTCAATTATTATATATTATGAGAAACTAATCATTAATCTTTATGATATTCAGAGGGAGAGATAGACCAACTATGTTGAAATTGATGCCATGATTTGTTTCTCAACACACATTAGTATTATATAAATTTGGGGCAACAAGTGACTTTGGAAATGAAAAGAAAGTTGGGATGAGGGGATAAGAACCAAAGTTTAATACACTCCAATATACTTTACCTGCATTATCTCAGTTACTCCTCCTTACAGCCTTAGAAAGCAAATATTATTATGCTATCATATTTGAAATTATAAATTTCAGAATGGTTATTTTCACATAATTACTAAGCGACAGAAAAGAAATCTAGTTATCCCTTTTCTTTATATTAAGTTACTTCAGAATAAAATCTTAGAATATTGGTACAGAAAAGGGGGAATATTATGCTTTCTTGAAGCACAGTGCTTTCTTTACAGTATGTATCTCAGTTTTAGCAAGTGGTGACGTAAAAAAATAAATCCCCAAATACCCAACATAATTAATTCTGGACATTACTATGTCTTTGGCAACCCTTAAAATGACTGGAGAACTAATGTTCTATTTAAGAATATTTGCTTTCTGAGCTAGATAAAGGACTGTGATGTTAGCATTTTTAGTTTTTTTACGAAACCTTGGAGAATAACTTTACATGGATGAATTTTCAAGTCTAAGTTTGGCTAACCATCTGTTCATGCTTGTAATAATGGTGTTTATACCTGATGATTAAGGGGTGAGTTTTAAGAAAACAAACATATAGACACAATTCCAAAGAATAAGGAATACAGTTTAGAGTATTACTCTAAAATTTGATCCTTCCAAAAAGAAATTGTGTACAAATAGCTCTTTTACAGGCTGTGTGACTTTGGGTAAGTTAGTTCCTGCTTTGTGCCTGAGTGTTCTCATTGTAAGATACATACAATATTAGTCATTCATTAGATTATTTTTGAAAATCAGACAAGTTACTACATGCAAATTCCTTGGAACTGTTAAGCACATAATAAGGGCTTAAAATATACTATCTGTGATCATGATGATGGCGGTAATCTTATTTCATTTTACAGCACTTCTATTGAGCAATTATCCTTATGACTACTTCCACAAAGCATATTTTTCATTTTCTTCTTTTTTTTCTAGGTTGAACCACTATAACTCTCATTATATCATGAGGCTTTCTTTAAATAGTTGTTTTAGCTTGCAAGCTTCCAGAATGTGATATGCTAGAAATGGAATGGCTTTTAAAAAGGAGAATTTATTAAGTTGCAAGTTTACAGCTCTAAGGCTGTGAAAATGTCCAAGTTAAAACAAGGCTATAGAAATGTCCAGTCTAAGGCACCAACAAGAGATCATCTTCACTCAGGAAAGGCTGATGAAGTTCAGGGTTTCCCTCTCAGCTGGAGAGGCACATGGCAAGCATGGCCATGTCTGCTAGCTTTCTCTCCAGGATTTTCCAATGGCTTCCCTGGGGCATTTTCTTTCTTCATTTCCAATGGCCTCTTGCTATGGTGGCTCTAAAGCTTTTACTGAAATGGTTCCCTCTTAAAGAACTCCAGTAAGCAGCCCCACCTTGAATGGGTGCAGATGCATCTCCATGGAAACCATCTAATCAAAAGTTATCACCCACAATTGGGTGGGTCACATCACCATGGAAACAATAAAGAAGATTCCATCCAGCAATGTTGAATGAGGAGTAGAGGACCTGGATTTTCTGGGATACACAACAGATTCAGATCAGCACAGTTATTTTAAATATTTTAGCCCTTTATCTTCAAAGAAAATCAGAGCAGTTATGGTGAACATTGAGAAAGGGTACCTGGATATAAACTTACAACGTTCCGTTCTTCAGCGGGATTTTCCCTACATTCTGGGAAGTCTGGAGGCCTGTTTTAAAACAATTATTGTAAATAATAGAAGAAATTGTGCAATAAAATCTGGTAAATTGCTGGAAATATTCTTAATATCAAGTACAAATTTCCTTTAAGGTGAAGTCTGCCACAAATAGACTGTCAAGTCTTTTGACATTTGGAAATCAAAACTATAATTTGATGTTATTCAAAATATTCTGTAGAAAGGAACAACCATTCTCAATATGAAGTTCCATAGAGAGTGCTTAAAATTTAACAACTTTGTCACTTGTAATCCCTTGGTTAGAAAATGCATTCCTTTTTTTTCACCTACTGGTATAATATACATGGCTGATTAGAGTGGATTACTGAAAATGCAGAATAAAAAAGATACAGGAATTAGGTTTTAAATAGGCAATATAATGTACCATTTATAATAGTTGCAGTCATAAAGGACTATTAGAAGTAAAGAACAGAAAGAAACCATAGATAAAATAATTTTAAAAAAAGTATTTAGATGCATTGATGGGCTCAAAAACAATAACAGCAAACCCCTCGGGCCAGGAAGACCAGAGCTTTGCAGGTGGCTTAAACTGCAGTGGTGGGTGGGTCTATTGGACACAAATATGACTTAGTAGTGGGGGTTGGCCAATGTAAGGATAGGGAAAAAATATCTATCAAGCCTCAGGCCTATTTAATGCAATGAACACCCACCCCACTGTTCCCCACTGTCACCAAAACCCCCTGTAAGTCTGCTAACCACAAATGAGAGTCCAATTCCAAACAACTCACAGAAAACTGGGAACTAAAATGCCCACCACAGAGACCTAGATATGAATTTATACTTCCTCTGTGAGACAGAAGTCCAGCATTTGGCAAAGAAAATGGAGAGTGGTTCTAAGTGTGTTCTCTCCAAGTGTCCCTGAAGAGTCAAATGCCAAGCCAGGTTGTAGAGAGAATTTTACAATCTAGATGTAGGATTCCCCTGAAAAAAAGAAGCCCCATTGAAGGAAACTCACAATATGAAAAAGCTGTGTGTTAACATAAGGAGTGTAAAAAATAAAGCAAAATCAGCATGCATGAAATTCAAGGCAAGTATAATCCCGAGAATTGGAGATCATAGAGCAGTGATTTGATGTTTGTTAAAAAGAACATGTGGTAAGAAACTGAAAGCTTAAGTACTGAAAACTTGACTTTGAATGCAAGAAACTCCAGGAGTTCTACAAGATAATGTTCCAGGGAGGAGGAAAAAGGCACTTTTTTAAAAGCCCAAACCCTAAGAACCAACTTGGTCCATAGTGAAGTCAAATCTCTGCTATTGATTGATGGGTGATGACCGTGAGATAATCTTGGATCGCTGGGGATGGTGCTCCAGGAGTGGGGTGACCCTCTTGGGGTTAGCTGGCCAGCTGCTTCTGAGCTCCCCAGCACATGCCTGAGTTGGGCCTACATCACTGTTATGAATGAAATCGGGTCCCACCCAAATACATGTTCCAGTCCTAATGTCTGGTCCTGTGAATTTCTCTGAAGATGTTAGTTAAGATGAGGCCAAACTGGATTCATGTGGTGTCATGGTCAGCTTCATATGTCAACTTGGCCAGATGGTGGTGCCTGTTTCTCTGGTTAAGCAAGTGCTGGCCTGTCTGTTGCTATGAGGACATTTCATAGAATTAAATCATGATCATGGCGGCTACATCCACAACTGATTCCATTGTTATCATCCAAGAGAAGTGTCTTCTTTAATGTGTGATGCTTAATTTAATTACTGGAAGCCTTTTAAGAAGGATCCAGAAGAGACAGGTTCTCTTCCTGCTTTGGCCGGCAGGCCTCTCCTGTGGAGTTCATCCAGACCCTCCATTGGAATCATCAGCTTCACAGCCTGCCCTACAGATTTAAACTCTACATTCCCATGGTTACATGAGACACTTGTATAAATTTTATATTTGCAAATATTTCCTATTGATTCTGTTTCTCTCGAGAACCCTAACTAATACAACTTTGTACCAGGAGTGATTCTTAAGAAACAGAATCTTAAAAATGAGTTTTTATGAATGGTTCTCTAAACTGACTGAACTCAAAGGCACTAAGGACTTTGATTCTCATAATCAGAATGATATTGCCAATCCATGGACTGAGTTGACAAAAGAGATAGTCAAAATGTCACCATTCGATTCTTCTAATGCTTCACCTGTATGAAGCCAGGCTCTGGGGGATAATGTTTTTGACATCTTTATGGAGTTTTGTGGAAATAGTAAGTATAGAAATGTTGACTGGTTGTTAGATACACTGGATACATTAAGGGGTGAAAGGGATTGGCTTAAGGCTTCAAATGAGAAGCTTAAGTGCTGTCTGGCAGATGTGGACATTTCTATGAGTGTCCTGAAGGAAAATCTTTTTTGCTGTAGCCCTAGATTTGAGATCTCTGAAAATCAGACTCAGAATCTTATTGTTATTGTAGCAATTTTACAACATAAACTGAAATCTTAATCTTGCATGGTGTGTGCTGTTAAAGTGAGGGCATTGATTGGAAAGGAGTGGGACCTTGAAAAATGGATGGCGACATATAGATTGATAATGATGTCGGTGGAGAGGTTGAAACCCTAGGTCATGCTGATTCTTCTCTAGATAACCCTGTAATAGTCTGCCCTGAGGACATAGCCACCCCACCTCCAGTCTGCCTTAAGGAGTTGGCCACCCCACCTCCACCTGAAGGGATTAGCCCAAGAGTGATTAATCTTGTTTCACCAGATGAAACTGCAAATGAAGGCCCTGAAGCAAATGGCTTGGAAGTTACTTCTAATTCTTTTCATGACCCACCCCCACCACCCCTCATTTCTTCCAGACCTATAACTAGACAAAAGTCCCAACAGGCCACGAAAGGTGAGGTACACAGTAACACATGTGAGGTGGTTACTCCAAAAGAACTGTGTGAGTATTCCAATTTATATAGACAGAAATTAGGGGAATATGTGTGGCAATGGATTTTAAGGGTGTGGGATAATGGTGGGAGGAATATAAGGCTGGATCAGACTGAATTTATTGATATGGGCTCACTAAGCAGAGATTCTGCATTCAATGTTATAGCTTGAGGGGTTAGAAAAGGCATTAACAGTTTGTTTGGATGGTTGGCTGAAACAGGCCAACATTACCTGAGGTTGAAATGCCAGAACTGCCCTGGTATAATGTAGATAAGGGGATCCAGAGGTTTAGAGAAATTAGAATGTTAGAGTGTATTTATCATGCAAAACCTGCCCTTACACCCCAGGAATGTCCAGAGGATGCACTTTTTACCAGAACAGTGAGAAATAAATTTGTGAGACTAGCACCATCATCCCTGAAGAGCTCTGTAGTTGCACTTCTCTGTAGGTCAGATATTACTGTGGAAACTGCTGTCACTGAGCTGGAATCCTTAAACACAACCGGATCCCGAGTTGGCAGAAGCCAGGTGTCAACACTTATCACCAAAGACAGGGTGGATGTGGCTATTATAATAGATAGCAAACTCAAAGCAGGAGTCAAAATAATCTGACTTGCAGAGATCTGTGGCATTGGCTAGTAAATCATGGGGTACTTAAAAATACAATAGGTGGGCAATCTACTAAATTCTTGTTCAAGCTGTATAAACAAAGAGTTCTAGGTCAAGTGAGTAGAAGTCCAACTTGAATTACAAAAACACAGAGTCATGTCCCCTTAATCAATTTCCAGACTTTAGACAATTTAAAGACCCAGAGCCCCTTCAATGAAGGGGAGGCCAGGTCCCTTTGGGGGAGAACCCCATTACACTGCCACAAATCTATACTGTTAATCTTCCTCCAACCTTCCCCAAGGAGACTGATGGCCTTTTACCAGTGTAACTGTGCACTGGGGAAAAGGAAATGATCAGATATTTCGGGAATTATTAGACACTGGTTCAGAACCGATATTAATTCCAGGGGACCCAAAATGTCACTCTGGTCCACCAGTCAGAGTGGGGACTTATGGAGGGCAGGTGATTGATAGAGTTTTAGCTTAGGTCTGTCTCACAGTGGGTCCAGTGGGGCCCCAAACCTATTCTGCAGTTATTTCCCCACTTCCATAGTGCATAATTGGAATAGACATACTGAACAACTGGCAGAATCCCCACATTGGTTCTCTAACTCATGCAGTGAAGACTATTATGGTGGGAAAAGCCAAGTGGAAGCCACTAGGACTTCCCCTTCCTAGCAAAATAGTAAATCAGAAGCAATACCGGATTCCTGGAGGGATTGCAGAGATTGCTGCCACTCTTAAGGACTTGAAGGATGCAGGGGTAATGATTCCTACCACATCCCCATTCAACTCTCCTATTTGGCCTGTGCAGAAAATGGATGGGTCTTGGAGGATGACAGTGGATTATCATAAGCTCAACCAATGTGGTAACTCCAGTTGTGGCTGCTGTTCCAGATTTGGTATCATTGCTTGAGCAAATCAATACATCCCCTGGTACCTGGTATGCAGCTATTGATCTGACAAATGCTTTTTTCTCAATTGCTGTTAGTAAGGACCACCAGGTACAATTGGCTTTCAGCTGGCAAGGTCAGCAATATACTTTCACTGTCTACCTCAGGGAAATATCAACTCTCCAGCCCTATGTCATACTCTTGTCTGTAGTGATCTGGATTGTTTCTCCTGCCCACAAAATATCACACTGGTCCATTATATTGATGATATCCTGTTGTTTGGACCTAGTGAGCAAGAAGTAGCAACTACTCTAGACTTACTGGTAAGGCATTTGCATGTCAGAGGATGGGAGATAAATCCAACAAAAATACAGGGGCCTTCCACCTCAGTGAAATTTCTAGGTGTCCAGTGGTATCCAGATAACCCTTCTAAGGTGAAGGATAAGTTGCTGCATCTGGCTTCTCCTACAACCAAAAAAAGAGGCACAATGCCTAGTTGATCTCTTTGGATTTTGGTGACAACATATTCCTCATTTGGGTGTGCTGCTCTGGCCCATTTATCGAGTAACCAGAAAAGCTGCTAATTTTGAGTGAGGACCTTAGCAAGAGGAGGTTCTGTGACAGGTCCAGGCTGCTGTACAAGCTGCTCTGCCACTTGGACCATATGATCCAGCAGATCCAATGGTGCTGGATGTGTCAGTGACAAATAGAGATGCTGTTTGGAGCCTTTCAAGGCCGCTATAGGAGAATCACAACTCAGACCCTTAGGATTTTGGAGCAAAGCCTTACCATCTGCTGCAGATAACTACTCTCCTTTTGAGAAACAGCTTTTGGCCTGCTACTGGGCTTTAGTAGAGACTGAATGCTTAACCTTGGGCCACCAAGTTACCATGAGATCTGAGTTGCCAATCATGAGCTGGATGTTGTCTGACCCACCAAGCCATAAAGTTGAGTGTACACAGCAGCACTCCATCATAGAATGGAAATGTTATATACGAGATAGAGCCAGAGTAGGTCCTGAAGGCACAAGTAAGTTACATGAGGAAGTGACTCAAATGCCCATGGTCTCCACTCCTGACACATTACCTTCTCTTTCCCAAACCAGAGCTGTGGTCTCTTGGGGAGTTTCTTACAGTGAACTGACTGAGGAAGAGAAATCTCAGGCCTGGTTTACAGATAGTTCAACATGATATGCAGGTACCACCTGAAAGTGGATAGCTGCAGCACTACGACCCCTTTCTTGGGTGTCCTTGAAGGACAGTGGTGAAGGAAAATACTCCCAGTGGGCAGAACTTCGAGCAGTGCACCTGGTTGTTCATTTTGCTTGGAAGGAGAACTGGCCAGAGGTGCATTTGTATACTGACTCATGGGCTGTTGCTAATGGTTTGGCCGGATTGTCAGGGACTTGGAAAGAACATAATTGGAAAATTGGTGACAGAGTGGTCTGGGGGAAGAGTTATGTAGATAGATCTTTCTGAGTGGGCTAAGAACATGAAGATATTTGTGTCCCATGTGAATGCACAATAGATGGTGACTTCAGCAGAGGAAGGTTTTAATAATCAAGTGGATAAATTGACCCGTTCTATGGATACCAGTCAGCCTCTTTCCCCAGCAACTCCTGTCATTGCCCAATGGACTCATGAACAAAGTGGCCATGGTAGTAGGGATGGACGTTATGCATGGGCTTAGCAACATGGACTTCCACTCACCGATTAAGCTTCCAACCTACAATACCAAATAGGGATTAAAAGACGTGATGGATTAGGATTAAAACATGGCTTGTCTAGGATACATAATTCTTTTAAACCAGCACAATCCTATATTCTGGAAAATAGCAACATTCTATTTTTTTTTTAAGTTTTTTTTATTAATTAAAAAAATTAACAGCAAACAAACAAAACAATAAGATATCATTCCATTCTACATATATAATCAGTAATTCTTAATATCATCACATAGTTGCATATTCATCATTTCTTAGAACATTTGCACCGATTTAGAAAAAGAAATAAAAAGACAACAGAAAAAGAAATAAAACAATAATAGAGAAAAAAAAGTTATACATACCATACCCCTCACCCCTTGCTTTCATTTACCACTAGCATTTCAAACTAAATTTATTTTAACATTTGTTCCCCCTATTATTTATTTTTATTCCATGTGTTCTACTCTTTTGTTGATATGGTTGCTGAAAGGAGCATCAGACACAAGGTTTTCACAATCACACAGTCACACTGTGAAAGCTATATCATTATTCAATCATCCTCAAGGAACATGGCTACTGGAACACAGCTCTACATTTTCAGGCACTTCCCTCCAGCCTCTCCATTACATCTTTTTTTTTTTTTTTTTTTTAATTAAAAAAAAATTAACTAACACAACATTAGAAATCAATCCATTCTACATATGCAATCAGTAATTCTTAATATCATCACATAGGTGTATGGTCATCATTTCTCAGTACATATGCATCGATTTAGAGAAAGAAATAGCACGACAACAGAAAAAGAAGTAAAGTGATAACACAGAGAAAACACAAGTAAAAATAAAAAGTACAAAAATATATAAGAGAAAGAAAAAAAAACAAAAAAAAACTATAGATCAGATGCAGCTTCATTCAGTGTTCCAACATAATTACATTACAGTTAGGCAGTATTGTGCTGACTATTTTTTTTTTTTTTAGACATCATACCATTCTACATATGCAATCAGTAATTCGCAACATTCTATTTTGTTCTAACAAACCAGTGTATTATGACTTTTTTTTTTTTTTGATGGAGAAGTGTACTGAGCACTAGATGCCTTTTAAAAAAATTGTCACTAAAGTAGGTTGGAAGACCCCTGACCAAGGATGGTGAAACCACACAATTAATATACCCACGTATATAACTTGCTATATTCCTAAGTAAAAAACAGGCTTACCCAATGAAAAAAAAATGCTAGGGTTTCTTTTTAAATGCTCCCAAATTGTAAAACTTCCCTATGAAGAGCTAATAGAAATTATATAATTAGAAAGGTTTAGATATGAGTAAGGGAAGTATGTTGGATCATAAGCAGAGAGAAAAAATAAGGATAGGAAAAATAAATAGTAAACCATGAATATTAATAAAATGAAATAGATATTATTGCCTAGAGTTTTCTCTTCAGTCAAATGAAATCATCTTTGTGAAAGTGAGAATTATAAACAAAAAATATAAAATTCAAGGCCTTATGTATTCATAGGAAGCATTAAAATTAATGAAAGTAATTTTCACCTCACTTAGCATTGTTTTTTCTTTTTTTATAAAAACTTGACTTAATGCCTTATTACTAAATATGACTATTCAACTGTCAAAGAAAAGGAAACAAATGTGTTCTAGCAAAAATAAACTGACTTCAGGAAGCAAGAGCCGTACTTTTCAGGGAAATTACACTGTGCCAGATGGCTCATGTGTTAACAAGAATATTAAAATGATCTGTCTCCAATTGCCAACATTTCAGCCAGATCCCTCAAATATAACTATTATTTGGAGAGCTCTTTGGAGTATACATAATGGAGGACAAATATTATAATTGTGGTATTACTATATATAGTGTCTATTATGTATATGCTTATAAACTCATTTCAATGAACTTTATATCATTTAAAAAATGATACCCCTACTTACAAACCCATTACCCCCAAGTCCCACCCAGATAGCATATACCTTGGATGAGCAGGGTATCAATTAAGAGGCCAAAATTCAAGTTTCATTCTTGTAGCTTATTTAACTTGATTCAGTGTAAGATATTTTAATTTCTCTTTATCCCACCTTGCTTTGTCATAAAGGAAGATGTTATTAGTCACATAGTTAATATAAAATACTGCAGTGACACTTGTCAATTGTAAAGTGTTTTACTGATTAGTAAAAACATTGATGCATAATATCTGTTTTGCTTGAATGTGATTAAGAGAGTGCTGGAAAATCCTGCAAGCTTATAAAACGTGACATGATATAGATGCTAAAGTTGCGACGAATGATTAGGAAAGCACATTCAATCAACTCAATTATGTACATTTTGCAGTCACCATGATTTTTCCATAAAGTTAAGTACCTTATTTTGCATTTGACAATGGTTTTCAAAGTGTCACTAATGCCATAGGCCTACTTTTAGTGGTCTAAATGAGAGAGCAGAATAAATAGAAACTGATGTATTTGTTTCCCAAGTACTTATTGTCTGCCAAATAGTTTCTAGACTCATTGCTAGATACTGGAGAGAGAAACATACCATGTTCTGCCTCAGGAACTCCAGTGTGGACATGGAAAATAACCCATCCTTATTATTTTTCCCCTTTTTTACTCCCTAAGCAGGAAAATCCTTTAAGTTAGGCAGAGACACAGCCCACGTGTTGAAGCTTTCGGTGTGATCACTACCAAGATGAGAATCTATGGAGATTCCTTCCTTAGGCTGAATTTTATTTGATGATTTGGCATTGAAAGGCATGGTATGGAATATATGGGCCTTAGTTTCACATTGCAATTGCTAAAGAATTAGGAGTAGAATGGCAGGATCATATGGTAGGCATGTGTTTGTTTATAGGACAGTTTTCCAAAGTACTTATGATATATTTTATTTTCCCCATCATTGAATGAGAGTTCACATCCTCATCAACACTTAACATGGCCAGTCTTTCAAAGGTTAGTAATTTTGGTAGTAAATTTGGTAGATTTTGGTAACCAAAAATTTGGTTAGCAATTTTTGGTAGCTTAGCATTTCATTGTCGTTTTTATTTGCATTTCCCTAATGACAAAATGACAACAACAATAAAAAAAGGAAAAAATGCCCTATTTGCCATCCACATACCTTCTTTAGTGAAATGTGTGTTGAAACCCAATTTTTAAATTGGGCTATCTGTTTCCCTTTTACTGATTTCTGAGCATTCTTTATATATTCTGGGTAACAGTTCTTTACCAGATATGTGCTCTACAACATTTTCTCCCAGACTGGATTTTGTCTGTTCATTCTCCTAAGAGTTCTTTGAATAAAAAAAAGTTTTAATTTTGATGAAGAGTAACTTATCGCTTTGTCCTTTTATTGATCACATGTCCTCACCCCTCTGTGACATTATTTTTTGATCCCTAGGGATCACATTAACAGTTATGACTTTACTTCTTCAAATATGTTTCTTAAAATTTTGATGAACTAATGACATGTCATATTCCAGATTTGCTGAAAATTATAAACCCACACGTTGAAGATGCTCAGGGAATAACAAGCACAAGGAACCAAATGAAATCTACTCCCGGGCACGTCATAAGCAAAGTACTCAAAAGTAATAATGAAGAGGACATCGTTACAGAAGTGAGAAGAAACACATTGCAAGTAGGAAAAAAAAAAACGATTTTAAGAACTGTTTCTCATGAGAATGCAATAGAGAAGAGGGCACAGAGGAGGGATCAATACTCAGCACTACTGGGGCAAACCCACCTGTGTGCCCTACCTGCATTGTGTGAGTCAAGACGTTTTCCAACTTGCCTGGTGGAAACAGCAGTATCGTGGTGCCGAGTGAACACCAGGCACTGCTACTGAAATCCTTGCAGGTGGTTCTTTACGAGGCTGGGTAATTTCTTCCATACAAGCAGTGATCTGTATTCAGTATAATAATCCAGAGGGACTCTACTCAGATCTCTTGAGTTTTCTTTCTGCCCAGTTCCCTCTTTTCTAGTTTCTTATCTCTCAGAAGTCACTCTCATTTGTTGCCTGATATCCAGTGCCAAGGAAACTGATCATTTACTTTGTCTGTCTCTTGATTGTTTCTTATGTAGGCTAAATCTGGTTCCTGTTTCTTTGTTTTGGTTGGAAATGGAAGTCCTTGTTTGCTACATATTTTCTGCATATGCTGAAATTAATTTCCTCTTTGTCTCTGTAATACTTATTGAAACATGAAGCATTTGCTTTTACAGAGTTAACTGCAAGTTACTTTTAGGTATGTTAGATTCTTGATTATAGGCTAATTTTAGGTAAAGATAGTTGCTTTTTGCCCTATTAATTAAAACATCTTCCACTTTTTTAACTTTAAATTGACTCACTCCCATTTCTGTGCATTTGATCAGTTTTTAAAAACCTGTGCAAGAATATTAAACAGATATCAAATATAGTGCCAACTGTATAGTTTAATCTTGCTTGTCTACCATTCATAGTAATTTAATCTGTTCCAACACTCTCTTGCACATAACCTTAAATTCCTAGCCCAGAATTAGGATATTCATTAATTAAGGTAGGAAATTGATTAGGTAGGAAAAAAATCTTATGTTTGGCTCTCTTCAAGTCACTTAGATAGTCTTAATGTCAAGGGTTAGTCCTCAGTATGACCATCTTTATCATCTCATGTATGCTTTAGTTCTCATTTATTTTATATATATTTATTTATTTATTTTGGAAAAAATGGATTCAGAAAAGTTGCAAAGATAGTACAGAGAGTTCCTATAAAGCCCACGCCCAGTTTATGTTTCCTCTTATGCTGTCAACTTATATTACTGTGCTTCATTTGTCAAAACCAAGAAATAAACATTGGTATATTTCTATCAACTAAACTCTAGTCCTTATTTGGATTTCAAAAATTTTCCTGTAAATATCCTTTTTCCATGATCCAACCTAGCATGTCATATTGCATTTAATTGTCACATTTCCTTCGGTTTTTCTGTTTGGGAACCGTTTTTCCATCTTTGCTTTTCAGGACCTTAATACTTGGGAGGAGTATTGCTCAGATATTTAACAGAATGTCCCTCAAATTGAGTTTGACTGATATTTTCCTCATGATATTACTGGAGTTACAGATTTTTGAGAAAATATTGTAGAAATGAAGTGTTCTTCTCATCACAATATAAGGATAAATGTGATATCCATATGCATCACCACTGATACGAATTTTGGTCACTTGGTTTAGGTAGTATTTGCCAGATTTCCCCACCGATTCTCTTTCCTTACTCCCTTCTTTGGAAGTGATTCATTATGTCTAGACCACACTCAAAAGGGAAGGGGCTGAACTAAGAAGACACATCTTTTTCTCTCTTATCTCCATATCTGTCTGTCTCTCTAACTACCTATCATCTATCAATCATTTATTTATCTCTACTATTATGTATCATCTATGTATCTATGTATGTAACTATCCATCGTTGAATTTATGTATTTATTTATTCAACCATTTTATGTAATTATGGAATATATTTATTTTATACTTGAAATTCTAATTAAAAAAGTGATTATGTGTTTTGTTGTTCAAATTGTTCCAGCTTTAGCCAATGGATATTCCTTTAGTTTGACTATGGTGTCTTTGAAATGTCTTTACTTTTTGAACACTTCATTATTTTCTTATTCCACTTGATGCAGGCTTATCTTCTATCTTTTCTATCCCAGCTCTGATTCTACAGAGGCATTTCTTCAAGAAGGTTTGCTTCCTTTTATCAGAGAGTGGTATAGAAACCATGATCTGGGCACTGGCTGAGCTTGTCACTAATTTTGTGTCATTGCTTCTTGGCCCTCTTAAAGTAAAGAGCTTCTTGGCCCTCTTAAAGTAAAAATGGTTTGTTTTTCTTTCTGTCTGTCTGTCTATCTATTTATCTAATCATCTATCTATCAAACTAAACATCAGTTAATACTAATATCTGACTCAAAAGTCTGCCACAGGGTTCGTCCTACCTTTATATTCTTGCCTATCTGTAACTTCTGTCTCTGGTGGAGAGAGACTTGGCACCCACCATCTCCCCTCTGTTGACTTATTGGTTCAATCCCAGTATAAGTATGTAAGTATAAAGCAGTTTGAGCATTGCAAATCTGTACCCTATGAGAAAAACATTTACCATCTAGAGTACAATGTTTGTGTACGGTTTCTTTTGTATTCACCTTTAGAATTTCCAGTTAAAAGACCCTTTTCCAAAGTTACTTGGATAAGCTCCTTTGATGCCCACCCACACTCGCTCCAGTGAAATCATGTCTTACCTTTACAATACAGTTAGTTTCATTTGTTATAGTCAGCATTCCATTCTATCCTGGGATTTTGAATTGATACAATATACAAGCTTTTGTGCTGGCTTTTTTAAACTCAGAAAATTGAAGAAAATACTCATTCATGTTCTTGGGTGAAACAATAACTCTTCATTATTATTACTGACTAGGATTCCATGATATGGATATAATACAGTTTTCCATTTCATTATTGAGGACCATGTTGCTTCCTTTCAGTTTTTTTTTCCTTTGTACGCTGTATAGCGGGGTCACATTTCATTCTTTTTTCCATGTGAGTATCCCCTTATTGCGGCCTCATTTGTTGAAGTTTTGTTTTTGTTTGTTTGCTTTTTTTGTGGGGTGGGGGGTGGGAATGCATAGGTCAGGAATCGAACCCGGGTCTCCTGCATGGCAGGTGAGAATTCTACCACTGAACCACCCTCGCAACCCCCCCCTTTCAGTTTTTAACAGTTATGTATAAAGTACTATAAATGTAAACACATGTTTTTGTGTGAACATAAGTTTTAAAATCGCTTGAGTAAACATCTACAAATATGATTGTTGGGTCATATGGTAAGTCTATGTTTAAGTTTGTGAAAACTAACTGATTGTATTCCAAATAGGATTCAAAATTTTATATTTAGATCAGCAATAAAAGGAAGAATGTAAAATTAAGTACTAAATAGAAATTGATATCGCTGTGTTTTGAGTTTTTGCCATTTGGATCAATGTAGTGGTATTTCATTTGGGGTTAGCATTTCCCTGATAATGCTGAGCACCTTTTCATATGGGTTTGTTTGCCTGAGAAAGTCTGTATTTCTCCATAAATTTTGAAGTGTAAGTTTGTGGAATATGGGATCCTGACTTGGTAATATTTACTACTAACACTTAAAAGGTTTCACTCTACTGTTGCATTGCTTGTATGGTTCTCAGGAATCTGTTGTAAAATGTATCCTTCGATTGTACATAGGTGTTTCATACCCTCTGTCTGCTGTGGAGATTTTCTTGTTGTCTTTATCTTTTTCAGTTTGATTATGGTATGTCGAGGTGTGTGTGTGTGTTGTGATTGTTGTTTTGTGTTTATCCAGTTTAATGTCCTCCAAGACTCTTTTCTTAACGTATTTCTTCTGTCCTATTCTCTCTTTCTTCTACTTCCGGTATTCCAGTCACACATTGTGTTAAACCTCTTGACATTGCCTCACAGTTCTTAGGTGTTCAGGTTTCTTTTTCTTTTTTTCCTTCATTTTTTTCTTTGCATCTCACTTTGTGATGAATCTATTCACCTTCCCTTGCTGTGCCGTGTGCCATCGAGTCCACTGAAGGCATTCTTCAGCCTTATTACTGCGTTAACTCCTAGGATTTCATTTTAATTATTTCCTATAGTTTCCATCTCTTGGCTGACATTGCCATATGGCCTTATATGTTGTCTGTTTTTTCCATGAGAGCCCCTAACATATTTGCAGTTATTTTAATTTTCATGTCTGATAATTCAAACATCTGTGTCGTATCTCAGAGTGGTTCTGATAGCCACTTTATCTCTTCCAGCTTTCAGGTAGGATTTATGGTCAATCTTGTTAGGAGTTGGAGTCTGTTTGAAGTATGTTATAGCTATAGGCATCAGAAGCTTTAAATTTCACCAATATCCTTGTTTTTCTTTAATCTCTCTTCTTGTCTTTGAGGCTTCTGTTTGTCTCTGCTACCCAGAGGGAGTCCGTGTTCCACAGATCTTCGAGTTTTATCCACTGTTTTTATCTCTGGAGGCTGTTTTGCTTAGTGTTAGTGTGTGGGGGACAGGAGGGTCTATATGCTATATTGAGTCTCAGTCTTTCAGGGGCCTGTGTTTTGGGGGTGTGGTTTTTCATACGTGTTTCTGCCCCTCTTCCTAGGCTATAGCTTTTTAAAATCTTTATCCTTTACTTCCTTCTCTGGCCACAGTGTTCTAAATCTATTTTCTTGTCAACTATATATTTTCTCCCTTAGTCAAGAAAGAAAAGCTAAAGGGCTGGAGCTGGACAGAGTTCCCTTTCCACGGTGGGGTGGGATTTTAGTATTGCTGTCTGGCAAGCCCTTCTCCTTGGAGATGAAGACTCTGTCAATTAAGGGAGAAGGATCTGAGAGGGTTTATGAGGGTCTACCTTTCTCCTTTCCTGCCAGGTCCACAGAGGGAAGCTTCTCCAGCTCTCCCTGTGACAGCCTGGCTGGGTTCTTGGAGGAAAAGTCTGGGGGTGAATATGTGGAGACCTTCCATATGACCACCGTGCCTTGAGTTTCTCCCCCTCAAGTTAACCCACACTTGGTCTCCAGCAATTCTTCAAAATCACTATCTCTGTGTTCTTTCTGGCTTAGCACATCTAGCAGCTTCTTTACCAAGAAAGCAAATCTCTAGTTTTGTATCTCCCTGCATGTGCCTGAGTTTTCACTATGAATTTTAGTTCTCTAATATTCAAGTTATCTCGTTCATATTGAGTGAGTTGTGTTAGTTTGTGTTTATTAAAAAATTGGTTCATTTCATTTCGGTTATCAAACTTATGTATGCAGTGTTTTTTGTATATTTCCTTATGAAGGTCTTGGTACCTGCAGGGTCTGTACTGATGTCTTTTTTCAATCTTGGTATAGATAATTTGTGTCTTTCTTTTGCTATGTGTTAGTATTGCTAGTGGTTTGTCAATTTTATTGATCTTTTTCAAAGAATCAGTTATAGTTTCATTAATTATATTATTTTCTTTTTTCAATTTTGTTGATTTCTGCTCTATTTATTATTTCATTCATTCTGATTGCTTTAATTAAATTAATGCTTCTTCAGTGTTCTAAAAAAAAGCAGAGTTATTAATTTTAGATCTTTCTTCATTCCTAATATATGAATTTAGTGCTATAAATTTTCCTCTAAGCCTGATTTAGTTGCATACCACAAATTCTGATATATTGTATTTTCACTTTCATTTACATTAAACAACTTTTTTGAATTTCCCTTGAGGCTTGTTCTTTGATCTAGGGGTTATTTTAAGTGCATTATTTAATTTCTAAGTATTTCCACATTTCCAAGATATCTTCCTGTTATTGATTTCTATATTAATTCAGATATGGCCCAAGATTGTATATTGTATTATTATTATTATCATTAATTATTAAGGTTGACATTATGGTCCCCAAAATGGTCTATCTGTTAATGTTCTGTACATACATGAGAATATTGTTTATTCATTTATTGGTAAATGGAGTGTTCTATAAATGTCAGTTAGGTCAGGTTAGTAGATATTGCTGTTCATATCATCTATTCCCTTACTGATTCTATGACTACTTTCTCTATTAGTTATTGAAAGGGTGTGTTGAGTTCAACTAAAAATTGTGGATGTGTCTTTTTCTCAATTTCAATCCAATGGTTTTTTCCTCATATATTCTGAAGCTTTATTTTAAGAGTATTTTATCTTCTTGGGGAATTGACTTTACATTTTGGAACTTCTCTCTTTATCCCCGATAGGTTTCTTTTTCTGAAACCTACCTTGTCTGAAATTAATTAGCCACTCCAGTTTTTTGTTTTGTTTTGTTTTGTTTTGTTTTGGTTAGTATTGGCATGGTTTATCTTATTATATGAATGGGTCTTGCTCTTGTATTCAGTCTTGCAATCTCTATCCTTTAACTGGTTTGTGCACCTCATTTTCACTTAAAGTTGCCTATTTATATAGTTGGCTTACAATCTGTTATCTAGCTATCTGTTTTTTGTTCATTGCATCTTTTCCTTCTGATTATACCTGCTTTGATTTTGAGGGCTTTTTTTCTTTAATGAGTCCAATTAATCTATTCTTTTGATTTATTAACTATACTTCTGAAACTTTTCATATCTTTGCTCTAGGGTTTGCAATATATACTTTTAAATAATCTGAGTCTAACTTCATATGATAATGTCACTTCATTTAGTGGAGGGACTTGATAACAGTAAATTGCCAATTCATCCCTTTAAGCTTCTCTGCCATTGTTAGCATACATTTCAGTTTTATAAATGCTCAGATGATGACTATTGCTGAAGGTGCTTGTGTGCCTCCATATTACAGGATAACCAGTTCCCTGTGACCTCAATTGTATGATGTGTAAAAAAGAAAAATAGTTAATTTTGTTTTCCCAGCCTTTTTGCTTTAAGGGTGTAGACCATGTATTTTCCTTCATCTTCACATCAAAACTGAAAATTAGATCTTTCTTCTGTCAGATTCCTCTGAGGCACTATACCATCTACACATGGATTTAATTACTGCAGATCCCATATCTGTTTTGTATTTTCTCCAAAAATAAGACAGTCTGATCTTCATTTCCTTTGCATATCACAAAGACACTGAAGATCCACTATACTCTAAAATAGAACTCATCTTGTTCTCCATATCTCTTCTTACAATCTTCTGTATCTCAGTCGACGGTCTCTCTAAACATCCAACCTGAATAATTCCTAGACTTCCTGGTGTATCTGCCATTCCCATTTAAGCATTTATCAAGCTCTATTATTTTATACTCCATAAACACTTATCTTTTGCCCCAACAACCCATATTTTTATTGCTCTGGTTTATGGATTTTCTATCTCTAACTTAGGTCTATCTGAAAGTCTTCCATCCTCTAGTCTTAATATTCTCAAATTACATAATATACCAGCAAGGGCTTTTTTTTTTTTTTTTTTACTGAAATACCAACCTTTTTTACACTCCCAATATAACATCCTTCAGTGATTTCCTATCATATGTGATTAATTCCTCTTTTTAAGCAAATATATGAGGTTTCTATGACATTGTTCCTACTTACTATTTCTACCTTGCCAGTTCTACTCCCTCACAGTCCATAAGCTAAAAAGAGTGGAACTCTTGTAAAGTGACTTATGCTATTCCACACCTCTGGGCTTTTGCTTTTGCTCCTTTCTTTGCCTAGAACACCTCACCCATTCTGAAGTTAGAAATTCCATTCTCATAATCCTGTGTCTCCAAGTCAACTTTGTTTCTGATTGATTTTCCTTCACAAAAGTTATACAGAACTCCCTTGTTAAGATAAATGTTCCTCTCCAATTATTAAAACACCATACCCATAACTCTCTTACAATGTTTTCTAACATTAAATTAAAAAAAATCTATATATAGGTCTTCTTCCTGACAATCAGTTCTTTCAGGTCAGGTCGTCTGTTATCTATGCACTTGAATCTTAAGCATTTGGGCTACATGTCCTTTCCTTTTTAGCATGAGCTTGGAGAGACTAAAAAGAGATAGGGACAGTTGTTAACTACTGAGTTCCAAAGCCATTGTTCCAAAGTATATGGCAGGGTTTCTCGTTAGAGTTTATGTAAGTCACTGGGTTTAGTTTTTTTTTTAATTGCTTTCCTGGTTGAACATACGAAATATGGTAAGTATGGGAAAAGAAATTTTATTTTTTCTTGCTTCTGTGTTTCCAAAACATAATGGAATACTGTAGCTCTAAAGTGCAAGTCAGAGGTTGGGTGAGCTTTGCCACCTGGCTTCCTTCTGACACAGGAAGCTCTGCATAGGCTCTCCAGACTGATTATTCTGAATCAGGTGGTGGCTATGTCCGGACAACTGTCTTCTGGGACCTCTGGGGTCTAAGTGCTTATTCGCTGGTGATTACAAAGAACAGACATTTACCAGGCTTTCCGGAAGCAGAGGGTTTGTATGGTATTTATTCTTTAAAGAGTTCACATTTATTTAATTTTCCGCTAAGGTTTACCTTTTATCATTAAAGTAACTTAACCTATTTAGACTTCAATATCAGTAATTATTTTGGACTGTTAAATAATTTCCTGACATGGCATAATGCTTTTCAAATTATGACAGTAAGAGTCAATTGATGGAATAGGGGGAATATCACATGGGAATTAGATCCCGTGCAGGTGGCAACTGTGAAAGTTGAACTGTCAGAGTGCTTCAGTTGTGACATATCATTTCTACATCCTGTACAGCTTCCTTGAGCATAAACTGCCAATTCTTCTGATTTGTCTGGAGGGCATATCATAACACACAATAGACAGTATTCTATTCAATCATTTTTCCCTGTTAGTAGGCTAGACATTAGTGCCACTCTCAAAATGTTAAAAAAAATACTATGCTGCCTGCTCACCTCTCTATCCTTTTTCTCTTAATTAGTATTTATAACCTGATCCAAGAAAAATAAGAAATGGCACCATCACTGCAAAATGCTTCACTTTACATGTGTATAAGCAATGAGCAATGTCTGACAGGTGACAGAAAAAATAAAACCACAAAGATATGTGCTTAAAGATTACTGGAAGGTTTTAAAAACATCTTGTATTGTAAAATAAGTTTTATATTCACTAATTCCCTACATTCTTTGTAAAAAGTCACATGCAGATTAAAGGACCATTTGCTGGAAGATACTGAATTGTATAATACCTGAAGAAAAAAGAAATATAAAACTCATTTCTGATTCAGACAATTGAGTCACTATTTTAAAACCTTGGGTGCAGTTCATTTCATACCTGGACTGAGATCTTGTGATGGATTCGTTAGGTTCTAGGTTGCCATGGCAACAAGTCATTATTTCCAAAAGTAATTTGACGCATCTCAAGACTCCAGCCCTTCTCTATATCTATATGGTGCTACAAAGAAAAAGTGTTAGTTGACTTTAGAAATGATTCCGATAGAGGCGCCAAGAGGGAAACTGCAATATTTTCCTTCAAAGCTGTTAGCCCTAAAGCAAGCTTGATTGAGATTTTTAGGAAAAATTGTCCACTGGGGCCTAAACCATGCTGACACCCCATTCATTTTCTGAATCTTGCACATTTGTTTAAGAATACACATGTGATTAGTGGCATTCTTCAATTAAAAGTAAAAGTAATAAAATGTATATCATAAATCCCAGTTAAAGCTTCTTCTCCTTGTGTCTTATTGATCATGACAAATCATATAACTGGCCTTCAGAAGATTATCTAATAATCTACCGTTGCCTTTAAGCTTACAGATAGATAAAGATTAGAATGCTCTATCATTAATTGTTTTGATGAGACAATGATAAGTTCACCTTGTAAGTATTTCTAGTTACCAAAGCACAAATGATATATGCCATTTTTTTAGCTTCAGGAAGTGAAGGCATCTGCTAAAATACAATCTGGTATCCAAGGGAATTGACAATGCTAATACACATGTATGAGTCATTCCACTTTATTTGCATGTTTGCATGTAATAGTAAGTATGGTGATATCATTTCCATTTCATAAATAAGCATATTTAGACTCAGTAAGGTTAAATAAATTTCCAATAGTTAATACATGAGAGAGTTCAATTTATAATCTAGTTTGTGATTCAAATTTTTGTATTCTTGCCATGTGATATATATCCCATTAATAACTTTTATTACTTTATTAAGTTATCACTTCACATGAGTCTAAGGGACAGGAACTAAAAGCAGGTATACTTTGTTGATTAGGAAAAGAAATAGGTAAAGGTTGAAAGAAAAAGGGGTAATTCTGAATGGAGAGCTCTAAAGGGATTATATTGGCAGGAACACTGGAGAAAAGTGAGCTTGGAAAGTAGATGCTATAGAGGGGCACAGAAAGGGAGGCAAAGAGGAATTCTGTGAGGAAGGACATCATTTCTAAAACAAAATAATTTTGGCCAATTCAGAATTTATAAAAAATAAGCATAAATTATTGTATATTATTATAGCATATATATGTTTGTATGTATATACAGTTTTAAAAGTAGTGTATTACAGTCTGCCATGCTCAATAAAAGAATAATTATGTTAAGTAATCCAATAAATTAATAAATTATTAAACAGAATCTTCCCTGCCATGGAGGTCAACTTATTTTCATTCTAGATTGTGAGCTTCATGAGGTCAGTATTAGGATATCATCCATTTTTATATTATAATATGCCCTTGGTTTAATAATGGTCAGTAAATTGGATGATTTTGCCAGTTTCTTTGGTCCTCTTGTAGCTGACAATGAAAAATGTAGTATCAAAAAAAACCAAAAAGGAAACATAGCCGCAATACTTGTACATACTTGTGTTTATCATATTATACATACATTAATCTTTTTGGCCTTTAGAGAAAGGGTGATGCTTATTGCTTTTTGAATCATTGAAGCCATAAAGATGGCTTACCATTTGAAGATACGAAATAAATATTTAGATAAATTAATAAATTAAAAATTTGCTTAGTATAGATGTTTTGAAAGATGAGAAGAATATTTTAAATGTGAAAGACTACTGATAATCCTAAACTAAAGCTTTCTATCTAGTTTACCCATCGAGTTTTGAGTAGAATGCCAAAAAAATGGAAATAGAACAAAATAGTATGAATCAAAGGTTGTCCGAGACTACACTAACTAGTCAATATAGTTGTATATTGAATATTTCCTTATGAATCTGAGAGAAGGAAATTTATATATGCATGATATGGGTGTATCATTTAATAAAAATAGAAGAGAAACAAAAGGCATAGGAAGTCTACTTAAGAAAATGGATAATTAATCTCTGAGTACAAGTTAGGTATTTTTCTTTGACATTCTTTTTCAATCCTATAGTATGTTTGAAATTAGTTACTTAATGTAACTTTATTAAACTTAAACTGTCTCTATATAATATTTTCTCTGTATTTATCTATTTATCTATCATCTAACATATCCATCCATCTAGCCATATATTGAACAAATATATTCCTGATATACTATTATGGCTTGTGATAAGACATACAATGTAATGTCTTCCAAACTACCATAGGTCAATCGGAAGTGATATTCCTGGGTATTTTTTCATTTTATGCGTCCTTAGGAAAATTTCTATATATTTTTACCTCTCTTTATAATTGAAGCACTTCTAAAATGATCTTTGGTTACTATTTATATGTTTAATTAAAATAATAAACATTTGTGAAATTTTTAATGTTTTCACTGTCTTTGGAATTGTGGTGACCAGTAATGCATAGTGGAAGGTAGCAATGGACAAATATTTAGGAAACTTATAAAATGTTCTTAAATGTTGGTAGTACTGCAAAACAAATTTTTTTTCATGATATACTGATTTAATTTTCTCTTTCACCTTAGATAGGATATAAATATTTATTAAAAATAAAGACAGGAAAACATGTGATCATGATATAGTCTGTAACAAATTAGCATAAGTGCAAAATAATTTAATGGAAAAGAAGTAGAAATTCAGTCTATGAACAAAAATAAGTGGAAGCGACAAATATAACAGTTATTTGTATGCTTTTTGGCTAGTTAATATCCATTTGCTTTTAAAATTGCATTAGTAGCCAACCACATGAGATAGAAGGAATGATTATTTATGAAGGATAAAAATGTTAACTAAGATTAGTACTCTCCTATCTATAGTGGTATTTCTTGAATAAACAGCAAAAATCCATTGTATTTATCCAGCCCTCTACATAAACCCCAGATTTGTTTCCTACTAGTAAGTGCATGCTTCGACTAAAGATAGCTTCTTATAAGGCAAAAATTCAGTGGGGATCGTTAGGGGAATACGGTAGAGTACTATAGGAATATGGATAGCTTTAGTGCTAATTTTAGGAGTAAATCTTAATTTTACTGAAGTTAATAATATCCATATTCTTTTAAATATCTAGAGTACTGGAGAATTTAGAAAAGTTTACCAAATCCTCTTCCAGTATAAATCTTTTCATGTTTTTTGAAAGTACCACACTTATTAAATCCACTTCATTAAAATGATGTGACTTTTAAAAGGGCTGTGCTTTTCCATCTGTCCATGCTGGAAGCACTCCTTTGAATACTGAATAGCAGATGCTATATGCAATCACAGATAAAATTGAATCTTTATCACAATTGGAATGAAGATACATTTCTATGCCCAAGAGCTCTACAATTAAGATTATCCATATAAAGATGAACTGATCAAATATTTTTATGCCATAATCAACTTTCTGTTAAGGTGTTGAGGTCATTTGAAGCTTATGTCCCCAAAATATTAAGTTCTTGAAGTTAATCCATTCCTGTGGGTACAGACCAGTTTTAAGTAAGATCTTTTGATAAGACTATTTCAGTTAAGGTGTAACCCACCTCATTCTGGGTGGGTCTTAATTCTCTTATAGGAATCTTTTATAAAAGAATGAAATTCAGAAAAAGAGAAGAAAGCCATGGAAGCAAGAAGCTGAAAGCAAGGAAACCCAGAAGAGAAGGGAGACACCAGAAGACACCGCCCTATGGCTTTCCATGCAACATATAAGTCCAAGATAACCTGCAGCCAGGATTCAGGAAGAAGGTGCCATCTTGATGATACCTTGATTTGGACATTTTCACAGCCTCAAAACTGTGAGCTTGTAAGATAATAAATTCCCATTGTTCAAATCCAAAATATTTTGCTGTATTTACTTTCAACAGCCCAGCAAACTAAAATAGGTGTCAACAAAATTTATTTTGTAATAATTCGCTTAATAGCCAGTATTATTATATGCAAGAGTAAGCTTTGTAAGGTGCATCGTCATGAAACTGTACTTTTTTATACACCCCATGAATAAATCAGTGATAAGCAGCAGATGTAATGTGACACATACAAATGGATGTTCCCAATAACTGAGGCATTACTTCAAAAAGTATTTTACAGCAGTTGTGTCTGACAGAAACTATTTTCTTGAATGAATGAATGAATGAATGAATACAATTTCCCCAAAGTCTCTGAAAGAGACTGATAGAACAGAATTTTAAAAATAATCTTATCAGGTCTATCATTATGATTGTTAATCCTTGTACTACAGGAAAGCTATCAGGGGTTGTAGAACTGAAGAGTTTGTTTGTCCTTGTAGCAAGAGACTCCAAACACGTCTGTAGTCTTCTCCTTCTGCTTGTGTTTGTCCAGGTGCCAGCATGTGAATGGATTCTAAAGTGCAGAATTGCTTCAGATATGATCCTTTCATAGACTTTGAGGGCATGAGCAAAAGTGCACACGCTTTAGGAAACAGTTTTCAGCCCAGAGTTACTTGCTTCACCATTGTGAGCAGGTACAACAGAGTTTTATGGAGCTGAAATGTGATCTTCTGATATGAAAGGGGGATGCAATTCTAAACACAGAGAAATTACTTAGGTCTTTGTTACTCTGCTTAGGTGATGTGCTGTTTTGCAACTGTTATGTACCCTAGAAAAGCTGTGCTCTTTTAATCCAATCTTGTGGGTGCAGACTTATTGTGGGTGGTACCTTTTGATTAGGTTGTTTCCAAGGAAGTGTGACCCTGTCCTTTCAAGGTAGATCTTAACCTGCTTGCTGGAGTTCTTTGAGCAGTAAACATTTTGGAAAGAGAGCTCAGAGCTGATCCAGAGGTCAGAGAGACACAGATGTTTGGAGATGCAGAAGCTCAGAGAGCTGTTTGAAACCATAAGCTGGGAGAGAAGGACAGCAGATGTCACCATGTTCATTCTCATGTGACAGAGAAATCCTGGATGTGATCAGCTTTTCTTGTGAGGTATCCTTTGTTCAGTGCCTTGATTTGGACATTTTCATGGCCTTAGAATTGTAACTTGTAACTTAATAAAAAGTTAATCCATGTCTGGTATATTGCATTCTGGCAGCATTAGCAAACCAAAACAGGTGATAATGATGACAGTATACGAAAACGTTTACTGAAGGTTTGATAGTCATTCATTTAACAGATTGTACTTTTTGAGAATCAAATCCTTGCTAAACACTGTTCCAGTTACTGTACCTTTCGGGGAAATGAGGTAGATAGTATCTCTATCATCATGGAATTTATGGGGAAACAGAAAATAAATGCAACATGGAGAATTAGGGGATAAACAAACTTATGATTGGAGTGAGTGGAATTTGGATTTAAATTTTTGCTTCATCTGTATTTATATATTGAACAAAATAACTAAATTTGGGGCTAATTCCTTTTCATTGACAAATAAAATTTGATGGTTTCAAGAAAGAGGCTTTACTGACTCACCCCAAACAACATGGAATTATAAAAAGGGTACAGGTAGGGATTAGAAATCTTACCTATATCATCAGACCTTTGGCAGACTGGTCTGTACTTTCAGGCCTGGAATACATCACAAAGCATCAAACTTGTTAATTTTCTTTTCTACCTAGGCATATGTATTGATCCCCCACTGTGGCAGCTGCAAACAGTTAATTTGACCAGTTTTCAACTCCTTCTCATTTGCCTGCCTTTATTATAGATGATTGAAAACTTAAAAAAAAAAAAAAAGTCAGAGCATCCCCTCAATTCATTTATCTCTTCTAGATCGAGACGGTGGTAGAATTACAAAAACCTTGATTTAGACACTAACATTCTTCAGCCACCAAACCAATGTCAGTAGCAACTGACTTTCAGGCTTCTTCTTGTAAAGAGAAATAAACTTCTGCTTGTTTTAGGATTTCTAAGATAGAGTTTCTGTTATTTGCAGCTCTTTAAGCTGCCAACCAGCTCTGACACTCAGTAATATGAATTTCTTTCCTCAATCTTACTGAGTTGAAGGTAGGGAAGAATGATGCTAACATTTTTTTATGTGTGTGGAATTTTTTGGATAATAATTTTGACACATTAATTTTACAATCATAGAATACTGAAGTATCTGAAATAGTCCTTAGAGCTCTCTCCTGAGCTGTATAACACTTGGAAAATACTCTGTACATCTTTATTCATTGGGCTAGCTATCGCGTCATTATTGAGAAAAACAAAAAAGGATAACATGAGATGTATTTTCTCATGTAATCCCATAATTTGTCAAATGAAAACCTGATGACCACAGGGAATGGGATTTGCTTGTGGCAGCACATTTTCTTACAGATCAAAGATTTTAACCTTTATCTCCTGACAACCAGTCTTATGCTTCCTCTTTATACCAAGACCTCATTGCAATATTTCCCTAACAAAATGGTTTATAAATTCTATGATTTTAGTGATTTAATCTCCGATGTATGTCCAGTCTCTTAAGGATTACTAATGTGCATTTTGACATTTCCTTCCTTTCTTTGCCAGGTCATTTATGTGCCACATGGGTTCAATTCTGGGGGTTTAAATACCATTTAAAAATATTTCTAGGTATCGAGAGTATGTATCCCCCCCAAAAGCATTTTTTCTTAATTCTATTGATGCATTTAAATTAATGATAATGCAAGTTTACAAAAAATCCAAAGGAACAATTGCCAGATACTGACAGGTTGAGATCTAGCAACCCAGAGCACTGTCCCTGCTAATTGCTGCCATTGCAAATTAATGGAGGCTTTTAAATCTCTTGACAGTAGTTATGTAACTTTCTGCAGATAGGGAACTCTAGGCAGAATATAACAGATGCCATCATTAACATGCAGCTGCATATGCTTCAAAGCTCTGAGTTTTGTGTGTCTTCCTCTACCTCATTATAGGTCTCATTGCCAAAATAGATCAATGATTCTGTCATCTGAGAAACAGGGGAATGGTCTTGCTTAAAATGGCTTTAGTCTTTCTATTAAAACTTGAAAATATAAAAATTAAACTTTATTCTTTTAAGAATAGCACTTTTGTTTTCATACAACATATGTTTTAATTGTTATGAATTCTGGCACTAATTTTTATTTCATTTTTTTGTTCTTGGGCCAATTGCAGAAGTATTTAAAAGTCTTTAATTTTACATAGGAGAATCAATTTCTTTATTGTCTCATTCAGGTTCATCAGTGTTTTCTGAAAGAGATCCTGTACATCATATAAAATGTGTATTAAATAACAAAATAAAAACAATATAATTTCCAGAACGAATGTGTATTCAAGTAGCAATTTAAAATGTGCATCCATATATATAATGTATTATATACCTATCTATTTCACACACATGACAAAAATTACAGATACTTGGGACTAGGCTAATGAATATATTAAATTGGCATTTTTCATATTGTTCCAAGTTCTTCCCAAATCTAAATTGAAATGTTAGGCCTGGTAAGGAAGAGTTGCAGAGAATGACCCTAGTTATTTTCCATCAATGTCTGGGAGTATTTCAGACCATCTAGACAGCAAGAATTAAAGGGGAAAAAAATCCATGAAGGCACTAGAGGATTCTTAAAGAAGCAACAACCTAAACAATTGATAAAGCTGTAGAGAAAGAAAGCCCAAAGAGCAGTCATTCGTGACTGCCCTTCTTTTCCTGCACCCTGTGTTCCAATTTGCTAGGATACCAGGTTGCATCTTCATCCACACTATCAGAAGCTCCCCCCCGTCCCCTACTTCTAATGATCCCTTCTCTGACAACACAGAAAGAGGGGAGCAATGGCAGTTGGATCAATAAAAAAAATCCCAGAGTAGTATAGGGGAGTGAGTTTACGTCACTAGAAGGTTGACAACTCAGGGGTGATGTGAGCCATGGTGTATTTAAACTGCCGGCAAACGTTTTGAATAAACTGCTCATGGAAGTTAGTTATCTGTGAAGGGGTCCTTGACTTGATCCCATGTTTCTGTGCCTCAGTGTCTCAGGCAGAGGTGGCCTGCGTTCTCAAGCTCTACAGCTGGAGACTGAGGACAGGGTCCCTCATGGTTTGTGTGTAATGGATACTCCATTTTCTTTTAATTATTTTGAATGAGCGATGCTTGATTTCAAATAGGATTGTGGCAGCTTTACAACAGAAGGATCGGGAGAGAGAGGGAGAGAAAGCAAGTGGAAAAGTGAGGGAAGGAAGGACTTACATTTAAAGATAACTAAATGAAAGAATGGAAAAGGAACTAGATTCTGAGATAAGCTAAGTTCTTCTGCTGAACTTCAAAATAAGTTTTCTGCATTTAGAGCAATGAAATAGAAAAACGTACTGTATGTTTTCCTTCACAGATAAATGGTTGCCCATGTTCTGGATTCCATTTAGAAAAGATACAGGCAGGCAAGGGTGGCAATGGCAAAGGTAGTCAGAGAACCCTTATTTGACATTGATCCCCTTGAAATTGCTCACACAAGTGATCATACAAAGAACATTGGGGTAATCCAGTGGAAATTTGATGAATTGTTTTTTAAATAATATAAAAACACTCTTCAGGGTTCTCTTAACATAAACACAAACACACAAAGTCATATTATTTACAATTCTCTATGAATTTTAATTCAGATTTCTTTTAGTTTCTCAAAACCTAATCAAAAAAAGAACACAGATATCACTAGGAATAGACTCAACACAATTAGTGTAGTAGGCTGATTTTCTGCATTATTAGCTGTTTCAAATAAGCCTTTGGCCTTTGGCAAACAGTGAGTGGCTTGCAGTGAGTTGACAGCACTGACTTTCTGAAACTGATGCATTTCAGAAAAGCCTATATTCAATTGCTCATTAAAGAAAGGTTTATGTGTATTTATGGGTTCTTTACAAGGTATTATTGTAGAATGGCTTCTGTACTAGATTAAGTAATTTACAGTTTTCAACTTTTGTTAGTTTGCTTGCCATATTTTATATGCATCGAACACTCTGTATATATATAACACTTTAAAAATCAGCTTATTTAATTGGGTGTTTAAGAGACTTCGGCCTGTTCCTCAGGAGACAGAAGCCTCTGCTATGCTTGCTCCTCCCCACGCTGAAAACCTGCTTGTCGGATTCTCTGACTGTGCTAGGACCAGAGTGTAGTGGGCAGGCTCATGGAGGGCTAAAAAGGCCTGCCTAGAACACGCACTCTCTTTGATAACCCTCTACTCCATGCTTCTACATCTAAAGCCATTAATCTGATTGTTGAGCCTTCCATCTGGCCCTCTTCACTTTTGCCTTCTTCTCATGCAGACACTCAGGTTTTTGAGAGTTCTCATGGCTTCAGTTTCATGATCAACTGAAGTAGGATTTAGAAATTGAAAACAAGAGACCTCTAACCTGACTTCACTATCGCTCAGCCATGCGGGTATCGGGCACCGCGTGGATTCCAGCAGCATGGATTGTTCCTCTGGTTGTGCTAGACTGACAGGCAGTGGAGTGAAGTGGCCAAGAGCATTTGAGTGCCAGATGCTGGGGTGTGAATTCCGCCTTTGTCCCAAGGAAAGCTGTGAAATAGGAAGAGATCGAATATATGTACATGTGTAAAGGGCTTTAAGCCATAACTGGCATGTAGTAATTGCTCTGTAAGTGTTAACCACTGTGATAGCTTGCCTTTGTTTCTTGGATCATAGAATTCCTTGGGTAAAAAAAGGATTGACAAGTTTAGATTCACATATTCTTACATCCTGCAGCCATCTATATTTAAATACCCCAACACCAGTATAAGTTCTTAATAGCTTTTAGTGGCACCATTACTTTATCCTACTTGGGTAGATAATTTTAAGCAATCAGAATTCTGATGGACTCTGATAGGCAAAACATTTTCCAGTTATATTCCCTAAATAGAGCAGTTAATATATATTTTTAAAATTTTGTAAAATGAGCAATATCAAATACAAACTTGAAGAGTTCTCTTGTACAACTGTTCAGGAGTCCAAACTGAAAGTCCATCGTGATTTCTTTTGAAACCTAATTGTATTCTCACAGAAAGGGCAGGGCATCACACTCGGTCCCAGGAAAGTCTCTGATTGATGGAGAAGTCATAAGATCTTGCCAACATGGCTGCCATGGTTGATGCAAGACAACACAAAATGGCCTAACCTGTGACCAGCTTTCTTCTTGGAACTGGCGGTGGTTCGAGCCAAAAGCGCTAACCTTAAATCTGCCCTCCACCCTAGCAACAACGGTGACCAATCCCCGTCCGACACGTGTCGCTGCATGCTCCCAGCCTATAATGTTGGGCACTTCCTCAATAAAGCAGATGCCTTCCACTCACCCCTGAGGGTTGTCTCCTGAGTTGTTTCTTCGTGATTGTGTGCTGTGTGCTGTGTGACTGACTCAGAACGGCCGCTTAGCCATCAGCTAACCAACATCTGATGGCTAAAGTAAAAGAGAGCTTAATCCCTCTAAGCCCTTAAGTGCAGACTTATGTGATGGCTCTAGAATGCAGTATCATTGAATGGAGACACTATGAACTTGGTCGGGACAGATGTTGAGATATGAGCTACCGACATGTGGACCTTTCCTGGCGTGGCTGAGTCATAATGAATAGACTTCTGAGTAACTGAAGGTATCGTGGAGCTGGATACTTTGTTTATTATTATGAAACGGGATGCTAGATACCATTTAAAAATAGTGTGATGTTTAATGATTGTAAGAATTTTCTGAACTAAATAACACCACTTCTTTTCTGACAAGTCCAAAGGTACTAGGATAACACTACAGCAGAATCTTTGAAATTGGAACTCTCCTAGATTATTTGGCATCCATTGTGATCTTTGGAATAATTGGAGCTAAACTTGTCTTCCCACAGGAATTACTTTTATGGGTGGATGTAAATTGCTGCCCCAGTTCATAGAACTGAAAAGTATGCATCTACTTTATCAGTGGATGAAACTAATTGTATGTCATTTCAAAATCAACAATTTATTGGTCATTTATTGGAATGCAAAGAATGTAATTATGGAACACTCTGGGGTTGAGCATTCCTTCCTTTTGTCAAAGGCTGAATTTTGCATCATGATTGTGTCCAAGTATCTGGTAGAATGACTGGTCTTGTGAAGTCCTTTCACAACATGGGAACCCACATCCTGCTCACATGTCTATAATCTCAAAAGAAAAATTACCGTGGAACACATGCCAACAATTCAATTCCAGAGAGTCATACCTTTGGGGATCAATGGTACAATATAAATGAAATTATAAAAAAAATTTTACAATAATACCATGGGCTACAAGGACAAAAACAAGAGACTAGAAAAGAATATGTGTAATAGATATAGAAAATAAAGAATATTAATAATCAACAAATTGCTCTTACGTATTGCTGAGAAAAGCACAAATGACTCAATAAGAGAATTGGGTAAATTATATGAACAGGAAATTCACTAAAATTTAATCCAATTTTAAAAGAAATGCAGAAATATATGCAAACCCTCCTCACAGCTCTAATTGTAAATTAATATAAACTTAGATTTGAAAAACATCTGTAATAGAAGTAATGTTACTGATTGACAGGGATGTTGACAAAAATAAAATTTTTTACATTGTTAGGATAAAGATCAATTATTACAATTTTATTGAAATATATTATTGGAATCACTTTAATCAGCAATTCCATCCTATGAATCTGTTCCCTGTACACTGAAATACCATCCTGTAAAGTTTTGTGTCCCATAATAAATTTTGCTTATTGTAACCCAATGAAAAACTGGAAACTAAGGGAAGGGGCCTGTGGTAGTTAGATTCAGTTGTCAGCTTGGCCAAGTGAAGGTACCTAGTTCTGTTGCTGTAAACATGAGCCAATGGTACATGAACCTCATCTGTTGCTGATTACATCTGTAGTCGGCTAGGAGGCGTGCCTGCTGTAATGAATGATGTTTGACTTAATTGGCTGGTGCTTAAATGAGAGAGCGCAAGGTAGCACAGCCCAAGCAGCTCAGCGTACCTCCTCTCAGCACTCGCAGCTCAGCTCAGTCCAGGCCTTTGGAGATACAGAAAGGAATCACCCCGGGAAAAGTTGTTGGAACCTAGAGGCCTGTAGAGAAGGCCAACAGAGATTACCCTGAGCCTTCTCACGTAAGAAAGAACCTCAGTTGAAAGTCAGCTGCCTTTCCTCTGAAGAACTAATGAAATAAATCCCCTTTTATTTAAAGCCAATCCATCTCTGGGGTGTTGCATTCCGGCAGCTACCAAACTAAAACAAGGCCCCTGAAGGGAATAGTTAAATGAATTGTGGAATACATAAATAATGCAATTCAAGAAGAAAATAAAATGAATGCATTAGACCTAGAACAATTATCATAGAGCTATTTCAAGTGTGTAGTTTTAATTGAGAAAAGCTGGATTAACAGCTGTGAACATAATATTCTATTTTTATGCAAGACAAATCGTGCATGTGTGTTTGTGATACATGCAGAGTTCTAGAAACTGGAAGAAGGTTAGAGAGGATGTACACCGGGTTGTGGACATTGGTTACCTTTGATGCAAACAGTGGTTCAGTAGGGGGAAGAGAAAAGAAAGGTGACAGAAAAAAAATGAAAATGTATGTGACTATATAAAAAAGTCGCATCTCAAATGACCCCACTAAATAAAATTATATGCTAAAAGGTACTCATGTAGATTTACTTTTTTGAAGTATAACCCGGTTCTTTTATTCTACCTTCATGAAATAAAGACCCTCCCTGCTTATCTTACTTGTTATATTCTGGGTTTCTGTTTGTGATCCCTTCAACCAAAGACACAGCTACTCAAGAACAACCAACCATAAAAATGTGCATTTTTGTCAAAGGACAGAAGACTTTCTTAAGCACTACTGCCTTTAGCATAAATGCCAATATTTGTCAGTTATATCTTTGTATTCACAGCACATCAAATGTCATTTTAGGAGGAGGTCTTTGCTTTTAACTAGCAAGTTCTTTAAAAGATGTGAAGAGGGCTGGTCATGGTAGCTCAGCAGGCAGAATTCTCACCTCCATAGGCGAGACCCGGGTTCGATTCCTGGTGCCTGCCCATGCAAAAAAAAAAAACAAAAAAAAACAGATGTTAAGATGGTAAAATGCTGCAAAATATACCCTTTAGGAGTTGCTTGCTCTTTTGGCAGGCATCTATTCATTACTGATGTCAACTTCTAATATGAATATATTTTAAAAATCCCATTGCAATTTTAATAAGTTTACCCCATCACGTTTTTATTGGAAAGCAAAAACATATAGCTTAGGTCTTTTACAAGACAATTTGTCTTTATTCCAAAATAGGTAGAATTTGGCCAAGAAAATAAAGGTGTATATGAATGTGTTAACCTCAGTTTTTCCATGTGGATAACTGGAAAAATCATACTAGCATAATTCAAATTGAAGAGCCCCATTGTTGAGTAGAGCGCCATGTGTCGTCCTCTTCTTCAGCAAGGTTTAGAGTTTGTCTCTCAAGTGATCAAATGGAATAGAATTCATCACCTTGGTTAATTTATCACATTATAGAGTCTAGCTCATCTAGAGTAGATTTTAATCCTGAAATAGGATTTTGTTAGCTACGCCAAACAAATACATATTTAAAGTCAAAATATCAATGTGTTTATTTATTTGAATGAAAAATAAAAATGTCTTTGAAACCAGAATATTTGAATTCATGTTTGTATTAATCCTTTTATCTCCCTATACCTACAAGGAAAGTTGTGATAAGCTATTAGCTTAATTAAACCTGTTATAGAACTGTAGTATGTGCAATTCATATGACATATACTCTTCTTGCATGTAGATATGTTTGCAAATAATATTTCTACCAAAGTCACAGTATATTATAGAAGTCAAAGAATAATGAGGATTTCTAGGCAGACATAGATTCAGAATAAGAGAAATTTAGATAAATTGACAGTATTTGGTTTAGCTTACCACAAATAATGCCCCTCTATACGCTACACTCCCCTTCTTTAGAAATTGAGATATGTTGTAGTTCACTGTTGTGTGTCTGGAAGCCTTTTTATCTATTTAAGGAGATTCTGCATCTAGTTTCTTTGAACCAATGCATTTTAAGTTAAGGGAATTTAGTGAGATTATCTACGCTATGGACTTAATACAATAACTGGAAAAGCCCTATTCTCTTCAGTTCCGTGCTGAAAATGCCAGCTTTAGCCAAACTCTCCTTGGCTTTCATGATGAAAACAGAATTCTAATGTAGTTCTAGTATTGTTTTATAACAGTAGATGAATTGACTTTTTTAGTCAATGTAATTTTCATAATTTAGATCCCATTTAATTTCTCTAAACATCTATAACGAGATATACTCTCTGACGGTTAATTTTGAAGGAACTGGCCCTTCCTAAATATAACCCCCTAGAATCACATTTCTTGATCTGTGTTATAGGCGATTTGGAAGATTTTTCTTTAGAATTCTTTATTCAATACTTGATTTTTCCACTGTAAAATAGGAACTGCATATTTTAGAGATTTTTAGGTGTCAAAATTGGCTTATTTGCAACTGCAGTGAATACAACATTCAACAAAAAGAATTTACTAGGCCCTTACTACAGAGTGTTTTTAGATGCTTGGGATAGATGGATAATCAAAACAGATAAGATCCACAGTGATGGAGGTCCACTATTAAGGAGAGAAATTGTCAATAAACAACGAAGAACGATTCATACAGCAGCAGTAAGTGCTATGAAGCAGATAGAAAGGGAGTACTGGAATGGATGGAAAAGGGACAGATTGGAGGGGGGCAGCCGATATAGACTGGGTTGTCAGGGAAGTCCTTGCATGAGAAAATAAGGCAGGAATACTTAGCTGAAGAAATGACAAATGCTAAAATCCTGAGGCAGGACCAACCTCACAAGTTAATATAAAAAAAAAGAAATCTGATCTCTTGACTAGGGGATGAAGTGCAAGCAGAGTGGTCGTGTGATGTTGGGGAGGTGGGCTTGGGTCAGATCATGTAGGCATTATGTAGGTGTCAAAGAAAACTACACAGGGCAATGTAGAACAGACAAGAATGACTTTATTCAGGGACTGAGATTGCCAGCGGGGAGAGAGTAGAACTCAAATCCATCTAAACAAAGGATGGACACTTCTAAAGGGCTGGTGTGGGTGGGAGGGAAAGAGCTGGAAGATAGTAAAGGGGAACTGATCACTGGGACAGGGGAATGGTTTCCAGCAGTTTGCAATTAGGATGGTCCATCTAAACACAGGTTGGTGAGGGGTTTACCAGGTTGTGATTAGGGCCACAGGGTTCAGAATGTTTTCCTTTGCAGTGACTTGATGGCCTGAGGCGGTGAGTGCCAGGAGAGGGGAGGAGGGAGACCAGTAGTGACCCAGCTAGGAGCTGCTCCGTCACCTGGGTGGCCCGGCAGAGGGAGAAGGGAGGGGTAGGTCAGGGGCAAGATTGACATTTAGAAAAGTTAGGGTCTGTTGTCTTGTTCCCTGATATTCTGATTTTTTTTTTTTTTATCTGTAGCACCACAGCTGCAAAATTAATTTCCAGATAGTTAGGGAAGGGAGAAGTTGGGAGTGGTGACTAACGCGGCAGCTTGGTCAAGAGAAAGAAAAACAGTCTTGGTCATCGTCATGGGACAGGTTTGGATTTTATTCAGAATTTAGTGGGGTGGCATTGAACAAGGGCAGATGTGAGGCTTGACCTCACATTTTTAAAAGATCAACTTGAGGGCTGCTGGAAAAATGCCTGGTGTACCCCAGTGTAGACATGTTCTTTCTGTCAATCCACATTCTTGTGTGTGTGAACCCTTCGTGCGTAGGACCTCTTGAAGATGTTATTTTTAGTTCAGGTGTGGCCTGGCTGAATCAGGACAGGTCTTAAACCATATTGGTGTAGGCCTTATAAGAGAAGGAGCCGGAAATTGAGTCAGAAAAACAGGAGGGGAGCCAGATGCTGGAAGTAAGCGGGAACCAGAAGAGCAGACACAGAAAGGAGAAGACACCCACGTACCTGGAGGCACAGTTACAAGCCACTAACCCCCGCGTGCACCACCCAGCAACCAGCACTGGAACACTAACGATTTGGGGGAGAAAGCCAGCCTTGCAGAAATCTTGAATTTGGACTTCTACTAGCTTCAAAACCGTGAGCAAATTAACTTCTGTTTTGCTGCCAGTTTGTGGTATTGTAGCAGCAGTTCTTGCTATGGATAGATGAGTAGCAAAAGGGAGCTGGGGTTTGCTCTGTGGACCAGGTGGCAGTTGTGGATGCAGAGATTAGAGAAAGCGGCAGTTGTGGATGCAAAGATTGGAGCAGGTGGCGGTTGTGGATGCAGAGATTGGGGTCTGAGATGTTTTCTGGCGGTTTTGTCTTCAGGTTTTCCTAATGGATTTGAGAGTGGAGTCAGGTGGAGGAGGATGAGGGAACAGAGCTGACAAAAGCTCCCAGGTTTTCTGGTTTAAGTAACAGGATGGCTAACCTTTGCCTTTACTGAGTTGTGAAAGTGTTTCTAGAAACTGTGGTTTTAAACAGTGTGCATTTATGAACTGTCTTTAGAGTACAGAAGAGTGGGAAGAGCCACTGAGCTGAAATGAAAGCTCAACCTGGGAATGATAAATTGATATTTTCCAAGCATGGCATACCAAAAAATTATGAATGCTTATTTATTTTTGAACCATTAGTAAAATACTCTTTCATATGTATAAAAATATAATAAAAGGGAAATAATATGGATATAATAGAATTGAGCTTTAATATTGTAACACCAGTGAGAAAATTTTTAAAAACCTCGTTAAATGCCAAAGAAGACTTCTTGGCTAAACAGACCAGAAGCTGCTAGCAGGTGCCCTAGGGCAATTCAGGAGATGAAACACAATTTCTTCATAGAGAAAATCTTCTTGAGGCGAGGGTTATAGGCTGAACACCCTGGTCAGAGCTTAAAGGTCATTTATTTGTCAAATTCGGCAAATATTTCTGGAGGTCAGTGGGATACCAGCTGAGATGCCTTGGGCTCGAGCCTGGGGGCATAGGCAGCGGCTTGCTCAGTTCACACCTGAGAGGAGCAGGGTCGCCTTTCATCAGGCAGGTCCAGGCACCTCCCCAACCAGTCTGCCCCCCCTGCAGATCGCCGGTAGTTATTGGACACCTTAAACATTTCTGGAGATTTCTGCAGCCAGAGGCCTGGTATACACCCATATCTGGAAAGCGAGCTTTGGGCTTGGTTGGTACATCACTGTAAACCATCACTCTTTCAATTATGAGTTGATGGCAATAACACTGTACCTTATCAAGAACTAGGTACTTTTATTCTCTAGGTTTAATTCTACCTTATCTTTTATTAGACCTTCAGCTGGGAGTAAGTCTTTCTCTTACAGTGAAAGTCGTAGATGGACAAATGTATTTGGCAGTGAAGGTGAGGATCCCCCAGAATATTAGCTTCCTTAGCTGAGCTTATTCCCCAAAGTTCTAAAACTTACTTATAGGAAATGCATTCATTGTCTCAATAAACATGTATCACATGGCTCCTACTTGCCTGAAAGTGAGCATTCCCACACGAAGGAGACGTGATCATGCCAATAAGCTTATTGAGTAACGTGAGAGGCAGGTGGGCATGGAAATTAAGTGCCATAAATACACAAGGAAGGAACACATGAGCCAGGTTACAGGTGAGATGGTGTTTAAGGTGGGGACTGAGCAGTGATTAAGGGTTAAGTAGATGGATGGAGGAGAAGGAATATTGTGGGTAGAGAGAAGAAAACAGGTAAGGGTATCAAGAAATGAGGAAACATGAAAATAATTGACTTTAACAAAATTTAATAGAGCATTGCATTATCCAAGGGGACAGGGTTCTTTTTGTTGTTGTTATTGTTGTATTGTTAGTTGATGGGTGCATGGACTGGGAATATGAATCTGAGTCTCCCAAGTGGCAGGTGAGCACTCTGCCACCTGTGCACTCTAAGGGGACAGTGCCGGATTAAAAAAAAAAAAAAAGCTGTATTACAGAATATGTGCTCTTTCTTCATTTATACCCATTTGGTTCATATCAAACTAATTAAGCTAAACTTGTTTTTCTGGCAGTTTAGTGGGAGAGATAACATTAAAATGAAATTACTGAGATGATAATGGGGTCCGAATGAATGGTAATTAATATTATTCAATAGATTATGCTGTATAATCGGCCAATCATTTGAGGAAAAAGTAATCTTAAATCCCAAATAAAATGAATTTTGTAAGTTCTACCATTTCAGTTACTAAAAGTATCAACTTTGGAAAATACATGATGAATAAACAATACAACCTTGGAGCAAGTTATAGTTTTGTCAATGTCCTCCAGCCAAAGATGAGGACCCTAAACTGCACAGGTTGGGTTTATTACTTGTCGCAGAGTGGGGGAACCCATATCATGGGGAAGTGTGGCCCTCTTAGTAAGATGGGACTTTGAAAAGGTCTTGTGCTCATATTTGGGCCTGTGTCAGGTGATTTGGGGAGAGGATTTAAGGAAGTTGGGCAGCGCTGAGGATTCGATGCTGTCAGGCAACGTAAATCTATGACTCTGTGTCTTACTAAACTTTGTCTTGAAGGAGGTCAGCCTAGCATATGACCAAAGCTGTAACTGCTGAAGGAGCGGCAGTCACTCATATTAGTAGGAATCAGTGATGTTTGCTTATCGTTTACTCAACATTTATTTACCAGACCATCTCTTGGATGTCAGGGGATGCTTTACTATTTCCAATTTTCATTTTATGATCCTAAGGACAAGTATTAACAGGGAAAAGCTACATAAACATTACCAAATAAATATTTATAATATCTGTATGGGAAATGTATAACTATTAGTTTACATGCCAGTGTTAAGGGAAGAAAACTTTTGCAATACATTGAGCAGGCAGTAGGTTAGTATCCTTAATAAATAAAGCACTTTCACAGATCAAAGTGATCTGTGAAATTCTTCAGGAATAAAAAAGAGAGAAAATTTAATAAGCAATTCATTTACAAAAAATTTGAAAGGCCAATATACAGATATTTTAAAAATCAATCTCACTAGTAAGTAAGGAAATGCAATTTAAATTTGTAGTGGGATACTGTATTTTACCTGTAAGTTTTGTGAAGATTGATAATCACCCATCTTGACAACAGTATAGAAGCTTCTACATGTAACTGTGAAGTGAAATACAAAGCATAAGTTTCTTAAGAAATACTTTCCTTTTGATCTAGCAGTCCAATTTTTAGGAATTTATCCAAAAGAAATATTCTACGAAATGCACAAAACCATGGGAACACAAACAATCGTAACTTTTTAAACATCTTATATTATAGATTTTTTTTTTAACTTAAGCAAAATTCAAGAGGACATTGTAATGGGAACTCGTGCGCCCATCCCACAGCTACATCAGATATCAGCATTTTGCTAAATTTTATTGAGGTACCCCATCTTTTCTATTCTGTAGTATTTTAACATCAATCCCAGATACCACATCATTGGTCTAGTAAACATTTCGGGCTTTAAAAAATAATCACCGTGCCGTTAGAATACCTAAGAAAATTCTAAAATTACACATAATGTGTTAAACTACTTAATAACCAGTCCATATTCAAATTTCTTTTATTTTTTAAAGCAGGCTTCTCATCAGAATCCAAAGTACATCCATTGTATTTGGTTATTATGTCTTTTGATTCTCTTACTATAACAGTTTTCCCTCAGCTTTGTGTGTGTGCATTTTTTTTTGTGGGCCAATGATTTGTGGGAAAACCTGATTATTCATCCTGTAAAACATCCCCTATTCTGGATTCTGCAAACAGCTTCTCTGTGATTTCAAATTGTTCCTTTATCCCCTATATTTCCTGTAAATTCAAACAGTTCTAGATGCTTGATTAGATTCTGTGATTTCAACTTTTAGAGTACTTAGAATAAGTGGTGTGCTGGTTTGAAAGGATTACGCACTCTAGAAAAGACATGGTTTAATAATCCTGATCCGATCTTGTGGAAGCAATTGTTCTTTTAATCCCATTCAGTACCATAGGCTGGAAACTGATTAGGTTATCTCCACAGAGATGTCACCCACCCAATTGTGGTGAGTGACATCCTTTCATCAGAGGAGAAATGACTCCACCCATTCCAAGTTGGGTGGAATTGATTACTTTACTGGAATTCTTGATTACTTTACTGGAATTCTTTAAAATAGGAAATATTTTAGACAGAGTGACAAGAAAGCCACAAGAACCACAAGAGACCATGCAGCCAGAGGCCTTTGGAGATGAAGAAGGAAAATCCCCTGGACGAGCCTTCTGAAACAGTAAGCCTGGAGAGAAAGCTAGCAGACATCACCATGTTCATCAAGTGCCTTTCCAGTTGAGAGAGAAACCTTGAACTTCATCAGCCTTCTGGAACCAAGGTATCATTCCTTGGATGCCTTAGATTGGACATTTCTACATCTTTGCTTTGATTTGGACATTTTTCATGGCCTTAGATCTGTAAACTTGCAACTTAATAAATTCCCCTTTTAAAAATCCACTCCATTTCTGGTATATTGCATTCCTGCAGCTAGTGAAGTAGAATAGGTGGGTGAAATTTCTATTGTTTTTCTATTGCACCAGGCACAAAATGTTTGGTTGTCTCACTTTTAATAATGTTAAAATTGACTCTTATTTCAAGATAGGACCAGCAATCTGTTCCTCAATGATATTCCATGCAAGCATTTTAGTATCTTGGCATGATAATTTTCTAAGTCCACGTGTAATTCAGACTTAATTACTTTATAGTTGAAATTGAACTCAGCCTAAATATAACAACAGTTATTATTGATTAAACTAATTGAATTATTACAATCCAATAACTCTGTTGCATTTTATAATATAAGAGTATAATGTAGCCTCTTTTTTTCCACTGCTTCCTAAATTGAGGACAGTTTGCCTGGATATGAAATTTTAATAATATAATAATGTGAATTTATAAAAAATTATATTTTCTTATACCTATCCACTAAAAGCTGTAGAGTCCTCAGATATTAAATTCCCTTCTTCACAATCAGATTTCCATTGCGACCATGCACGGTGCTTTGCCTTCTAATGTCACTAGACATGGGGCAGAGTTCACCAGTTGAAAGCACCTTCCTTCATCCCAACTAGAGTTTCTTCTCTAAATCTACAACTAATCCCTGAGTTGGATGTAGTAACTCAGAATCTCCAGTTGGTGCCTATTACATTCTCCTGGGAAAGCTCAGGTCTGAGCCCTAGGATCCCAGAGCCAGTGCCTCAAGGAATAGCTAATAGCACATTCTGTTTGCAATTACACAGTTATGTTTACTTCAGAACCCACCCCAAGTCCTGGCAGGGAAATATCGGGGTGAAATGGAATAAAAATCCCCTTCTTTAAGCTAGGCAGAGTTTAAGGTGGTCTAGGGGAAAGAGGCGGAAACTGATTTGACCAAAATCCTCTGTGAAGGTTTACTCTTAAAAAAAAAAAATAGTGCTATTACTTGTGCTTGATATCCCAAATTTGATTTCTGCTGGTGCTCCTGGTTTTCCAGATAACTGATGTACATTGAATTACATTTGGAGGAAAAGCTCTTAATATTCAATGTGGTCAAATGTCAAATGCCACCGTCGCTAGACATCTATTCACTAAATGATGTTGGAAAGGAAATGCCATTGACAAAGCAAAAATAAATGAGTGCTAAGTAAATAGTGTCACCTATTATAATATCTAAAGGTATTTATTTTGCAGTTCGCTATCACCCATCAGAACTTAATTATTTCAACTTAGAGTTTATAGAATACAATAGACAATAATATTACATGGATGCCTCTAGCCATTGGTAGACATAAGTGTGTGAATACTAATTGTGGTGATGTGCTTCTTGGAAGAAAGCGCTGAGTGAGGCATGAAGTATAATTGTGGGGCTAGGAGGACCATGCCATTTGATAAGTGCCTCTTCTAGATTTCTTAATGATTCAAGAGATAAAAATGGAATAGTTTAGAGAAATCTTCAGAATAGGATTGTGTAGCAAATATTTTAATTATAGGTATTAGTACAAAATTTATATCTAGGAATATTGAATAAAGGAAACTCCTGTTGTGCTTAGCATAGGCAAAACTCTGCAGTTGTTACCACAAGGAAGGCTCACTCCGTTACTACCTGTCTATTTGATGTCTAAAACCAGTTAATGTTATATTATGCCTGATATTATATTAACAGAAAATCTACCTTCTTAGATTAAAATTGAAGTAAATTTTCAAGTCACTTTTTGTAAGAAGGAATGGCAATTCCTGAAATCTTTCTAGTTTGAGAGGTTCCAAGAACTTGGAACCAGTGAAAGAGTCAAACCATAGGCACTTTGGATGGTTAATTCAATCTGAAGACAGTCTTCTTGGGGCCAGAAACAAAAGAAATGGTTTGTCACTGAGACAAACTAGGTCAGTGTCTTGTTAAAATTAGTTTTAACCATGGTTTTTTAACCATTGCACTTTTCAAATAATTCAGCATGCTCTGCTTTCATTCTACCTAGAAAGTTTATTATATATTTTTTTCCCTCATACCTTTTCTCATGGGAAGGTAATACACAGATCAGAGGGCATTTTGTATAATCTGTTTAATATTTCTGTATCTACAAAGCAATAACCTGACTGGTATGCTGGATTTTTCCTAATAGCCTTTGTGAGAATGGTTACTGCATTTATATTCACCCTTACACTTGGGTGGATTAACCAGCACTTTATCAAGTCTAAAATGTAAACATCCACTCTGTACTGGGGTGACCACACTGAAGGTCATGATGAAGGTAGCCAGTTTCCTGTACCAGAATTTCCTACCATTGTGAGAGGATGGGATGCAACCCATAGTGAGATGAAGGTCCCTTAACACTTAGAAGCAAGCGGGGAAGTTTCAGTTACAGTTGGTGAGCAGCCTCTTCTATTTATTCAAGTATGCTGTACAAAGTATCTTTTTCTATTTAAGCCAAGACAGGAAAAATTTGCATAGCAAGAATTGTTCAGATATATGTTTCAGTGCTGTTAATTAGATTCTCAGTGCTGTGCTGCCATTGCCACCATCCATTACCAAAACACAGTACATGAGAAAACAACTGACAGCTTTGACTTTTATTGGTTTTCCATATGTGTTTGGTTTAATTTTGGATTTTCTATTCTAATATTTATTTGTCTATTTTTGTTCTAATAAATACTATTTTAATTATAGGGACCTTTTTGTCTAATAAGGCTAGCTCACTCATAGCTTTTCTTTTTCCATGTCTTCCTGGATAGTCTAGCATGTTTGTTTTTTCCAAATAACATTTTGTTTCACACATCTGACTCCATAAAATATGTTGTAGGTGTATTTACTGGTATTATATTGAAGTTAAATTAAGTTCTTTATGATGTTTGGTCTTTTCATTCAAGAGGAGAGATATCTTTTCATTTGTTCAGATCGTGTGTGTTTTCAAGAATATTTTGAATTTTTCTTATATAGTTTGGAATATTTATTGCTAAATATATTTCCATGTATTTAATATCCTTTGATATTGCAAATGGAATTTACTCTACCATCATATCCTCTAAATAGGACATATATACTTATTCTGTGTAAAGAAATGCTATTTTTTGGTGTGTTTCTTTTTTGTCATTTATTTAACTGAATGCTTCTATTGGTTGAGTTGTTTTTATCATTGATTTCTGGGTGTATCAGTTATAATATCATATAGTCTGCTGATAGAAATAATTTATACTTTCCTTGCCCTTTTTTAATGCCTTTTACTGATTTCTATTGTCTAATTGCATTGACTGATATCTCCAGTAAAATGTTGAATACTGCTGGGAATATGTGATATCCTTGCCTTGTTCCTGGTCTTAGGTAGAAACATCTCCAGCCTTTCCATAACAAGACACTAAATAGACTTAGGGCTATGAAAGTATCCCTTAATTTCTAATTTCTTGAGGTTTTTGTTTTATTTTGTTTTTATTTATATGACTTCTGTGACTTTATGCAAAGCTTTGTTAAAAGATTTGTCCATAATAGGAAGATCAAAATCATATGACATCTTTCCTTACAGTTACTAATGTTGTAACATTAATGGGTTTCCTAACTGAGCCCCAGATGCTGCGAATAAACTTCATTTGGTCACAGTATATTATTTTTTAATTTGATGGTGCATCCGCCTGGCAAAATATTTATTAGAATTTTTGCACCAATATTCAGGAGCAGCATTCGTCCATAATTTCCTTTCTTTGTGCTGTCTTTATGTGCTTAAGGCATCGGTGTTATGCTTCATAAAAGTAAATATGAATACCGCATCCTCTTCAATGCTGTGGAATAATTTACAGTGTTGGAATTTTTTGGCTTTTGGAGGTTTCTTAGAAGTTCCCTGTGAAACCAACTGCCTGGTGATTTTTGTGGAGTTGTTCAGTAATAACTTTCCCTGTTTCTTCTATGGAAATTGGATGGATTTGTCTTTCTAATACTTTGTTAAATTTTTTCCACATGGCTCTTTATAAATTTTTGTTCATGCTTTTATTAATCGAGTGCTTGAGAGTATTTTGCTGGTTGATTGTGGGTTCATCACAAAAATGCAGTTTTGCATTTACACTGCCATGTATAACAGGTTAACAAGTTAATACTTTTATATAATTTGTTAATTAATGCTAATTTTTTATTTATTTTGTTATAATTGAACTCAAGGCTGTATTAAAAGTTGTGTTTTATGTATGAATTTCCATTCTAACATCTTGCCCTGTGCTAAATCAGGGCTCCATCTCCCACTGATTTGACCAGGAAACCCTAAGTTTCTTGAATATTAAATTTAGCTGCTACCTCTCATCTCCCACTCCACATTCACCCACCTGGGAAGCTCCAGCATTAGTTTAGACTTAGGTCTGTTGCTTTTACTCCATTCTTTGTTCTTTAGGATTTTCTTTTAGTTTAATGTGAGATAAACTTATTACAGTTGATAAAGCTATTTTAGATATAGAAAGTTTTTTTATCAGGTTATCAATTCTGCCACATTGCTATAAATGGAAGCCATATGTTTAGTCTTTAAAAGAAAGCTATATAATTTGTCACATTGCAATAAAAAAATTTGGCAAGTTATTTAGCTTTATTTCACTGCAACTATGCAAATAACCTAATGTTGCTTCTTTTAGGCAGTCCTGAACCAGCATCAATATGGACTGTTTAATAAAATATATTTCAAGGAGATCAATATTCCAGATATTGAATCATTATATTGTATTTAAAAATAACTTATAACATATAAAGTAAGTGAACATATCCAGATTTTTAAAATACAGTTTCCATATCAGTCTTAGTTGAGTGGTATAATATTGGGTTGGTAGATTATAATAAAATTGGTGCAAATTTTATGTTTTCATAGTAATTTGTAACATTGTAATTTGAAATTTTATGTAATTTTAACAATCGATATTTTACTTGTTTACTGTGTTATATGGATTTATAAGGAGACTACTGATGGATGGTATCGATTGTTTCAGGTAAACCAATAATGAATTATCAAGATCTTTCATAGCAAAATGCTAAGTATTTTTGGCACATAAAGCTTTTCCTAAGAACCCCTTATTGACAGGAATGCTGAAACACTGTCAGAATCACCAGTTGCCTGAAAATACATGCTGTTTTTACAAAGATTTTTATGGACTATTTGGAAAGAGCAGATTGCTAAATAATGTAGTACCATTTTGAAGAACAGAACTTTTTGTTGAGGAAATTTTCTATATCCTATTTTAAGACGATAACATATTTATATTTGAAGACTTCTGCCCATTAAATACCTTAGTAATTCTGCTGAAAACAATTATACTATTCATGCTACCCCCAACTTAAAAAAACAAAACAAAAGTTATATTCATTATGTTAAAAGCAGAGCCACTCTACAAATCCCTAGTCAGTTTGTTATTATCTATAACTCTTTTTCTTCTATATATTTGTCATTGCTCTCTTTCTTTTTCTTCCCTAACTCTTATGTAGTATTTGGATATGTATGTCTTTTTCGTCTACAAATTAGTGGATATTGATAGATACATTTTATGTAAAGCTATATAGTCTTTTTGGCTTTTAACATATTACTTGGAAGATGTCTGGAAGACTAACCAGATGGGAAAAATTAATCTTTTTGGCCTTGAATGATCGTTGAAATGCCCATTGCAGTATGCATTTTAGTTGATAAGCCTATTTAGATCTACTTGGTTAGCTGTAACAGAAAAGCAATCTTGAAATACACCAGGTATGGTCTTTAAGTAAGCTTACATACAAAAACCTATAAATAGGTTGTGAAATAATATTGATGCTGAGCACAGCACTATGAATAAAGTGTGTTAAGTGTCATCTCAACATTTACGAACGCTTTGCTACAGTGCTTCTAATATACACCTATAATATGATAATACAGCAGAATTTCCAATTAAATTAGGTTGGTTTTATTAGAAAACGATTCTGAATTCATTAATTTATAAACATCGAAATATAGTAAGAATGAAGTCTCTGCAAATTGCACAGCCAATAATAATAACTGATAGATCTTTTGCATTTAAACAACTAAGTGATGCTTTTTAAATGGGGAAAGAAGTGGACTCAATGGAGCAATTTCTTAGATTTTTTTATGACAAAGTGGTATGAGGAAATAGGCAATAATTCAGTATTCAAATATATTTTAAAAGTTTTCTAACTATAGACACTTTTAAAATTGCAGCTATTCTGCAGCATAATATCTAATTTTACACAGTTACTAAAGATAAATGATTTTTCCTGATCAAATTATTTGAGGATGAATAATTTTATACTATATAATTGGTGAGCTGGATAATTCAATAAGTCCATTTGCTATGGTTGACTTGTTTTCACAAGTAGACTTTCTGTAATGAGGAAGGCAGTTTTGTCAAAACAGCTGCCAAATAGCAATAGCATTAAAAATTAATCAGTAAATTAATTAAGCATTCTCTGGATGTAAAACATGGTACATACAGGAAAATGTAAGTAGTTTGACAACATTTGTATTGGTGTTTTCATCAAAGGACAGTAGGAAACAACACAAATATGACCTCATTTTTGCTAATATAAGCTGCTTTGGAGTGAAAAAAATCTTATGGAAATGTTATTTTCTTATTGTTGCAAATAAAAGTTCTTCTTGAACCTTACTATAAGTATCCAGACTTGCAAATCATGTTTTAAATAATGGTTACCTGCAAATTAAACTATTAAGATTATTTTGACTAAGCCATCTATTCCCTATTTTCTATTTTACTTTTCACGAACATACCCCAATTTGTTTTTTTTAAATACTAAAGAAATGAACTTATCATAGCAACTGTTTCTATATCTCAACAATATTTTTATATAACTTTATGCTTATTAAATAATTACAGGCCTTGAGTCATACTTGCAGTTCATCTACACACGTTGCATACTTATTTTCTTCCTTAAATAAAGTCTAGCTCTGGCCAGCACTCTGCAAAAATGACAGCCATAATTTTTCATGGTGATTCTGCTGATCTTTGCCTTATAACTCAGTTATCTGCATTCTTTTCTTGTTTTCTTATTGATTTTAATGTTACTATTCTTATTAATTTTTAGGATTTTTGTACATCTATGTGTATTGAATCCTGTTCCATCTATGTTTGGTGACAGGGAGGTGGGGCAATGTTGGCATCTCAGCTTCTCGCTAGAGAAATATCCGTCAACTGATGAATGGATCAATAAAATGCGGTGTACTCATCTGATAGAATGAAGTCCTTATACATGAGACAGTATGAATGAACCTTGAAAGCATCCCATGTTGAGTAAAATAAGCCAGACACAAAAGGACAAATGTTGCATGATCTCACTGATATGAAAACATTAGATTAAGTAAACTCTTAGGGTCAGAATCTATAATAAAGTTTATCAGGGCAGGGGGTGAGGAGAAGGGATGGGAAATTAAGCTTAAAATGCACAGAGTTCCTATTTGGAAGCATGCAAATGTTTTGGTGACGGATGGTGGTGATGAAGCCCAGCATTGTGAATGCAATTTTCAGCACTGGAATATGTATCTGAATGTGATTAAAAGGGGAAATGTTAGGTTGTATATGGTAACAGAATAAAATATATATATTTTTAAATCCTTGGAACTATACCACACAAGCAGCAAATCCTAAATTAACCCATGGACTACCATTAATAGTACAATTGTAAAAATATACTTACATCAATTGTAAAAAAGTACCGTACCAATGCCAGGTGTTAATAGTGGGTAGTATATGGAAATCCTGTATTTTAGGTTTGATTGTTCTGTGAATCCACAACTTTTCTAATATAGAAAAAGATGCATCATTAGGCTACTTTTGTCCCTCCCCATTCCTTCAAGGCAAGGGTACTGCTTTGGTCATAGGATGCTAGCAGACATGACATAAGCAAAGCTTGAAATGTACTGGTGTGTTGGGACTGACTTTTTGTGATTCTGTCATTCAAAAATGAGCTTCTCTCAGGTATCTTGGACCTTTGAATAAACACATAATTTGCTCCTTTTGTCCCCCATGGATTATTTAGAACTGTAATCTACTTTCAAAATACTTGCATATCTTTTCATTATATTGATAATCAATTGAAATTTAGTATGAATTCTTGATTGGAAAATATTGCTTCATAAATCTCTTCACAAATGTGCTTCTGCAATCATGAAATGCATGTAAAAATTAATATCTATATCATATATATTTATTAACATGTATAATTTTTATAAGATTACTTAAAATCAGAGAAGCGGAGGGCAAAGTCAAGAATACTGAAACTTAGGAGAATGGGGCTACTTTTATAACTATATTTTTAGGTACATGGTTATGGATAATTGTATCATTGAATTCGTTACTATTTTTTTTTTTTAATTTTCCCTTTCTGTATCCTACTTCAGCCTGTAAGACTAGATTATGTCTAAAAGCTCGTTGAGTTATAAATATTTCATGATTCTTCATTCTGTGGTTCTAGGGACTTCAAACCTAAATTAATCTTGCCTAGTTTTCATTTTAATGATCTGTCCTCTATGACTTATAAATTAGCAAGCAAAAACAAATTTAGAGGCTTATCTTATGCTGAGTTACACTTAGAATAATAACTTGATAAATCAAAAATTTTGACTGTCACTTGAAAAGAAAAAAACAAATACTTTAGCAAATGCTGAAACATCAGTTATGAGCAACAGGAGGGAAGAGATACTGTCGGAGCTTAAGCACTTCCTTTTGACTTGGCTTGACTTTGATGTCTGTCTTCTCGTCCTTCTAATTTACACTCATTGCTTATTCAAGGAGGATTTGGGGCTCCTATCCATGTGCCAAGCCCGCTACCAAGTGATGAGGATACTAATGAATGAGGCAAGATCTCATGGAGATTACGGTGGAGTGAAGGAGACAGATAGATACAACCAAAATGCTTCCTTTTCAGGACTGAGCAAATGGCAAGCCATCGAACTCTTTTTAAAAGAGCAGTTCAGCACACTAAATGTATAAAACACATACTCTGAGTCAGAGACTGTCTTAGACATTGGCGATTCTTAGATTCTGGTAGAAGTTTAGCAGTAAGCAAATATTCACTCACCTTCCCTATCCTATCTCCATCAAAGAGATACATTTTTCTTCTCCACTGATTTCCAGCTTGGCCAAGAGACTTTCTTTGGCTAAAAGAATGTGGACAGAAATAATTTCCAAGTTTCAACAGGAATTGGTGTTTCTGTTCATGCCTTTGGAAACTTCTGCCCTCTGCCATGGGGCAAGTGTCCTTCAGGTCGCGACTGCCCCTCTAACCTGCATCATTTCATATCAGGTAGTCACATCACGAGCTCCTCTAGCTTTCTGCAAACCCACAACCTGGAAGAGAGCTGCCAGCTCATGTGCAGCTGAGCCCGGGAACACATGCTCACTGCTGGGTGCCACAGGCATGGACCTTGCCCCTGTTCTCAAGGGGCTTACATTTTGATGGAGCACTTGCATGGCATGGCATAAGTCTCCCAGGAGAGATTTGCTTTGGTGGCAGTTGGTACCTGAGCTATATCTCTTGTTCTAAAGTAGCTGGTGAAGGAAGAACTGCTTGGAGCAGTGAATTGGAGCAAGTAGGATTATAACAAAATTCCTGACAGAGAAACCGGTATATGCATAGAAGCATGAAAAACCATGTATTTTCAGAGAACTTCAAGCAGTTCAGTGATGCCACTGATGATGATGAGATAAGAGGAGTCCATAGGCGAGGCTGGGGAAAAACCAGTGAGAAACGAGGTGAAGGATTTCCCATACTATCCTAGCGCAGGCACCAAGCAATGAGCACTGTCAGTTTTATCCCACATGTTTCTTTACATATGTCATGTTATTTCATTCGTGATGCTACACAATGGCATTCATCATGGAAACTAATGAGGATATCTGATTGCCTTCACTTACTTATAGGAACTGGGTTTATATGTGACTGTAGGAAGTTTACCTCTATTACAGTTTTTTTTTAAAGGTTAAAATGTGATTTAGAAAAAGTAAAGTATAATTACTTTAGCAGTTATTTTATACAATAAATAATTGGTCAGTTAATTAAATATATAGTTTGACTCCTGATTTCATGACTTTGATCAATTCACCATTTAATAAAAATAGTCACATAAAATGCTCCTATGAGCATAATTTGTCATGGAAATTTGATATTATCTCATTATCCTCAACAGAAAAGAACTGCTGCTTTTATGACTAAAATTATATAACATATTTTAAAACTTCTAATCTGAGCTCTCAGAAACTTTATGCTCATGAATATAAGGGAAGTTTTCTGGACAGTGGTGTCCAAAATTCTAAACAAATAATATATAATCTTTTATATATATATATAAATATATATATAATATATATATTATATATATAAATATATATATAATATATATAAATATATATAAATTTTATTTATATATAATAATATATAATCTTTTCCTGTACTTTTGCTGCTATTTTTCTTATTACTGGTATCTAATGACATTTGCTTATAGAGCTGCTTTGAGTTGCAAAATACAACATAAGTTAATTAAAAAGCCATGCGATTTGTAGCTAATATGTACCTTCCTGTTAAAATTTTGTAAAAAAAAAACTTCACCCATTTGGATACTTTAAATTATTTCAGAAATGTGACAATGACAATGACTAAAATGTAGGAGGAGGTTTTCTTCAACAATGACTTTATTACTCATTGTGCTTGTGAATAAAATGGAAAAGCTGTTTCACTGTTTATGGCAGTGAACTCTTGTCTCACTGTACTAGGTGATATATATTTCTAATTATTAGACTGCTGAAATGATACTGCAATTTTGTGTAACTAGGCATCCTATGATGTTGTGGTGGGTGGTCGTTATAACTCAGGAAATAGAGGTCAGAAGACCTTTCCCCTGTAAGTAACTTCAAACCACATCTAGAGGCTATTGGTCAGCAAAATTCAAGAGATATACATGTGTGCCTGTGTGTGTGCACAAAACTTTCAAGCCCTTTTTATTTTCAAGTTATTTTAGACTTACAGAGCATTTACAAGTGTAGTTGGAGAGTTTCCTTATGCCCCACATCATTTCCTTTAATGATGTTATTTTACATAACTGTAGTACAATTGTCTAGAACAGAACCTTAGCATGGGTAATTTTTCATTAATGAAAGTCTAGGGTTCCTAATTTCACCAGTGTTTTCCAATAATGTTCCTTATATGTCCAAGACTTCTGTCTAAGACAGCCTACTGCACATGGGCACTGTCTCCGATGGCCTTCTCCAGCCTGCAACAGGTCTCAGTCTTTCCCTGTCTCTCATAACCTTGTGTGGTGGTTAGATTCAGTTGTCAGCTTGGCCAGAACACCTAGTTCTGTTGCTGTGGACATGAGCCAATGGTATGTGAACCTCATCTGTTGCTAATTACGTCTGCAGTCGACTAGGAGGCGTGCCTGCTGCAATGAATGATGTTTGAATTAATCGGCTGGTGCTTAAATGAGAGAGTGCAACGTAGCACAGCCCAAGCAGCTCAGCATACCTCACCTCAGCACCCGCAGCTCAGCCCAGGCCTTTGGAGATGCAGAAAGGAATTACCATGGGGAAAGTTGTTGGAACCCAGAGGCCTGAAGAGAAGGCCAGCAGAGATCACCCTGTGCCTTCCCACGTAAGAAAGAACCTCAGTTGAAAGTTAGCTGCCTTTCCACTGAAGAACTAATGATATAAATCCCCTTTTATTTAAAGCCAATCCATCTCTGGTGTGTTGCATTCCAGCAGCTAGCAAACTAGAATATCTTGACACAGTTAAAGAGTATTATCGGGGATTTTGTAGACTGGCCCTCCATTTTGGGGCTGTTTGATGCCTTCTTACCATGGGTGTGAGGGTGTACAGTTGTGGCAAGAATATTAAGGGAGTGATGCTAGTTCCTCAGTGCATGACATCAAGGAATTCTTCATGTTTTATGTCTTATTGCTGGTAATATGTAATATTGCTGGAAACTACCAGGTTTCCCCACCAGGAAGGTACTATCTTTCTTTTGTAGTTGAAAAGTATTCTTGGGGGTTGATATGTGAGACTATGCAAATCCTGTTTCTCTTTAAACTTTTGCCCACTAATTTTAGCATCTGTTGATATAACATGTCTAGGATATTCCTTACTGCAGTGCTTGCCTCATAAGGATCCTCTATTTCCTACTTCCCTTCTATAGTTATTAATTGAGATTCTGCTGTGATGAATAGCTCTCTTTTCCTTCCATGTATTCTTTCATTTGTTTACTTAAGATATTTACTTATATCACTATGTGCTCCTGGGAAATTATTTCACTCTGTAAGTTAAAATCCAGCACTGTATTTATTCTGTTGTTCAAACTGTTCTAGCTTTGTTCATTAGGAGTTCCTTCAGGTTGCCTCCTACACTCTTTTAACTTATCTTTTTGTGTTTTCTTGTTCTCTGGAACCATAAGATGATGTACCACCTCGCCTTGTCTTTTTGCTGATCTAGCTTTGGGATTAACCACTTCTCTAAATATACTTGGTTCCTTTAATTTTGATTGCTGTTTGAAGACCAAAATCTTGTTGGTAGGTATGTTCATTGTTCATATGACATCATTGCTTCTGCCCTTCCCCCCCCCCACAAGGACAGAACTAGGAAATGTATGTATGCATATTAACTCATACATGCACATATACCTCTGTTTAGATATTGGTTTGTCTGTGTTCTGCCTCTCTCTATATATATTTTTTTAAAAACCAGGATTGTAATTCATACTGTGGTGGTTTTAAGCTGTTATGAACCCCAGAAAAAGCCATGTTCTTTTAATCCATTCCTAAGGGTGTAGACCTGATATAAGTGGGACCTACTGAGTAGGTTATTTCAATCGAGATGTGACTTGCCTTATTCATGGTGAATCTTGATCCTCTTGCTGAAGTCCTTTATAAAAGGATAAACCGTTGAAAGAAGAGATGAGATAGAAAGAAGCTCATAGAGAAAAGTCCAGGAGAGGCTAAGAGAGGACCCACAGAAGTTCAGACAGCAGGCCACTGAAACCAGAAGCTAAAAGCAATGAAATCCAGGAGCAAAGGATCAGCGAACACCAGCCACATGCCTTCCCATGTGACAGAAGTGTCCCAGATGCCAGCAACCTGTCTTCAGAGTCCTGGTATCATCATGTTGATACCTCGAGTTGGACATTTTCACAGTCTAAGAATTGCAAATTGAAAGCTAATACATTCCCCTTGTAAAAGTCAACCCATTTCTGGTATATTCCATTTTGGCAGCTTTAGCAAACCAAAACATATAACTTATTAGAAATAATAAGTAATTTTTTCATACTTCTTTGAAGGTGAAACTGAATATAGTCAAGTTTCTTGGGACTATAAACCCATTTTCACTGAACTTTTTCCTGAATGTGCCATGTGATTTTTCTTTCCATTCTTTTCCTTGGATCATGACTTGTTTCTGAAATAATTTTGACTCTCAAATCTTCATAATGAAATTCTCTCTATTCTTCAAGAATCAACTGAAAAGTCTGTTTATTCATGAAAACAATTATTTCTCTCTTCTTATAATCTGTTGCACTTTCTTTATTCTTCCTGTGTGATGTATTTTATTCACATTTTTTACTATTATGTCATTTGCATAGAAGATGGTTTGAGTTTTAATCTATTTATGTTTAGTGACTTGCATAGTTATTTTATACTTTGTAAAAAACTTTATAAAATTTTTGAGGGAACCTGCTATTTCCTATTACTTTTTAAAAATCACTTGATGTGTGGGGCAGTGCTCCATTACAGAGGATACCTGTTGTTTTAGTCTGATGAACATCCTTTCAGTTAGGGATTCTCCCTCATCCCTAATAGGCATGCACTTTTTGAAACCACTGATCATAATGCCCGCCATCCACTTCCCCCACTTCATCACAAAGGAAGTCATGTGATCTTGTTCTGTTTGAACATAGTGATTCATTCCTTTAAGTGACTGACTTGAGCGATAGGCATGTTGTTCAAGAAGAATTCATCAGAATTTGTCACTGGGATGAATATTTGAGCTCTGAGAGGAAGATTCAAGCTTCAGTTATTAGCTGCAGAAATGTCAGGCAGGAAGTGACAGTTATGTCCCACCCACAGAAGGAGATGAGTCCTGTAGTAAGATACTGACTACATTATTTGAGTACTGTTGGAAGACACAAGTCTCTTTGGACTTCCCAGACACATAAGCCAATAAATTTAAATGCTATGCTTATGTTTATTTGAATTGTGTGTAGATGCAGAAATTGATACCAGGTTATACTATATTGTGATAGGTCAAGTGAAGCTCCTGAATTGCTGGCAAGGATACTGTCAGACCTTACTGGGTAATCCAAAGAGAGTTAAGCCATCTCCTGCTATGTTTTGGAACTCAGATCATGAGTCGACTGGAGGTTAAAGCTTTAGCACCCAATATAGAAAAATAGTAGGCTGTTGTAGCATGTTAACTAAATCTTAAGTCCTCCCTTGCACTGTGCAAGGAAGCAATAAGCTACAGCTTGAACTTGACTCTTTGAGAGTACAAAATTCATAGTATACGATTTCTTAAGAGAGGACAAGTGTACCTATGACCAGCCCATCCAAGAGCACTGAGATTCCCATCATTATGCATCTTGTGGAATCCCATGAGCCAAATACTCTGTCCCACTCTGAAGTTAAATAAGTACATAAAATTAAGTGCAAACAAAAGATGAGCTGGGGGTGCAAGAGTAGGTCAGTGGTAGAATTTTCACCCGCCAGGTGGGAGACCTGGGTCCAATTCCCGGTCCTTGTACTTCCCTAAAACAAAAAAAGAAGCAAAAACAAACAAACAAAAATTCAACAAATGGTGCTGCAAAAAATGTGATGCTCACATGGAGAAAGAATGAAATGTGATCTCCACCATAAAGCATGCAAAAAAAAAAAAAAATCCTAAGCAATAAAAAAAAAAAAAAAACATGAGTTAATGCTAAGGGAGAAAAATCGAAGAAATGGGAGAAGTGGAAAGCCTCAGCCTTCTCTCAGTCATGTTCTATTCCATGTCCCCTACCTGGTGTGACAAGAAACAGTCCCCTTTTAAAGCAGCGTCCACTGGAATGAAGCCAAAACACAGGTCACAGTTCAGCTCTGCCCCACTAGTTTGGCCAATTCCTGCTCGCACTCTCAAGAGAGGCTGGGAACAAGGTTGTAGCATTAGGATGTAGCCCACAACTATTGCCAACAGCAAAATGGTCATGCCAGGAATCGGAATTATGGACCAAACATGACTGCACAAGATACATGATGTCATTCCTAGTAAAAGTGTCCATGATGAGTGCTGTACTGTTTTATCTAATAATTATACTTTATTTTGTTCTTCATTTATTTATGTTCTCTACTATGTCATATATTTACATATTGCTTTAGATCTTTTAAATTTATAAATTCATTCTCATCTCCCTTTGTAGTTGATTTTTTTTTTAGTTGAAGTGTACCTTCCGTTTCAATACTCCAATTGTGCCCACTTTCCAAATGCAAGATACATTTAAATTTTTATGCTGTTATTATTGTATGTGCTATTAAATTAAGGGCTAAGGCATTTTGTCTGTTCCTAGTCCTTTCTAAATATGTTTTATGTTTCCTCCTGAGAATTGTTGGGAACTTTCTTCTTATGGTCCATTGTTCCACATTTAACTTTGTAATTTCTGCAGTATATATGCATATATTATAAATCCCAAAATATATATTTCATGTGTGTGTATACATGTATGTATATACGTGTGTGCATTCCTTTTTATACTACCCTATTGATATATATATATATATATATATATATATATATAAATATATATGCACTTTTTAAATACCATCCCATTGATATATATATATATGTTCCTTTTTATACTACCCTGTTGCAGGAAATTATGGAACTTGAAACTAGAATTACTAGTTTGGTGTTTGTGGTTATGCTGTACACTGGTGTATTCTACAGTACAGTCTGCTAGAAATAGCATTTCTCAGAGCTGAACGAGTCAAATAAATATATAATAGTTCCATGTTCTACAATCAACATGAGTACTGAAAATGAGCTTCAAAATTTATCATCGAGAATGGAGATAATTTTTGAAGTATTTATTTTTTGAAGATGTTCTACAAATTGTTCTCTTGAGATAATCAAAAGATAAATGTAATATGCATGTTCTCTCTTCTTAAACATGGCAAAGCAAAGAAAGTAAATTTGATGAATTTAAGGCAGAAAACAGATGCATATCTTGCTATTAATGGTTAATGTTTTTAGGTCAATGCTGTGCCTCTGTGATCATGGCTAAATAATATGCTACTAATGATTTATGTGTTTATTCATGCCCACATTCTTTCCTTAACTTGATATCAGTACCACAATCAATATCCAAAGACATGGTCATGAAAAACCCATATGTACTCCTACCTCAGATTATTAAAAGTGAACGAATGAGCGCATAGTTGAACATTCTGAACAGATAGTATTGAAATAGTTCTGACATTTAAAGTATAAGTAAGTTAGTCAAACTTCCCTATATGTGAATTCTTGACTTTTTATCTTTGATGTTTTGTTTCTGCAACAGATTCACACAGACATTTCCATATAATTTCATATATTACACAATTTCCTTGAAACATAACTTATAGTCACTTATAGTCAGTGTTTCCAAATATGATTTGTTTTTATACTACTCTTTGATTTGCAACTATGGAAGCTAGCATTTTAAATAGAAAATTGGAAATGATATTCCATATGTACAGTACATAGCATACTTTTTTTTTTTTTTTTGGCAAGTGCAGGGTCTGGGAATCGAACCTGAGTCTGTTGCATGGTAGGTGAGAATTTTATTACTGAGCTACCCTTGTCCCTCTGTGCATACTTTGGCTCAGAGTTTCATATGTTTTAAACTTTTGATATTAAATTGACAGTATCAATATCATTATAAGATAAAATTCTTTATACACCTACAGTCATGTATTTCCTATTTCACTATTTCTGTTTTATTTTTTAGGTAATGGACATTATTTCTTTATATGGATATATCTATATTCAGATAAAATATAGATTAATTAGAGTTTATCTGATTTCAGTACTCAGAACACTATTTTATGTAATAGTAACAGATGCTACTCACAAACTGATTCTGTTATCAAAGAAGTTGAGGGAATTCCAAATTAAAGAAAAATAATAAACAGGAGGTTAGGAAATTCAGGTTTATCTCACTTATTTGACCACAGAATCTTTTCTAATGGAATCACAGAATATCATGGTGGTACTGATGTTCTGAGAAACATGAAACACCGCATTATATCAATACTTAGAGTTTTAAAACTATTTGCATTGATCTTTAATTCTAAAGTTTATACTAAAAATTATTTTATGTTATTTAATAATTAAATTTATTTCTATTAGAAATTTATTTCTAAATATAAACTAAAAGATATTCTAATTAACAGGATCAACAAATATTAGGCAAAAGTGAGAAAAACACTGAGTTAAGTTTGGGCAATTAAAAAAAATTACCCATTCTTTCTAAGATATTGCATTTTTCACATGTATAGTATATGTTCACATTATAAATAAGTTATCTAAATATATACAGAACTGTATCCCTTGGTAAAAAGTACCTAAGGAAAAAATGATTATTTCTGGACAGAGTATAATGGGAAAGACTAATATATAGAGTAGAATTTTTGTCTAGATTTAAAAGAACTACATATTTTCTTTAAATAATGTTTTTTCCTAGAGTATAACAGTAGTTTATTTTACTTACAAATAATATTTAAATAAAGAAATTTAAAACTTATCTTATTTTTACCATTTGAATATAACCACTTTTAGTATTTTGACTTAGTTTTTCTTGATATGGTTTGGCTCAAAATAAAGCTTTACATAAAATATTAATTCTATAATTTTGTCCTTTTTAATTTCATAATTTAATGGTAAGACATCATTATCATGGGTATTAATATTCTTAAATTCTATAATATGACTTCAACAATAAATAACAATATTTTATATTTTGCTTTTTATATTTTATTTTACAGATTTCTTTGTTCATTTAACAAATATGTTTAATGCTGCAACTATGAGCCAATCCCTTTTGTAGGCTCGCATTGTAATACTTCCACCTTTTAGATAACATTTATCCTGCTCCCCAATTTTTAGCATGACAAATGAGTTGACAGAAAATTCTAAGTATATGCTGGAGGATGGCAGTCACAAAATCACAGAATTAGAAATGTGAAGCTTATCTCTGGTTCAGTGAATAAATTAATTAGATTATGTGAAACAGAGCATTAATAGGAAATAAAACTAACAGTCATATAGGCTTGTTGTGATGAGTCTTCAAAGGAAAAAATGGATACAATTTTAAAACTTTATCCTGAACAAATATAGGAATCACTGAAGGTCGTTGAGAAGAAGTCTATTCATAGGGAAAATAATGGCTAGGCGAGAGAAAGATGGAAACTCTGGGAGCAGATGATAGATTTAACAAAGTATTTGAAAGTCTCATACAAGACACACAACTTTTTTAGGGATGAAAAAAGAGGTTGGGATGCACAATGTAGGAAGATTATGAAGAACAGTGAGAATTGATAATTGACTGATGTTGCAGAGGAACCAAAAATCACTCTGAGAGTTTGTGCGTGGCCTACTAGGTAAATGTGGGTGCCAGCCTAGAAATACAATTTTGTTTAAAAAAACTAAAAGCAAAATCCTTTCATAGATTTCAAAATTCACATAAAATTAAATCATTGTGGTTTTTTTTCCAGGATAATGTAATATTTACATATGCCATTAATTCTTATTAAAGATTGTACATTACTTTTTCAAAAAAATATATAATGCAGGAGGAATTTGGTTAGGATAAAGAAGAGTTTGATTTTAGTTAAATGAATCATACCTAATTTTGCACAGGTTTATACAGTTTCTACAGCATTGTCATGTATATTATCTCATTTCATGCATCAGAGCTATCCATATTTAAGAATAAGATCCCTATATGTTTTTAAATGAAAATAGTTATGATAAAAAAGCCTTTGAATTTTGTAGAAAAATGATCACCAGTTTAGTTGATAATATATTGAGAGAAGGCTTTGGAACAGTTTTTTTTCTAACATATTAACGTGTTTATTGGTTCAACTGTTTTCTCCAAATTCAGGGTCTTACATCTCAGTCAAAACCTAATTTTGTAAGCTAATTATAATTTTTGATGCTTCAGTTTCAAATGATGTATTTAAATGATTTGGGATCTTTCTTAATTACCTTTCAGGATAAATTTTTGCATGAAATATTTTTTCTTTTAAGTTATAGGTCAACTGTTCCTCCTTTTATAAGGCAGATAAGGTCCCACAGTGATACGAATTAATATAGTATACATACTCCTGTCATGTTATCTTCTGTAATTTTGTCCTCTCATTTTGATTCTCACATAAGAACCAATGGAGTTTTAAGAAAAATTCTAAGATTTGTATCATAACTCTAAAAGATGCTTTATAGCACCTGAAACTCCATCTTCTCCATGTGTCTTTCTGAAAACCATATTCATTTCTATCACCACCGTTTTTCTGATGGTTTTGTATTTGCTGTTTTGAATGTAGTGATAAGGGTATGTTCTCCATTATTCCATAAATCCTAGGTTTTATCATAATTAGATTTCTGGCAATCCCTGATAATTGGTTTTATCTTCTCTAAACAATGGGAACAATATGGGAATCCAATGGCCCTGTTGTGAATTCTACAAATATTTAATGAGTGCTATATCATTCTAAGGAGTAAGCAAGAAAAAGGCAGTGTCCTCAGGGATAAGAAGAGATGTTCCAAGAGGGGACAGAAGTGGAGATGAGAGCCTGTTTGGGGCATAGTAAATATCGGTGGTGGCTTGGAGGTACATCCAGAAAAACATGTTCATAGTCTTAATTCATGTCTGTGAGCGTGAACCATTGTAATAGGAAATTTTGATGTGGTTACTTCAATCAAGGTATGGCAAACTGAATCAGGATGGGTCTTAAACTTATTACTAAAGATAGGAAGACCACAGGGCAAGGAAGCCACGGGGGAACAGCCAGAAGAGAAAGTAAAAGATGCTGCCTTGTGCATTGCCACGTGGCAGGAAAGCCCAGCACCAAGGATGCCTGGCAGCCAGCTTCAAGTGCTTGTGTCAGGGAGAAAGTACTGCCTTGATGGCACCTGGATTTCGGATGTCAAAACCATGAGCCAGTATATTCCAGTTGTTTATGTCAGTACATTGTATGATATTTATTTTAGCAGACAAAACAAAATATCTTCCCCAGAGGGACAGATATTGAAATATTATAATGAGGCATATTAAAAGTATCCAGTGCAACATTTGCCTCATAAATAATTTTGCTCAATAGAAAACTCCATTATTTCACTTTCTTTCTTCCTTCCCTTGTCCTCTTTATTCATATTTTACATGTATTCCATTGTTAGATATGGAGTCATTCTTGAAAATAAGCTCATTTGCCTTTAGTTTCCCTAAATGATCTAGCTCTTACTGTTTCTCCAGTATACTTTTTTTTGTTGTTTGTTTTTTTGTTCGCATGGGCAGGCACCAGGAACTGAACCCGGGTCTCCGGCATGACAGGCAAGAACTCTGCCTGCTGAGCCACCGTGGCTGCCCTCCAATATTCTTTTATAACCTAAATTGTTAATCCCACTTCAGTTGAGTCTAGAACACTAGTCCGTATTCACTCTGTTTCAAAGAATTGTAGTCTCAAGATAAAATAAAGTGTCCAAAACTAGGGATTATTTCTGATCATGAGACAAAGTCTTGGCTATTTCTTGTTTCTGCTTAATGCTGAAACTAAAACTGTCTTTTAGTCTCCTTTGAATTTGAATTTGGTTCCTTTACTATTTCCTCCTTTATAATTTTCTTTGTTTATTTTAGTTACAGTTTGAAAAAAGAAAAACAATTTAAGACTTTAACATCTTACTGTTATTTTGCTTTAAATTATTTCAGGATACTTTTGATTATGTTTCAACATTTTTTTTTTTTTTTTGCTTTTGTAAAACATAACTTTTGAAAAGTTATGTTTTCCAACTTTGTTTTGATAATCATTAAATGCATTCATAAATTTAATGTGACAAGTAAAAAAGCCAACCAATTGCTTTTTCTTTCAAACTCGGAAATCTTTGATATTTTGTAGTATATTATGTATTTAATCCAAAGAATTTCAGCCCTATTAAGCAACCCAAACTTGTATTGCACAAAAACAATGCAGTTTTTTTCCACTTCATTAAACTGTCATTATATAGTCCATTGATTTTAAGTCATTTGCAAAAAGACAGGTTTTAGAAAGGCATTTGTGGAAAGAAAATCATTTATAGGAAATTAGTAAAGTTTTGTAAATTCTGTTACGTAATTTAGTTTGAGGATAAAAAGAATCTATCTCAATCGTTTTTAGAGGAGAATTTTGAGATAAATTATGATAGTGTACACTTGGAAAATTATACAAATTTAAAACCTGGAGAATTTCAAGAATATATTAGTGAAAGCCAAGAAATGAGTGTAAAATACAGCCCCATATTATTTTGCTTATTGATATATGACAAGATAAAGTTCTTGTTGCCAAGCTTTCTAGCTGTGTACTTCAGTGACCCTTAAGTTGAAAGATCACTGAAAATTCCACATTTGCTATCTTACTGATATGGACATAGTATAGGATATTGAAAAATGTTATACTCTACTTAAGGAGAGAGGGAAAGGAATTCATTCAGATACTATCTTTATTGCTGTAATTGGCTGTGTGGCTTTCAAAAATAAAAACAAATTATATAACAAAAAGCATATAAGCTTCAGTCATGATGATATTGGATCTAGAATATTAGGTTTTCAGGGGGTGGGATGGGGGTGACAGGGAGTTAAAGTAAAACAAATTCTAGATTCTGGCTCTGAGTATGTCTGTTTATGTTATTTCTTCAAAAAGCAATGCCATATTTTGTGACAAGTTCTGAGGAAAGGAACTGATTCTGTATTCATCAACATTTCCAGTTGCCTGTCCATTCCCTCTCTTCCCTGATCAGCAAGTCAGCCAGTTCTTTGCTGAGTCTGCTGATTTATTATCACTGAGGTTGCAATATCTTTAATTGCTATAACTACTTCTAAAGATGGTTACACTCTAATAAATACTCCTTATATATATCTCTGTGTTTTCACCATTATTCTTATTACTGATTTTAACTCTGTTAAACTTTTTGAGTTAAACTATATCAGATTCTCCTTTTATTTTTAAATTTCATATGGGATCAATGATTTTTCCAGTTCGTAATTCATTATCATTTCTTGTTTATGCTATGCTATATACTTTGGAACACTGGTTTTTGGAGAAATTAAATTTTATTTTTATTTATAATTTGTTGCCATTTGAATAATGAAATTTGGTATCAGTTTATAACTTCTTTCAATATTTTATTTCTCCCTATTATCCGCTTTTTTTTTTTTTTTTTTTTTTGTCCATCCTAGCTCCATTTAAAATAGCTTCGAGAGAACTGTGTTTACTTCTGTCTAGTTTGGTAAATGTATTTTATTTTCTTTCTCTAAATCCAGCTCAATAAAAATCCATGACTGGCTATAATCCTTTCTCAAATGTCACCTCTAAAACGCCAGTGTCCCTAATGAGAAAAATTTATTACACAGTTCTCCTTTTAAAGATCCTTTTCAGGGAAGGTGCAGTGCCAATTAAATCAAAGTTGATTTTGCCAATATTATGGTTTTGTTTTACATCAACTGTGCACCCAGAATGTAGGAGAAAGGAAAATAATCATTTTGAAAGACAAGCCACTGAATTATGGAACTCAAAGTCTGGAAGGTTCACTTAGTTCAACTCCAAAGCTTCCATCATTTAAAGAACTGGGAGACTTTTTCCTACTTGATATAAAGAAGTTATTTTCAACATCATTTTTCTTCTACAGAATATAGTGAAAATGAGTAAGTGCTAAAGTACAAAATGCCACCTAAAAGAACATCATGTAATCACTCCTTCTGTGATATTTCTTATCTATCCCACATTACTTCAGGTGTGTGTGTGTCAGGGTGGGGGTTTTGGGTATGTGAGTGTAAGATTTCATGGATTCATATTAAATTAATCTGTTGGATTGTGCTTTGTTGAGGGAAAGATGTATTTGCTAGATTTTCAATCTTTATAGAAAATACAAGACCAGCATGTATATGTATGTAGACATGTCTATAAATGTGATATTTTTACTGCATAACTTCCAGATGATTCATAAAACAAAAAAAAGATATTTTAGTCATTTTCCTTTCAGTGATATGTTTTTATGATAAATAGGTAATATGAATATGAATGTGCTATCAAAATAGAGCTATTCTGTGTATATAGTTTCACATCCTCAGCTTTGGTTTTCTCTGGATTATATTGGTATCTATTGCACAAAGGCTACCTTATTTTGCACCCTAGGGTGCAGTACGTTTTTAAACTAATTTAAACTATAATTCATTCTCTAAAGAGGGCTGCCAATAGTTCAAATAGCAATCTGCCACAAACATATAGATGTTATAAACATTTTTATGAGATAAGGATGTTGAGAATGGCTGGAAAGATTGCATAGTTTCTTTTGCCACTGTAGGAACACAGTGTCCACATCTGACAGCCTAGAGTCCCCATACCACCACGGAAAGTCTCTGGATCTTGAAGTGTGTTTAGTTCTTAGCCTTGTACTTCATGGTGGATGCTTTCACCTGGTCCCAGAAGAGGGCTTGTTTTCCTGATCACCTTCTCAGGATTTTGTTCCATGCACCTTAGATCTCAGTTCCTCTCTTCAACATGCCTTCAACAAACACTTGCTGAGCAATATATTTCTAAGATTACTGTTGGGCTAATGGAACAGACACCATAAATGCACCCACTTGCGTGAGATAGACAGTTATTTGTTCACTAAAACATACCCCCAGTAATCTCTCCAGTGCCTGCTGTTCCGTCATGTTTCCATCCCCAGGATGTTGCTGTCTTTGGAGTTCAAAGTCAATTTGGTGCCAAGTTTTTGTTCTAAACCAGGAGATGGGAAAATAAAATGCAGTAGGTCTGGGCTCAGCTTTCTTAAATTGAAGATGGCATGGTTCACCTAATTTCAAAGGAGGCTCGAAAATTAATCTTCAGATATGTGACCAACTAAAAAATTTCAGCTATTTGGGGAGGGCAGATTTGGATATTGCTACAAGAAGAGAGAATGGATCCTGGAAGACAGCAGTTTCTGTTCAAAATATGGTTTCAAGCCCCAAGTAGAGAATAAATTCCTGCCCTCAAGAAACTCACACTTGAGAGGCTATCTGAGATGTTAGAGCTCATTTTGTTAGCTTTTCTTCTCAATTTTTACTCTTAACATTTTGTGGTTGTTTTTGTTGTTCCCACATCAAATCAAAGAAATAAATAAATAAACCATAATCTGTACTTTTTGTTGAGAAAGCAAAATACTTTTTTGTAATAATCCTAGTTGTCTTTCCTGAAGGTGTTGGTCTATGGTATTTTTTAATCACTGTAAGACTTCGTCTTTGTTTTTTAACTTGTCTCAATCTTAAAGGAAAAGACTTGCATTTCCACTCACTATTTGCTATTGGAAAGTAGGTAGGTACATCTTTTTACATCTCTTCCTTCTGCAAGTTTTTCCCCCTTCCAAATATACAGTTTAGAACACACATTGCTTCTAATTGCTAATTTTCATTTCCTTATTTAGATTTTTAGTACAGGATAAACTTCAAGTTTTAGACAAACTTAGGCTATTTGCAAAGCTTGAAAACTGCTAAGCTAATCAGGTTTTTATTCAGCATTTAGGGGGTAAGGATTTCTATTGCACTTGGAGAGAAAATGAGACTTTTTTAGAAGAAAAGAGGAAAGCATTGGTGATAAAAGTGGTATATATTTTAAACTAAAATTAATATGAATTTGTACAATTTATCTTACTTTGTGACATCACTCTTCATACTGGCTATGTTTGCACACACATGAGATATTTTTTCTGCTTGTAATGAGTTTTATTCCTGAACCAGCTGATGTATTTTTCCTTGTCAAACCAAGTTCAAATATTGTTTTCTCTGTTAAACCTTCATTAATTCCACCTAGATGTTGCTTGACTTACAGTAGGAATTCCAAAATAAACCATCTTAAATTGTAATGAAATCCCTAGAGATGATAGAAATATCCAGAAGATTATTTTAAAGTACTTCATGAGTGCATAGAAAATAGACATGTACCAGTTGTTAAATCCTTTGTAATCATGAATTCTATAACTGATTCTCCAGAATTAATTTCATTAATGTCATTGTCAAATTCTTCTTTAAAAATCTACCAACTTCTCATCCCAGCTATAAATGTTATTTACATTGACCTGATACCCTCCCGTCCTCCCCAAAACAAACAAATAGGAAGGACCTCTTAAACGGAAAGTACTGGATATGTAGCAATCAGCCCAAACAGTTGAGTCTTGAGTGGCTGAGGAGGCCCAAAGAAGAGAGAAGTATGGTAAGAGAAGTATGGCTGCATTCATACAACCTCTTCCCTGAAGGCATTTTTCCAATTTGTTTCAAGAGGGAATAAAGATCTAGCTGAAAATGGCAGCCTTACTGGGCTAAGGGCAAAGAAGTCAGAGTTCAAGGCTGCTAAAGTATCTGGGGCCTTACGAACAAAACTCTGGATAGAAAGAAACTGAAGAGACATAAGCTACGAAATCTGAATAATAGTTCTCCTCAAGTTGTGGCTTAACTCACAAGCTCTGCATGCCCAGTGCAAGACTCAAAGAAACCTAAGAGAAAATCAGTCCACAGGTTAAAGAGCTTGACAGAGATTTCAGAAGCCCAGTGGCACCTGGAGAATGAGCCTGGACCTTAAGCAACCCGAGTATGGCGGGGCTGTAGGAAAACCTCTGGACTCACATTTGAGACCCGTGAGACTGACTCCTAGGGGAAAACATTACATCTGTGATAAGGGCAAAACCAGAAAAGACAAAGCTTAAGACTAGTTCTCAACAGGATCACGGTAATCATCAGCACTTATCATATACCAGGAGACATCTAACCTTCTTTGGAGAAATATATTCCAGAATTCTTTTTTTTTTTTCACCTGAAATTGACTCAATTATATATGTAAAAAAACAAGAATCTGTAAATGAACTTTTACAATGAGTGACTCTGACAATTTCAATTGATCATAAGTCAACATGTCAAAATATTATTTGTAACTTCATCCAAAAAAGTCAAATAACACTAAAAGAGTCTAATGAAAGATGGTGAGAGTTTGAACAGACATTCATAAGATGTTGCTAAAAGTTAAGCATCGAAAGATTCAGTTTCATTAAAATATTAATTCTTCTTATTCTCTACAGAATTAATAAAATCCCAGTTAAATTCCCAGCACCTTATTTGGAACCTATAAGTAGCTTTTAAAGTTTATATGGAAATGCAAAAGACTTAGAATAGCTAAGAGAATGTTCACAAAGAACAAAGAGGATTTTAACACCAGATTTAAAGATCTAATATTAAGCTATTTTGTGAAAGCATCATCCTTTTGGAAATGGGCAGAAGTCATGAAGACATGTTTATTAAAATAATATATCCAAATGGAAGGAAACATGGAGCAGCATTTCATCAGGGAAATTCAAATTAAAACCAAAATGGTTTCCACTTCACATTCACCATTATGACTCAAAATAGAAAACCTGATAATACTAAGTGTTGACAAAGATGTAGCATACATTTTTCTCCCACGAATTCCTGGTAGGAGTGTAGAGTGGTACAATCACTTAGGAAAATGGTTTGGCATTATAAACAAAAGTTGAATATATGTTTTTCTGTATATTCAAGCAAGCATGTGCCTAACAGGAATGAGTGGGTAGGTCCACCAAAACACATTCACAAGAATGATGATAGCAGCTTTATATGTACCGGACAGAAAATCGAAACAACTCAATGGTAGAATGCATAAAATATCATAGTCTATTCGTGCCATAGAATAGTACCTAACAATGAAACAATAGTGCACTACTGGCCCTCTCATTAAAATTGATCACTCTCACAGATAGGATGTTAAATAAAAGAGACTAGACTTTGAAAAGTGTAGATACTTCATGATTTCTTTTAAATGAATTTGTGAATTGGCAAACTTTGACCTCAGAGTGGTGGCTTTATTTCGAAGCATACTCAATGGAAATGGGCGTGAAGGAGATTCTTGAGTACAGGAAATTACTCTATCATTATTTGTGTAATCATTAGAGTGCATTGTTGTTCACTAAGCATGCTCTGAAGTGCTTTGGAATTATTGAGTTGCAGTTCCTTGGGCCAAGTTTGGAAGGAGTTTATATTAGGGGAGGCAAAGTAGGTGAAAATCTAGCCATATCCCATGTTAACTGGAAGAGTTCATATTTTCATTTCATTGTTTTTCCCAAAAGTTTTCATTTTAAAAGCAATTTTGTTTGTACTAAAAGTTCCCATGCAATTAAACATCATTTAATGGGAGGTAGGGCATATTTTCATTGGTTTAGGGAAGAACAAGATATAATTCTATGGTGGGAGGCAAAATCCTGGAATAAGATACTCCATGTGTCTGGGGTGGTGAGGGAAGACAGAGAAAGAAATTGGATTGGCAGACTTGCACACCAGCAGCATTATTTTACAGTCATATTTCTCCAAGTCTTCCTCACTTGGTGGAAAGCTTCTAGGGATGTCAGGAGCCTCTGTGCTGGGTGGAGCCAGGGCCACCCACCCCCATGCCCTGGAGGGCCAGGGTTATGGTAGTGAAGAGCTAATGACATTGGAGTTAACGTTTTCCAGATTCCCAATGAAAAACTGTTAAAAATCAATGACAAGCGAAAATGATGCAAAATTTCACCAAGCCTAGAAACCTTAAGAAGTGTGATAGAGTTAATGGTTCTTGATAACAATTCAAGGGATATGTTTCATCCAAATTATAAGGTTCTAGAGACAAAATTTTTCATTTGTCTCTTTACTCAGTGTGGAACTCAATGCATTTTTAGATATCAGAATGCACAAAAGTCAAAACCATTTGAGCAGGGTGGACCCCCAGACAATGTTTAATTGTTAAATTTAAATCCTTGCCTATATGAAACTATTTCCTAAGATGCAATGATAGACTAAAGATTTTCACATATGCTAGAAATTATGATGGTTGAAAATAGTTTTTTTTTCTAAAATACATTATGTTTATGGTTTTTAAAAAGTGTGCTTGACATTTACATATTTATGATTCTTTGCAGTGTGTTGAAATGCTCAGTGTATTGTTTCTGTATGTGTCTCTGACAGAGTTTATATAACAGCTTTACTGGAAGCCCTGTTAAGTTAAGCCTGCAATGATCTGAACCATCTACCATTTGGGTACCTTGATTATTGTTTTTAATCAAGGTTTCCCAACCAGCATTATCAAGAGACATAAACAGAGATACTGAATATAATCTTGCCACTCTTTTCTTTATGGCGTGCATTAAAAACCAGTGAGGCAGCAACTAATATAAAATAATTTGAAACATTTCTCTGAAATGTCCTAGAAATATCACAGCACTCATTCTCATTGGTTTCTTCTTTAATTTGCAAATTAGTCAGAAATTCCATGTGGGATTGTTGTGCAGCCTTAATTTTGCAAGTTAGCCATTAATGATTAGTTCTTTGCTCCCTTTTCTTTCTCCATGGTGCCTACAGATTAGGGTCTGTTACATCATACTGTCGCCTGGCATTTTACTGCCTTATATTGTCATTTTTGAAAAGTGTGACTTCCCTCATTTATTTTACTTCTTTGTTTTAATAATTCAAGCAATAGGGTTAGAAATCTATTAAATATTTATATAGAATTTTAATTATTAATTCATATTAAGCAAAACTAACTTAATATTTTCTCTATCCTCCTGCCTGAAATGCTGGTTTTCCTTATGGACAGTTCCCCATCTAAACTTTCTCAACTGGTATATCATCCACAATGATGATTTTAACAAAACTGGTTATTGTCCATCAATAGCTCTATGTCAAACTCATCTTGAGAACTTCAGAATCATGTTAAAATCTACCCAATATGCATCTACTAATAAAACTTATAGGACTCTCCACCCAGCATGTCCACAAATAAATTAATCATCTCCCTTTGTCTTCACACTTGCACCCCTTTTAATTGTTTAGTCTTTACTGTGTCCATAACATACACACACACAAGTGTACCTCACAAAGGAATGTAAAAATTCATTTAATAATTACCTCTCTCTCACTTCCACATCCGATTGGTCATTAAATCCTATTGTTTCTACCTCCTAAATATCTTCCTATTCTCAGTAACACAATTATAGTTTAGAACCTCTTTATTTCTCACTCTGACTGCAAACATAGCCTCCTATGTTGACAGCTTCTCAGACTGTTCATGCATAACACTTCACATGCCCATCTAGTATGACATTTGTAGTTGAGATAAATGTGCTGCTCAATAAGAGATGGAAGCGTAGATTCCCAATGAGGTTGTGAGATTTGGGGACATTTCAGGAGGCTGTGCTTCTGTGGAAACTATTGAGGTGCCAAGCCAGATATAGTGATTGCAACAGGAAAAATGAACTCTTTCTTTCAGTGTTTCCTAGGTCTCATTCTCTACCCGTGACAAATTTGTAAAAAGAGAAATTAATGGGTAGTTGCTGTGCTTTACCCCCAGAAAGAAGCAGAACTTCCTTGCCTCAGATGGGAATGGTTTATAAGGAAATGAAGCCTAAAAAATACCTTCAGCATTTTATGTAATTCTCTTTTGTAGCAGTCTTCTGAATTTTTTGCCATCTAGCATTTCTTGCAGGGAGAGATTGCAGTAGACCAAGTTTCAGTGGGAGCCCAGATGGCTAGTTTTGTTTAGATAAATGTAAAGAATAAAAAGAGGTCTAAGAAGAAGAGGAGTTCATGGGGGTAAAAGAAAGTATAGAATGCTACTACTTTGTCTGTTTCTCCCTATCCACTCAAAGGGAAGGTAGAATGATACTAATGTCATTCCCACTGAGGTGTTTGTAATGTATGAGAAGCAGAGACTAGCATCATTATTTGCTGACTATCAAAATGTAAAGACCAATGCTGAAGCCATCAGGGCAAGGGAAAAGGGTGTTGGGCTATTGTAGACTGTATGGTGAGTGGGAAAAGGAAATAACATTCTTTTTTTTTTTGAACTCTCTCTACTGCTGATACTTTATTTATTTATTTATTTTTTTATTAATTAAAAAAAGAATTAACAAAACAATTAGAAATCATTCCAATCTACATGTACAATCAGTAATTCTTAATAACATCACATAGTTGCATATTCATCATTTCTTAGTACATTTGCATCGATTTAGAAAAAGAAATAAAAAGACAACAGAATAAGAATTAAAGGAAAAAAAAAAACAAAAACAAAAAACCTATACCTCACATGCAGCTTCATTCAGTGTTTTAACATAATTGCATTACAATTGGGTAGTATTGTGCTGTCCATTTCTGAGTTTTTATATCCAGTCCCGTTGTACAGTCTGTATCCTTTCAGCTCCAATTATCCCTTCTCTCTCTTTTTTTTTTTTTAATTAACGGAAAAAAAGAAATTAACCCAACATTTAGAGATCATACCATTCTACATATGCAATCATTAATTCTTAACGTCATCACATAGATGCATGATCATCATTTCTTAGTACATATGCATTGGTTTAGAAGAACTAGCAACATAACCGAAAAAGATATAGAATGTTAATATAGAGAAAAAAATAAAAGTAATAATAGTAAAATAAAAACAAAACAAAACAAAACAAAACAAAAACCTATAGCTCAGATGCAGCTTCATTCAGTGTTTTAACATGATTACTTTACAATTAGGTATTATTGTGCTGTCCATTTTTGAGTTTTTGTATCTAGTCCTGTTACACCATCTGTATCCCTTCAACTCCAATTGGCCATTATCTTACCCTGTTTCTACCTCCTGCTGGACTCTGTTATCAAGGACATATTCCAAATTTATTCTCAAATGTCTGTTCACATCAGTGGGACCATACAGTATTTGTCCTTTAGTTTTTGGCTAGACTCACTCAGCATAATGTTCTCTAGGTCCATCCATGTTATTACATGCTTCATAAGTTTATCCTGTCTTAAAGCTGCATAGTATTCCATCGTATGTATATACCACAGTTTGTTTAGCCACTCTTCTGTTGATGGAGATTTCGGCTGTTTCCATCTCTTTGCAATTGTAAATAACGCTGCTATAAACATTGGTGTGCAAATGTCCGTTTGTGTCTTTGCCCTTAAGTCCTTTGAGTATATTCCCAGCAATGGTATTGCTGGGTCGTATGGCAATTCTATATTCAGCTTTTTGAGGAACTGCCAAACTGCCTTCCACAGTGGTTGCACCATTTGGCATTCCCACCAACAGTGGATAAGTGTGCCTCTTTCACCGCATCCTCTCCAGCACTTGTCATTTTCTGTTTTGTTGATAATGGCCATTCTGGTGGGTGTGAGATGATATCTCATTGTGGTTTTGATTTGCATTTCTCTAATGGCCAGGGACATTGAGCATCTCTTCATGTGCCTTTTGGCCATTTGTATTTCCTCTTCTGATAGGTGTCTGTTCAAGTCTTTTTCCCATTTTGTAATTGGGTTGGCTGTCTTTTTGTTGTTGAAATGAACAATCTCTTTATAAATTCTGGATACTAGACCTTTATCTGATATATCATTTCCAAATATTGTCTCCCATTGTGAAGGCTGTCTTTCTACTTTCTTGATGAAGTTCTTTGATGCACAAAAGTGTTTAATTTTGAGGAGTTCCCATTTATTTATTTCCTTCTTCAGTGCTCTTGCTTTAGGTTTAAGGTCCATAAAACCGCCTCCAGTTGTAAGATCCATAAGATATCTCCCAACATTTTCCTCTAACTGTTTTATGGTCTTAGACCTAATGTTTAGATCTTTGATCCATTTTGAGTTAACTTTTGTATAGGGTGTGAGAGATGGGTCTTCTTTCATTCTTTTGCATATGGATATCCAGTTCTCTAGGCACCATTTATTGAAGAGACTGCTCTGTCCCAGGTGAGTTGGCTTGACTGCCTTATCAAAGATCAAATGTCCATAGATGAGAGGGTCTATATCTGAGCACTCTATTCGATTCCATTGGTCGATATATCTATCTTTATGCCAATACCATGCTGTTTTGACCACTGTGGCTTCATAATATGCCTTAAAGTCAGGCAGCGCGAGACCTCCAGCTTCGTTTTTTTTCCTCAAGATGCTTTTAGCAATTCGGGGCACCCTGCCCTTCCAGATAAATTTGCTTATTGGTTTTTATATTTCTGAAATGTAAGTTGTTGGGATTTTGATTGGTATTGCATTGAATCTGTAAATCAATTTAGGTAGGATTGACATCTTAACTATATTTAGTCTTCCAATCCATGAACATGGTATGCCCTTCCATCTATTTAGGTCTTCTGTGATTTCTTTTAGCAGTTTTTTGTAGTTTTCTTTATATAGGTTTTTTGTCTCTTTAGTTAAATTTATTCCTAGGTATTTTATTCTTTTAGTTGCAATTGTAAATGGGATTCGTTTCTTGATTTCCCCCTCAGCTTGTTCATTACTAGTGTATAGAAATGCTACAGATTTTTGAATGTTGATCTTGTAACCTGCTACTTTGCTGTACTCATTTATTAGCTCTAGTAGTTTTGTTGTGGATTTTTCTGGGTTTTTGACGTATAGTATCATATCGTCTGCAAACAGTGATAGTTTTACTTCTTCCTTTCCAATTTTGATGCCTTGTATTTCTTTTTCTTGTCTAATTGCTCTGGCTAGAACCTCCAACACAATGTTGAATAATAGTGGTGATAGTGGACATCCTTGTCTTGTTCCTGATCTTAGGGGGAAAGTTTTCAATTTTTCCCCATTGAGGATGATATTAGCTGTGGGTTTTTCATATATTCCCTCTATCATTTTAAGGAAGTTCCCTTGTATTCCTATCTTTTGAAGTGTTTTCAACAGGAAAGGATGTTGAATCTTGTCGAATGCCTTCTCTGCATCAATTGAGATGATCATGTGATTTTTCTGCTTTGATTTGTTGATATGGTGTATTACATTAATTGATTTTCTTATGTTGAACCATCCTTGCATACCTGGGATGAATCCTACTTGGTCATGATGTATAATTCTTTTAATGTGTTGTTGGATACGATTTGCTAGAATTTTATTGAGGATTTTTGCATCTGTATTCATTAGAGAGATTGGTCTGTAGTTTTCTTTTTTTGTAATATCTTTGCCTGGTTTTGGTATGAGGGTGATGTTGGCTTCATAGAATGAATTAGGCAGTTTTCCCTCCACTTCGATTTTTTTGAAGAGTTTGAGGAGAATTGGTACTAATTCTTTCTGGAACGTTTGGTAGAATTCACATGTGAAGCCATCTGGTCCTGGACTTTTCTTTTTAGGAAACTTTTGAATGACTAATTCAATTTCTTTACTTGTGATTGGTTTGTTGAGGTCATCTATGTCTTCTTGAGTCAAAGTTGGTTGTTCATGTCTTTCCAGGAACCCGTCCATTTCATCTAAATTGTTGTATTTATTAGCGTAAAGTTGTTCATAGTATCCTGTTATTACCTCCGTTATTTCTGTGAGGTCCGTAGTTATATCTCCTCTTCCATTTCTGATCTTATTTATTTGCATCCTCTCTCTTCTTCTTTTTGTCAATCTTGATAGGGGCCCATCAATCTTATTGATTTTCTCATAGAACCAACTTCTGGTCTTATTGATTTTCTCTACTGTTTTCATATTTTCAATTTCATTTATTTCTGCTCTGATCTTTGTTATTTCTTTCCTTTTGCTTGCTTTGGGATTAATTTGCTGTTCTTTCTCCAGTTCTTCCAAGTGGACAGTTAATTCCTGCATTTTTGCCTTTTCTTCTTTTCTGATATAGGCATTTAGGGCAATAAATTTCCCTCTTAGCACTGCCTTTGCTGCATCCCATAAGTTTTGATATGTTGTGTTTTCATTTTCATTTGCCTCGAGGTATTTACTAATTTCTCTTGCAATTTCTCCTTGACCCACTCGTTGTTTAAGAGTGTGTTGTTGAGCCTCCAGGTATTTGTGAATTTTCTGGCATTCCGCCTATTATTGATTTCCAACTTCATTCCTTTATGATCTGAGAAAGTGTTGTGTATGATTTCAATCTTTTTAAATTTGTTAAGACTTGCTTTGTGACCCAGAATATGGTCTATCTTTGAGAATGATCCATGAGCACTTGAGAAAAAGGTGTATCCTGCTGTTGTGGGATGTAATGTCCTATAAATGTCTGTTAAGTCTAGCTCCTTTATAGTAATATTCAGATTCTCTATTTCTTTATTGATCCTCTGTCTAGATGTTCTGTCCATTGATGAGAGTGGGGAATTGAAGTCTCCAACTATTATGGTATTTGTGTCTATTTCCCTTTTCAGTGTTTGCCGTGTATTCCTCATGTATTTTGGGGCATTCTGGTTCGGTGCATAAATATTTATGATTGTTATGTCTTCTTGTTTAATTGTTCCTTTTATTAGTATATAGTGTCCTTCTTTGTCTCTTTTAACTGTTTTACATTTGAAGTCTAACTTGTTGGATATTAGTATAGCCACTCCTGCTATTTTCTGGTTGTTATTTGCATGAAATATCTTTTCCCAACCTTTCACTTTCAACCTATGTTTATCTTTGGGTCTAAGATGTGTTTCCTGTAGACAGCATATAGAAGGATCCTGTTTTTTAATCCATTCTGCCAATCTATGTCTTTTGATTGGGGAATTCAGTCCATTAATATTTAGTGTTATTACTGTTTGGGTAATATTTTCCTCTGCCATTTTGCCTTTTGTATTATATATATCATATCTGACTTTCCTTCTTTCTACACTCTTCTCCATACCTCTCTCTTCTGTCTTTTCGGTTCTGACTCTAGTGCTCCCTTTAGTATTTCTTGCAGAGCTGGTCTCTTGGTCACAAATTCTCTCAGTGACTTTTTGTCTGAGAATGTTTTAATTTCTCCCTCATTTTTGAAGGACAATTTTACTGGATATAGGAGTCTTGGTTGGCAGTTTTTCTCTTTTAGTAATTTAAATATATCATCCCACTGTCTTCTAGCCTCCATGGTTTCTGCTGAGAAATCTACACATAGTCTTATTGGGTTTCCCTTGTATGTGATGGATTGTTTTTCTATTGCTGCTTTCAAGATCCTCTCTTTCCCTTTGACCTCTGATATTCTAACTAGTAAATGTCTTGGAGAACGCCTATTTGGGTCTAATCTCTTTGGGGTGTGCTGCACTTCTTGGATCTGTAATTTTAGGTCTTTCATAAGAGTTGGGAAATTTTCAGTGAAAATTTCTTCCATTAGTTTTTCTCCTCCTTTTCCCTTCTCTTCTCCTTCTGGGACACCCACAACACGTATATTTGTGCGGTTCATATTGTCCTTGAGTTCCCTGATACCCTGTTCAAATTTTTCCATTCTTTTCCTGATAGTTTCTGTTTGTTTTTGGAATTCAGATGTTCCATCCTCCAAATCACTAATTCTATCTTCTGTCTCTTTGAATCTATCATTGTAGGTATCCATTGTTTTTTCTATCTTTTCTACTCTGTCCTTCACTTCCATAAGTTCTGTGATTTGTTTTTTCAGTTTTTCTATTTCTTCTTTATGTTCAGCCCATGTCTTCTTCATGTCCTCCCTCAATTTATCGATTTCCTTTTTGAAGAGGTTTTCCATTTCTGTACGTATATTTAGCATTAGTTGTCTCAGCTCCTGTATCTCATTTGAACTATTGGTTTGTTCCTTTGACTGGGCCATATTTTCAATTATTTGAGCGTGATCCGTTATCTTCTGTTGGCGTCTGCGCATTTAGACAGATTTCCCTGGGTATTGGATCCAAAAGTTTGGAAGGTTTTTCTGTGAAATCTCTGGGTTCTGTTTTTCTTATCCTGCCCAGTAGGTGGCGCTTGTGGCACACGTTTGTCTGCGGGTCCCACCAGTAAAAGGTGCTGTGGGACCTTTAACTTTGGAAAACTCTCGCTGTCCGGGAGGTTCGCTAGCCGAAGCGGCTTGGAAGAGTTCTAGCCGGCCCGGGGACTGAACGCAGGGAGGGTTGCTTGCCGCCGCAGCCCGGGAAAGCGCCCGTCCGAATTTCCTAGTCGGCCCTGGGCGACAAGCGTGGCGGGAGGGCGTCAGCGGCAGCGGCCCGCCCGAGAGAGTGCACATTCCCCGGGAGTCACGGGTTTGGAAGGGGCCTCCCCCACCCGTCACCATTCTCCCCGGCCTGGGGATTTCCGATCCAATTCTCTCAGTTGGTCCGGGGGGCCGCGTGTGGTGTGGCCACCAACCGCCTTGGTTTCAGGGGACCGCCTCTCCAATTCTCCCAGCCAGCCCGGGAAGGGGGAAGGGAGTGACTCCGGCCGCTTGCCACCCCGCCCGGTGAGGCCCGCGCGCCTCGGCGATCTCACCCGAGCGGCTTCTCTCAGCCAGCCAGCCGTTCCAGGATGGGGTACGCTGTCTTTTTTATCTCTGTTGTGGCTTTGGGCGCTTTCTGTATCGTTTCTACTCCCCTAGTAGCTGTCCTGGAGAAGAAACTAAGATTTGCGCGTCTTACTAAGCCGCCATCTTCCAGGAAGTCTGGAAATAACATTCTTTACACTTATACCAATGCAGGAAATTTTCCTAGACTGGACTCTGGGAAAATAAATGCAGATAGAGGCTGGAGGGTCACCCAGAATACCATAATTCTGACCAAGGAACCAGTATTAGTATCCATAGATCAGGGGTATGGGGGACAAAGCAGCACTTCCCCTAGGAAGACCATTGAACAAGCGCCAGCTGTGTTCTGAAGGTACTGTCAGCAAATCTAATTTGCCATATGAAAGACCAACCTTTTTATACTTGTGGCCCAGGGACACTTAGCAGACATCTGATGTTAGACAGAAAAATAGTAACACAGATGGAGAACAAAACTGACCACTGATGTGTGGTTCTTAGATGGTGGCCCTAGAGGAAAAGAGAGAGTTGAGTGAAGAGAAGGGAAGTGGGAAGCACACTGCCCTCCTCTTAAAATTCTGCCAATGTATTGAGAAGAAGATTGTTTAACTGTCTTAATACTTATGTTTCTTGGAATCCATAGTTTCCAAGTTTTTTTGGACTGTTGACAAGTCATTTGTTGTGTGACCTTGAGAAAATGACCTCATAGAGATTACTTACAAAGATGATTTCTCCAGATAAATCTTCAAGTCTGACACTATGGATGAATTACTATTATATGAATTTATACTGTAGCTGTATTCTAGCCAGTCATTTAAATTATCCTCTTTATGCTCTGTTTAATGCCTAAATTATCTACCTCCATTTGAGTAGGTTTGTCTCAAGTTTTGGCACTATGATCAGTTTTGCTGCAACCAGCAGCCTTTCCTAATCATAATAAATATGGGGAAGTTGGCTGATAAGGCCCTCATTACCCACTTTTCAGGGTATTTTTTGCTGTTGTCATTTGTAACTGTGAGGTTTCAACCAAATATTTCATGAATGCATTGCAGGGGTCTTTATGTGATACAGAGGGCTGCTTATTTTCTTACGTTCATCTTTGGTTCATTCATTTCTAGGGAAGAGCAGCATATAATATTGGGGAATGATATGTCCTAAAATCCAAGAGGATAAAATTCTTCACTCTTGGCTGACAGTGATGAGATAAGCAAGTTTACTAGTTGAGATCATTTGGAGAAACTTTACTAAGAGAGAGATACCTCACCTTGCTGGAATCCATAGCAATATCAGAAATTAATTTTGGAACACACATTCCTTATTTGCATATATTCCCTTCTGTCCTCTGCGTAGTGGAAGAGTGAATCCATAATCCATCTTCTCCCCCTGGACCACCTCTCCTGCTATGTTGTTGTGCTTTAAAGTCCTCATGCTGTCTCTCCCAGTAGCCCATCGCTGGTGCTGAGCCTTGACTCAGAAAGCTGTAGCCTAGTCATCAGGAACAGAAACAGTCTTGGTGGGGAGGGGCTGAGCCAGCCAGGTGAGCAGTCTGCTGCAGCGTGAGGTGGAACAGACTTGGGGTTCAGAAGCCATCCTCTAGGAACAGCAGAGGCATATTTTAGACAGACCCCCCCCCCAAATACGTAGCGATTGCTCTACAGTAAATAAAACTATTCTTGTAGAAAATAGCCAATTAAAGCTACAACACTTATGTTTAGAATTAATTTCCTTGAGAATTAGATGATTTATTTCTGTAAGAGACTTATGTTTTAGGGAACTCCTTTCTGCTTGTTTTGAATTTTAGGTTCAGTATACCACTGACTATTAAAAAAAATAATTCTTTGGTACTCTTAGGATTGCTAATGGGTAATTTGTCTTATATTAAGAGAATGTGTTCTTGCTGGCTTTGGTATGATACCATGGCAAGATGAATATTATTTATTTAGAACATACCTTACATGCCAAGATTTGAAAAGTATGTTGTTTTTAAATGATCACTTATTTTTAAAATGATCTCCACTTATTCTACATGTCTGTGCCGGAGCTCATCCTCTGTAGAGCTCTGAACACCATATTGAAGGGTGATGTCATGACAACCCTACATGTATTTTCAAAGAAACATGAAAATTGCTTTCCTATGGGCCAAACTTTCAGAGATGGAATATTGCTATGACAGAAAATGCATCAACAATCTCATTTATGTACAGAATTAAATAATATGACTGGCTCTATGGGCGGATGAGTTTTTCCTGCCTCATCCTTCTCTAATAACAGTGTTATGACTTACATGTGTTTATAAGGATTGACCTCTACAACTTCTGTGCTATTTCCATCCTTATTATTTGGGAGGGACAAGCTTCAAATCCTCCAGTTGCCAAGAAAAGATGATCAAATTACAAATAATTTAATAGAATATTTTCAGTATTTGACTGTGGACAGGACTGTATTTATAAATTGAACATAAATGGCTAATTACTTGCTGCTAATATATGTAAAAACATAATGTTACCTGTGAGAGAGATAGAGACTTTAGTAAAGTTCTCTTGGTGTAAGACAAGGTAAGATGGGAGCATGTTCAGACTCACTTCCAGCTGTAATTTATTTTACCAGTATCAAAACACTTTTAGTTGAGGCATTTGCCTTTATATTGAATGGGTGAATCTTGATGTGACGCAAAGAACAACCGGCATTATTCTTTCTTACTATTGTCCATTTACATCTGAACTGTGGACTTTCCATATACTGCCCTTGGGAAAAAATAATAGGGAGACTTACGTTATTGCTGGACATCAAGCAATTAAAAACTTCTCTAGTCATTTTAGTTATTAAAAAGTGTTTTAATCATCAAAATCTATTGAAGTAAGAAAAACTCTGTACTGTAGTCAAAGATGCTTCCTTTTCCCCTGCCTCTGGCATGTTTTATGCTGAAGTTTGCTGCAAGGGCGGCATGTGTATTCAATTTCTGCTCTGTTTCTCTAGCTTACATTTTGAAGACTCCTTTCTCAGTTAACCAGTAAGTTGCTTTCATTATTTTCTTTCATACAGATCCCAGTTTTTACTTCCCTTATGAGTAACAATACAACACATCAAGTTATATTATTTACTTACTTCGATATAGGTTTCACATTATGTCATGCCTGGTTCATCAAAAATGGCATTTCACAAAGGTAATTTTCCGTGGGTTATTTTGTCAATGTTTTAGTCTGGCCACTCATTGTCATTTGATATTTAACTAAAACTACATTGCGAGAAATAGTGTTCAGAGATGACAACGCAAAGTGCCTGAAAATTAATGAAGCCATCTGAATACTAATCATTCTTTGTCTGGATCCATTAAAATCAGCACAAGCCTGAGTCCTGAACCGGTCCTATCAGCCCCTGGCAGAATGAGCGAGATGCTTATCAACTTACTAGCTCTGAAAGTCATCACTTATTGTAAAGGTTTTTCTTCATCAGTTTAACCCTCTTTATCAAATACTCTACTACCAAGCCTGAGAACACCTTTACCTCCCCTATAGACATCCATCCTTGGGGTAGTTTCTTTTCAATTTAGGGACAAGTTCCTAGTTTATTCCTAGCTTATGGGTATTTCCAATCACTACCAAGTAATTTAGATATAAAAACTGTTGCACACATGTGTTAGGTATACAGACTATTATGGCAAGGATTTATAACCATAGTCCTAGCATTGTGTTCTGAACTTATGTGTGTGTGTACACACACACACACACATATATATATATAAAATGTATGCTACATTTTTCGCTTACACTATCAATCACAGTTTACATACTTTTGTGTTTTATCTGAAATGTTCTCTTGAATAATAAGCTGAATAATTAAAAATAGATGCAAGTATTTTTTTCAGAGGAGCTTCATTATTTTACTTGCCTTTTAATTAAACTGACTAAATTGACCAGTTCTGTGAATGATGAAAAGGACTGTTTCCCTTATTTCCAAACAAAAGTCCAGCTAGTAATAACTAAAATCAGGCATCGTCACATCTTCTGTTCAGTATTTGTCCTTGAGTATTATGCAATTAACATTATAATATTTAAATTTGAGCTTGAATTTTGGATTTTAGGTCATTTATGAACAGCTTAAACATGCCAACATAGTTTCCCCTTGTAGGTAACCTCGAGTGCTAGTATAATTTCTGAAATTAAGAAAGGTAGATACCATGAGTTCCATTATTTTCTAATGAGAGAGTTTCAAAGATTTGAAAAACATGATGTCCATGAAAGAAAAGCCAATGATCAATTCAACTGAAAAATATTTGATTTGTTTCTTTAATTATTTTGATAAAAATCATTTGCTTCTTTTAAGTCTGTTATGTGTGCTGGCTGTGAGGGATAATAGCAAAAACCGTTTTTTTTTTTTTTTTACTTTGAACATTTCGTTGTCATTATTGTTGGTTTTACATGTTGCATTTGAATAGTCTGAAAATAATTAGCTCTTTCAGAAGAGATTCCTTCTTCTATGAGAGAATTCAGGCTTTAAGGACAGAAGCAGCTCAAGTCTCTCACTTATTGTTGCTTTGGTTCGTCTCAAAGTCAGAAATCTGTATCCTCTTCTGGGTAACTAACCCCCAAAGAATAGTTGTTGTGCCCATGGTAACAGCAGGACAGAACAACTCGCCATGGTTTTTAAAAACATTTTATTTTAAAATATCAGATATATGCAGAAAAGAGATAGATTTCAAAGTATATTTTAACAAGTAGTTATAGAAGAAATTTCAAAGTACGGTATGCATTACAGTCCCACAATTTCAGGTATTTCTTTCTAGCTTTTCCAATACACTGGAGACTAAAAAGATGTATCAGTATAATGATTCAGTAGTCATACTAATTTTTTAAATCCTACCTCCTTTGTTAAAACTCTTCCCTCACATTTGATCCTTCTATCAATCTTTAGAGATATTTGGGCAATGACCATTCTCACTTCTTCATTTTGAAAGGTGGTGCTGACATCATGGGGTTAGGGATACAACTGACTAATGTTCGTGGAGAGACCAGTATCTCTGGGTTTCAGGGCTTATCTGGCATAGGAACACTCTGAAAGTAAACTGAATGAAACTAATATAGAACTCTGGGTATTTTCTTTAGGGTTTTCAGGAATACTATTGATTGGGTATACTATTGTATACCATGACAATTAGCAATATCTGACTGAAGCTTGGATAAAAGTAACCTCCAGGATCGCCTCTTAATTGTATTTGAAATCTCTTAGCCACTGAATCTTTATTACATGATATTTCTTTTCCCCCTTTTGGTCAAGAAGGCATTGTCAATCCCATAGTTCCATGGCCAGGCTCATCGCTGGGAGTCAGGTCTGATATTGCCAGGGATATCTGTACATGCCCCACATGGGGGGTGGTGGGTTGTAGAGAGTAATGAATTTATTTGCAGAGTTGGGCTTAGAGAGAAAGAGAGGCCACTGTGAACAACAAAAAAGATTCTCTAGAAGTGACTCATAGGCATAATTCTAGGGAGAGCTTAGTTTCCTCATTACAGAAATGAATTTCATAAGAGCTAAACTCAAGATCAAGTTCATGGCCTATTAACTTAGGAGACTCTAATGCTTCAGAGAGCATCAAAAATTTCCTACCCAGGTAGGTAAGTTTAATAGTTCCATTTTTTTTTTCTCTAGTCCTGAAGAGACTTTGCAAAGAGCTTTTTTTTTTTTTTTTAATTTATCTGCCCAATGTACTCTGGAATGTATCAGGGTATTAGCTATACAGAATTATAAGATCTCATTCCCTACTCTAGTCTCCATGCATTTAGATTGTTTAAATGGACAGACTGGACTGGTTAATTAGATAGTGTGCTGCAGAAAATTTAAATTTTAGACAAAATAAGCATCTTTCTCTTTGGTCTCACACAGAAAGTGAAATTTTAGAATACAGACACTATCATACTTTACCCTTTATTCTGATTTATTTTAGTCTCAACCAGATCAGCTTCATTCATATCTCTATTTGAAATTATTCTGAGCATATTCCTAGTAACAAGATTGCCTAATCATATGGCAACCAATATCTAGCTTCGTGTGGACTCAGAAAATTGCTCACCGCATGGGCTGCACCATTCTACTAGCCTAAAACATTGACTACGCACACCTCTTCCTACGTTTTCTCTAGCGCTTGAATCTTTCTTTTTGTTCATTTATTTCTTTTAAATCTGCAGATTTTTTTGTAATATATTCACATAGCACATATTCTATCTAAAATATACGTCTCACAGTATCTTCACTTAGTTGTATAATCAAATCACTCTCAATTTTAGACAATTTTCATTGCTCCAAAGAGAAAAATAACAGACACAGTCACACCAAAGAGAGAACTGAAGATTCCCCTTAACTCTTATTCCCCTCCCAATTATTCACCCCTAGTATTTTTGTGGTACTAGTGAGATATTTCTGTTGAATATATTCCATATGTTGCAATAGATAATTTCCCCAAATACACCTCAATTATTAACTCTTCATACAAATGTTCTACTTTTGAAATAGTTCATTCAAGAACTCATTTATATTAGTAGTGCTAATCAATGAGATACATGTTTCTTTAAGCAACCCCTTTCAATCATATGCACCTTCTATACAGCACTGTTAATTGTAATCCCATTAATGGACTACCATCACCTCTATTCATTCCCATATATTTAAATTCAACTTAAGTACCAAGTCTGTACATATTAGGTAACCACTCCACTTTTTCTAGCTTTAGTCTCTCTCTTGGTCCGCTATATTCTATATTTAAAGACTCTGAGTTTGCATTTTCTAGGGGTTTCATATTTGCAAAATCTTACCATATCTGTCTTTTTAAATCTAGCTTATTTCACTCAGCATTATGCACTCAAGGTTCATCCATGTCGTCATATGCTTTGGACCCTTATTTCTTCTTAGTGCTGCATAATATTCCAGCATATGTATATATCACATTATCCACTTGTCTGTTGATGGACACTTGGATTCTTTCCATATTTTGACAATTGTAAATAATGTTGCTATGAATATCAGTGCGCACACATCTGTTCGTGTCACTGCTTTAAGCTTTTCTTGGTATATACTGAGCAGTAGTATTGCGTGATCATGGGGCAATTCTATATTTAGTTTTCTGAGGATCTGCCGAATTGTCTTTTACAGCATTTGCACCATCTTACATTCCAACCAGCAGTGAATAAGTGTTCCAATTTCTTCACATCCTCTCCAACATTTGTAATTTCTTGCTTGCTTAATGGCAGCCATTCTTGTAGGTGTGAGATGTTATCTCATCATAGTTTTTATTTGCATTTCCCTTATAGGTAATGAAGATAAACATCTTTTCGTGTGCTTTTTAGCCATCTGTATTTCCTCTTCAGAAAAACGTCTCTTTATATCCTTTGCTTATTTTATAATTGGGCTGTTCTTTTGTTGTTGAGTTGTATGATTTAATTATATACTACATATCAAACCCTTTTCAAATATAAGATATCCAAATATTTACTTCCATTGAATTCGCTGCCTCTTTACCTTTTGACAAAGTTCTTTGAGGTAAACAAGCATTTGATTTTGAGGAGCTCCATTTATCTATTTTTTCTTTTGTTGCTTGTGCTTTGGGTGTAAGGTCTAAGAAGATATCTAGTACAAGTAGGTCTTGAAGATGTTTCCTATTCTTTTGGAGTTTTATGGTACCAGCTCTTATATTTAGGTTTTTGATCCATTTTGAGTTAATTTTTTAACTTTTTTTAAAATTGTATAGTGTAACTTATATACAAAGCAAAGAAATAAAGAAAACAATAGTTTTCAAAGCACTCTCCAACTAGTAGTTACAGACAGATGTCAGAGTTTGACTTGGGCAGCCATACCATCATCTCAGATTTTTCCTCCTAGCTGCTCCATAACATTGGAGACTAGAAGGATAAATATTTTTTATCATCACAATTGACTTTTTTTTTTGGTGTGTGTGAAAAATAACATGTGTACAAAAAAAGCAACAAATTTCAAAGCACAGGGCAACAACTAGTTGTAGAACAGATTTCAGAGTTCGGTAAGGGTTAGAATTCTACAATTTTAGGCTTTCACTTCTAGCTGCACCAGGATACTGGAGACTAAAAGAAATATCAATATAATGATTTAGCAATCATACTTGTTTGTTAAATCCTACCTTCTCTGTATAACTCCACATCACCTTTGAGCTTTCTCTCACTCTTTATGGGTATTTGGGCTGTGCCTATTCTAACTTTTTTCATGTTGGAAGGGGCTGTCAATAATATGGAGTAGGGAGATGGAATAAGCTGATATTCTGTAGAGGCTGGCCCCTCTAGATTTCAGGACTTATCTTCTCCAGGGACCCTTCTGGAGGTTGTAGGTTTCTGGAAAGTTACCCTAGTGCATGGAACCATTGCAGAATCTTGTATATTGCCCTAGGTGTTCTTTAGGATTGGCTGGAATGGTTTTGTTTGGGGTTTAGCAAGCAAGTTATGATAGGTAGTAATGACTAACTGAAGCTTGCAAAAGAGAGACCTCCAGAGTAGCCTCTCAAATCTATTTGAACTCTCTCAGCCACTAATGCCTTAATCATTATACTTCTTTTCGCCCTTTTGGTCAGGATGGCATTGTTGATCCCATGGTGCCAGTGCCAAATCCATCCCTGGGAGTCATCTCTCACATCACCAGGAAGACTTTTACTCTTGGATGTCATGTTCCACATAGGGGGAAGGGTGATGATTTCACTTGCAGAACTAGGCTTAGAGAGAATGAGGCCACATCTGAGCAGCAAAGGAGGTCCTCTCGATGTGACTCTTAGGCATACCTATAGGTAGGCTAAGCTTCTCTGCTACATACATAGGCTTTGCAAGAGCAAGCCTCAAGATCAAGGGCTTGGCCTATTGGTTTGGGTGTCCCTAATATTTGACACAGTATTGGGTTTCCCTGGTGGTAGAGTTTAATAGTTCCATATTTTTTCTCCCATCCCTCAAGGGACCATGCCAATGCTTTTTTATTATCTGCTTAATATATTCTAAGATGTATCCAGATATCATTATAAGCTATACTGAATTAAAGGCCCCTATTCTTATTCTGGGTTCCTTGTGTTTTTATTGTTTACATTTTGAGTTAATTTTTGCAGAAGGAGTGATGTAGGGGTCCTCTTTCATTTCTTTGGGTATGAATATCCAGTTCTCCCAGCCCCATTTATTGAAATGACTATTCTGTCCCAGTTCAGTGGATTTGGACACCTCATGAAAGATTATTTGGCCATAAATCTGGGGGTCTATTTCTGAACTCTTAATTCAATTCCATTGATCAATATGTCTATCTTTGTGCCAATACCATGATGTTTTGACAACTGTGGCTTTAAAGTCAGTAAGTGTAAGTCTTCCTGCTTCTTTTTTGAGGATGCTTTTGGCTGTTCAAGGACACTTTCCCTTCCAAATAAATATTTTTAGTTGCTTTTTTCCAAGTCTTCCAAGTAAGTTGTTGGAATTTTGAGTGGTATTGCTTTGAATCTGTAAATCAATTTGGGTAAAATTGACATCTTAATGCCATGTAACCTTCCAATCCATGAACACAGAATGTCTTTCCCTTATTTAGCTCTTCTTTGATTTCTTTTCACAATGCTTTGTAGTTTTCTGTATACTGGTCCTTTACATCCCTAGTTATACTTATTCCTAGATACTTCATTCTTTCAGTTGCTATTGTGAATGGAATTTTTTCTGAATTGCCTCTTCAGTTAGATCATTACTTGAATATAGAAACATTACTAATTTTTGTGCATTAATCTTATATCCTGCCACTTTGTTGAATTTTTTTTATTAGCTCAAGTAGCTTTGTCATGGATTTCTCATGATTTTCCATATATAGGATCATTTCATCTGCTAATAGTGAAGGTTTTGCTACTTTCTTTCCATTTTGCATGACTTATTTCTTTTTCTTGACTGATTGCTCTAACTAGAATTTATAGAACAATATGGATTAATACTGGTGACAATGGGCATCCTTGTCTAGTTCCCAATCTTACAGGAAAGGATTTGAGTCTCTCACCATTGAGTATGATGCTGCTTGTGGGTTTTTATACATACCCTTTATGAAATTGAGAAGTTTCTTCCAATTTCTATCTTTTGAAGTGCTTTTATCTGAAAAGGACACTGAATTTTGTGGACTGATTTTCAGCATCAATTGAGTGATCATGTGAATTTTCCCTTTCAATTTGTTAATGTGTTGTATTACATTGATTAATTTTCTTCTGTTGAAACACCCTTGCATGCTTGGAATAAACTCCACTTGGTCATGGTGTATAACTTTTTTAATGTGCTGTTGGATTCTATTTGTAAGTGTTTTGTTGAGAACTTTTACATCTATATTCATTAGGAACATTGGCCTGTAGTTTTCCTTTCTTTATCCAGTTTTGCTATTAGAATGTTAGGATCATAAAATGAGTTAAGTAGCAATTCTTTTTCCCTCAATTTTCTGGAAGACTTTGAGCAGGAATGTGGTTAGTTCCTTTTGGAGTGCTTGGCAAAATTCCCCTGTGAAGCCATATGACCCTAGGATTTTCTTTCCAGGAAGGTTTCTGATTGAATCTCCTTACTTGTGATTGGTTTGTTGAAGTGTTCTATTTCTTCTCAAGACAGTAAGGTTGTTTGTCTGTTTCCAGGGAATTGTCTGTTTCATCCAAGTTGCCTAGTATGTTGATGTACAATTGTTCATAGTGTACTCTTATGATTTTTAAATTTATTTAGGATTCATCTCATTTCTGATTTTATTTATTTGCATTCTCTCTCTTTGTCTGTGTCAGTCTAGGTAAGTGTCCATCGATTTAATCGATTTTCTCAAAGAACCAACTTTTGATTTTATTGATTCTCAATATTGCTTTTTTTTCTTTAATTCATTATATCTGCCTTAATCTTCATTATTATTCTTGTTAGATGAGCAGTTAAGTCATTGATTTTTGCTCTTTCTTCTTTTTTAATATAGGCATTGAGGGCAATTAATTCTCCTCTAAGCCCTAGCTTTGCTGTATCCCAAAAGTTCTGATATGTTGCATTCTCATTTTCATTCATTCCAGATATTTATCAATTTCTCTTGCAATTTCTTCTTTGACTCATTGATTGTTAAAGAGTGTGTTATTTAGCCTCCTATATTTGTGAAATTTCTGGTTCTTTGGTGGTTATTGATTTTCAGCTTCATTCCACTGTGGTCAGAGAAAGTGCTTTGAATAATTTCGGTCTTTTAAAATTTATTCAGCATATGATCTATCCTAGAGAACATTCCATGAGCACTGGAGAAGAATGTAATTCTTGTTTTTTGAGGTGTGGTAATGTATATGTGTCATGTATATGTATATGTGTCATGTATATGTATATGTGTCTCTAAGCCTAATTCATTTATCACATTTGTTTAGGTGCTCTATTTCCTTATTGATGCTCTGTGTGGTTGTTCTATCTATAGAGGGGAGTGGAATATTGATGTCTCCATCTATTATTGATGAAATATCCATTGCTCCCTTCAATTTTGCCAATGTTTGCCTCATGTACTTTGAAGCTCCTTGATTGAGTGCATAAACATTTATGATTGTTATTTCCTCTTGGTGAATTGTCTTTTATTAGTATATAATGTCCTTCCTTGTCTCATATGACATATTTGTATTTTAAGTCTATTTTGTTTGATATTAGTATAGCTACTTCTGCTTTCTTTTGGTTACAGCTTGCATGGAAAATCTTTCTTCATTCTTTCACATTCAATCTATTTGTATCCTTGAATCTAGGGTGATTCTCTTGTAAGCATCATATAGGTGGATCATTTTTAATCCATTCTGCCAATCTGTATCTTTTAATTTGTAAGTTTAGTCCATTAACATTCAAAGTTATAACTGTGAATACAGTCCTTGAATCTTCCATCTTATCTTTTGGCTTTTATTTGTCAGATCTTTTTTCCCGCTCTTTCTTTTATTTATTCTTGAAATTACCTTTACTAATACTCTTCAATTCTGTGCTCTCCTCCAGACCTCTTTCTCCTGTCTTTTTTTAGTCAACAGAACTCCCTTTAGTACTTCTTGTAGGGTTAGTCTTGTTAACAAATTCTCATGGTGTTTGCCTGTGAAAATTTTAATCTCCTCTCACTTTTGAAGGACAGCTTTGTTGGATAAAGAATGCTTGGCTAGCAATTTTTTTTTGAATCTTTTGAAATCTTAAATATAGCATACCACTGCCTTCTCACTGTCATGATGTCCATTGAATAGTCTGAACATAGTCTTATATAGCTTCCCTTGTATGTGGTCAATAACTTTTCTCTTGTTGCTTTCAGGTCTTCTGTGTCTTTTCAGCATTTGACAATCTGATTAGTATGTGTCTTGGAGTGGGGCTGTTTGGGTTTATTCCATTTGGAGTTCTTTTGCCTTTTTTTATTTGAATAATTATGTCTTTTATAAAGGTAAGGAAGTTTTCCCCAATTATCTCTTCAAATAGTCTTCCTGGCCCTTTGTTCTTCTCTTCTCCTTCTGGAACATCAGTGATTCTTATATTTGTGTGTTTCACATAGTCCATCATTTCCCTTAGATCTAATTCAAATTTTTCTATCTTTTTCACCATTTGTTCTTTTAAACATTCAAATTCAGTTCCCCTATCCTCTAGTTCACTTGTTCTTTCTTCTTCCTCTTCAAATCTGCTGTTGTGTGTCTGTAGTATTTTTTAATTTATCTGCATTATCTTTCACTTGAGTAAAATCTGCTGGTTTTCTCTTTACTCTTTCAAATTCTTCTTTGTGCTCTTCTTGATATCCTTTATGTCTTTGACCAGCCCCCTAAAAGTTAGTTAGGAGATTTGTTTGAATATCTTTGATTAGTTCCAAATGTGTATCTCTTCTGGTATTTTAATTAGGTCATTTGACTGGCCATATCTTCTTGAGCTTTGTGACGTTTTGCTGATTTCTTGGTATTTGATATCTTGATAAGGTTATTGTGAAAGTTGATTTCCCTCGCTCATCTACAATTTTGTAGTTGCTTGGATGTCTTTGAAGGTCTCTTTTGCATTTGATTTGTCAATAATTCTCTGACAAACCAAGGCTGGGATTTCATACAAGCGGTACAACTCTAACTGAAGATCTGTTAAAAGCTACGGAGAAAAGCAATTTGTGGAATTGCACTTTCCCTGTGTTCCCAGGTATGGTGCTCTTGTGCCACCTGTGCCACTCAGGCCTGCTTCTCCCCATCCAAGTCAGCTGGCTGGACAGGAACCTAACCAGGTGCAAATCCAGCCAAGGTTGCAGGTCTCCATGTGTGCTAAAAGTCAATACCCTGAGGCTGGGATGTGGCAGTGTGTCTGTAGTATTTTTTAATTTATCTCCATTATCTTTCATTTGAGTAAAATCTGCTGGTTTTCTCTTTACTCTTTCAAATTCTTCAGTGGAGAAAATATATAGGGGCACCATGGGTCTGATTGTCCCCAAGCTCTCAGGTGGAATGACCTTGGGCTGTGAGGCTGAGTCAAGTTTCCCTGCCCACAGTCAGCCCAGAAGTACCTGACGGTATAGGTCATGTCACTCCCTCATCCCCACCTCTGCCTGTGCAAGACATGAGTGTTCTGGACCTCTGTGGAGAAAGCATACAGGTAACAGGACCCAGTGTCCTTTTTTTCTAGCCAGTTATCAGATCAGCTCGGTTCTTTGCACCTCCCCCCACTCCTCCCAAGGGGAGGACTCCCCAGTCTCAGCCCAAACCAGGCACCCTCAGCAGCCTGCCTCAGGGGTTGGAGGAGGCACTGTGATCAGACAGCAAGGTCTCTGTGCAAATATTAACCAAGACTCCTAGTTTCTCCCCTTACTTTGTTTGCTTTAATGTATTTTGGAGTTTTCCTTCACAGTCCACACATACAGGGTATATATTTCATTGGGCATATATAATTTACAGAGCTTTGCTATTTCTATGAAATACAGTTATTATAGGAAAAGAAGGATTATCCCATAAATGCTCTCAGGTTAATCCTGCTATGGACTACCATTCCAGGACCATGCCAGGTGTAAGACATGCTTGATAAATGAAAGGTAGAAGAGAATTTCTGAAGAAGAGAGATGCTTATGCAGCCAAGGAAATTCAAGGAGCAGATTGCGGCAGGTTTTGTTTGATGTTTATTTTGATTTGTTTTGTTAACGATAGCATATTTAAATGCATATGAGACATTGAGAGTTACATGAATAGCTGCAGACTTCTTAAATGAGAAGAGTGGGTGTAATTATTTAATGAATCAATTCAAATATTTAACTCAGTGACTTGATAGACTATAATTAATGCATGTTAACATTTGTCATTAGGTATATAGTTAGAGTGAACTGCATTTTATATTTAGAAATATCTTAATTAACATTTGTAAGTAGGTTCTTCATTCATTTGGCTGTTTTATCACCAGCGTATGAGGCTAAGTAGAATAATATACCATTTTGATTTGTCCTTTATACCATAAGTGTAGCAATTTAAGCATATATTGTTATGCATAGTTGTTATTTAATGATATGTATTAAGTGGCACCAATGCAGAGTAAAAAATTCTGTAGGATTTAAAATATATAGATAGGTTTGAACATATCAAAGTAAAACTTCAATTTAAGTAGTGCTCTTTGCCCTGATATTATGCCTCTGAAATTTCTTCCACTAACTGGTTGGTTTCTTTAAGACAGAATGCTTTCTATATGGGAAGAAATTTATTCCATTGCATTAGTTCTATTCTTACCTATTGTCCCAAAGCTTAGAAATTGTGCCCTGAGTATGTTGCATTTGTGAATTTTTGTGTGTCTGTATGACTCCTGCCATTTTCCTAGGAAAACAGGTGAATATTTCTTCTGACACCAACTCAAATGGAGTTGGAAGCAAGTGAAATACAAGCAATGTAATCACAGAACTAAGAATGAAGTTTTATCTATTACCAATAAAACAAACTTGGGAAAAGAAGAACAAAGACTATAACAGTTGAGAGCAGGAAACCATCTCGCTATCTATCTCAACATGCTATAATAAAGAAATAAATATTTATTATTACTTAAATATTTTCTGGGATAGCATGTTGAGATTTAAATTTGCCCCACATTTATCCAGGCACTTTCTTTTCTGATCTCTATATTAAATGTTTAATATGGATTCTTCCTACCCACTGATTTGTGTATTATGATTAATATTATAGTTTGAATAAATTTTAATATTTGTGATAATTACCATTTAGTCTTGATTTATTTATGCTACATTCTACCCAGAATAAATTGCTTTAGATGTTTCTGAAGTTTCATTTATTTAGCATGCCATGCATAGCTTCTTGCTGCAATATTTCCTTTGCATATATCTCTATTTTCTCCATAAAACCATTTTCCGCTTTCCAAGAAGAAGCTAATATTATAGGCTACATGGACCCTGCTTGTATCCTCAGTTAGACTGATTGTGGTCGGAAAGAGCAATGCTGCTCTTCCTGTAGCTGGAAGTCAAAACAAGTGGCGAGCTTGCCAGAAATAACCCCCCAAGTCTTGAACAGAATCCATTTCTCCAATGCAGTAAATATTATCATGTGTTTCAGCCACACTGAATACCAAAGTGTGTTATATTCCAGGGACTAAAACCTGTGAGTCCTCCTGGCAGGCTGTTGAGAACAGTAAGTATTTGGAGCTCTTTAATGTGTATTTAACACAGCTGGATCTTAAGCCAAATTCCTGCTTGGCGTCCTGAAAAATTTCGGCTCTGCAAGGAATGGTCGGAATTTTCAAACTCACATTTCTGATTTTACAGTTGGAAAATGGAGTCTCACAAAGTAGCATGATTTGCTCAACATCACTAGGGAAAGCACGGAGCCTAGAAATGAGATCCCATGGCTCCGGGACCAAGTTCAGTGTAGGTCATTTTCTATTTCACAGAGAAAGCCATGCGTTATTACAACAATTATCTTGGCCCTATAAGGAATAAGGCCAAAAGCAATTAATTTTTTTGGCTCGGGGTGGGGAAAGCAGGTAGAAATGGCTAGTAATTTTCGTTGTTTTTTCTTTTTTTTTCTCAGGACAGAAAGCAGTTCTTTCTAGACCTTTTGCAGTTAGGCAGGGCAGTGAGGGTCATTCAGTTACTGGCCAATTGATTATAAGATTGAGCAGTAGAAGCTCTTGTACTTCCCTCTTGTTCTCTGTCCTCTCGTCACGGTGACTGTGGAGCCCTCTGCTGCCGTGGGGGAAATGTAAGATTCACCCCACCTGAGCCTGTGTCTGGGGGAGCCACTAACCCAGGGGGACATGTGTGAATGAGAAATGAATTTTTATGGGTTATACCACTGAGGTTTAAGGACTTGTCGCTTGTTACAGAACTACAGTCCAACTTACCCTGACAAATGCATTTTAAAGCATACTTATTTAAAATTATGTGATAATATAGATTTAGAAGAATAACTAATATGTTTTATTATAACTTTCTTAGGAATGGGTTCAATTTTAATGCATTAAAAGTTCTGGGCATTGGATTTGCCCACTTTTATAATAAAAAGGAAATAACATATTTACAGATCAAATATTTATTTCAAATATTCTGATACTTTATGGAAAAGTGAATATAAAATGATAACAATGTTGATTTTATAAACTCAGAATACCTTAACTTGAATTCTCATTACCAGACTTCTTTGGTCTGCATTAGATTATGTATCTCCCCCTCTTCTGAGAACCACTGTGTCCAAGCCTCTCATTTCCCTTTCCAGGTTTCAGCATAACATAACTCTGACTATTCCCTTTGGAAACTTTAATTTTGGGATGGACTGGCTGCTGGCCTTACAGATATTTTCTCTAATAAAATAATGAACACTTCCTCTATAAGAAAAAACCCACTTGGTTTAGAATCAATGGTAAATCTGCAATTATTATTATTTTCACTTTTTAAAGAAAACTCAGCAAGGATAAAATATGTATAGTTTATATTGTATAAGTTCACAAGCGGACACCCTTTTTCTTATATTTCAGTTTTAAGTTCTGAAGACTTTAATAATTTTTGAAGATCTGTTTTCGTGCAAATTGTGAATTCTTCCGTAGAGGAAGTTGAAACAGCTGGTTCATAAAATGTCTCAAATCTGAATCCACTTTATGTATTTGGAAATCATTTTCCTCACACATTTCTTTTTTTAAAAAAATAGAGACCCAAAGAGCACTTCTCTAGTTTCACAATCCCACTTGTCATTGATATATACTATTCCTGGATTTCTTTTGTGTACATTGTGAAGTTGCCCATGTGTGGGTCATGAAATTCTTGGTCACTTCATAAATTTTAAATTTGATGGTGAGACCTATGATAATTTCCTGCAAATGATGGTAAGCCTAGAGGTGGTCAGCTTCCTGTTTTCCTGCTCAGCGTGTGGCTTTTATCCTGCTCATCTCCCAGGGGCCACTCGGGTGCTCCCTCCCAGTAGTGCAACTTGTTCCCAGCAGAAAGGACAAAAGCAGCAATGCAGCCGGAGAGAGTGTACTCACTTTTAAAGAGCTCCCCCAGACACCTGCCGAGGACTAGGTGTGCATCTTTTTTACATCAGACATCAGAGCATTATAACATCACATAATATATTAGATGGTGTAATACAGCATATTATAATATAGCATATGTGTTATACATATATTTCATACTATATAGTACTTTATACTGTGTACTTTGATATTATAAAGTACAGTATTATCTTTATATATATATCTTTATTTATCATCTATCATCTATTTTTAAACAGGGCATAATGGCACCCTGAAAAATATCTGTTTATAAGAAAACGGGGGAGAATGAATATTGGTGAGCAGCCAGCAGTCTTTACCAGTTGAGCCTGTACTGTCTGAAGATTATCAATACAATTTATGCACCAAGAAAGTAGGCCCTGCACCTTTCTCACTGTATCTCCAAGCACCTAGGAAAATACTTGACTTATAGTAGGTATTGATTAAATAGTTTTGAAGAAAGAAACGAGGAAGGAATGAACACTTGTTTTAAAGTAAGACCCCTTCAGTTTCTAAGACAGCGTTCACTTTTCCTTTGTTCTTCTCCTTCTTCAAGAAAATCATGTGCTAAGATGTGGCAATGATCGATAACGATGAGTTTCTGCTTTCACTCCAGGTGGGTTTGGGAGGTTTGTATCATATGTCAAAGAAGCCTAAATGTGTGGATTTTGGATAAAGATTCTTGGATTAAAATCTGAACTGACTCCCTTCGCTATCAGTAGTCTGTATCCTTTCAATTATAAAAAAGCATTTAGTATTAATGGAAAGTAACTCCATTTACCTGATAGAATCATTAAATATTAGTACAGGAAATAAACTTGAGAGTTCACTCAGGATGGTTTTGCAGATAAGAAAATTGACTCAACTTTAGCACAATCATATGTTTGGGTTTACCTGGAATAGTTAGTGTCTATTCCTATTGTATAACTTAATTATTAGTGTCTAAATGATCCTGGTTGGCATGGCACTATGTTCGCCCTACTCAAAGAAGGCCTGTCAGCATTTGTAGACTTGAGGTGTGAAGGCTTGCAAAGGTTCTTGGAACCTTCTGACTCTTGTCTAGTGTTCTTCCTTTGATAGCGTACTGACTCTACAAATAAGCTGTTCTCGAGATGGTCATGCATGAAAGTTACATTGGGCGCTGGTTTAAAATTTCAATATCTTGAGGCACACTTCCATGAGAAACCAATTCTGTGTCTGTAGGGGGCCCATAAAATGGCATGTTTACTGAGAAGCCTGAATGATTCTGGTGCAGATGGTACTCAGACCGCAAGCTGAAAAAAATATGAAAATAAATGAAATGAGGTTCAAATTTTACAGCTTATACAAGAATGTGAAAATTCTTAGTGAGTAGGAACTTAGAAAATCACTGCATAAAGCTGAAGACAAGTATTTTCCTGATTAAAAAAAATCAAAAGCACAATGTTTAAAAATGAATTACCTTGTTAATGCTGACTATGATAACACGTGCTAATAGGGTTCACTTAAGCAGACATTTTATAAGCTCTATAATGTATACATAGATATTTTATATAATTGCACCAGTACTGGAGTTTTCATTGCAGAATACTAACTGTGACTGATGGCCAAGGGTATACTCTGTGTTTCAAGAGCTCAAGATTTTCTGATTTCTTCAGTGTAGCATTTATTTTAGTTGGATGTTCAAAAATGTATTGCACCAAGCACAATCAGCTTTTAAATGTTTGGATTAAATTACAATTTATTCTGAAGTTTAATTTTGATGCGAAATAAAAAAAGTAGGAAAATGCTAAAAAATAAAAGAAGTTTCCTGACATAAAATTAATGTAAAATGCTGCCAGAAATCATGCTAGGCCCTTTAAATATATTTTCCTCAATTTTTTAACCTACTCTCTGGAAGATATTAACTCTGTTTTATAGAATGAAAATTGAGACACAGGGAAATAGAACAATAAATATGGGCCCTGTTAAAAGTAAAAATTGAAAACCGAGACTGCTTATTATAAAATGTGATTCTTAGTACCTTTTAAGTCCTGTCTCTCTATCTAGTTGTCTGCCCGTCCATCCATTATCTATGTTTTTTTCTAGCTACTTATCTGAATCTGTACTTTCCTACCACTCACCTATCTAGCATCATCCTTTAATTAAAAATAAGGTCATTAGAAGATGCCCTGAACTTTTACTATGCTAAAATTCTGTTCTACAAAGAGTCATAGATTTTTTAGAGTTGGAATGTTACATTGAAGAACCATCAAACTCTCTCCTGATATATGTTTAGAAGCTCAGGCCCAGGGAAATTAAGCAACTTCTTTATACTGGCATAGTAAGTTACTGGCAGAGCTTGAGTATAATTAAGTCTTTTGACACATATGCATTTTTCCCCTGAAGCTCTAAGCTAAAGACTACCAGTTAAATATTGAATGAGCTCAAGTTTACTACTTCTAGATAACTAGAAGAAGAAAAATCTATTCACAGAATCTATTTATTTTATCACTCATCAGGTGGAGTGATTGTGATTATGCAAGTTGCCAAACTTACAAATACCAGAATGAATATGGTGCTTTTTAGAATTGATGCTATGAAGTAGTACATCAATATGCATTTCCAAATGAAATTGGCCTAGTGATAAGGTTCACCTCCAGCAGATTGTGTAAAGACTATGATTCCTAGCTTTGGATAAACCAACCCAACTGCTACCTGGTATTTCTGAAGCACCGTACCAATACATTAATCCTTCGCAGTGTGGAGCCAGCTTTTATGTTTTCGAACATCAGTACCAAATAGCACTGAGTAGACAGAATATCTGTAAAGGATCAATGAGCGCCAGTCAACATGAAGGATGCTTTATATATGATACTGTTTTAGTTTCCTAGCTGTGAAAACAGATGCCACACTATGGGTTGGTTTAAACAATAGTAATTTATTGGGTCAATGTTTTAGGAGTAGTCTAAAACCCAGCATTAAAAAGATTATGCTACATCCCCAAAGACTGTGGTGTTCTCAGGCTGGCTGCTGGCCATTCTTGGTCATTGGCTTTTCTGTCACATGGCAATCCCCAAGGCAGGGTCTTCTCTCTTCTCTTCTGGGATCCTTTGACTTCAGGATTCTGGTTGCTCCTCAGGCCCTTCTCTGCATAGCCAATGTCCTTTGTTCACAAGGACTGGAGCCACATTGGGTTAAGGGCCACCCACATGCTATTTGAGAGCACCCTAAATAAAAACATCTTCCAAGGGCCTGCTTGCAAATGGGCTCACACCCACAGGACCAGGATTTGGGACCTAAACATCCCTTTTGTTGGGACATGATTCAACCCCAACAGATATTAAAGCTAATCCTTGCAGCTTTCTTCTACTTGGCTTTGGAAAAGTCACATAATCTTTTTGTGCCACCACTTCTGCAGGTATAAAACAGGGAGAATATTAGCACCTGCCTCTTCAGTCTGTCAGGGTTAAAGGAGTTAAATCATGTAAAGTGCATCAGACATTGCACAAGACGTGGCCCTGGAGATATGTACAAAATATGATCAATTATTTTCAACAGAAATTTTGTAGACACAAGTTTTGGAGACTTTTCTCTCTGTGTTGAAGGGAGAAATTGAGTAATGTTGATGAGAAGGCTTTCCTTTTATCATTATTGTTTCTGATTTTAATATTTTTATTGTAAAAACTTAACATACGAACATATAAACATGTTTAACATGTAAATATTCTGTACATGGTATACAATCAGTGGCTCACAATATCATCACATAGTTGTGTATTCATCAGCATGATTATTCTTTTGAACATTTGCATCACTCCAACAAGAGAAACAAAAAAGGAAAAACTCATACATCCCATACCCCTTACCCCCCCCCATTGACCACTAGTATTTCAACCTACTCAATTTATTTTAACCTTTGTTCTCCTATTTTCTTTCTTTCTTTCCTTCTTTTCTCCTTTCCTTCTTTCTTTCCTCCCCTCTTTCTTTCCTTCCTTTCTTTCTTCCTTTCCTTCCTTCTACTTTCCTTCCTTCCTTCCTTTACTTACCTACTTACGTATTTACATACTTTATGTACTTTACTTTACTTACTTACAGGCACTGGGAATTGAACTTAGGTCTCTGGCATGGCAGGCAAGAACGTCGCCAGTGAGCCATGGTGGCCTGCCCCCCATTATTAATTTTTTATTCATAGTTTTTACTCATCTGTCTATACTCTACATAAAAGGAGCATCAGACACAACATTTTCACAATCACACAAGCATATTGTAAAAGCTATATCATTATACAATGATCTTCAGGAAACAAGGCTACTAGAACACTGCTGTACAGTTTCAAGGACTCTCTTTTTATTCTTGAGGCAATGTCTAATCTTTTTCTAATTTAAATGAATGTTAATAGTCACACACCCATTTGACAGAGCACATAGTGACGAGACAAGAGCTAAGTGATATAAGGAAGGATAGCCCTTTTAATTTTGTGAAAGAGAAATCCACAATATTGCCTGAAAATCACCCTCTTCACAAGAGCAATCTCTTCTAATTTCAGCCTCCATGTTTTTAATTTCAACAGTAGAAGAGTATCATCAATCTTTAATGCATTTTTTCACTTGCTGCACATGTTTATCCAGAAAATGTTTGTTAAATTCCTACCAAGTGTCGAGAAATGGGCTGAGCCCAGAGATATGATACCCCGTTCAGCTGAGTTAACACACTGGTCATCGTTTGGCATTGGCCTTTGGCATTTTAATTTGGATATGAAGTATGATCCAGTTATTTAATAATTAAAATGATTAGGCTGTGTACTACTGTTTTATGGCAATAGCTGACATATGCAATGTAATCAAAAGCCATATTCATATAATTTGACCAATTTGTTTCCTGTCTCAACTCATTTATAATGTCATAAAAACATATTCACTCTCCATTTCACTTCTGCTTTTTTTCATTGCATTTTAGTCTTCTTATTCTTTACTAAAGGCCTCCATTTGAGATAAATATTTCCTGCTATTTTTTGGTAGGGTTAGTGGGACAAAGAGGGATTACAAATCAACAGTTTGATTTCTCCATATGAAAAGAAAATCTAACCAATTCACTAAAAGCTATTCAGACTTGCAAATTCTACACCTATTTTTGTTCTTTTATGCCTCGTTTTTGTTTTAATTTTATAAATGTATACTTTGATCTCATCTTATATATTTTTTAGCAAGTTTTCTTTTATAATTCAACAAGAATTTATCCATTTAGGGGTTTCTTTGGTCTTGGCTGCCAAATACGTATCTATGTTAGCATCAGGCTGGGTCTGCAGCATTCTGGGATAGCACAATAAAAATGCAGACCTCCAGTCACACTCCAAATCTTCATAGTGATTGTGTTTGCATTGGCGCCATGATAGGGTGTGTGTGTGTGTATTAGATTTAAGGAAACAACTGCAAACTGAAAGCAACGCTCACCCTGATTCAGCCCTGTCCACACGTTGTGTTACTCCCCAGAGGCCATAACTCCTTGTCACTTCTGTTTTGTTCTGTACTTTTTTCTACCACTTCTAAGGATAAATTCCATAACTATTACTAATATGCATCTGCTTAACTTCAGAGTTAATATGTCAGTGCCATCTGTTAAATTACTAAATTGTGAAACCTAAGAATTGAACCCAGTCTGAGCCTTACTTACCTTGGTGCTCAAATAAGGTTTTTTGTATTTATTTGGCAATTAAACTTGGAACTTTACATTTCCTACACACGCATATATTTATGCTTTTCTTTGTTTCAACAATTTTGAACAATATTGCTTGACTCACCCTACCTGACCTCTGTAGGCTGAGGATATCAGCAGCATGCATATCTGTTTTTCTATCTCTCATTGAGAGCCTTTAGAATATCATTCTAAATATGACTACTTAAGCATGATTCACCACTAAGATCAGTAGAAGTCTAGAATACTTTCTTTTTACATTTTACCCATCTCTAATCTTGGGTGATGTGCTGGTTTGAAAGGATGTATGTTCCCTAGAAAAGCCATGTTTTAATCAAAATCCCATTTCGTAAAGGCAGAATAATCCCTATTCAATACTGTATGTTTGAAACTGGAATCAAATCATCTCCCTAGAGATGTGATCTAATCAAGAGTGATTGTTAAACTGGATTAGGTGATGACATGTCTCCACCCATTTGGGTGGGTCTTGGTAAGTTTCTGGAGTCCTCTAAAAGAGGAAATATTTTGGAGAATGAAGGAGATTTGGAGAGAGCAGAGAATGCACCATGAAGCAGAGAGTCCATGAGCCAGCGACCTTCAGAGATGAAGAAGGAAAACACCTCCTGAGGAGCTTCATGAAACCAGAAGCCAGGAGAGAAAGCTAGTAGATGATGCCGTGTTCGCCATGTGCACTTCCAGCTCAAAGAAAAGCCCTGACTGTGTTCCCCATGTGCCTTCTCACTTGAGAGAGAGACCTTGAACTTCATCGGCCTCCTTGAACCAAGGTATCTTTCCCTGGATGCCTGTGATCAGACATTTCTATGGACTTGTTTAATTGGGCCATTTTCTTAGCCTTAGAACTGTAAACCAGCAACTCATTAAATTTCCCTTTTTGAAAGTCATTCTGTTTCTGGTATATTGCATTCTGGCAGCTAGCAAACTAGAATAGGTGATTTTTATGAGATTTTTTCTACATAATTTAATAAATAAATGATCCTTTCTTTTACTTTATCAGATTACATATTACTTCTACATGTATCTTTGTTAATATTATTATGGAGATGCTCTTTTAAAAAATATTTCTAATGAATGCAACACAATTCTTGAATTCATTCTTGTCAGAGGCTGCTGGTTGACTTTGGAAATACTGACTGACTGCCCTCCAAGACTTCTGCACAGCATTCATTTTTTTTGTTTCCTACTCCTGAATTCTTACCATTTTGTTCATTTGTCTCTATACCATAACACCAGCATAAGACTTTTAACTAAAGCACAATTTATTCTTATTTTACCAGTTATTTCACTAATATCTGTGTAATTTTCTTTTTCATTTTGCCCACAAATTTTAGCATTCATCAGTGGGTCTTCAGCAATGATTGTTGTGATGTTATAATGTAGATTTTCTATTTTGAGTTTCCAATATATTTATACTTGGAACCTTTTAAGAAGTAGTTTCCATTTTTTTCTATTTAATAGTTTACTTACATAAGTATGAACTCATGGAATTTTAAATCCTTTGGGTTATAATCCAACATTACCATTATTCTTTTTGATACAACTGATTTTCAAAGAGTATGCAAAGGCAACTCAAAGTAGAAAGGATAGTCTTTTCAAGAAATTTTTCTGGAGATATTATTAGTCATCTATATGCAAATACCTTTCACCTTATACAGAAATTAATTTACACTGGATCATAGACCAAAATGCAGAACATAGTAACACTATACCTAATAGGCAACAGCTGGAAATGACACAATGTCCATCAACAAATAAATTGATAAGCACACAGTGGAATACCACTCAACCACAAAGTGGATTTATGTGAATGTAATCATGCTGAGTGAAAGAAATTAAAAAAAGAATATCTGTTTATTCTATTTATAAGAAGTTCTAGAAAATGTAAACTAATCCATAATCACCTAAGCAAAACTGGGGACCTGTTGGGGAAGGAATGACAAGGGGTAGGAAGTAAACTTTTTGGGTGATATACATCTTCATTATCTTGAGTGTGCTGATGGTTTTAGCCTTGTAATCAAAGATCAAAACTTATATTGCTCACATTAAATATGCAGCGATTTTTTTGTGTGTTAACTTTATATCAATAAAGTAGTTAAGTCATTAAGACATGAATTTGGAATTCTTCTACTTCTACTTTGGCTTTGAAAGTTATCTGGAAATAGTGTGTCTCTAAAATGATCAAAGGAAATGTTTAGGAAGTGATGTTTAAGCTATTAGAAAAATGTTGTGTTTACAGCAATACACTGATTAATAATCCATTATCTGAGTTAGTCCTTAGCTACTGGTATGATTATGGTTTTAATTTGGAATCTGATATGTCAAGGCATTTGGAATCCCTGCTTGTATTAGTTAAGTATGCTTTAATGTAGTATAGTTAAATATACTTTCATACTATAAATGGTATGTGGATTTATGGTAAATAACCTAAACTATGTAAATTTTAATTTCTGATCTTGTGATCAATAATGGATTGCATCTTGGTGAGGCTTTAAAAAGAGAAGCTGAGCTTTTATTAAGGGGACTTGACCATCCATATGTGCTCAGTACTCAAGCAAATTGATGTAGTCCTTTTCCCTGATTTACATTCTTAGCATTTTTATTGCTCTTACAGAGTTAATCTTAGAAAAAGTAGGCTACACACTGCCATTAGTATGACTGCTACACTTGAGATGCAACCCACATTTTTCCCTTTTACTCCCCTTGTTCTTTTGACTAAGACCGACAGGAAATATAAATCCTACCCTTGGCAGCTCTTAGCCTGTTAATCCTCTTTTGTCTTTAAAAGGTACATTTATTCCTTTTGTTCTGATATATTTGTTCTGTGTAACTCCATGCTAATTTTTCTAGTTCCACATTAAGATGTCTCATACTCATGAAAATGAACTTAAGTCTCCACTTATTCAAACATTAAGAACGAGTTGGCATCATAAAGATACTTTGCCTCTTTCTGGATTAGTTTTCTTGCATTATTGAAATTTTGCTTTCTTATGTTTCTAAAGCCCTTGGTTATATTGTTAACTCTTCCCTTTCAATACTACCACCTTTTAATGCCTCTTTATTGTTTAGTTTGATATGTAAAGCATAAAGACATGGCAGATGAGGTAAATTTGACTGATTTGATTTGGGAAAAAGAAATTGCATCATTTATCTATTTGTATTCAAAATATGGTTTCAGTTAAATTTTTCCTGCAAATTTTAAAAATTGACACAAAAGTCTTGACTGCCTAGCTTCTTAAAATATTTCCCATGACTCTACTGTTATATCATAAAGTTGTTCTTTGAGGTCAACAATCCTGTTTTTATTATCAATATAGGTCTCTCTTGATTATCAAGAGATAATCTGATATCTCACAATCACAGAGACTTGTGGCAGTGAATTATAAGGACTGACCAGTTGCACTGATTTTCATTTACAAGTTTGGCATAGTTTCAACACATTTCTGAAGATCCTACTGTTTAAAACCTAAGAGTGACTCAGTAGATATCGATGTCAGAGATGTGTCATGAAGCAAACAGCTGTGCTCACATCTCCCAGAATACAGTTGGTGCTTAGAGAAGTTGTGTCAAATTGAATCCCTCATCAAAATCCTATTACGACTTTCAGAAATTTTACAGATAATAACCACGATGGATCAGTAATGAAAGACCAAGAATAAAGAAAGAGCACCAAAGATGGAAAGATGCAGATCTGATTGCCGGATCATTGCAAACTCTCCTCATGTGGAGGCAGGCTGACCCATGGGGAGAGTTGATTACCGTGGTGGGTTCTGCTTCCTTTGGCCAACATCAACTCACCAGGATTGGTCAGAGATTTCCAGGCGAGTAGGGAGATGAGGGTTCCATTTCTGGGGGGGAAGTTAGGTGGTGCACTATGGTTGTTATGCTAGTGTAACCCTACTCACCCCAGGGCAGACATGGAGACTTTGGCATGTGCCTTCATTGAATAGGTGATTGGAGGATTTATAACCCTGTCCAGGTGTAATTCTTGAATTGTTCATTAGCATAAGGGCAGTGGGAAAAATAAAATCTTAGTATCTTATATATAACTCCAATAGATTGTTTAATAGACAGTTATCCCAAAACATATGTAGGAGAAAAAACAACCAAAAGTCATGAACCTTTCTTAAAACATTGTAACCAAAGATTAGCCTTTATTAAAATATTGTGATATGAAAACTGTTTAAATTGACTTTTTTGTGACGACCAATCAGATTAAAAAGATTATAAGATAGAACTGGGGAAGGTCAGTCACAGTTTAGTCTAAGAATTGTTGACTTTTCAAATTCCTGGAAAATGGGGGATGTGGCATTTGTATTATTCATAGGATAGCATACAGGTAGAACATTAAGCCTTTGTCTCCAGGTAAGTGGCTGTTTGTTGGTCTTTTTGGAATTAGCAGAGAAATTGAGATGAACCATTGGAGCCAAGATCTCATAAGGGAAAAGTCAGTGAAACACTTTCTTTCACTTCTTCCTTTGGCTGGCATTAGCCTAGGGGCTGTCAGCTTTACATCAAAAATCAAATTCTAGATCCTCACCTTTAAGTTTTCCACTAGTACTGTCCATGATCTTTGGAAATTGTTGAGCCCTGAGCACATTCAGCAGCAGCTTCTCCTGTGATTTTCAGTTTTATAGTGGCTACGATAATCTACCCAGGTATTGGCTATATAGAAACCAAGGAACCCAAGAAGTGGAGTCATGAAGAGACCTGGAATGCTGCCCTTGGTATCCAGCCAGTCTACCCAATTTAATCACAAAAATGATTTCCATTTTTGAGCTGAATTCCTTGATTGCCATGGCCCAGAGAGTGGCAGAAGGGCTGGGTTGCTAAGTTTGATTTCTTTTCTGCCACTACCTTGTCCTATGAGGGAGGTATTATCAAAATATAAAGATCAGCTTTTAAAAATGAAAGCATTAGAATTAAATGGGAGGTTTTTAGTGATTTCATTTCTAGCTAGGAAACTAAATTGGATGGAGAATGAGATAGGAGTTTGTATTTGGAAGTACATAGGAGTCCCAGACCAGGAAATGGGTAGAAGTTGCCCATATATTGCTTTATCACAATTCTTTGAAATGACTTCCCTTTCATGATGTGTCTGCTTCTAAAGAATCCTGACAGGTTCTCAGTTTTGTTTTTTTATTTTTTAATCTCCCATTAACATCAGGTACAGGGAATGGGTAGATACTGACTTTTAACTGAGAGACACGACTTGGAAGGTTGGTCCTCGGAGTTTTACTGGAGTGTTAGTGCTGATGGTACCCAATTTAGGAGAGAGAGAACCTAATCATTTCTCTTTCAGTGAGCTCTAAGAGCCTTCCTATGCTGGTGTAAACTGAACATGTGGGCTTAAGGAATCAGGCATTTCTGTGATTTGTTCTTGGGAAAAACTGCAACTGTTAAGTACTGTAATTCTTTGGATAATTTTGCAAACTTTAATTTTGAGGTAACAGTTGTGCTTTCAATTTTCATCAGTAACTGAAGAGGTTAAGGACAAATGAGCTTCTGGATTATGGGCACTGTTGGACAACTTTCTTTAACTATAGTCCCTAAATAAAGGGTTCCTCTAACTGGATAGGTAATTTAGTTTGTCCTAAGTTGAAAATGTATCCTCCAAAACAAAAAATTTAAAAACTGCTGGCCACCCAGAAAACAGACAAAAAATAGAAAATATTTATAACCATTTAAATGTGATCCCTGTGTAAAATTCATCTACAAATGTTCAAAGATACATTGAAGTCTTTCTTCCCACTTCCCCAGTTTAGTCATGAATGACAAATTTATAGTTTTGTTTTTTGAATTTTGGAATCTGAATTTGGGAAAAGAAAAATCAAGAATTGAAAGGGCAGTATATATCATGAATATAAGATATAATATTTTAAATAGAAGAATTAATTATTGGTAAACAGATCTAGAAAATAGATTATTCAGAAATTGGCCTTTTCAAATAAGGATGCTTTTTAGCAATCTGCAGACAATAAGTTGATTATTTCAAAAGGAAGAAATTAATTCTTTTTGCATATTCAGTAATATTTTGAAATAAAAGACATAAGTTTTTCTTCTTGTGAATATAGTGAATCCATTTACATTGAGCCAATATTTTGGCTCCACATTTTGATATTTTGGTGTCTTTTCTTTTATATTTATTTTATCATTCATAATATTTTTAATCTTAATGTAACATATGTATGTGTTTAGGCATCCACAAATACATAACCATAACCATAAGTACATCACAAAGTTAAATTTTTAGTTTTAGCCTTGAAATATAAACTTTATCAGCATGTTAAATATACCAGTGCATATTTTATATCCAATTTCCCATCTTAAACTACAAAGTATATTACTTAAATTATATATAACATGTGATTATATCACAAATGTTATACCTTTATATACATGTATATATGCATACATCTGTGCATAAAGTACATGTGTATGAAATCATCCACAGGAATTTTCAAATTCTAAAATTGTAAGAATAAAGGTGATTTTAAACTGTTAGTGATCAAAATTTACATGATTTTCCTCTTTTGATATTGCCCAGGAATCTAAAGATTTTTAAAATAAATGAACTCAGTATTAACCTAAAGCTATAAATTTAGTTATCTGGAAATAAAATGTAAGTTGACATGTTAAACCTTATTTTTTGTAGCACTGTAGGAATTATTGTTAAATCTTAAAAAATAAAAAAAAACTTGTAAAAATTGAACTTAATTGATACAATTTTATAGTTTTTGTATATAGAGGATTAATTTTTCCCAAAGAGAGGGTTTGCTCTTTACTCTTGGCTCCTGGGAGATAACCTCTAAGGTCTTGGGTTGTACTTTCTAATAAAAGTGTATTTGTTTACCTCCAGGTTTGGGGGTCCATAGAATAGTCTATGGCAATGATATAATTTAGGGTTGGGGCTTTGGGTCATGCCATATAAAACCATGCTTGTAGGTGTAATGGGTCTTTGGAATCCATGAATCTTTCTCATGAATTATTGAAACTGAGATCTCTGAACTTGCAATTGGTATCAGAAGTGAGAGTGGTTTTGGTGACTTCCAAACTTTGCAATATTTAGATTGTAAAATATCTGTGAAGCTAATGGTAACTTAGTCAACTCTTAAAATCAAGGAAGGGCATTAGAGAGCTTAAAGAATGAAAAGTTTAACCCTGAGATTGTATCAATTAGATTTTTGTGTCGGCATTTAAAAAAAATCTCTCTCTCGTTTATAAACACTCCATATCGACCCAACCTATACTCCTCCTCTCCTCACTCCTCCCATCATTTGGTAACTTCTCATCAACTTTCTGTCTCCAAGAATTTGCCTTTTCTTGACATCTCTTGTAAGTGCCATCATAAAATATTTATCCTTTGTGTCTTGCGTATTTAACTGATATAAAGTTTTCAAGGTTCTTGCATGTTATAGCACGTCTTCACACTTTATTCCTTCTTATAGCCAAACAATATTCCATTGTGTGCATATGCCACATTTTGTTTATCCACTTATTTGTTGATGAACATTTAGGATGTTTCTACTTTTTGGCTATTGTTAATAATGCTGCTATAAAAGTTGATGTTCAAATATCTGTTTGGGACCCTGCTTTTACTTTCTTTAGGTATACATCGAAAAGGGAGGCAATTCTATATTTAACATTTTGAGGAACCTCCATATTGCTTGCAAAAGTGGCTGTACCATTTTATATTCCCACCATCAATGCACTAGAGTTCCAATTTCTCAGCATCTTCTTCATGTTCGTTAATTTTTCTTCTTCTTCTTCTTCTTCTTCTTCTTTTTTTTTTTTCATGGGCAGGCACCAGGAATTGAACCCGGGTCTCTGGCATGGCAGGCAAGAACTCTGCCTGCTGAGCCACCATGGCCTGCCCACGTTAATTTTTCTTTTAAATAGCACTTCTTGCGGTTGAAATAATTCCTCATTGTGATTTTAATTTGCATTTCCCTCATGGCTGGTGATGCGGAGCATCTTTTCATGTGCTTATTGGACATTTGTGTATCTTCTTTGGAAAAATATCTATTCAGTTCTAGCATTAATTTTATGTAAGAATATAAGATCTCTCTATAGAATATATATTATTATATATATAGTATTATATATATAATATTCTCTAAGCCTTTATAGTTTACTTATTCTAAATTGTCCAAAGATTCATATATTTTTAATGATTATTACATGAACCTGCACACATTTATAATAAAATTTATTAACCTGTGAATTCATAAACTAAATTTTAGAGATGTTTAGAATCATGCTTACAAGTTCTTCCTTTAGTATTTCCTCCAGAGCTGCTCATGTCATATAAGTAGCAACAAGATTATAACTCATTTGCATTTCTCAGTTGTAATTTATTGTAATTGTTGTTTTGTTTTTATATAACCCATTTTTAAAGCAGAATAAATGCAGTTTAATAAATTTCCTCATTCTTTTTGGAAACTCCAGTTGTTTATTTGAGCTAGATATTCTTAGAACAAATACACAACAGACCACAAACTTTGATCAATAAGTCTTCAAAATTCCCCAAGAGAACAGAAACGAGCAGGAGAGGTGGAAAAACAAAAAGTAGCAGGAGAAAGGAGCAGGAAGTGGCTTCAGACAAATATTCAATTATCATTGTGAAAACCAAATTATATTCCCTCTGCCAGGAGGAGAGAAAGATTAAATGCAGGGAACCCTTTTTCACACATTCATACTTACACACACACATTCATACACTCTCCTACATGCACAGAAACCTGAGATTTATTTTAGCTGATTGAAACAGTGCTCTCTATCTCTCTTATGTAATCTCTCTCTTTTAGACAGGAAGCACAATCTCCACAGGAGGGTTTCTTTCTTTTTAATGTCTCCAAAGAAACTATTGTCATTACGTGAAAAACCTCTTAAACTGATCATTGTATTTTCTCAATTGTCCTTAATGAGATTTATCTAAGCATCCAGTATTTAGTGCTGTTAACAGCAATACAAATAGGTAAGAACCTCCAACTTGATTGTCCATTGCATTCTAGTGGTGAGAAACAAAACCATACAAGTAAGAGACCCCAGTGATTCATTTTTATCTCACCCATAAAAGCCCGGGCAATGATGATAATGAAGGCTTGGGTAACACTCTTAGCAGACATGCCTATTTCCCAACAGCAGCAGGGCTTACCTGGTTGTCTAGCCATGTGGGTGCCAAGACAGGAAAAAGCAGAGTTGCCTCTATGCTGCATGCTCACTGAAGCTTCCCAGTCTGGGAAACAGGAGTCTGCTCCTGAACAATTCACTCTGGAAAGTCACAACAACCAAATGCCGTAAGTTCAATCCTTTATTAAAAACTTTGCAATGGGGGAATCCCTCAAGATGGCTATTTTTTGGGGTGCAAGTATCTTATAGGATTTATAGCATAGATGAGGAAATGCCAGTCAACTTCATCTTTGTTCTGAGTACAGATCTTTTTTTGCATTCTTGGAAAGTGTGGGAAACTGGATTTGCCAGTTGTGGGATAGGATGCAGGCTCAGCAAATGGGGGCAACATTTAGTAGCCATTGTTGGTCAATTTGAATTTGGCAAGAGGGGTGAGAGAAGTAGTTGGGGAGAAAGTTTTGCAGGGGTTAATTAAATGCTTTATTCTTTAGTCTCTCACAGAAACATATCCCAAACCAAACTGATTTTTCCTTTCAAAATCTTCTCCTCAGATTTCCCCACCTGTTAATGGGAATCCAGTATTTCAATTGCACCTGCCAATTGTCTTAAAGTAATCCTTGATTCTGCTTTTTCACTCACCTCTTACAAACAATTCGTGAGCCAGTGTTGTCAGCTCTGCTTCCACAGTTCATCTGTGCTCTGACCTGAGCAGTCCTCACCATGTCTGCCTTTACCCAGTAGTCCAAGATGCTATTTTCCTCATTTAAACTATTTCGGAAGCATCCTAATTTGCCAACCTCGGAATCTAATTTCCACAAAGCATCCACAGAAGCCCTGTTAAAATGTGCATCAGATCTGAATGCATTTCTGCATTCAAAATCCCCTAATGATTTTCTGCCTTATGAAGAATAAAGTTCAAAACATTTGCCTTCAAAATAATACAAGATCTGGTTCCTGGCTACTTCTCTAACTGAACAATTCCTAACTTTACTTATTGCTAATCGTGATCCAGTCTACATATTGTTCTTTGAACAGCCTTAGCACATTCCTGCTTTTATTGCTTGTTTTCTGAATTGGTAATTTAATTACAATGTGAGACAATGGTAGATGTTATTAGCAATTAGTTCTAAGTACAATAATTGGAATGGACAGCATAATATACCCTAGACACTACACACACAATCATATTAAAACATACAAACTAAGTCAGAGAATATTGTTAAACATTGTTTTACATTGGAGAAAATTGATGTTTAGAGGTTTAAGCAATATATACAAGATCCTCCTGCTAATAATTGGGTGCTGAGGATTCCACAGTATCTGTTCATTTCCTAAACTGTGTTGTAGTGACTGTATCATGTATTTCAGCTGTCTCTGCCACCCATAGAAACTTAGGGCTGTTTCAGAAAAGTGCAGAGCTAATCATTTTTGACTTACTGTTCAATAAATATTTTTGAGAGTACCTGCTCTATCAGATTTTCTAAACATTAAGTCAGTGTTCTCAAGAAGCTTCCTTGAAACTAGAGTTACCTTTAAACATGTTTATATAACTATAGAATTATGCTAAGCAAATTGGCACACTATTATATTTTCTTCCTTATATTCATTAGCACAGAGATGCTAGCCTACTTGAGCTCAAGTTCCCTTCCTATTTTTTCTTGTGGAAAATTGTCTGATCTTTTACAATTGCCAGCACAATTTTTCTAGGTTTCTCTAAAATCAACTAACATGGATGCTGTACAGGCAGTGGTCATAACAAGGAAATATATTTTCACAGAATCTCCTTCAACTGCCCCCAAGTGACTTTCTTGACCTTTCTCCCCTTGGGTCTCCATTTAGAAAATATAGATCATCTCATTGGCATCCAAATGATTATTTGCTTTCTTTCAAAATCCCTGTTTCCTGGGTTTACCGTAGTGAAGATAGCATTTTTTTTTTCAAATCGTGAAGTATTCTTATAATATGTCTGCTACTTCAACATGTTAATATACCATATTTTTTTCTGTTTTTAATGAAATTTTATTGATATATACTCTATATTTACATACCATATTATCATCCAGAGTGTACAATCAGCAGTTCATGGTATCATCATATGGCTCTGCATTTTGTCATCACAATCAATTTTTTAACATTTCACTACTCTAAAAAAAATAGGAATATAAATAAAAGTGAAAAAGAACACCCCCAAAAAAAAACGAAAGGAAGAAAGAAAGAGAAAAAGAATACCCAAAATATCCTAAACCCCTCTCCTGCCTATTATTTATTTTTAGTCTTTATTTTCTTACTCATCGGTCCATACACTGGAGAAAGGGAGTGTCAGTCACAAGGTTTTCACAATCACACGGTCACACCTTAAAAGCTATATAGTTATACAATCATCTTCAATAATCAAGGCTACTGGATTACAGTTCAACAGTTTCAGGTACTTCTCTCTAGCTACTCTAATACACCAAAAACTGAAAAAGATATATGAATAATGCATAAGAATAACCTCAAGAATGACCTCTTGACTCTATTTGAAATCTCTCTGAAACTTGATTGTTTCCTTTCTCTTCCCTCTTTTGGTCAAGAAGGCTTTCTCAATCTCATGATGCCAGGGCCAGGCTCATCCCCTGGAGTCAGGCCCCATGTTACCAGGGAAATTTACACTCCTGGGAGTCAGGTCCCACATAGCGGGGAGGGCAGCAAGTTCACCTGTAGAGTTGGCTTAAAGAGAGGCCACACCTGAGCAATAAAATAGGTTCTCTGGGGGTTACTTTCAGGTGTAGGCTTAGCTTCTCCTTGCAGGTATAAGTTTCCTAAGTGCAATCCTCAAAATCCAGGGCTTAGCCCATCAACTTGGCAGTCCCCAGTCTTCAGAGACTCTCAGGTCTTCCCCAGGTGGAGAAGTTAAGCATTTTCACCTTTTCCCCCAGTCACTCCAGGGGACTTTGCAAATACTCATTTATCTTCTTCTGTGATTACTCTCCGATATATCCTGGCATCTCAATAACCTGTACAAACCAAAAAGATCTCACTCCCTGTGCAAGGTTCCATGTAATTATGGCATTTGACTAAGTTGACCACACAAGTTAAAATATTGTGTGATATTGTGTCACCAAAAAATATAAATTTTGTACCAAATAAACATATCTTCCTGTGACAGTTTGAAAGGATTTATGTATTCTAGAAAAGTCATGTTTTAATCCTGATCCAATCTTGTGGGAGCAGCCATTTCTCTTAATCCCTAATCAGCACTGTATGTTGGGCACTTGATTATCTATCTCCATGGAGATGTGACTTGCCCAGTTGTGGGTATTGACCTTTGAGGGAGATATGACTTCAACCATTCTAGGTGGGTAGTTTACTGGAATCCTTTAAGATAGGAAGCATTTTGGAGAGAGCTTCAGAATGAGGAGGGCCACAAGGAGAGTCCACCAGCCAGCAACTTTGGAGATGAAGGAGAATGCCCCTGGGGGAAGCTTCAGGAAACAAGAAGCCTGGAGAGAAATCTAGCAGACATCGCCAGGGTGCCCTCCCAGTTGAGAGAGAAAGCCTGAACTTCATCAGCCTTTCTTGAATGAAGATAGCCTTCTTGTTGGTGCCTTAATTTGGACATTTTTATAGACTTGCTTTAATGGGGACATTTTCATGGCCTTAGAACCGTAACTTGCAGGTTAATAAATTCCCCCTTATAAAAGCCGTTCCATTTCTGGTATATCGCACTCCAGCAGCGAGCAAACTAGAACACTTCCTTTTTCTCACAGAAAAGCTGAAGTTTTAAAATACAGTCAGTATCATCCTTTACCTAAAGGAAGCTTTTGCTATTTCCAGAAGAGAGTCACCCTCCCTTTCAGACGTTCTAGAAGACACAGCCAAGCTGAAGAAAAAAAATCACTCAGAGATAACTAGACTAATGAACTGATTTGCTTATTCACTGGAATGTGTTGCAGCCGTTCCCCCCACCCACCCCCAGCACCTGGATGTCAACTCGTCAAAACATCTTCATGAATGGGCTGTTCTCAGTTCCTCCGCACTCCTCTAGCACAGGTGCCCAGCTCAGCTTCCACATCCCAAAGGAGAAGTCTGAGGTAATTTAGGCCAGCATGGAGAACAAACCAATATTTGATAGATGGAATCCTGTTCCCCAACAAAAGACATGTCCTTAATTCCTTTGCATTCCCTTTTGAAGATGCAGGCAGCCCTGCCCTGGGTGTAACCACAGTTCGCAAGGCATTCTGGTTTGGATGATAAGAGCCCCTCTCAGGACCCTTACCACTTATGTCCTTTGTGCCACAGAGTCTGAAGCTGCCAATTCCCAACATCCATGGAAAACCCCACTCCTATTCTCCGGGTTAAAATAAGGAGAGAGCCTGGGATGCTTGTGTTCTTGCTACTCACCCACATGGATGCTAGGTTAGGCAAGCTCAGAGCCCGTCCATCACCTCCAACCTCCCCACAAATAGTTTTTCAATACTTGTCTTCATCTTTTTGCATGTATAACATTTTTCCAAAATCTATTTCTACCCCACAGCTGCTAGAATTAACTCTTATTTACCATCTATCTATCATCTTCATCATCGCTGTGGCACATCGTATATGAAATATATTTTAATGAGTTTCGGTAATAATCACATTCAGTTCAAATGTGCACATTCTGCAACACTAATTTCCCTTGCATAGCGTAAGAATATATTGTATATGAATATGTTGAATTAAAACTAACTGGATTTCAAATCTCTCCCTATGGCTGACATCAAGAATTTCTTTTCTGTATCTCTAGCTCTGTTTCTCAGTTTTTATAACAAATTTTCAAAACTGATTTTCTTGATGTTTCTGACATACAATTTTCTGTAAAATTTTGAAAACCCAATACTTTTATTTTCTGTATGAATATTAAATTCTCAAGTAATCTCCATCTACCTCAACAACCCACTACTTGAGTAACTTTGAACTGATGTTGAGATGATGACATCTCTCACAACCTAGGAGTTATATAATTTTATATGATAAATATAAAAAAATTTCATAGAAAACATATTGAATCAGAAGCCCCTTCCCTTAAATTGCCTTTCATTTTTCTATAACTCTTTGTTGACCCAAATCCCATCCTGGATCAATTCCCCACCATTTCATTTATTAGCGGTGTAATCTGTCTCATTTTCACAATTATAAAGAGTTGTCAAAAAAGGCAATTTTTACCATGTGGCTTTAAGTTGTTTTTTTTTTTCTAAGTAATGTCAAAAATGGTATTTCCACATCCAGGCAATGTGGTTACTGATAAATCTTAGCTTCATATGTGAAACAAAACTAGACACTGATTTATGCAAGAACAAAAACAAAATGAAGCATAAGAGCTATATGAAATGAAAAATTACCATAAGTTCTCATTTACATTTAAAAATGAGTCCAATTATATGACATGATGAAATATAAAAATAGATAAAACTAAGGCCTCGTAAGTAAATAGAATTATTGTAGTACACATTTTTTCCTCATCAAAAAGGAAATTGGCCGAGTGAAACTTTTACCTGAAAATCCAGAAGCAACGTGGCTATGTGAACAGAATGAAAGTAGGAGAGAGAGAAAATAAGGTCTTATAAAAAATTATGTTCAAAATCTAGAGTAAAGTGGCAACATATGTACTTTTAAATATTTTTTTAATTATCACATGCATTTTTCTAATTTCTGTTTTTAAAGTTTCCCAAATATCTAGATAAATAGTTCAAATATACTTATTTTAGTACATTATAAATAACTTCTTGAACAATTCATGCTTAAAATATTCTTGCTATAGCCACCTGTAATGGATCTTCATTATTCCCAATATAAACAGATCAAGATGGGGTACCATTAAGAAAGTGATACACAACCAAAGAAAACCAAAGGACAGGATAATATCAATAAAGAACAAACTTAAATCCAAGATTCTGATATATTTGTAAATGTAGTTATTCTGAAAGTACTGGACAGAAGCGACGTTGCAAATGTTACCACCTTTTTATAAGAACCAAGATAAAGTGAAAGGATTGAGAAAAGTAAGGAAAGTATGTCCAACACAAATTCCAAAGCAAATTATAATGCAAACATGGTTAAATAAAATAAAATGGCTTCTGGCATTGAGTGCTGCTGGGAGCGACTGCATTGTGGGAAATGACAGGGACTTCGCAAAAGACAAACAATTGATCACAGAAGCAGGACTTTCTGAGACGAGATAGACAGTTATTAACAAGCCAGGTTTAGTCCAGGGGAGAGAGCCAGGTAAGTTTATCATCCTAACCAAGTACCTCTGTTCCCCATTGTGTAGCCATCCTCTGTAATAAGAAACTTAAATGTCAACCCATCATTGTAACTGCCCACTTGGAAATCCCCTAAGTGCTGTCCTAAAAGGCTGGAACCAGATATCTTTGGTGACTCTCACTGATTTCCAGGTTTGAGACTGCCCTGCTCAGGCAGTTTCTCCTTCAGTAACGCCTTTTAGGGCATTGATGTGTATGTAGTAAATTGTTTCTTTTAGCAATATGAAATGCAAATGATCTATGACTCTATTACATTTTGTAAATGGAGTGATGACCTGTTTCTTCCTCACTGTGTTAACTCAGTTTGTGTTAAATATCATCACTCCTTCAATAGCATCCGTTTTTCCCCATGCATTTTAAGTCATGGCCGAAATAGCCCTAATTATGGAATTTCTACCTGGTGTCTTTGTGGGAGGAAGACAGTCAGTCAGTTTTCTGTTGCTTCATAACAGATTATGAGAAATTTAACAGCTTAAAACAACGCGAATTTATTTCTCTCAATTCCCATGGGTCAGGAGCCGGGCATATTTAGGAAAGGGTCTTCTGCTTAGCGTCTCAGAAAACTGAAAACAAAGTGTTGCCCTCTACTAAGGAAAAATCTGCTGCCAAGCTCCCTCAGGGTCTTGGTAGAATTCATTTCCTGGCAGGTGGATGACCGAGGCTCCTGTGTCCTTGCTAGCTGATGTTGAAGCATGCTCTCACCTGTTAGTGCCCTTTCCCTCTTGCCCCACGGACCTCTCCAAGGTCCTCTCACAGCACGGCAGCCTTCCTCAGTGCAGAAGCAGGACAGCGCCCAGGCTCCAAATCTCTTCCTTCACATATCTTATGTGGGCTCCCTTGATTAGGTCAGTCTCACCTATAATAATCCTTAGAATAGCGCATACAGAGAAAGGAAAGACACTGTACAGTATGTGCTGGTAGCTGCTGTGGGACCAAACCATCAGTCTTTTACGAAAGACTTGTTCTCCCACCAAAGCTCCTGAGTAGTGAGGCAATGCTGATGGTGATGAAGACAACATTATTTTATTTTCCAAAAGCATGCAGTTAATATTTACTTTAGGAAAGAAACTTTAAATTATAGCAAGCAATAATACATTTGTGTTGTTTGAAGCTGTATATGTCTAACTTTATTTTTTTCTTCAGGATTCTGGGTGACAGAATAAAGTGTGCACCAGGCTTTGAGAATCTTGTGAATCCTGAGATGCACAACGAAATTCTCAACCCCAGGTGCACACACTTTATACAATGTCCTTCCCTTAAATGTAGACAAGCCTGTCATGTGACTAGGATGGATTCCACTTTTCCAGTTAGTTTATATAATATGATTAAGGTCAAGGATACAAACTAATAATGGCCAAGTTATTGAAGTTCCTTTAAGTCGTTGCCATTTTTACTCCAAAATGCCATTTTTTGGGGGATACTTATGTTTGTAATTCAATATATTACTTGAAATAAGGCCAACCAAGAGAAGTTATGTTTCTGTTTTACTTCTTCATGCATTTACTTATTTAAGTAAATATTTTAGTTCAGTATATGTTGGTGTAAAGACCAGATACAGAGAGGAGTGAGTATGCTAATTTGAATCTGGAGGTCATATAGCTATTAATAATGTTTTCATTCAATGTTTTTTCTAACATAAATGCTTTTAACTGTATAAATATATAAATATCTGTACTGCTATAATGTAAGTTATTCATATTTCTTATAAAATGATTTTCCTTGTGCCTCAAGTATTAAATATGTTTTTAAGACACAATTATATACATTTTTTTTAGATGCAAATGTAGTCTTTCTTAGTCCACATCTCGTTAGTTTGCTTTTCTACCTTCAAAACATAATGCCATGGGAATAAAACAGATCATCCTTCTGAAATTCCCTTATTTTATTTGGTAATGAAAGTACATTTATTTCCTTTGACCTACAGATATTTACAAGCATCTCTATTTGATCTTAATTCAAACAGAAAACTTTGCATCTTTCATTGGTCATGACAAAGGCTATACCATCATCTAATTTTTATGGATTTCATAGGGTGTAACTGGCAAAAGCAGATATATCAAGAATCGCTATGGCCATCTTCTTCAATTTTTATTTCAGTCAGAGAATAAAAAAATTCTCTCCTACGTGGGCAATGGGTGCAGGAAAATCCCTTCTAATTCTCTGAAATAGAAATATTTTGAAATTTTAGTAGATGATTTTTCTGTGGCATTATCACTAACTTTTCTTTAAATTGAAGGTAATTCCACTGGGGTGAGGTGGGGGGTTGAACTAAGGAAAACAGAACCAGTAGATTTCTAGAGAGTTCAAGAGGGATAGAAAAGAATAGGTCAGTCTTTTCCAAATATTTTGTTTGAAATTCAAATAATATATATGTGTTTGGGTGTTTCTTTTCTGATTACAAAACCAACATATTCTCATTATAAAACATAGTATTATATGTAAGCCAAAGATGAGAAAAATGAAAGATAAAAAGGAAGAGAGAAGAAGGGAAGAAAAGTAATGGAAAAGAGAGAAAATGAGAGAAGACAAAAAGTCAAAGTAGAAAGAAACATGCAAAGATAAGAGAAAGTGAGGAAGTAAGGAGCTTGGGGGTTAAGAAAGAGAAAAATCAAGGAAGAAAGAGGAAGAAGGAAGAAGCAAGAGAGAAAGAAGGAAAAGAGGAGGAAAGAAAGAAAAGGAAGACAGGAAGGATGGAAAAAAGAGAAGGGCTCTCTGTGTGTTGTACATTTAATAGTACAGTGCTCAGATACTTCAGTCTATTTTCATCTAACTTTTGTTACTCAGGGATACCGAACACAGTGAATTTGATGTACAACTATCTCAATAATGTTAACCTCAGTCATCACCCCTTTTGCCTTTCTTTTTCGTTTTTTCTTTTTCTAGGATTTGTCTTAGTGTGGAAAGGTGGTGACTGTCGGTGGGAAGGGAACAGAAGAGGAGATATGCTTTGGAAATGGCTGAAGTTTTATTAGCAATACCACAAGGCAGCACACAGGGGGCATAAAAGGAGAAATGACCCAGTTACATGCCTGCCACAGACCCCTGGTGGTTGAATAGGAGAGAGATAGTAAGGGTTATAATCACATGTTGGTGTTTTATTTTTCTTAATTATAGAGTCACTGTTTAGAGGTGAAGCCAATGTAAGCTATTCTTTAAAGGCAGGTTGGCTGTAAATTTCATTGTAGCTGTCAGACAGACATGACATTTTGCACAATCTTAAAACTTGTGGACGTACTTTATAATAATTTTAACTTGCACTTCTGGCTATAGAAATTTTTAGACTTAAAATAAATACTCAGTATGCATTCCCAGTTCCTTCTGCTGACAGCTTCAACTCATCATATCTTTAAAAATATAATAACTTAGATTTGTAGAGCTTTAACTGTTTTCAAATCGATTTCAGAAATAAAATTTCATTTATTTCTCAAACAAACCTTCAGATGTCAAAATTAATATTCCATTTGAGAGGGACTGAAGTGTAAAAACATGAACTAACTGCCCTTCCCAGGTCACCTGAATAGCAATTGGCAGAAACCAGATGACAACTCAACTCTCGCAGTGCCTGCATTAGTGAAACGAAGGCCGTTTCTGTTTTGTTTTGATTTTCATTTTGTAAGACAAGCATCTGAAGGGGAAATGTATCACAGTCTAACCTCTCCTTTCCTCTTTTAAATGCACTGGGTCCTCCTAGGACTATCTGTCCCATTACAATTCTGCCTATACCTGGCTTGAGTGAAAAATGTGTCTCTATCCTTCCTCCCAGAGGAGGACAACATAGCATAGCAACTTCCTTTGCAAAAGGATCCGGCCATGGAAAGTACCTGACAACTGTCTCATTCATAGATGCTATTTGCCAAGGTGTCCACCAAGTGAGTTTAGAAAATCCCCACACATTGAGATCAGTACCCATGTTGTTTGACACTTCCTCATTGTTCCTTCGCTCGTGCATTTAATTTACTCATTAATTCATCCAAATCTGTGTTGAGTCATGACTTCCTGTTAGATGAAAACCACCCAGCTAATATACAACGATGTGCCACCCCAGATTTCGGCTTGATTTGCCACCACGTGACAAGAATTTTTTCCAAGATAAATCTAAGGCTGAAGAAAGATGTTTTAAAACTGAAAGATGAAGGAAAAACTTCATTATGTAATCCTTAACAATCCTTGGATGGTGGGAAACTCAGCTTGCATGAAATGGTTGGATTTTCATTCCAATTTATAAGACATTTCTGCATCATCCCTGTGGTCAAAGCTTTCAGGTGATGAATGAATCTGACTTTTACATGCCTGGGTAGTTAGGCTGTTTTTGTTAAATGATTCATTAACTCTGTAAATCCAGAAAGAGTAGCTAGTTAGAGGAGGTACAGTATTTCATGCATGCTTGTTAAGCTCTTTCTTCACATAATGAGCAGAGTTTCAAAACTTTTGACTACACTGCCACTAGCAATAAAATACTTTCCTGAGATATGCATGGTTCAGCTTTCTGTTTCTAGAACATATTTTCTATAGATGGAGAAAGCTGGTGAGGCCCAACCTGTCACTTATGCTCCATTGTCTCAAATGAACATTTTTGAGTATCAAAATTATTTCCTTATCCTGTTTTGACAGCAGCTCTTTTTTAAAGATTTATATAGTTGTTTGTAAGTCATTGTGGCAAGATGTTTGCAAGAAATCTTATTAAGGAGTGATTTCTACTTTTTGAAAAAAGAATGTATCCTTACTCTTTATATATATGCATTTCTGTGTGTTTCTGCTTTAGCATTAATTCAAATTACTTGAATATATAAGGTAAGCTATAGCATATAAGGTACCTTTTGCAAATTGTTTTTGTATCACTGTTAAACACTTGTTTAGAAAAATTTGAGGGTCAAATGTAGAACTAACTACATTTTGAGGGTTAAACAAACTACAAAACAATTGAATTTGACTGGATCTTGATAACTTGGAATTTCTTTTATGGCGCTGTCACTAATTTAATATATGATTTCAGCAAATTTAAGTAACAGTTATGAGTCTGAGTTTTCTTATTGGCAAAAGAGTCAAAATAGTTCTCTAACCAACTGTAAGATATTTCCAAAGGTAGTTTACTTCTTTTAATTACTGTACAGCTATCATTTATTACATTTCAATAAATAATGAAATTACATCTTAAAATATGTTTTTCATATTTGTTATCAGGGTCCACTTCATTCTCAAAATAGACATGCATTATGTTCTACCATGTTGATACTGATAACAATATTTCAGAGAATGGGTACTGTCTTTCTACTTGGAAAGAATAGGTGTTGGTTGCACCTTTTGGAGTTCTGTCTTCATACAAAATGAGAACTGCAGCTATGTGCAGTAGTGTTAGGTACAACCTTAAGTATATTTTTGTATATAATTATTTTTTTTCAAGATTCTCCTGAATTTAGGAATTCTGTACTGATGCACAAATTTGTGGCTAATGTTAGCAAATGTGCTGACTTTTTGTCATGATACAAGATTGAGTTTTCTTAATTTTAAAGCAATTACCTTGATATAGGTACTTAATTGCTCCTATTTGTATGAACTTTTGAAATACTTGAAATCAGTCAATTTTAGGTATATTCTCCTATGTAAACAACCTTGAAGTATTCTGCTTCATTTTATATTAACAGCTTTCTGAAGCTTATTCATTTGCCAAATATTTCACAGAAGATTTAGGTATTTCTTTTAATTCCATCCAGGATGTTGTATTTCTAATCGAGCTTTTATTCCTCTCAGTGTTTTCCCTTTCTTTCTTCATCTTCTGTAATAATTTATGTCCTGCCTTTAAATAGTTTAGGAAAGAGTTTGGAATTCACTCTACCATTTTGTTAATGGTACGATAAACATGTCAATATAATTTTTATTTATCATTTTAAGGCCATTTTCAATGCATATTGCCAGCAGGCAGCTGGTCTAATGTCCACAGCATTAGATTGGGGTCAAGACACCTGAGTCCCACTGCATGTAAAATTACATACCTGTTTATAGGACCAAGTTGCTACAATTCTCTGGGCATCATTTAACTCCTTTGTAAAAAGAGGAATTTTGAAATAATGGATTACATACTATCAAACCACTTGGTGTGACTATTGTTTCCTACATTGGGCTCTATAGAAAAAAGAGTGATTTGAAAAAGAAAACCACAAGTGTCACTTTCCAGATGCCCATGGAACTAACTTACTGTCACATATCACACATCTTGAGGCAATTCTCTTAATGTTGCAAGCTCTCAAACCTGAATGATAGCCTGACCAAGAGAACATGTGGAAATATTTTACATAAAAATTCAGATATGCAATATGTTTGCTCATGAAAGCTAAGGGAAGTGAATATTAGCAAAGCCAATTTCTACTCTTTGTAATTTGAAAATCAATTACCATGAAAAACATGGAAATTTTAATTAAACTAGTGTGCAGATAAATCATATCTACCCACAAATAGTTTCAAAACAGGCACTTCTGGCGAGAGAAAAATATCTGATGATTTTAATTTCTCTCAGAAATTTTCTTTTATTATGTTTGCATGCTCATTTTTTTCTTTGTGCCTGGTTCTATCTTAGCAATGAAATTAGGATAAGATTCCTTATATTTGCTTATTTAGACAGTGAAAATGAGTCAGAAGTATATTTCTATTAGGGGCACATTAAGACAAATAGTGGAAAAGGGTATTTCAGGTTTCAAATTTATAGGATAAGGATGCTATTACAGTATATAATTTTTTTCTCTAGTAATATATTAGCTTTTCCAGTTCAAGAATGCCTGTGTTCTCATTAAAAAGGAAGGCAATAAAACTGATTGATATGTAATATATTAGGTGTTACTGTTATCTTTTTGAAAGTGTCTATTATCCTTTAATTTTTAAATTTTCACAAACACACATTCCCCCTTCCCCCCTACTCTAAGCCCCCTTTCCTCCTTTAATCTATAATCTGCTTTCTATCTCTGTGAATTTGTCATTTCTGCCCATCTCTTATAAATGATCTCATGCAATCTTTGCCGTTCAGTGTCTTGCTTATTTCATTGAGTATGTTTTCAGGTTTCTTCACTGTTGCAGTACATCTCAGAATTTCACTTGCTCTTATGTACCACATTTTGTTTAGCCATTCATTTGTTGGTAGACACTTGGGTTGTTTCCAGCTTTAGGCTATTGTGAATAATGCCGCTGTAAATCTGGTGTACGAGTATCTGCTTGAGACCCAGTTTTCAGTCTCTTTGGGTACATCCCTAGAAGTGGTATTGCTGGTTCAAATGGCAAGTCTATATTTAACTTTCTGAAGAACCACCACATTGCTTTCCACGTAGGCTGCATCACAATGTATTGGAGTTCCATTCTCATCAACAGTATACTAGAATTCCAGTTTCTCAGCAGCCTCTCCACACTATTTTTTTTTTTTAAGAATAGCCATCTTTGTGAGTATGAAGTAGGATCTCATTGTGGTTTTAATTTGCATTTCTCTAATGGCTAATGATGAGCATATTCTCCTGTGTTTATTATCCATGATTATATCTTTTTTGGAAAAATGCCTATTTATTTCCTTTGTCTGCTCTTAAACTGAGTTCTTTTTTTGCTGTTGCATTTTAGAAGTTTTATATATTTAACTATTTTCTCCCATTCTGTAGGCTATCTTTTTCACTCTCTTGATAATTTTATTTTGAAGAAGTGAAATATATCTATTATTTCTTTTGTTGCCTGTGCATTTGATATGATGCCTAAGAATTCACTGACTAATCCCAGGTCATGAAGTTTTGCCCTGATGATCTCTCCTAAGAGGTTTATAGATTTAGGGCCTATATTCAGGTCCTTGATCTATTTTGAATTCATTTTTGTATATGGTATCAGGTAGGGGTCTATCTTCATTCTTCTGCATGTGGATATCCAGTTTTCTCAGCAACAGTTGTTGAAGATGGTTCTTTCCCCACTGCATGACCCTAGTGTACATGTGTGCACTCCATGAACCCTTCTCACAAACCAATTGGTCATAGATGTGTGGGTCTATTCTGGATTTCCAAATCTGTTCCACTGATCTTTCTGCCTATCTTTGTGCTTTTTCTACATTGTATTCATTGTTTTGTGTCGTACAATTTGAAATTGGGAAATGTGAGTCCTCCAACCCTGCTTTCCTTAGTAAGGATGTTTTGGCTATTGGGACTCCTTAAGTTCCATGTAAATTTGAGCATCAGTTTTTTAATTTCTTAAAAAACAGGCTGGTGGTATTTTATTAGGAATTGAGTTGAATGTTAACTCTCCCAATATATGAACATGGATCAGAGTTGTTTTGTTATTGATTTAGGTCTTCTTTAATTTCTTTCAGTAGTGTTTTTTAGCTTTTAGTATACAAATCTTTTATAGCTTTAGTTAAATTTATTCTTAGTTTATTCTTTCATATGTTATTACAAATGGACTTTTTCTTAATTTCATCTTTGGATTGTTCTTTGCTAGTCTATATGAATACAAATCCTTTTTGCGTATTGATATTGTACTCTGTCACTTTGCCATATTCATTCATTAGTTTCAATAGTTTTCTTGTGGATTCCTTTGAGTTTTTTCTATATAGGGACAAGTCTGAAAAGTATATTATGTAATCTTTTAAAACTACACAGTGTTTATATTTTTAAAAATCTTACCGGAACTAATTGAACAAGTTTAAAAGACCGTAACGTGATAAGTTTATAATGGTACCTATAGACGACTTTGGGTATGTTACGTATTTGGGGTTGCGGGGATAAAGTGGGTGTGTTAAACAAGATGGAAATTTAAGATGTGAATATTATAAGACCTTGAGACCATATTTTTGAGACTGGGGTGGAAGAAGCTGAGATAATCAGTCACAGGACCTGATGGCTCTCTCTGCAGTTTGAAGATATCCTGAGTTGAGTGACCCTGTATTTGGAGAGAATCATGTAAGAAACCTTTCTATATACATGGAGTCCTCCTAATTGCTTTATGTATTAAAGCTAATAAAAATATTACAATTAACAAGAAATTTCACTCACCCAGGGAGTCCATTCATATCTATTTGAAGGAGAAGGCCCATCCTTACCAATTAATTTAGATATCTAAAAACTTCGTTTAATTCCTTTGGGAAAATATCAACTTTTAACAACTGGGAAAAAAAGTAGTCATCTCATGTTGATTAAGGAATTTTAAAATGTTAGAATGGAAAAAGAAGGACAGTTGATTAGGAAAATTCAGATAAAAATCAAAAGGAAATATCAGCACACACCTATAAGACTGGCTAAAATTAAAAAAGAAAAATTGTGACTGCATCCGATGCTGATGAGGATGTGGGGAAATGGAATCGCTCATACATTGCTGGTGGGAATGCAAATGTGCAATCACTATGAAAAACATATGCATTCTTGGGCAATTATCCCAGAAAAATGAAAAGTTCTGCTTATGCAAAACTCTGCACACAAATGCCCATGCACAGTTATTTGTAACAGCCCAAAGCAGAGAACCATCAAATATCCTTCAATGGATGAAGGTTTTAACAAAATCTCATACAGCCATGCTATTGGGCAATAAAAAGGAATGAACTGTTGATACCTTGGCTGAGTAAAAAGAGCCAATCCTCAAAGCTTACATAGCACAGTTCCATTTATACAACATTCTTAAGATGACAAAAATATAGATTAGTAGTTTCCAAGGGTTAGGGATAGGGCTGGGGGTAGGGAGAGAGGGAGGTGTATATGCCCTAAAGGACAATATGGGGGATTTTTATGATGATAGGATTATGTATCTCAACTGTACCCATGTCAGCATCCTGATTGTGATATTGCTATGGTTTTACAAAATGTTACCATTGAGAGCAATGATAAAGTGTAACAAGGATCTTTCTGTATTATTTCCTACAAATCCATATAAATCTACAATTATCTCAAAATAAAAATCTACTTTTTTTAAAGAGATAAGTTAAACAAGAGCATCCATGGATGTATTTCTAGAAAAATATCCTGATTTAAAAATAATGCCAACTAATTCATTGTTTTATAAACCATCTGTAGACCAGAGCCATGTAGGTTAAATTCAACATGTAGAAAACTGATTCTGGCATTTTCTTACCTCCCCGACCCCAATGTGGGGCAGTCCACTTTTTTAAAAAGTTCCCTGTGTGGTATCTGCATATGTAAAAGTAGAAGGCCTGAGGATCTTGCGGATTGGCAGTCCTTCCAGCCATTATGCACTCATGTTCTAGACCCTCCCACATCATGTATAGTGCCTACACACTGCGTGTGAATCACACGCTGCCCCGTGTGCTCTGGGGTGCTAACATATCTCCTGGAAGCATGGAAACTTTTAGAACCCCATCTCAGTTTTGCCTCTGTGGCCCTTTTCTCCCATTTGTCCCCTCCATCTCTATATTTCAAAACCCATTGAACTTGAGTAAAGGCAACTTGAGTAAAGTTTTTCACCATGAATTTCAGTGGCTCACTCTGCACTGAGCTCTCAGCACAGGGCTCAGCAGGCCCCAAAGGTCACTTTGTATATTTGGTTTTTAGGGGATAGGAAGGAAGTTCTAATTGCTTCTGAGAGGCAGGAATATGATCTCTGAGCATGAGTTTTATCTTGAGGATTTTTTAAAAACCTCTTTAAGGAAGAAAATATAGTTAGTGAAACTGTGCCCTGCCACACAATTGGCCTATCTGGACCTAGGCCTCCATCAGGGTTTAATTCTTTAGACATAAATTTCAGTATAAATTCCTTGACCCCTCAGGGCAAAATGATAGAGTAAATCCAGCAAAGACAAGGTTGTGTCCCTCTCATTTGCATTCCTGGATATGTGACATGCACTGGATAGTGACATGCACTCATTAAATATGTGAGTGAATGTAAATCAATATGTGTATTATGAGGCATCGTCTCAGCCCTCTCTTCTTTTTAAAGGAAGTTTTAATCCTATTCCAGAAGCAGAGTCATCAGCTCAGTCTTTCCTGGGTGTTTGGACTGGTCTTTCCTAATATTGTCAAGAGCTGAGAGAGCTGTGCTGGACTTCCAGGAGTAGCCAAAGAAGACAATCAAGCCAAACTGAAAATCACCATCAAAACTTTCATCACATCCACCAAGGTGATGGGCATCGGGCTACTGGGTGAAAAGCACCAACTCCCATGGTCCCATTTTCCTGGCTGGAGCAGCATCACCAGGCTGGGGCCAGAGGGATCAGTGCAGATGGGTGGGTGGGCTCACAGCTGTGGGAACCCAGAACAAAAGGCTCCTATGGTTTTGTGGACCAGGGGCTGGGAGGAAGAAGGAGCTAGGAGTGAAAAAGTCCTGAGTCAGAGTGGAAAGAAAGTGTCTTCAAGGTCTCCCCCTCCTCCCTCTGAGAAGTGGATGTCAGCAGAGGTGCCTGAGGGGATCTAGGGATAGGGATATGGACAAGGGCAAGAGTAGGCCTGAGTGGGGTCCTTCATCCTTGACTCGCTCCTCACAGAGACTCGGTGTACTAGTCGTGCTCCAAGTCCATGTGGGTGAGATGGCCTTCCCGGGGAGGTCTTCCTGGGTGAAGCCTTTATAATTTGCTATGTCTCGTTGGGCCTGAACAAAACCAGACAGGGGTTTGGCCAGGAACTGGACTCCTCAGGTGGACTAGAGTTCTCTAGAATAGCACTGATATCAACATCCACCCATCCCTGTGATCCGTGCTTCATTGTGCCAGAGAGTAGAGAGCTTTACATTTTAGAGAGCATTCTATATGATAGCAAATGACAAATATTTATTGATTTCAAGTGAATTTTAAAAGATGGAACAGGCACGATGTATTCAGGAAATGAAGCCCCAAAGATTGGATAATTGAATTGCTCATGACAATAATAAAATCTATGTAAAGCAATGGCCTAAGATGAGCCTGCAGAAACACTCACCTACTGTTTCAAGGCAGAGTCTATGTGTGCTGAATCAGCTCATTTCTTCTAAAAAACAAACAAAGCAAAAAGAACAAATGAGCACATGGCAGTCACATTAGGTTCGGTGGAATCCATAAGCAGAGGGAGAGAAGGAAATGGCATCTGGGCTCCCTTTGTTACATTCATTCCCCTTGCTTCTCTTAAAAAGAGGAAAATGATCTGCTCCTAGCTATTAAATTTCAGGTCCATTATTACATGCCATTTACAATGGAAAAAACCCTGAGCCTTAAAGGTTACATCTATGAGTGCCCAGATCTCGCTTTCCTCTTTTAACAGAAGATATAAAAGGATCTGTTCCCACTCTTCTTGCAGCCTGACTCTCTCTCCGCTTCTTTTCAGAACTTGTTTCATTAGAGCAGGGATGACTATGTCTTTGTTCTCTCTTCTTCCATATGGCACCCAAGCCAAGGACTAGGTCCTAGGCAAGTTCTCCTTTAGGCATTAAAAGCAGATGTGCTGTCTCTTTACTACTTTGCTATTTATCTTTATGCTGCTGAAATGTGTATTTATATCTGCATGCTGCTTTGGTTTGAGTTCAGAAAGCAATTAGTGGGAATGCAGGCTCCTGTAAATATCCCCTTCACACAAATGTGTGATCTGAGAATAGTCTACTCTGCCTCTTACTATGTAACACTGCTTGCAATTTCAGGATCTGGCAGAGGGTGTGATAATGATATTTATGGGGGCTCTTGATAGTTTTGGTGGAGAATTCAAAGACCAAGTACAAAGTATTACTTCACTGTGGAATAATCAGGAATGAATATCTTGACATCATGGATTAGACCCAAGGAGCATTAGTTGAAGATTATTACTAATTTCTTTGGGTTGCTGGGTCTAGCCAAGTGATGGTGGATTCTTGGGTGCCAGAAGGAGATGCCATTAGCAGTGACCACTTTTGTGGAACTGTAGTAGGATCCAGATGTCCACTGGACTCTGGGTCTAAACCTGGTTCATAAAAGTATCTCATATCTTGTCTATGATAACATGAGTTTAGAGGCATGTGCATGATGTTCTTAAATCTATATGGTTTTGAATAACTGTTCCTCGGGTCAGATTTCAGACAAGTTCAATAGAAAAATAAATGCAGTTCTTAAAGTAAGAGAGCACCTGAGCTCTTGAGATCTTTCAGGCTCTTCTTGGAGCTAAACTATTTTCATCAGTATCATGAAATATTACTTGACTCTTTCACTCTCAATATGTTGTGTGACTGTTTTCCAGAACCTGCCTGACATATGATATTACAATAAATAGGATACAGACACAGATGTGAGAATCTAGTTGGCATTAAAGAGGCTGACAAATATGTAAAGCAATGACACGGTCTTCAATACTTATTTTTGGAAAACTATTCCTTTTTTTATAAACATTGTATTTATGTTAACCTATGTGGGGTCATTATTATTTTAAATCAATTTGTGCATTAATATTTTTAAAAAATCTGATTTTATCTCCAGTAGTAATAAACATAGCCCACATAGCCCATATAAGCAAAAGTTCTGCAGGGTCTGCAATAATTTTAGGAGTATAAAGGATTCCTGACATCAAAAAATTTGAGAGCTGCTGGAACTCAGGATGAGGTCTGACCACAGTTCCCATTATAAAACCATTTGCTGGTTTTGTTGGTTTATTTTTGGTATTGTCTACGTTACTACTTCAATATGTTGACCCAATTTGAAAGTCTAGTGGCAGAAAGGACAATAGCAAATATTAAAAGCAAATTTATGGATTTTTTTTTAATTAACAAAGCCCCTTTTGACTGTGATGGCAATGAGAGTGAAGTGATCACTGAAATTAGGCAGTTGATTTTTCACCGTAGACAGGTAGACGCTTTGTTTTAGAAGCTCTCCTTCTGTAAGTTTCAGAAGACATGGGACTGAAAAAAGTATTAAAACCCATAAAACTTTCAAGGTCAACTTATATGTTGTTTTTCAAGGACCCAAAATATGACTCCAGGGAGAAGAACCATCTTTTGTCTAGATAAGCATTAAACCTAATCAAATACTGGCTGAGGCAGAGACTAAGAATGAGCTTCAATGAGATTTACAAGAATCACAGACAGTTGTGTTATTTGTAAAATAAACACAATTAAAATGGCTATTTCAGGAGCTCACTTTTCTGAGAGTAAAGAAATAGCAACCAATTTTGCTGGAGAAATATTGCATGTTTGGGCATGGGTAAATATTAGTAAATATTGTGATTAGTCAGTACCTTACTAATTTGAATGATATGGCCAATTGCAACTTTTCCTATCTCTACATATCTAAAGTATTACTCTTCTGGAAATAATATTTGTATGTTACCAGATGCACAGCACATGAAACGTAGCTTAAAACTGTGCTTGGTAGGAGGTGCGAGGGTAGTTCAGTGGTGGAATTCTCACTTGCCATGTAGAAGACCCAAGTTTTATTCATGGACCATGCACTGCCCAAACAAACAACAACAACAAAAAATTCAACAACTGGTGCTGCAATAACGGGATACTCACACGGAAAAAGAATGAAATGTGGCCCCTACCCTACAGCATACAAAAAAAAAAAGTGTGCCTGGTAGCATTCTTGACACATTATTTACGTTTTGTTTTTGAACATATATTCTCCTAATTAACTTGGCAAAGTCTCTTTTCTTCTTTCAGTTATATAGCAGAAGCATTTCACTACTTGAAGTCTTATCCTTCTTCGTTTTCCTCAGAACTAAATTAATTATATTCTTAGTAACAATTTAAAATGTAATTGTTATAAACAAGAAACTCGCCTCTGTTGAGGGACTCCCATATTCGCCTATATTCTTTTGGAGGTGTATTTATTTAGCTCACTGTACATGTCATGTAGAGTGTTGACTATTAGAAGGAACGGTCACTGTGATTTCTGGGAGGCAGGCAGGGGAATTGATACCAAATAGGCATATATATATATTTTATAGATCAATTGTTTAAAGTAAATGACAAATTTTACTTAAATACTGTTTTTGCTCTGTTGAAACTTGTGCAATGATAATTTTGAATCAAATTGCATGAGTTGACTATTAATTGGGCAACGTATTTCCTGGACAAGTATATTGATGTTTATTTGCAAAAACTACTTTCATGTCAAAGGAAACACAACAGTAGTTTTGATACCTTGCAGCAATACATTTGATAATTTAGAAAGTATATAAGTCATGTTAGCTGGAAAACTTTTATTTTGACATTAAAAATAACAAAATATTAGATTGTCTAATCCAGTTTATATGAATCAGAGATCTTTTATTTCACTTTCCTAAAGTATACAAGTAATCATGAGGGGCATGTGTGAAGCAGAGAGAGGCCAAAGATGGCTCTCCAGCCATATCCCATGTTAAAATTTTGGCCTGCATTTAACCTATATGATTTCTATGTGATTTCATGTCAGAAATCACCAAGTAGCATATAGAGTTACATAACTTACATGGAGGGAAATATTATATTATGAAGCATCTCCATGCTCCATCTTTCATGGCTTACCTGATATGTTTTTAGAGATCCATTCCCCACACATCCATGAATTCTGGGTCCCTTTACCAAAAGCAGCCAAGGCTGACCAGGTACATTTACATGGTGCTAAAGGTGTTCTGCAGATGAGCACTCTCCTGCCAGCAGATAGCACCAACTTGTGGCCAAGTAGTCAGTCAATAATACGATTACAAAGAGTTTGGGCTAGTCACCTTTCTTCTTTCTTCTCCAGAGTTGTTACCTTGATAAAATGAGAGTGTCCTGTAAGCTGTGCTGTTACCTTCTTGTCACTATTCATTCTTAAGTGGCTTAGATTTTGGCTAAATGAAATTTAATCATGGATAATAGAATTAATATTAATTCTAGAAATATTGTCTTAGACATTTCTAAGATTTTCAGACATGGTGCAAGCATGCCCTGAGTAATATGTGTTTGCCTTAGAACTTTCTCTTGTATGATTGGGGTCCAGACGTTGGAATTTTAGACTTGGGAGGGGGAGAAAATGAAAACGTAGAGACTTTAGGCAATTTCTCAAGGTTTTATATTTGCTTAGTAGAAACACTTGTTTCACATAAAAGTAACATGTTGTCAGTATTTTGTTCAGTAATTTTATAATTCAGCAAATTTTATTTTCAAATTATTTTGATCTAAATTTGCATTATTTACTTGCTTTCATTGAACTGTAGCGTTATTAGATGTTTTATGTTTTTGTGGAGAGTTATGTAATTCATAAGAAAAGTAAATTCATTGGCACAGAAATTAGAGAAATCTAGACCAAAGGTAAAATCATTGTGTAGGTAAAAGTAGTTCCGTAAAATAACTTTTTCATAAATCTACTTAAATGTAGCTTTGTGTAGCCCTAAAATCTAATTGGAAACTACCTCTGATATGTTTAATGTGATGTATCATTAAATACTGAATGCTATTTCATAGAAGAATATTATTCTTTAGATGAAAAGATTGTATGGAGATATATACATTTTAATTTACCTTTAGTGACATAACTGATGGCAAAATTTGTCAGTAAATTCCTCAGGAATATTTGCATTCTGCCTCTTATAACTAGGAGAATGGGCTCTGTCTTTTAGAGAATGAATCACAGCAAACTTCTGTAAGAGGCAATAACTACTTTAAGATTCATAATTTGAAATAATTATAAGTTGATTAAGATGTTGACAAAATGATATGAACATGCCGTTTGGTTTAGCAAACCAAAGGAAAAAGTGATAAAACTCTGTATATACAATTTAAATTTTATGTTGATATCTGTTTTGTTATTCCTCTCAAAAGTGGTTGCCAACTTTACCAGAGCGAGAGAAAAATAATATGTTTGAAGAGCTTTTGAAAGGATTTTGAGCAAAACATTTTGTGAAGACATAAGGAGCAATTTTCAATATAGATAACTATTGTTGATATAGTATGACACTTACAGATGCTGATCATTTATTACTGTTTACCGAGGAATGTAAATTTTGAGAGTGAAAATAGAGATTGGACATTTTATTCACTCAACATAAAGCTACTTTGCATTGATATAATTTGTTGTTTCAAGTGTAACCACATCTAGATTAAAAAGCACTCAAGCATTTTCCCATTCTCAAAAGTATTCTTTCTTAATTCTAGCAATAATTTAAATTGTTTATGGGGGTTAGACTAGCGAGATAAAAGATGAAAGATCATTGAAGAAGATCATCATGTGTACTAGGTCTTATCTCATGTTAAAGTATGATGATAGCATTTTTTTTTTTTTTTGGCATGGGCAGGCACCAGGAATCGAACCCGGCTCTCTGGCATGGCAGGCAAGACTCTGAGCCACCATGGCCTTCCCTGATGATAGTATTTTTTTTTTTTTTTTTTTTTTATTAATTAAAAAAAGAATTAACAAAACAATTAGAAATCATTCCAATCTACATGTACAATCAGTAATTCTTAATAACATCACATAGTTGCATATTCATCATTTCTTAGTACATTTGCATCGATTTAGAAAAAGAAATAAAAAGACAACAGAATAAGAATTAAAACAATAATAGGAAGAAAAAAAAACAAAAAAAAAACAAAAACAAAAAACCTATACCTCACATGCAGCTTCATTCAGTGTTTTAACATAATTGCATTACAATTGGGTAGTATTGTGCTGTCCATTTCTGAGTTTTTATATCAAGTCCCGTTGTACAGTCTGTATCCCTTCATCTCCAATTATCCCTTCTCTTTTTTTTTTTTTTTAATTAACGGAAAAAAAGAAATTTCCCAACATTTAGAGATCATACCATTCTACACATGCAATCATTAATTCTTAACATCATCACATAGATGCATGATCATCATTTCTTAGTACATTTGCATTGGTTTAGAAGAACTAGCAACATAACCGAAAAAGATATAGAATGTTAATATAGAGAAAAAAATAAAAGTAATAATAGTAAGATCAAAACAAAACAAAACAAAAACCTATAGCTCAGATGCAGCTTCATTCAGTGTTTTAACATGATTACTTTACAATTAGGTATTATTGTGCTGTCCATTTTTGAGTTTTTGTATCTAGTCCTGTTGCACAGTCTGTAACCCTTCAGCTTCAATTACCCATTGTCTTACCCTGTTTCTAACTCCTGCTGAACTCTGTTACCAATGACATATTTCAAGTTTATTCTCGAATGTCCGTTCACATCAGTGGGACCATACAGTATTTGTCCTTTAGTTTTTGGCTGGATTCACTCAGCATAATATTCTCTAGGTCCATCCATGTTATTACATGGTTCATAAGTTTATCTTGTCTTAAAGCTGCATAATATTCCATCGTATGTATATACCACAGTTTGTTTAGCCACTCTTCTGTTGATGGAGATTTTGGCTGTTTCCATCTCTTTGCAATTGTAAATAATGCTGCTATAAACATTGGTGTGCAAATGTCCGTTTGTGTCTTTGCCCTTAAGTCCTTTGAGTAGATACCTAGCAATGGTATTGCTGGGTCGTATGGCAATTCTATATTCAGCTTTTTGAGGAACCGCCAAACTGCCTTCCACAGTGGTTGCACCCTTTGACATTCCCACCAACAGTGGATAAGTGTGCCTCTTTCTCCGCATCCTCTCCAGCACTTGTCATTTTCTGTTTTGTTGATAATGGCCATTCTGGTGGGTGTGAGATGATATCTCATTGTGGTTTTGATTTGCATTTCTCTAATGGCCAGGGACATTGAGCATCTCTTCATGTGCCTCTTGGCCATCCGTATTTCCTCTTCTGAGAGGTGTCTGTTCAAGTCTTTTTCCCATTTTGTAATTGGGTTGGCTGTCTTTTTGTTGTTGAGATGAACAATCTCTTTATAAATTCTGGATACTAGACCTTTATCTGATATATCATTTCCAAATATTGTCTCCCATTGTGAAGGCTGTCTTTCTACTTTCTTGATGAAGTTCTTTGATGCACAAAAGTGTTTAATTTTGAGGAGTTCCCATTTATTTATTTCCTTCTTCAGTGCTCTTGCTTTAGGTTTAAGGTCCATAAAACCGCCTCCAGTTGTAAGATCCATAAGATATCTCCCAACATTTTCCTCTAACTGTTTTATGGTCTTAGACCTAATGTTTAGATCTTTGATCCATTTTGAGTTAACTTTTGTATAGGGTGTGAGAGATGGGTCTTCTTTCATTCTTTTGCATATGGATATCCAGTTCTCTAGGCACCATTTATTGAAGAGACTGCTCTGTCCCAGGTGAGTTGGCTTGACTGCCTTATCAAAGATCAAATGTCCATAGATGAGAGGGTCTATATCTGAGCACTCTATTCGATTCCATTGGTCGATATATCTATCTTTATGCCAATACCATGCTGTTTTGACCACTGTGGCTTCATAATATGCCTTAAAGTCAGGCAGCGCGAGACCTCCAGCTTCGTTTTTTTTCCTCAAGATGTTTTTAGCAATTCGGGGCACCCTGCCCTTCCAGATAAATTTGCTTATTGGTTTTTCTGTTTCTGAAAAATAAGTTGTTGGGATTTTGATTGGTATTGCATTGAATCTGTAAATCAATTTAGGTAGGATTGACATCTTAACTATATTTAGTCTTCCAATCCATGAACACGGTATGCCCTTCCATCTATTTAGGTCTTCTGTGATTTCTTTTAGCAGTTTTTTGTAGTTTTCTTTATATAGGTTTTTTGTCTCTTTAGTTAAATTTATTCCTAGGTATTTTATTCTTTTAGTTGCAATTGTAAATGGGATTCGTTTCTTGATTTCCCCCTCAGCTTGTTCATTACTAGTGTATAGAAATGCTACAGATTTTTGAATGTTGATCTTGTAACCTGCTACTTTGCTGTACTCATTTATTAGCTCTAGTAGTTTTGTTGTGGATTTTTCCGGGTTTTCGACGTATAGTATCATATCGTCTGCAAACAGTGATAGTTTTACTTCTTCCTTTCCAATTTTGATGCCTTGTATTTCTTTTTCTTGTCTAATTGCTCTGGCTAGAACCTCCAACACAATGTTGAATAATAGTGGTGATAGTGGACATCCTTGTCTTGTTCCTGATCTTAGGGGGAAAGTTTTCAATTTTTCCCCATTGAGGATGATATTAGCTGTGGGTTTTTCATATATTCCCTCTATCATTTTAAGGAAGTTCCCTTGTATTCCTATGTTTTGGAGTGTTTTCAACAGGAAAGGATGTTGAATCTTGTCGAATGCCTTCTCTGCATCAATTGAGATGATCATGTGATTTTTCTGCTTTGATTTGTTGATATGGTGTATTACATTAATTGATTTTCTTATGTTGAACCATCCTTGCATACCTGGGATGAATCCTACTTGGTCATGATGTATAATTCTTTTAATGTGTTGTTGGATACGATTTGCTAGAATTTTATTGAGGATTTTTGCATCTGTATTCATTAGAGAGATTGGTCTGTAGTTTTCTTTTTTTGTAATATCTTTGCCTGGTTTTGGTATGAGGGTGATGTTGGCTTCATAGAATGAATTAGGTAGTTTTCCCTCCACTTCGATTTTTTTGAAGAGTTTGAAGAGAATTGGTACTAATTCTTTCTGGAACGTTTGGTAGAATTCACATGTGAAGCCATCTGGTCCTGGACTTTTCTTTTTAGGAAGCTTTTGAATGACTAATTCAATTTCTTTACTTGTGATTGGTTTGTTGAGGTCATCTATGTCTTCTTGAGTCAAAGTTGGTTGTTCATGTCTTTCCAGGAACCCGTCCATTTCCTCTAAATTGTTGTATTTATTAGCGTAAAGTTGTTCATAGTATCCTGTTATTACCTCCTTTATTTCTGTGAGGTCAGTAGTTATGTCTCCTCTTCCATTTCTGATCTTATTTATTTGCATCCTCTCTCTTCTTCTTTTTGTCAATCTTGCTAAGGGCCCATCAATCTTATTGATTTTCTCATAGAACCAACTTCTGGCCTTATTGATTTTCTCTATTGTTTTCATGTTTTCAATTTCATTTATTTCTGCTCTAATCTTTGTCATTTCTTTCCTTTTGCTTGCTTTGGGGTTAGCTTGCTGTTCTTTCTCCAGTTCTTCCAAATGGATAGTTAATTCCTGAATTTTTGCCTTTTCTTCTTTTCTGATATAGGCATTTAGAGCAATAAATTTCCCTCTTAGCACTGCCTTTGCTGCGTCCCATAAGTTTTGATATGTTGTGTTTTCATTTTCATTCGCCTCGAGGTATTTGCTAATTTCTCTTGCAATTTCTTCTTTGACCCAGTCGTTGCTTAGGAGTGTGTTGTTGAGCCTCCACGTATTTGTGAATTTTCTGGCACTCTGCCTATTATTGATTTCCAACATCATTCCTTTATGGTCCGAGAAAGTGTTGTGTAAGATTTCAATCTTTTTAAATTTGTTGAGACTTGCTTTGTGACCCAGCATATGGTCTATCTTTGAGAATGATCCATGAGCACTTGAGAAAAAGGTGTATCCTGCTGTTGTGGGATATAATGTCCTATAAATGTCTATTAAGTCTAGTTCATTTATAGTAATATTCAGATTCTCTATTTCTTTGTTGATCCTCTGGCTAGATGTTCTGTCCCTTGATGAGAGTGGTGAGTTGAAGTCTCCAACTATTATGGTATATGAGTCTATTTCCCTTTTCAGTGTTTGCAGTATATTCCTCACGTATTTTGGGGCATTCTGATTCGGTGCGTAAATATTTATGATTGTTATGTCTTCTTGTTTAATTGTTCCTTTTATTAGTATATAGTGTCCTTCTTTGTCTCTTTTAACTGTTTTACATTTGAAGTCTAATTTGTTGGATATTAGTATAGCCACTCCTGCTCTTTTCTGGTTGTTATTTGCATGAAATATCTTTTCCCAACCTTTCACTTTCAACCTATGTTTATCTTTGGGTCTAAGATGTGTTTCCTGTAGACAGCATATCGAAGGATCCTGTTTTTTAATCCATTCTGCCAATCTATGTCTTTTGATTGGGGAATTCAGTCCATTGACATTCAGTGTTATTACTGTTTGGATAATATTTTCCTCTAACATTTTGCCTTTTGTATTATATATATCATATCTGATTTTCCTTCTTTCTACACTCTTTTCCATATCTCTCTCTTCTGTCTTTTTGTATCTGACTCTAGTGCTCCCTTTAGTATTTCTTGCAGAGCTGGTCTCTTGGTCACAAATTCTTTCAGTGACTTTTTGTCTGAGAATGTTTTAATTTCTCCCTCATTTTTGAAGGATAATTTTGCTGGATATAGGAGTCTTGGTTGGCAGTTTTTCTCTTTTAGTATTTTAAATATATCATCCCACTGTCTTCTAGCTTCCATGGTTTCTGCTGAGAAATCTACACAAAGTCTTATTGGGTTTCCCTTGTATGTAATGGATTGTTTTTCTCTTGCTGCTTTCAAGATCTTCTCTTTCTCTTTGACCTCTGACATTCTAACTAGTAAGTGTCTTGGAGAACGCCTATTTGGGTCTAATCTCTTTGGGGTGCGCTGCACTTCTTGGATCTGTAATTTTAGGTCTTTCATAAGAGTTGGGAAATTTTCAGTGATAATTTCTTCCATTAGTTTTTCTCCTCCTTTTCCCTTCTCTTCTCCTTCTGGGACACCCACAACACGTATATTTGTGCGGTTCATATTGTCCTTGAGTTCCCTGATTCCCTGTTCAAATTTTTCCATTCTTTTCCCTATAGTTTCTGTTTCTTTTTGGAATTCAGATGTTCCATCCTCCAAATCACTAATTCTATCTTCTGTCTCTTTAAATCTATCATTGTAGCTATCCATTATTTTTTCTATGTTTGCTACTTTATCCTTCACTTCCATAAGTTCTGCGATTTGTTTTTTCAGTTTTTCTATTTCTTCTTTATGTTCAGCCCATGTCCTCTTCATGTCCTCCCTCAATTTATCGATTTCATTTTTGAAGAGGTTTTCCATTTCTGTTCGTATATTCAGCATTAGTTGTCTCAGCTCTTGTGTCTCATTTGAGCTATTGGTTTGTTCCTTTGACTGAGCCATATTCTCGATCTTTTGAGCGTGGACAGTTATCTTCTGCTGCTGGCGTCTGGGCATTTATTCAGATTTCTCTTGGTGTTGGACCCAGCAAGGTTGTAATATTTTTCTGTGAAATCTCTGGGTTCTGTTTTTCTTATCCTGCCCAGTAGGTGGCGCTCGTGGCACACGTTTGTCTGCGGGTCCCACCAGTAAAAGGTGCTGTGGGACCTTAAACTTTGGAAAACTCTCGCCGTCCTGGGGGTTCGCCAGCCGAAGCGGCCCGAGCCGGCCCAGGGGTCCGAACGCAGGGAGGGTGTCCGAACGCAGGGAGGGTCGCTGGTCGCCGCAGCCAGGGAAAGAGCCCGTCCGAATTTCCTAGTCGGCCCTGGGCAACAAGCGTGGCGGGAGGGCGTCAGCGGCAGCGGCCCGCCCGAGAGAGTGCACGTTCCCCGGGAGTCACGGGTCTGGAAGGGGCCTCCCCCACCCGTCACCGTTCTCCGTGGCCTGGGGGTTTCCGATCCAATTCTCTCAGTTGGTCCGGGGGCTGCGCGTGGTGTGGGCGCCAGTCGCCTTGGTTTCAGGGGACCACCTCTCCAATTCTCCCAGTCGGCCCAGGAAGGGGGAAGGGAGTAACTCTGGCCGCTTGCCACCCCGCCCGGCAAGGCCCGCGCGCCTCGGCGATCTCACCCGAGCTGCTTCTCTCAGCCAGCCAGCCGTTCCAGGATGGGGTACGCTGTCTTTTTTATCTCTGTTGTGGCTTTGGGCGCTTTCTGTATCGTTTCTACTCCCCTAGTAGGTGTCCTGGAGAAGAAACTAAGATCCGCGCGTCTTACTAAGCCGCCATCTTCCAGGAAGTCCTGATGATAGTATTTTAAAGAAAAGGTCTTGGGCAACTATCTGTCCACCTCTCCTTTTTGCCCCTTCAAATATTGACAATATAGAGATATTCAAGTCAGGATACCTAGTTCTTTCTGTAAGTCCTTTGGCTTTATCCATTGTGACCATCATTGTTTCGTGGTTCCATAAAGACTGCAGAATTTTCATCCCAAAATATAGACACACATTCTGCATGACTTTCTTTTGGGAATATTGACCTCAGTTTTCTGCTTATCCATTTTATCATAGAAATTATGCCATAGTCTGGTTGGTGCCCTTCTGTATTCCGTTAGGAGTGTCACGGTCTATTAGACATCATGTGTATGCCCATAAGACCCTGACCTTCCCAAAATGGCTGTCATTCTAAATGTGCTGCTCAGACCCTGACCTTCCCAAAATGGCTGTCATTCTAAAGGTGCTGCTCTTCTGGGATCCTGGGATATGATTGATATGAGAGAGCCCCCTTTCTGTAACATCATTTCTTACCATCAGCCCTACTCTCCAGAAAATGACAATCCACTGTGTTTATCAACAAGGCTAATTGCTCCCACTAGTATGTTTCTCAGACAAGCTCAAAAGGTGCAGAGGAAATAGGGTGTGTGAAATTCTCAAGTGTTATCTCTTCAGCGATCCCCATTTAATTCTCAGAGTCTCCTCCTTCTCTATCAGGCTCTGACTTTGGTATGAGGGATTCGACATCCCTGAAACTTCTGCCTTCTCTGAAATGTGACCACTCATACAGTTAAGTCCTGTGACTGGCTTCCGCTTGATCCATTGTCCAGGAGCAAGTGATGAGGATCTGTTTATATGTGGCCATCGAGCTCTCTGGCATTCATAGCCAGCCCTTGGGGATATGAACTGGCCTGATGCCTCCTGGTCTTTATAATATATCCATGGCATCAGTAACCACAACCGCCCAATTCCACAGCCCTAGAAATACTCGATTACTCCTTCCTCTCAGATGACAAAGATGTTGTGCAGGCCAGTGTACCTTTTTTTTCACCTATAACTTGTCCCAGCTCACCACAGATAAGATAGCTTTAGCAATTGTAAGGCCTCAGCATGCCATGACTTACTGGTTATGGCCTGCCGGGGACCACTCCTGAAAGCATTTATCTTAAATTAGAATCTTCTAGGCACAGACTCCGCAACAAGAATTTGATTGCAAGTATGTTATTGTGGAAGGTTCCCTTGAAGGAACCTTGGGCACAGGTAAATGATGATGAAGAGAAAGATGACTAGCAAGAACATAATCCCAGGTGAAGTCCCAGATGTAGCCTGAATCCACGGGTATTTTTGTAGAACAAACTGCACTTCAGAGTCTGACCATAAAGCTGATGAGCCCTGACCTCATAGCTCTCACCAGTCACTGGCTATGGATTGCCCCCAGGTGAAGTGGCTCAACCCCCCCCCCCCTCCCCAAGGCACTTCCAGATCTCTCTGTGGACTTTGAAGCCAATGATCAGTGGCAACTCTCTAAAGAAGGCTGTGGGTACAACCTGCTCATACCACAGCATGGGGAAACCAGCAGATGATCTTACCAAGAAGGGGTCTGTGGGGATCTGGGCAGAACAACAAGTAGGTCACTATAGCATTCATTATTTCAAGGAAAGCCTTTCAGCATGTCCTATGTGCCTGGTGACCAGGACCTGGTTATGGTAATCTGCAGTTCACATGGCTCAAGGATGGAGTTCTGAATACACCTCACCCATCAAAGGGGAAGTTCTAGTCAGGTGTGAGGGAATTTGGACCAGATGGTATAGTTGATGCTGGAAACACACCTGGGAAACAGCTGCAGTAATGGGAGCTGTAGCTCTTTCCATGAACCCTCTTGTCAAAGGGCTCCCCCGCCTCCCCGAAATTGTGGTCGTCACTGACAGTTCTGCTTGGATCTTCCGTAAAGAGCAGGAGCTGTCGAAGATGGCAGAAGGCAGGGATGGCAATCTGGACCCTCTGCTGCCACAACTACCCAGGATGGAGCTGCTGGGTGGAGCCAGGTGGAGGGAGATGTGCTAATAATGCTCCTTGGCTGCCAAGGGAAGTGGACTAGCCCTTCAGGCCATGAAACTGGGGGAGGTGGCAGCTGCCCCTTGACCTTGAGCTGCTGAAATAGCTCTTCCTCTACCCCAAGCTGGGGTGATGGTGCCATCCCTACTCACATGCTAGGGGCCCCTAAACTCTTGCTGAGTCCTGTAGAGCTTGTCGAATAAATGCTCTCCCTTTGTTGAAAGCGCATTAACAACCCTCAAGAGAGTTGAGCTATCATGTTTACTAATTTTGAGACTTTTAATAGCTTTACTCTGGGCCAGAGTTTTTGCTGAGCTTGTCGCACTGCTGCCCTCTAAGCCCTGCCTCCCAGGTGGGTTGTGATCCTCTGTCCCAGCTCTTGTGCCCTCCATCCCCTGCCAGCTTTCTCTGCATTTCACTACTAATGCCTTGCACTTACACTCATCTCCAGGCGATTCTCTGAGTCACCACAGCCATTTCACAGTTCTGGAGAGTCAGAAGTGACTAGGAGTTCATGCCACCTTCCTGTTCCTGTAGAAGTCTGCTGCCAGTGCTTTCTTGCTCGTTTCTCTCAAAGCAGAGCAAGCGCTCAACACGTTTGCAGTCCAGAGCCTTCCACAGCATCAGGTGGATTTGGCTTCTTTTCTTTCCCTATTCTGATTCCAAACCCTTAACTCTAACCTCCTGGAAGCCCTTCCTTAATAAATCACTTGTGCTTGAAGTCTTGGCTCCTGAGTTTGCCTCTGGGAGAGCCTGAATTAAGGCAAATATTTTTGTACCGTTCCTATGACCCTGTAAAATCAACACCTGACAAAAGATAGCAAGTCCATAAAAGGAGTGGGCTGTGACATTAAATGAGATAGGATCCACTATTAGAGTTGTAGTAAAGAATTTCACTCCAAGTGATTACAGCTAGGCAACAATTAGAAATTAATCCATTGATTCAATTATGTGCCAAGTTTTGGACAATTCGAAATTCATTTTGCTTTATAGCAATGAAATGGTGATTTGCCACTGTAAAGAATTTGACAAGAGAATTAAGCTGGGAGCTCCTTGCATATGAATGTATTTGGGTCATCCAGGTTTACATGTCCTTGGTCAGCAATTGACACCAGTGGAGTTCGGCAGTGGCTTATATTACGAGCCTCCTCTAGAACTTTAAGAGAATATTATCCTAGGGTTACATGTAGTAAATCCATTCCAGGAGCAGGGTAGCACAGGGAATGTATGGATATTTAAGTGGCAATCAGAAAGGGAGAGGGTGCATAGGTGGTTCAGTAGTAGAATGCTTGCCTGCATGCAGGAGACCCAATTTCAATTCCTAAACCATGGCACGTCTTCCCAAAAAAAAAGCAGAAAAAAATTCCATTTAAGATATGCACATGCTTTTTTACTTCATTGTTAATATACTAACCTAGGATATTTGTGTCTATTAAAATATGATCCATGTATGTGTGCATGTATGTATGTATGCATGTGCGTGTGTCATTCCAATGAAGAGTTCTGCAAAATTCTATACCCAATTTTATAAAACTAAAAATGAAGTCTTAGGAAAAGGGGCTTGAGTGCTAAAATCTTTTTAGAGTGTAAGTGGGAGAAGGTGGTGGAGCAGGACAAGAGCAGTGGACATGGTACAAAAAAATTACACAGCACAGATATTTCAGCCAAAGGCCTAAGTGGGTGAAAACAGGGCAACACAAGAAATAATCAGAGATTATAGGGTTTTGTGTTGAGTTTTTAAAAAAACTAATAAACCTGTCGCAGTTTATACTTTTGTCAGCAAAAGCCTGGGAAGTCGATACATTTTCCACCATAATATGGAGTAGAAATAATAAACCAGTCCAAGATATTCATTATCAGTGCCAACAAGCATAGTTTTCAGATTGGGTCATGGAGAAGAAATGTGGCACTGCTTTCTATTCAACAATGTTCATGAATAGAAAATTAACTCTAAGCCCATCTTTTGATAGAGAATTAATTTAAAAGTTTAAAATTTGAGCAATTTTATACAAGGGAATATGTAAGTCTCTGTTTTTAGAACCTCGGGCTCCAGTCAAATGTAACAGTAATCACGGTGCACTTCCCCCAGGTGCTGAGTTTCCTAGAAGATAACTTAGAAAACACCCCAGGATTGTATTAATGTGTTTAATTAACTCAATTCATCATTAATCCCCTGGTTAGTATGAGACTCCGACGTACTTCTCCCTTTTATTACAAAGTTTCTGGTTTTGTGTGGGTTTGACCTAGTTTGCAATTACATAATATTGGAAAATCAAGCCATTTTTGCTTCCACCTTCCCTTTCTAACTTCCTGATGCTCACAGCGTGATCTTCCGGGGGTTTCTCGCTTATCCCTGGACTGTAGTACGTGCAAAGCCTGGCTTTCTCAGCAGTCAGCTGGCCTGCCTTGCTTACTCAGAAACTTATTGTTCACCCATAGATCAATTGCAAGGGGAAGAAAATAGATTTCTTATCACTTGCAATCACATCCTTTTGCATCCTGTTTCCTTGAAGTCTCTTTTTTTCTTTGAGATTCTTTTTCCTGATATATCCTACACTGTCCTTCTAACACCAGCAGAACATTTTCCCAGTCTTCTGCAGAAACATTTTCTCTTGAACTCATGCTTAGGATTCTTTCCTTTTTCAGCTTCCAGAACAGATTATTAGCTATTTCTCTTTATTCTAAGGATACATAAGAAAGTGACAGCTTGACATCAATTAATATGCTCCATGAATGAGCTCCTGTATCACTAGAGGAACAGTGACTGCTACTGAAATTGGCAATTGAAAGAGAAAGAGAACTGTGTACTGACAAAGGCCTGTCCCTTATTCGGCTCATTCTGACTTAGAGTTGCATTAATTACCCAATAAGAATAATTTGTTAATATCCCCACCTCACTATAATTTGTATAGTAGTATAGTGTTTTATATTTTGCATGTATATATGCAACGGATTGATGATTCACATAACTATTTTTGCGTATTGTGTACATTTCAATTAGAAATGTGTTGGTAATTCTCAACCCGTCTTATGTCTTTGTATACTAAGTAAGTAATCTCATTGCATCTTGGTAAAAATTGTCACGTAACTGGTTAGGCCCAAAAGAGCAGTTGCAGTAAAATTTCCAGTTGGCTTCTGCACCTGAAAGTAAATTGGCAGATTTTGGCAGTAGTTCTCTGTTGCCACGTGTATAATATTTTCTTGTGCCTCATTTTTCTTAAGTCCTTAAAATGGTCTGCCATTTCTTTTTGAAACTTTTTCTCCATTGCTTTTTGTAAAATCACTCCCACATTCCTCCATGTGACTGACCACTTTTAGTTCATTCTCCCTCTCTACCTCATTATTCTGTCTCTACTTAAAGTTTTGCTCTTCCCCAAGATTCTCTGTTCACTGCCCTTTTTGCAGGTAGACTTTTCTTTCTTGAAGATGAAAGAAAATATGATCCAAAGTGGCTTGCACAAGAAGAAGCACTAGTAAAAGAATGTGTGGGTTGGCTTCAGTTCAGACTCAAAATATGTCACCAAGACCCAATTATGCTCTGGCTGCAGGATAAATTCTGTTCTCCTTCTCTGTTTGTTGGTTTCACTTTCACGTAAAATATGCTAGCAGGAAGGTCGGGTAGAGCCGAATGGTGAGCTTCCCAATGAAAGCCAAGGGACAAGACTCACCTGCTGCAACTGTGAAGACCCAGTGTGAGACTTTATAACTTGTTGGCTCTGATGGGTGCATCCTTCCCTGAGGTCGCTGAGTAGTACAGCATGCTGAGTACCATGCGTGGTGTTTGGCAATGTGCATTTCGGGTAAGTGTGTTCTCTGTGTAGAAACGTGTGGGCATCTGATGGTATTTAGCATTTCTTACCCTGGGGAACAAATGCCAGCGGCATCCCCCAAAACACCTTCACACACTATTGCTTGTGCCAGTGAGATAGGGGGATGTGTACACTCAGAACAGGGCACACTGGTTTAGACCAGTCAGAGCTCTTCTCTAAATGGGTTGGAATCCATCCGACTTAATTTCATGGATTCAGAGTGCAGGAAAACAGAGTTCTCTAAATAAATTTATGTTTACTGTGTAATAAGAAAAATATGAACGGGGGTTGCAGTGAAAGAATGTCCGTTCTAGGCTTTTGCAACCTTCATATCCCTTTCTGATGTAATATCGTCCTTAGGACTGTAACTCTCTGACAGGCTAATGAACTCTAAATCAAGCAACCTGGCAGGAGTTGTTTGCTGTGACCCAGGACAGCATGTATGATGTAACTGGTGCTGTCACCTCTGTGAGGCCTAGTCTTTAGTTTATCATTTCCCCTTCATCCCAATTTGTTCTTCCACCTCAATTCTCTTTTCATGGACTCTTTCATGTCTTCTCTGTAACTTGTACATACCCTCCATATCAATTAAACACCAAGTCTTATTGATTATGCTTCCCAAATAGAATTATAACCCATCCTTTCCATTCTCTTATACCATGAATTGTTAAAATAGTATAAGTGTGTTATAGCAACAGTGATTTTTCTATATATTCTGGCATCTTCATGTTCCTCTAATGCATGGCTACCGAAATGATCCTTCAAAAACCAGCTATGATTCTGTCCATTCCTTGATTGATACTCTTCAGTGATCACTGAGCCTCTGTGGCAGGATTGACAGCCTATGGCCTCTGGACTAAATCCAGCCCACTGCCTGCATTTATATATCAAGTTCTTTTGGAACATAGCCACCCACTTCATTTACAGTCAGATTCCCCGTGGCTGCTTTCATATTATAAGGGCAGAGCTGTGTAGTGGCAGCAAAGACTGACCTTGCACAGGAAAGTGTGTTGACCCCTTGCGAAATAAAATCTGAGTCCACTAGCCAGTGGTAGCATACCTGATAGCATTTTGCTTCTATTGCTACATGCTCAGCAATACATGTCATGAAAATCATTTCATCTTAGTCTTTAATACCATATCCACAAGTTCATTGAATGGAGCTGCTATTCCATAAGTTCTTTATATAACCAAAGCCATCTCCTCCATTTGATACAAAGCACACCCATCTAATATTGCTCAGCTGAAATCCCACTTTATTCCTAAAATCCATCTCAGATATAACATATTTTGTGAAGTTTTCTGTAATCCCAGGTAGTTAGAATTAATCATTTCTGCCCGTTTTACCTCTATGCATAGACTTGATACTGTTATTGCAATTGTATTTTACTTTTGCACTTATGTTAAGTTTCTGAAAGTTTGTAAAATTTTAAGAAATACCACATTAATATTGTTTCTAATTTCATATATATATATATATATATATATATATATATATATATATATATATACACACAAAATTTTTGTACTAAATATTTGGTAAATAAATAACTGAATTATTTTTAATTTTGCATGGTAATACCAAGTAAACAAGATTGCTCATAAAATAGTGGCTTAACATAGCATGGTCTAATTCTGTTTGCATGTGTCACATTGCCCACTTGATATTGCATTAGAGTTCTGTGCATATATGCTGCTGATAAAACAGTATTGTACCTTTCGTATTGGGAATATAAGCATCTATTTAATATGAAGAATTAAATTTGAGGGCAGAGGGTGAGGTGCCATTGTTGATGCTAAGGAGTTAATCTCATAGACTGTTATCTATTCTTTTAGGCATCTGATACTTCTAGACATAGTGAGTTGAAATCAAACTAGGAGTTTTATAGAAATTTTCTTACCAATGCAAATCCCATCCATTATAATTTAAGAAAGTAGCTAAACCTCATAATTTGCCTTTATAAGATTGAAGGTAGCAATATATGGTAAAAATATTTTTAAAGGCAATATTATAATTTTATGATTGCTAGAAATCTAATTCTATAGTTATTGAGTGACTGTTAGTTAGTTTCTGCCTCTGACTCCAGAGCTTCTCACTACTACATCAGAGCTATGCAAGATTCTGTGCCAATAACTTTTCTGAGCCTGTCTGACCAAAGCAAGAAATTTTTGCAACTTAACTTCCACCATCTGGGTAGAATACAATTTGCTCATCCGGATAACAGGAAGTTGTATGTGCAGAGAGAGTCTCTTTTGTGCAGACTAGACCAGGGGAGACACATTTAAGGATTAATTCCTGGGTGTGTATGTTATCTTTAACTCATAGTTCACCCCTTTCTCTGCCTACTGTGTTGGCCTCTTTGATAGGATAATCTTTCTATATCCACTACTTCTCTCTCTGGAATTTTGTTTGAACCTGGGTATCTGCTCCCTCTCCCATCCTAGTTGCTTGGGCCCTTGTTTCATGTTTCAGTATCATTTAGATGGGTGCATCCCTCTGTATCCAGCCCTTGTTTCACATACTGACTGAAAGACCCCCTTAGGCTTTGGGGGCCTCAAATTAACACTTAGAATTCTCCAAAACTGTACTTTGCTTCCTCATTAGCCCTTTATGTGTTAAATGGTGCTTAAATCATTATTGAACTTGTGAATCCAGGAGATGCAATGTTAGATATACCTAAATATTTACCCCCCTCAAATGCCAATACTTTAGCCAGATAATTCTCTAAACTGAATTTGTAACCTTTTGAGCTGAATCAAAGTATCCTCTGATTCACACTCAAATGTTTTGGGGTTTGCCAAAATAACTTTAAATATATTCCTTTCCTGTTGGTGTAAACCCATTATAGGAAGGATATTTTCGTGAATGGGCAGGCACCAGGAATTGAACTTGAGTCTCCAGCATGGCTAGTGAGAACTCTGCCACTGAGCCACCATTGTCTGCCCTCCAAAATAACTTTAAATCTAAGTCTAGGATTTGTCAAAAATTTATGAAGATATTGCAAGGCAATGGAGAAAACAAAAAAATGGCTAATATCCAAGTCTTTTCCATGAACTATTTTCATCCTTGAAGAGAAGGCAAATCAAAGAAATAACACAAGTATTACAAAGCAGATATAATTGAGTGATAAATAAAACTGCATGAGAGATATGAGACTACACAAAGGAATTTGTTTTTTAGTAATGGGATCTGGGGGAACATTTATCATAGATATTTGACTTGCAATTTGGAGAATGAAAAATAATGTATTACATTGAGGACAAATGGAGGGACACAGGTCTGTGAAAAATCTTGTCAAAAATGCACAGATGTAAAAACAGAATTACAAATTAATTATTTGGTATATCATGATATCTATGTGATGAGAACGGACTTTTCAGTGTGGACTGCCGGAGAAGAATCAGTCTAGGGAAATGGAGATTAATGCTGAGGCTGTAGGATTCCATACTCCCTCACTCAGGATATTTCTGATGCTTTAAGTTGCTGGAGGATGTATGTGCTCTAGAGCAAACTTTTATTTCACAGCATCAAAGTAGGTCAATAGCACTTGTAACTTTTCTTCTTTCTGAAATCGGCATGAAGGTCAGAAAGTATATTATGAACATTCCTCTCTGGTGGTCCTAGAAAAATTCATCCTACAAAGGTCAAAGAAAAAAGTAGCCCAAGAAAAAATTGAGGAAAACATTACACTTTGAAAATTATACTATATAGCACACATATCAACTACTAAGCATTTAGACAGCATACTGAAATTGAGAATAACTTGAAATATACGGTTTCCTTTTTCAAGATTAGATTTAGATTCTGTTGAACAGTGAAGATGGGTTCCATCTTTGGACATATATGACAATTTTCTTGTACATGTTACTTTTCCAACTTTCCCCTATTCCACTGAATGTACCAATTTCAGTCCCTTCAAGAACCAGACTAAAACTATTCTGAAGAGGTCCTTATTGAGCAGGCTTATTTCCGTTAGGAAATCCACTATTGACAAATTTGCATACAAGCATGATGCCACTGCAGATATTTGCACATGGAACTTAAAGCATTCCTCTTTGAAGCTGTAAATTTCCATCTCTTTGATATGTTTTCAGCACCACGGAGAGCAAAAAGGAATAGAAAAATTATGTGTCATATGAGCTTGTGGAGTGAGGTACATTGAGGATTGCAAAAGTGTCTGTCTTTACTCCAGTAAAGAAAACAATTATCTAATAATCATCCCAGGTTAAAATTATATGACCCTGCAAGGCTTCATTCCCTCCAAGCACCACTCTCCACTCAGATGACATCAATCCTTTCTATCTGATCTGAAGAGCTAACTCTGTCTCTTCACTTACACTTTACTCTCAGATATTTACCCCAACTTGAATGCAGGCAGTTACTTAGATGGAATCATTCATATGTATATATCTCACATTGAGCAGATTTTAATTTTTCCAAGCCTTTTAATAGGAAGCAGGAATTTTCATTGGAAATAAAATCTATAACATTATTTTGAAGGTGTTTTACTTTCAAATAGCCAAATAGCTTTTAATCTGCTGTATGGTCCCTTGGGTATATATTTTTGGACAAAATAACAAGCATTCAGTACTTCCACTGATAGCTTAGGTTTTGAATAATCATGTTTTCCTTTTGAATATTAGTGGACCTCTATGTCTATATGTGCTGGAATACAACCAGGTTTAATTTCCCACTGGCCATCCCATCCTATATAGAAGCAAATGAAAATGTTTGGGGTTTGGCACTGTTCACTTAAGTACTAATGGAACAGACTCTATCGAGCAGAATATTGTTCTCTTTTCATGGAAATATTTTAAAAAGTCCCTTTGGACATTGGCCCACCCATGATCTGTAAATATCTATACATATAGCAACATCTTATGCCTGGTATAAGAATTTCTTACTATTTAAGAGTAAGCATGAAAGTCTTCACCAGGACAAGACTTTTGTCAAGGATTTAAAATTATTCCCTTAAGAAACATTTCCATCTTCAATTATTTGGTATCATCATTTTTTTCAAAAATTCAGTAAATTATTGAGCATCTACTAGGTCCTGGACATTGTTCAGAGCTAGAGGTTAATAGTGAAAAAACAAGCAAAGATTCCCTCCCCTATGCAGCTTATGTAATTCAAACAATTAGTGTCCGGTTGTAATTTTAGAATGAAATAATTTTTTATTGTATCTGTCACTGACAATTTCCCACATATTTAAAATGCATTACCAAAATAAAGTCATACATGTGCTACAAGGTAATGATACTGGCATTGTAAAAATAGAGACCAGAATGACACATAACCGTAATGAAGAGACATATTTTAGTGATAGTAGCATCTAGCAATATGAAAGTGAATACATCGCTCTTAATAAACTGTGACTTCAAAATTCAAAACACAGATTGAACAATTTTCAGTTGTAAATATATTTTAGTAGTATTCAACTGTAAAAATAGCAATTTTTTAAAAATAATTTTTATCTGATATAAATATGTACACATGCTATGAATAATCAATTGAATTAAAATAAGCATTATTGAAATCCAAAATATATCTAGAATAATGAAAATTAAGAGGAAAATTTATGTAGTTGATGTTATTTGAAGAGGATTGAGGATAAAATTTCTGCTTTCAGTTGGGTAAAATAATAGGTAGGCAGTTTAATTCATGCAGTGGCTAATGAACATATTTTATTGCAAAAATATTATGTTTATATTACTTGGAAGCTGAAGAAAGCAGTGCTGTGAATATTGGTCCCTACTGGAATAAGCAGTTTCTATTCTGGATCTTTTATGAAATGACTATCCTGGAAAAAATAAAAAGATTTGTGGCAATTATTTAACATATAAAATAAAGATTTTACATGTGGTATTAATGTTAGAAAGAAAAATAGGACAGATGATTAAGCAGGTTAGTTCTAATTTTTGCTTCACTTTTCTGTATATGCAGATAAGCAAATCACTTAATCTCTGCATCCCACTAAATCAGAAGAAGTGTTGAATAAAACAAAAAGAGGATTAGGCTAAAGGGATATGAAGGTACAGATTTGAGGCACAGTTGACTGCATTAAAAGGTTTGATCACTGTAACTTCAATAAGAAATTGTAATTTGAGCAAAGTGAAAATTTTAAATAATTTGGTATTTTAAATAATACCAAACCAGAAATAAATGATCAGGTATGAATTTGGGCAGAGTAGGAGAGGAAGTGGAGAGGAAACAGATAAGAAAATGTTAATGAGATAAAAGACAAAATTTAATGACCAATTGGAAAATATGGATCCAGCTCTAAAAAGCAAATATGGTGGCAGGGTTTTTCACACCAGTGTGGTATGATTTAAGAAATGCCCATCATAATCTTCCATCAAGAAATGTTGTCCCTGAACATTTATGGAATTTGAAATTGCAACATTTATCATTTACTATTTTGGTCTCTGAAAGGTTTAATTTTTCAAATGTTCCTTATTGAGATGGGCATAATTAAAGAAGAATGTACTCTTGCTGGAGTGAAATCCAAAATGCAACATGGGAGAGCATTATAATTTTTTGTTTTTAGTCCTGAATTTAATTCCCATAGAATAAGCTATAGGCTCATCTGGGCTACTGTGGCCAACACTGAACAATTTGTGTCCTTTTGTGGCCCTAGAGTGGTAACTCTTCAGCAGCTCATACCTTCCTCTTTAACTTAGATGAAGTTGCTTATGGCACACATTTCAGAATTTGACTTTTCCTCTCCTCTTCATGTCTTTTGAGTCCTCATATCCTCTTAATATGGGCACTAAATGACAGTTCCCATGACATATCAACAAAAGTAAGGTGCCACCAACTCCCAGCCTCCTCTTTCTGTCATTGCTGAACCATCATCCAAGGCCTGTCATCCATGGTGACTAAAACAATCAAGAGGCTGGTGGGGTATGATACCGAAAAATGTGCTGTGATCATGCCAATCCAAAATGTGTTATTTTCATTTTATTGTTTCTGTTGAGCAGTTTTACCTTTTCTGCACAAGTAAAAGTCTGCCAATCAAAGGGCAAGATAATTAATTGCTCTCCCTATAATTTGTTGAGAGACAGATCCAGGTTTTGTGAAGCCTGAAGCTCATACAATCTGGACAATAAACTTCAACAATTGCATACAACATTACCAAACTAAGTTAAGTACAAGGCCCTGGAAGGGGCCCAGGCAATTGAAAGGCCTGAAGCTTAATCTTCATTAACATCAAGTAAATCTGCCCCAGAATGTAATATAATTGCTCCTCACTTATTAGTAAGCAGGAGAGGCATAGGAAAGTCAGTGACTGGCTGAATTTAGAGCTTCAAGGAAAGCCTCAGATAAGCAACTGTCATCAGTTCCTTGTTGCCTTCGCAAACTTGAGACCAAGAACGTTATTTTTAAAATACAATCCACAAAGCAGAGGAGGTCTAGAATCAACAAATCCAAGCTCCTTCCTTTACCATTTTAACACTCCACCCCATGTCTTTGTATTTGTAGCATTTTTCATTTTAAAAGGTCCACTGTGGCTGGCATGAAGCACAGGCTAGTTCTGACTTCCAGTACTTCCAACATGTATATGGCAGCCTTTTTGTGTCTGTGTTGATTATAATGCTAAACATATTAAACAGGCCACATACATACCAGCACATCATTTATCCAACTAATGCCAATTAAGGGGACTAGGTCCAGGGCATATGGCAAAGAATAAGCTAACACACTCCTTTCCTTATATAATTATCAATCTTTTGAGGAACCTTGACTCTAGGCAATATCATTTATTAGTCTATCATCATCTCCCTACTTATGTAACAAATGCAATAAAGGGATAAATCAATTCTCTGTATTTCCATTTCTTCCAGCCTAATATTGGGAGAAAATATCTAATATGAAGGTCTTGCTTTATTATTAAATAAAATAATATATGTATAAAACCTTCTTATAAATTAGAAAGAATACCAGGTAATAGTTGGAAGGTAGTGTGCAGGGTTACTTGGGTAGAATATTTTTGACTACAAATAACAGGCATCCAGTCAACATTCATCCAGACCAAATTTTAAAAAATGGAAATTTGATGAAGAACTTGGGTGGCTGCCTAAAGGGCAGCTAGCTCAGAAGAATCATTTGTGGTCAGAAGGTAAAATCAAATAGGGGGAAGCAACAAACCAGTAGAATTTTTTTTTTAACTTTTTTTATTAATTAAAAAAAATTAACAAAACATTTAGATATTCCATTCTACATATACAATCAGTAATTCTTAATATCATCACATAGTTGCATATTCATCATTTCTTAGTACATTTGCATCGATTTAGAAAAAGAAATAAAAAGACAACAGAAAAAGAAATAAAATGATAATAGAGAAAAAAAAAGACTATACATACCATACCCCTTACCCCTCGCTTTCATTTACCACTATTTCAAACTGAATTTATTTTAACATTTGTTCCCCCTATTATCTATTTTTATTCCATATATTCTACTCTTCTGTTGATATAGTAGCTAAAAGGAGCATCAGACATAAGGTTTTCACATTCACAGAGTCTCATTGTAAAAGCTATATCATTGTTCAATCGTCATCAAGAAACATGGCTACTGGAACACAGCACTACATTTTCAGGCAATTCCCTCCAGCCTCTCCACTACATCTTGAACAACAAGGTGATATCTACTTAATGCGTAAGAATAACCTCCAGGATAACCTCTCGACTCTGTTTGGAATCTCCCAGCCATTGACACTTAGTCTCATTTTACTCTTCCCCCTTTTGGTCGAGAAGTTTCAATCCCTTGATGTTAATTCTCAGCTCATTCTAGGGTTTTTCTCAGTCCCTTGATGCTGAGTCTCGGCTCATTCCAGGATCTCTGTCCCCCGTTGCCAGGAAGGTCCACACCCCTGGGAGTCATGTCCCACACAGAGAGGGGGAGGGTGGTGAGACTGCTTGTTGTGTTGGCTGGAGAGAGGGGCCACATCTGAGCAACAAAAGAGGCTCTCTTGGGGGTGACTCTTAGGCCTAAATTTTAAGTAGACTTGACCTATCCTTTGTGGGGTTAACAAACCAGTAGAATTTTATGGCCAGAGAAATGGAAGAGTATTTCACAGGATGGACCTATAGACTTTGGGTCCCCCACTTGCATTTGCTTTACATCATGGCCCTCCCACTTCTATTACTTTTCAGGCAAGTCAGGAATGTGAACCTCCTGCCTCATTTTTAAAGCTGAGATAAAGTACCTATCATGAAGAGCTATTTGTGATTAATGCAGATAGTTCATGGAAAGCACACTTCTTGACCAGAGTATGTAACCACATATTTTCGTGGTAAGCAGAATAAGCCCCAGCCCCCAAATAAAAGATGTTCATCTCTTAACTCCTGGAACCTGTGAGAATGATATGTATAGATAGAGGTAGATATAGAGAGTCAGGAGGAATGAAGACTGGAGACTGAATTAAGGCTGCTACTCAGTTGACTTTAACACAGGGAGGTTCTCCTGCATTACCTGTGTGGTCACCAGGGTCCTACATGTGAGCAGGAGGCAGGAGAGGCAGTGACAGAGCCATGGGGAATAAGAATAATTCTCTAGTGTTTTGCTGGTTTTACAAGGAGAAAGGGGTCCATAGGTAGAGGAAGGGGGTCACAGAGGCTAGAAAAGGCAAATGTATCGATTGCCCCCGGGGCTTCCAGAAAGCCCCTGCCCGGATGACCCATTGATAGTAGCCTAGAGAGATTCCTTTCAGGTTTCTGCCCTCCACAACTGTAAGATAAATAAGTTTGTGTGATTATAAACCACTAGGTTTCTGGTAAATTGTTACTGCAGCAATAGGAAAATAATAATTATTTCAGCTGCATTGAAAAATATAGACTGCTTACTAGGCCAAGCTAAGAAATGAGGGTATTATAATTAGAATGAATTACCAGATCCTTACTTCATGAACCTTAAAACCTAAGTGCATGTAATAAGTGACTGCAATATCCTGTGATAAGTGCTTGATAAATTGAGACATTTTTCTCAACTGGGACATTAAATCTATATTTTGGAAGGAAGTCTTGGAAGGGGAGAGGGTATTTGGAAGATCCTTTCATGTAATTGGATTTGCCTAATTGGTGACTTTGGGGCAAGAAGTATGGGAAATTGAAAAATTGAAAAACTTTGGAGAAATTGAAAGGAATCCTGGATGAAGAGCTTTGATTCAAGTGGTAAGGGAATGCTCAGAGATTTAGTTAGTTAGATAAGCTCTATAGTACAAGTATGCTGTACCAAATGCACGTTCCTCTCTAGTCTACACTGTTTATACAATATTGTACTATACTATATTATACTGTCTGTACTGTTCTAGTATATTATACCTTTCTATACCATTCTAGACCTTACCTAGCAGAAGTAGAATCATATACAGAAGAAACATAAATGTAATCAGTTTTGAATCTGATCAAATTGATTTGTTAGAGTCAATAATCATTTGTATTATCTTGAGAAAGTGAGGTTTATTTCTGAAAGTCTGTTTTTTGAACTGATTAAAGAGAGATTAAACAAATTCTTCTATATTGAGTTGTTTTAAAGACTAAATAAGATGATAGAGTGCCTGGCAAATAGTAATCCATAGTGCTAGCTATAATAATAATAATAACTAATCATTGTTGTCCCTGCAATTACTCTTATAATGACTATTGCTGTTATCATCTCAGGAAGCACCTTAAAAGTCATATTAAGAACTTTGAGGTTTATCCCTACAGCAATGAAGAGTCAAGGAGTATTCTCCAATAATCTCTTTGCAAATAATATGGAAGAAACATGCACACTTATCTAACGTCCTTCCCAATATTCATTGAAGTGGCAATGAGTTAAGATTAAAGCTCCACAGGAAAAGAATAAAGGACAGAAGGTAACACCAGAAGAGAGATGTCAACAGAACTTGAGAAACTGGAAAGACAGATGGTTAGTAGGGATTGATTTATCAAAACAAGGAAAATCAAACCTAAATATCTCCAATGGGGGAGAAAGAAGTAAGTCCATTTTCAACAGAACTTTTGAAAAGTTCAGGCAATTGAGGAATGAGGTACCAGTGAAACCATGGATTCAGGCAGTAGCAGAAATGAGGATAAATAATTAAATTACTGCTCTTTTAGCCGCTATTGCTTCTTCTAATTCCACTCTAGAAAAAGATGAGAAGTTTACTCTTCAGGAGGGCAGAGCATAAGGGATTGTGGAATAAATGGACACCAGACCAAGCTGAGGTCAGCGGTAACGACCTGTACTGTCAAAAGGGAGGTTTGAAGAAAAGTGTCTGAGTGGGAAGGGCAGAGCCCATCCCTGCTGGTCCCTAAGGGTTCTGGTGGCCACGCTGATTCTGCCCTGGTGGAAGAGAAGAACGTTGCTCTCGGTGGATTGTGTCTAGTTCAAGGAAACAGAACTATTCATTGAAGGCATTAGGTCACCTTATTGTGGGACCAGAACGTGAGTGTTTTACTACTGATTACTTTCTATCATCCTCCTATTTTCTGATTAAAATTGACTACTATTTTACATACTATCTATATAGATATATAACTCTAGAAATATGTCCATAACTGTATCACCAGTTGATACAGTGGTGATACAGAACATTGTCCAATTCAGACAAATAGATATTGAGTAAATCCACTTATAATTCCCATGCTGTATTTCCTCCACATCAGAGGAATAGAGATCAAGCCAAACAAATAGAAACAAATAGGCAATGCAGGAAGCTATAAACCATAAAAATCAGAGAGAAAAAGAAATAATATGCTTAAGAACAGGTGCTATAAAAAGCAAGGGTCTGCAGAAAGAATTCTTGAGAATAAACATTAAAAGAAATATTTAAAAAAAATCAATACAGCCACTGAATGACAGTGTTGAAAATATAGCTTGGAAAACAAACAAACAAACCAAAAAACCAATCACCAAGTGGACGGGACATAGAAAATAAGCTGACTGAGTCAGCCCTGGAAACCTAGTATCAGATTAATAGAAATTTAGGGGGAAAACAGACAAACAATACATTTAAGGGTTAAATTAATAATAGAAAAAAGAAACTTTTCCAGAATTGCATGATATATCCAGATTGAATGGTGCTTTCTGATTACTCATCAAAATGAAAGAATAGACTTTCATTTAGACAACATGACAAGGTTTCATTTTGTTGTTAGGGAAAAGTGGAGAAGTAAAGAAATGGGTCCCTAGAGAGGAGTGATGCATGTTAAAGACATGACTTTGGTTGTTCTTTTGTCTCTCTGTCTGCTTGTTTGTGCTGTGTCATTTCATTATTGATGATCGGAAAGGATTGAGCATGTTCTAATATCAAATGAGTGAAGCAGTAGAGTGAAAGAACTTGAATGACCCTGAGAGAGAGGGTATCACCACTAAGTCATGATATCACTTGTAGCAAAACAACCACCTGCTGTGTGCTTTTTCCATACATATTTACTATTGCGATTATGTGGACAGTTTCTTGACTCTGAGGTACCAAAGTACAGTAGCGTGTTCAACACGTATTTATTCATGCTGTTTTTCCTTGTTTGCTTACATGAGATAATCAACAAAACAAAACTTGAAATCATTTGCCAATTTTAAACTGTAAACCCTACATGAGGAAAAATGAACACTCAGAAGTTCCTACAGCCTTGATTATAATTTTCACTGTGGTAGTCATACATGTAACATCACCTGTGACATTTACTATCATTTGTAACTACCATTCGGTAAACACTACTAGACATTTAATACCAGCAGGAATAAGTGTCGTTTAGAAGGAGAGGTATCGAAAGAGATGTCAGCCCCCTCCTGTCTGGATGCCAGGGTAACCAGCAAAAGCTCAGCTCACAGTGGCTCTGGTGGAGTCATTTCACTCACAAAGAGCAAGGTCTGCTTCACTGGTGGACTCCAATTCCCCAGAGCCAGCTGTCCAATCCCTGGCCACGGGCAGAGGCACAGCACCCTTCTCTTGTGTTCATGTGCTACTATGCTGGAGAAGCCCAGCTCCTACTGTGGACAGGTATTCCATCAATGTATGACCTGGACATTGCAGAATCACAGTGAATATTTACATCAGCCTGGGCCGATAGGGGAAGGGATGGCCCGGCAGTCCCCTTACCTACTAAGGGGTTGGGTTTTACTTGCCAGGCTGACACACCAGTCCTGAGCCCTGGCTGTATTCCTGGGTCCCAGGGGAAGGCAGCAGGCTACACCAGGACTATCCTCAAGTGTGATAAGCATTATGATGGAAATTATTAGGATTTTACTTGGCAGGACATTTATAAAATGAACCTGTTGAACGTAATCATGGGAATCCTCATCTATTTTCTTGTTCCTGGTAACAACCTAGGCTTGACGTTTTATTTTAACTACTTGGATAGTGCTAATGCATAAAGCATGCCCTTCTGAAATCACTGAGTCTGCATCTTGACTCTTGAGACTTGATTATCACTTTTGAATGGTGACTTCACTTTATTTAATTGCAAAATTGTTCTTTTTGTACAATCTGTTTATGATTTTAATGCATTGTCTTTAAGTTTAAATTAATTACATTGGTTAGTAGTACAACACCTACATCAACAATATCTATTTTTACCTTGTCTCTCCATTAGTTACCAAATAAAAATAACACTTAATTGAAGAAGGCAATAATGGGCTATAATTTAAAATTGAAGTGAAATTCAGCCAACCACATGCTAGTTTTAGTTAAGCTTTTCATTTAATTCACAAATCATACCAAAAAGTTAGTGGAAAATCATTTGCTTCCATGCTTATTAATAGGAATTCTATTAAATTAAATGACCATACAAAGGGAAATCTATAAAGAAACATCAAATCTTCTGAGCAGGATAATGAAAGGAACTCTGTAAATAAAGTTTTACATGAAAGCGTCTATAAAATAGTTCAGTACTGGATCAATTTTGCTGGAGAAAATAATTCAGTTAGGAAAATTGCATTTTACTAAAAGTTTAAATGTGTATGAAGTAAAATCATTTCGACTTGTCAAACATCAGGTGATCTAATAGTCATTAGTCCATTTTGTGAATTTATGACATTTTACTCTAGAATACTTATGTAACCAGGTTAATATGATAAATATAGACTACGCATGACTTAATGCTCCTCACCCTATCACTTCACACTTTTTTTTTTTTTTAAACTATTTGTTCTGGGTGAGACAGCGCTCCACCCCCATGCCCCACCCCCCATCACCCATCCCTCTCAACCTCCCGAAAAAAAAAAAAAAAAAAAAAATCATATCCACTTGGAACCTGTGAAAATGACCCTGTTTGGAAACAGGAGTTTCACTGATGTAATCAGTATAAGATGACATCATACAAGCTCGGGAGGGGAGGGACCCTAAACCCAACACTGTCAGTGTCCCTACAAGAAGAGGGAAACTGGGCACAGAGATTCAGGCACACACAGTGGAAAGCCAGGCCTGGGAAGACCGGCAAAGACTGGAGTCCTATTGCTGCAAGCTGAGAAACACCAAGGAGCAGGGAGGGGCACGGAATGGATTTGCCCTGGAGTGTTTAGGTGTGGCATGGCCCTGCTGACAGCTTCCTTTCGGGCATCTAGTCTCCACAGCCGAGAGAATAAAACTCAAATATTTGCCGCCACCCAGTACATGGAACTTTGTTATGGAAGCCAGAAGAAACTAATACACTATCCTTTCCAAATTAGAAACACATGTACTTTTTCCCACTCTAACTAAAAGTGAGTTTTGAGGACTCCACTTCCAATTGGGATGAAGAAACAAAGACCGGATTTAAATTTTCATTGTGTACAATATTGTTTTATGTGTACCCATATATTTACCATTAATGATGCTTTATATTCGTTCATTCCTGAAGATATGAGCCTCCCTTTGTTATTATTTTTCTTCAACCTAAGAAATTCCTTTAATGGTAATTTTAGTGTGATTTTGGACATGACCTTTACTTTTTTGTTTTTCCCTTTTCCTTAAATGGTCATTATATCCTTAAAAGAATTTTCAGTGAGTCCTTTGTAATGTTATTTCTTCGCATGCAATGTGCCATTTTCTTCAGACTGCATTTAAGATTTTTTTCTTCACCTTTGGTTTTCAGTAATGTATCTGACAACTGCAGCAACAGGGATCTGGGGTAAGATACAGGGTCCAAGAATTCTACATTTATGTAAAGTAGTACAATATTCATTCTAATCGGCTGTGTAAGGAAAAGGATGCATATTTTAATTGCTGGAGTATTTGTTAAAATATTGCAAACGCTCAAAGGAATAGGTAAATTAAAATTTTACCTAGATAGTATTCAATTAATCAAAAACCATTGAAAGCCAAATATGTAAAGAATATTAAAATGGTAGACCTATACAAACATTTAAGAATTATATTAAATGTTAATGGACTGGGAATTAAAAATAAAAGGTAGAGATTAAAGCAAAACAAGATCCAACTATCTACTCTCTACAAGAGATGCATCTTCAATTGAAATGGATAAATTCCAATTAAACAAATGGGAAAAAATGCATCATGCTAACCTCAACCTAGGGAGGATGAGATGGATATATTAACTCAAATAAAATATACTTTGAAATAAAGACCACAAAGAAGTTCATTTCATAAGGACAAAAGGATCAATTAATAAGGAAGAAATAATCCTAAATGTGGATAAATTTAATACAACTATTGTAATATAAATATGACTAACAAAGATAAAGGAAATAGTCAATCCACAAGCATAGCAAAACATTTTCTCAGCAATTGATAGAACAAGTAGACAAAAAGCTATAGTTTAACGTGAATTACATAATATAATATTTTATATAAATGTCATATATATTTATATATAGTTAATCATTCTACATTAAAATAAGTATTGAGGTGTGCATGGTAGTTCTACATGATACACTATTTTTTGGACGCTAAGAGAGACTATATCCTAGGCAATAATACATAACTCAATAATTTTTAAATAATTGAAATTATACAGAGTTCTGTTCACAACCAAGCACTGTCGAATTTTATTTAAAAATCAATAATGATAATATATCCAGAAAAAGATGAAATATTTTGAAATTCAATAACTAATTAATATATAAAATATAAAACAGAAAACTGGTCAAATTTGCTTCATATAAAAGAGCCACAAAATTAAAGATCCCCTAGTTGGACAAAAAGAAACAGTGGAGTTATAATCATTAGAGTGAAAGGGAAATCATCAATACAAATCTTAAAAATAATGCCAGGATAACAAGAGAATATCCTATATAACTTTATGCCAATTAATTTTTAAAAATCTTAGATGGAGTATAGGAATTTCTTGAAAAGCCACAAACTAACAAATCTCTCTTAAGAATAAATGTTATTCTTAACAAAATGTTTTCTTAACATCTCTTAAGAATAAATGAAAAACTAGAGCAACCCTATACCTGTTTTTAAAAAATAAAGTAAAATAAGTTCACAGTTAAAGTCCTTTCTGACGAGAAAACTCTTGGTCCAGATGGCTTCATGATGATTACTACTAAGCTTTTCAGTAGAAATAATATTTCTACATATACATTTCTAGAACCAAACGTGGAGGGAAGACTTCTCAACCGACTTTATGAAGCTAGCATTACTCTAATGGGATCTATAAACTAATTTCATTTCTGAACATTAACTCTCATAGTCTAAATAAAATAATGTTAAGTATTCAGTAAATATGTATCATGGGTAATATACCAAACTCAATTGGGGTTTATGGTAGGAAAGCAGAGATTTTTTAACTTTCAGCAATAAATTGGTGTAATTCAACACATTAGTGGAGCAACAGAGAAAATGTATTATCTTCTCATCAAATGAAATTAAATGCCCACTGAAAAAAACATCATCAACAACAAAACTAAAACCAACCAACAAACAAAGAAAAAAATCACTCAGTAAGCTTGGGATGGAGTGGTACTTCCTTAACTTGATATAGAATAACTATGAGAAACCACACCTAGCCACACAGAAGATAAGTGTAATGATCAAAGAAGAAATCACTTGATTTATATTGTTCAGTATTGAATCTCCTGCAATTCATTCTTTGCTCGTCATCCCTAAAAAAGAGTTCTCAAATCATTTTCTACTGTCTTATCATATGTTCTTGTTCCTCAAAACACTTAGGTGTTTTGTATCACCTTTACTAGAATGCAACACCAGGAAGGCAAGAGAACTTAATCGGTTTTGTATCCCTTGAAGTAGAGAGACACATAACAAGCTCTTAACTCTAGCAAGAAAGAAGGGTGGGGGCATCTATTGGCCAGGGAAGCAACATTGTCTACCCCAGTGACTCATTACAATAATCAGCCATAAAGGAAAGTTGAACTTTCTCTCACTAAAGGTCAATCAAAGAGTGGTCATTGGTGATTTCACATTTGATATCAGAGACACAAGATAAAGAGAAGGATAATATTGAAGTATGAAGCTAATGTATGCTTGCTTTACCTAGTGGGCAGACTTAATAATAGATTAGCTATAGATGAATAAATAACTCCACATTGGGGATGAAGCATTACCTAATATGCGCTCCAGAATGTACAGAAATTTATATTTTTAAGTTGAGACCTGGGAGACAGAATCAGCATTCTATCAACAGTCCTGACACAGTGCAAATGAACCAGGATTCAGCAGAATGCATTATCCTCAGAGATACTCTTGTCCTACCTCCTAAAATCTTCAATTATTTAAACCAGCCTTCGAAATGTTGTAAATGTACGCATAAGCATATTAGCATAAAAATATGTGAAATAAATTAACCACATGGAACTGACAGCTTCTTTCTTTAGTTTTCATTTTGTTTATCTGGTTATTTGTTTGCTTTGTTTTTTAATTACAACATGGAGGAAAATATTCCTCAAGGTAATGGCTGAGCAAGTTAAAAAAAAAAAAAAAGTCTTAAAAATCATGACCCTTCGGATTCAGGAGCACGACAGCTCTCAAACCAGAATAGTTAGAAAATGAATACATATCTAGAAGAGTGTAGGGAAAATACAGAATTCTGGTGTGAAAGTAAAACAACAACAAAAAATGAACAAACAAACAAAAAAACAGTAAAAACTGCAAGAAAGAAACTACTCACAAAGAACAATTTCAGATCTGCAGCTGATTTCTGATAAGCTGTAATGAAGCCATAAGACAATGGGATAGTATTTTCAAAATATAGAGGAAAAATAAATGTAAGCCTCTGCCTAGGATCCTATAGACAACACGATTATTTTTTATTAGTTATTTTATATTTTTATTTTAGCTTTATATTATTATTATTATTTTATCTTTTATTTTTTTGCATGGGCAGGCACCAGGAATCAAACCCTAGTTTCTGGCATGGCAGGTGAGAACTCTGCCTGCTGAGCCACCATGGCCTACCCTAACTATATATTATTGTAAGATGGAGTGTGCAAAAGATTTTTCGGCCAGATTATTGGTGAATTAATGTCATTGTTCCAACTTGCTGAACTCAATAAAAATTAACTTTTCAAAATTTCCATATAGGATATATATTTATTGTATTTGTTGTAAAGCAAATATATATTTATTTTTCAATTTTTTTTGCTTAGAACACTAGATCCTGAGGCTATTAAACAATAATATTTTTATTCTATCCTATTTTATTTTCATTTATTATTACTGGAATCAAGGTATATTCCAAGTAAAGCAGATTTGATGCCTTCTTTCACCTAATTGTTTTCCCCAAACTGCAGATAATGTCAATTTAAGTTTATTTGAGATGCACGCAGGTGCTTCTCTAGACCACCTAAAACAAACAACTGAGATCAAGGGGGTTAATTGGTGATAGAGCCACAAATTTGTTAGGGCAAATAACAAGGAAGCAACTGAAACCACATTTTCACTTACTTCCAGAATTATATAGTCTATATTCACTGGGTATTTTTTAGCGGTATATATTGACTAGATATTTAGTCAGCAAAAATAAGTGAAAAATATAAAGATACAATTGAATTGAAGAATGAGGAGTCTGAAAAGTTTAAATACAAATTAAAGGGTCTAAACACGGTAAGTTTTATTACAGCCACCTGGAGCCTTATATCATTGATCTGGCATTCTTTCATGTCATAATATAGAGAAAGTCAGGCATATAACTCATTTCTCTTATTCTTTAATTCAAATTGCAGTCAAAATGTTTTTATATTTTATATGTGAGGGAAATGATAAATTTGCAATCGATAGGTAGAGTTAAATGGCTGGGTATAAATTCTCCAATTCATGCAAATCTCTTGCAAAAAGCAAGCACATGCTGTTTTTCCTAGCTAATGCCTCAAGCCAGAGGCACCTGGACTAGTTCAGTACTGCCTGAAAAATCTCTATTTCTAAATGCCAATCATTGGAATGTAAGCTAATCAGTTATACTCAGTATACAACAATCAACTCATAATGTTTCATTTATCTTGATGATTGAATTAGGAATCTGGACTCTAGGCAGAATGCCCTGTAATTTCAAAACTCAGCCTGGGACAAACAGCAACTCTGTTTCCAAAGCCTACTTGCAGAAAAAAATGCATATATGAAAAAAAAAAAGCTTAAATCATCCTCAGTGAGAAGGATACTTGATCTCTGTGTGTTTGTGTAGGTTATATACGCTGAGTACAGTCAGATCTTTTTTGTTGTTGTTTATTTGCGTCTTCATTTTTTGATTAAGCAGGTTATTTAATGGAAATTATTTTTGGGGGGGAAAGTACACCAAGAGGTTAGACAACGAAATTCTTCTGGAGTATGGCTTGGTGATTTACAGAATGCTAACCAGGTTGTTTAGCTTTCCTAACATATTTTGCAAATGCACCATGCTTCAAATAAATGCATCATTCTTGGTAGCTTTGGCCTCCCTCCTAAAATCTATAAATCTGTATATATTCTAGGCCCTCAAAATGCCATAAAGAGGTGAACAGTAGGTAAACATAAAAATGTACATGAAATAAATGTTACCACGTATCAATGATAGTTGTCTCTTTTTACATGCTTATTTCTCTTATTTTTGGTTTATTTATTAATTTATGGTTATGTGATATGGCAGGAATTATAGATGTCCTGCTTTCTCCCTCCTTAAATTGTGCTTCGCTTAGCACATTCAACGTGGATGTAATTGAAAAATGACCACATTTATGTAATCATACTTCCTTCGCGTAAAAATGGAAGCTGTCCAGCTATGTCAATCTAGACAACCAAAGAATAGTGTATCTTATACAGCATTTGTTTTTTTAAATGTCTAGTAAGAAAATCAATTTTTAATGTATGATTAAATCCATATTTTCTCTTAATTCATTATATTTACCTAGACTAATATTTACTATGTTAGATACGCGCTGTCTATTATTTTTAAAGGCCAGCATTTTTTTTTTCTGGTGTTTAATGTGAGTTTTAAGAATAGATACGCTTTTAGCTTTCTTTAAGTGTTGTTGCATCTTCACCTCTAATTCATTTGTATTTGGTGCTATTTAAACTCCATTCAGATTGTGTTTATCTTTATGACAGCGAGCTAGCAAGAACTGAATCCTGTACTGTAGATGGAGATGGAGTGTAAAGGAACATCATTAGAATAATATTTCATTTATGTCCTAAAAGCATGCAGTATGGGTATTTGTATTTACTGTAGCTCTCCTATTTTGATAAGGAAACAAGTTTAAGTTCCCTTATCCCACTTCTCTTTATATTACCATGGGTTGGGGAATCAGCCATCAACATTGAAATGGCAAGTTGATTAATGATGATCAAAGCTTGATAGAATCACATTTGCTCTTTTCTGGCTATGCAGCTCTTCTTTACCAATATCAGCCAAATTTAGGCATGTCTGAAAAATCAGCAAGTAGAATTTTAAGCAAAAGCAGTGAGAGGAGAGAGAAAGAATGAGCAGTATTTACTCTGGCAACTTTGGAAAACTAGTTTGATAAGTTCCTCCAAACTTAATCATAGAGCAAGACATAGTGTTTCTAACCAGATCCTAGTTCAAGTTCTTGTCTTCAAGTTCTGGAAGACCAGACACTGAAGAGCTGTTAACACTTGTGAAATCTAGCATTTAGCAAATGATATCCAGACAGTTAGATATAACATGTAGCGTGTGAGAAATCTTGTCAATCCCTAGAAACCTGGGGAGAGTTATAGGAAAAAAAGAAAGTAAAGAAGTATTCACACTCAGAAATTCAATTGGCTCAGGAACAACTGAAGGGCCCCATGCCAAATACAGTTGGATAAAAAATTAGTCTATTTTGCATGAATTAAACTCTCACTTAAAACTACATATTTATGTAGTTTCTGGTTAATGTTTGTACATTGTTTTCCAAGTTTTAGCCAAACTATGTCAAGCAATCTTCACAAAGAAGAGGGAACTCCCATATGTCATATATAATAAAAGTGTATAAATGTTTCTGAAATAGGAGTTTCACGATCTAATTTTCTTCAATAATCTGAATACATTTCTTACAATGAAAAATTTTTAAGATGTACTTTTGTCTTAAATGTTATCTTTTAAAATAAATTTCAAATAGATATTTTCTATTACAGAACTTTTTTCACCCCACTAATATTGAAACATTTATTTAATAATTCAGTTTTTGATTCTTCAGATTCTTTCAAAAATAACTTTACTTAATAGTTGGTAGTTGCCAATTTATCAGCACAGATTTATTGAATCACAAAATATGTAGATAATTATGAATGATAAAACTTTAGTTTTTGTGAGATATTAGTAATTTATATTTTGTATTTAATGTGGTCAATATAGTTCCTGCCTCAGATTATCAATATATCTAAACCAAAATTATACACTAAGTAAAGGACTTAAAACACCACATTTATTGTAACCCTTACTGTGTCTCTCTTTCACACACACACACATACAGTTAAAAAGGAAAATAAAAGGAAAGGAAACAATGAATTTGTTATCCTTCCACACAAAATTGCCACTCTTAATTAACACAGTGAGTTAAATCCTATAGTCAAATATCTGAGTAACTAGGTGACTGTATACATTTAACTATTTGTTATTTAGAATGGGCCATATTGAAGTGTGCATGGGTGGTTCAGTAGGAGAATGCTTTCCTTCCATGCAGGAGACCTGGGTTTGATTTCTGCAGCATGCACCAAAAAAAAAAAAAAAAAAAAAATTTGTGATAACCATTTAAAGCCAGATTTTTCCCCAATATATTGAATATACATTATTAAATATCATACTATTCTAAGGTAAGACTGCATTTATTTGTAATCTCAGGTTAGATTATAAACTTCTTATACATTTGTATAATTTTAAGCATATTGATGTTGATATATTTTCATCATGTCAGACAATAAATGCTGGGATATTTTTTATTAAAGATTTGAATACATTAAAAAATGGCAGAAAGAATACAAATAGAGTTTAGAAGCTACTCTGGATTTGCTCTTATGCAAGCTTTAGTTAGACATTGCTACCTATCATAACCTGCCAAATTCCAACCAGGACCATCCCAGCCAATCTTAAAGAACACCTAGGACAATATATATGATTCTACAAGGGTTCCATGAACAGGGTAACTTTCCAGAGACCTACAACTTCCAAATGGGTCCCTGGACCAGAGAAGTCCTGAAATCTAGAGGACCCAGCCTTTCCAGAACATCAGATAGTGGAGTTATACAGAGAAAATAGGATTTAACAAATGAATATGAATGCTGAATCATTAAATTGATAGCTCTTTTAGTCTCCAGTATCTTAGAGCAGCTAGAAGTAAGAACCTAAAACTGTGAAGTTGTAACCCATGTCAAACACTGAAATATGTTCTGCAACTGATTGTGGTGCTGTACTTTGAGATTTTTTGTATATATGTTATTTTTCAGAGGAAAAAAAGTTGATTATGATGATACAAAAATATTTCAGCCTTCTTGACTCCTATATCCTGGAGCAGCTAGAAGGAAAAATCTGAGAGGATCATATGGTAGCCCATGACAAACTCTGGGGTCTGTCCTTTAACTACTTTTGAAGAGTGCTTTGAAAACTATTGCTTTTTATTTCTTTGCTTTGTGTATGTTTGTGTGTGTGTATATATATATATATATATATATATATGTATATATATATATATGTATATATATATATAATACTATACAATAAAAAAGTAAAAAAAAAAAGAGATTTGAATACATTTAAAACTGGTTTTAAAGAAAAGATTCCCAGACAGAACTTTACTTTTTAATTAACACAGCATTTGGAAAATTTTAAAATTTTGGGTCTGCAAAACCTCTCTCCAAAGTGTTTTGCTAATTTTTATTTTTACATGCAATGCATGAGTGCTCAAATATCCCACATTCTTGCCAATTCATATTATATAGTATTAGAAGATAATGAAAACATCTACTTGGCTTGTTTTAAGAGCTAGAGTATTTATCACTGTATACTGATTTGCATTTCACTTACAGTATTATTTCTTCTTCCATGTCTTCAGTGGCCATTTTTTGGTTTCCATTTTGTATTGGAAGAGCTTTTGCATCATGGTCAATGGAGATTGAGTCTCCCAATTGCAGCTTGGTTAAGCCAATGAAGGAGATCTACTAGATTTTTAATGTGGTAGGGCCCATTCAGCTTCAAAGGTAGAGCTAAAAGATATTTATGTCATATGAATGAAAAATATGAGGTACAGGTGCTGCTCAAATAATACTTTCAAGAGTCAACTCTCTTTTGATTTGCTTCTCATGCTGGCTCTTTCCAACAAAGAGATAGGTGACCACCTTCAGCTAGCAGGGCTACTTTTCTTCAATCTTGGAGTGGCAATGGCTTTAACTGAAATTTATCCTATAACACCCATTTCCAGGTCCAATGGAGACATCAGGATATCATCCCACCCCCTGCCTTACCGACCCCTCAACACTGATGGGATGAATTCAAATAGACATATTGGATTTCTTAGGTCATATGCCAATCATCCAAACAACTGCTGTAGGCTGAAAAGGGGAAGGGATGGATTCCCAATGGAAAATAAGCAAGTATGCCGGTCTCATAATTTATAACTCTTAACTTCATTATTTCATAAAAATGTAGTTTTAACTATGTTGAAGACACTGCACTAGGTTCCAGGAGAATATACGATGTGGGTACAGATATAGCTAAAAATACAGATAAGATGTACAGGTAAAGATAGAGGTAGAGGTATGTTTTGCTCCAAAATACCGGTAGAATGAATGAGCTTTTATTTTTACCACTAGTATTTCACGAATAGTCTAGAAAACTACTAGTATGTACTAATACTAATGTAAAAAATAGCCCGTTAGTTAATAGGTTGCTACCTAACCTAATAAAATTATAAGCCCATATTTCTATCCATAATAATCATAGGTTTTCTAAGATCTGTTATGACCTAAAATGGACATTCTAACCAAAACTCACATGATGAAATAAACTTTAATTCATGTCTTTTTTATTGGCAGTTATTGTACTCTTTAGAAGTTCATTATTAAAAAATTATTATTTTATTGATTAATATTCAGCTCATCATTATTCCTTTTATCATTTTCAATTTTAATGTTAAAATCTGTACTTTATTTTGCCTTCTTGGTAACCATCATTAACTACTCTCTCCTAGTAGAAACTTATATTCCAGGAAAACTGCAGAAATCAAGATAAACCCATTTTGGATGATCTTGTTAACCCAAATTCTCAAATGTACACACCAGTAAATGCTTGAAAACAGACAAGGAAAATCTGATGGTTCCTTCTGGGAAATTACTAGAATAATCAATAAAATCCTGATACTGGCTAAGAATTTTCCATAATCAAGAAAAACATTACTCCTCAGAATGTCAGTACACCCAAGATAATGTGAAGAAAACATAAAAATACATCCAATTCTAGACACATTTATTGAAGAAAAAGAATAGAAGGACTTTAAAGTTATGAGAGATAACATAGAGACAACCAGCAAAGAGGCGCTCATTAAAATAAAAATCAACTTCTCATCACCATAAAATTGATGTTATGAGAACATGGAATTCTAGACACATCTAGAAATTTGCAAGAGAAGTCAAAATAGAGGCATGTTCACAGACATAAAAATACTAAAAAGAACCTAGTATCCATGAACTCTTACTGAAAGAACTGCTTAAGTATGTACTTCTGGAAGAAATAGGTAGATAAAGATAGAAGAGTAGTCTACTAATTGATCAAACCTCTTGGTAATTTATTCTCTAAAAAAGCGATAAATGTCACTTGCCTTAAATAATAATTGATAAAAAAAACAATGTCCAAAAAACATAACAAGTAAATGGGTTAGTAATACCATATTTACTTAAAACATACTAGGCTCTTTGCTTTCTTGGAGAAAGTATAGAGGTTTTAGCTTTAGACTAGTCTAGATAAATATTCTAAAGATTGCCTTAAGAAAGAAAAGAGAAGATGAAAATTGGGCTTTATATTGTTTTATTTAATCGAGGCATACATCCATATCACATATTTTCCATTTAATGGATTTCTCTACTTATAAAATTCAGTTATGAAACATTAAAAGTAAAGAAATACAGAATAAAAATACTTCTTGTCTTAGAAGTTGTATTTTTTATATATTTTTTGCTGTTTTCTAATTTCAAGTTTATATCGTTTTCCAAGGACAAATGATCTACCAAATCATAATGAAAGGAATGGGTTGGGAGCTCTGAAGTCGGGTGGCAGGTAGATCAGTAGTCCAGGGGACATGCGCCTTAGACTCTAGGTTCTCCACAGCTGGTTCCTCATTAGCAAAGCGGTTTTGCAGAAGGTGTTGTCACCAGCTAGTAGCCTCTTTTCATTGTGGTTCATTAATTTAAATTTTACCATTGGAAGTACAAATCTATGGAATAATTTTATGAAGAAGGCTTATAAAACCATCTTCAAAGTGTTAGGAGCCAAGAAACCTGTGCGTACGCTAGACTCTGATTGAAATGTGAACCATCAGCTAGTAAAAAGGGAAACAGCACCTTCCATTTTATGTTTAACTATGCCCCTAAATATATAGACAGCTAGCTGACATTTGCTACTCACATATTAAATATTGAAACTTTCTGTCTAAGCAATTTATGGTAATCTTCTAAAATGCTTGCCATTGAAAAATAGGACATCTGTTTATACAAGGGCATGGAAAATATTAGACCATGTAAGGAGAATAAATGTGATTCCATAAATATAATTGTTTCATTTTACATTAAATGGCTTTTCCAAAGTTTTTGTGCATTGGCTTTTTTTTTTTGTAGATATACTGCATATTCAGTCATTTCAAGAGGACCACTATTGCAGCTGTGTTTGGAAAGTTGCCTTCATTAATGTAAAATCTGCAAGTTAAGTAATAATTAAATCAACAGCTGCAGTTGGGACACAATGGGCAAGGTAGAACAGTGCATATCTTATAAATTGGTTGTTTCGGGGAAATGTAAGTTGAGAACTGTGCATAAGATAAATTATGTATGCTGGACTTCAACACCAATGGAAATAATATTAAGAAATTACTTCTTAATATTTGCTAGTCTATTGTCTTACTAAGATGAGTTAAATTACATCTAAACCTTGACAAATGTGCTAGAGAGAGGCACTTAGAGGGAAAGTTCTACTTCCATCTGTATTTTATTTTATATATTCTTGTTAATAAGTTTTCCATTCACTGATATGATAAAAATAATGCGTGAGGAGAAAGACACAGCACTTTGAATTTTGTTCTTTTTGATTTGAAAAGTTTGCGTATTTTAATAATGCGTGTTGTATATTATCTGTGGGTACTTAAAAATGCCAGAAAATGGGCCTGCCAGTGGACAAAAGCTTTAGAGACCCAGCAGTTTTCTTACTATTCCTCCCGTTCTTAACAGCCTCTGAAGTATGTGCATTTGCATGAAACACTTTAAAGCCAATATTTTGTAAAATGTTTATGGTGGTACTTGGTATTATAAAATATCACACAATTCATCACTATCTTTCAAGAAACGCAAGTTCTTTTTCTAGGAGTCCTGCACCAGACAAAATATCTCAATCTCGGAAATATAGAATGAATTGCAATCCAGATGCAAAAGTTAAGATATCATTTGGGGTCAGGGCTTATTAACGTCTCAGACTTGGAGCAAGAATTAGACTAAGCAACATAAAAGAGAAAAACAATGTTTGTATGTCCTTTGGGAACCCAAATATTAATTAAGAGCAGTCGGTCTTGGTCACCACTATCAAGACAGAATCGGAATGATAATAACGTTTGCTTCTCAAGATTATGTCATGCAAGTTGAATGCTTCAGTGCCTTTTTGTAAAACAGCATTTGATTTCTCATGAGACCTTGATACCACCAGAGAAATAGCTGTTAATTAAGAATTTAAATAGTAATATCCCTCATGAGGGCTTTTGAAATAATTGCCAGTGTCAGAATATTAATGTTTTATTCTTTTGCTGATGTTGTTCTTTTTCTAAACAGTCCCTTACATCTTAACTCCTACTTATAAGCCAAACTACTAATGCAACTTTCTGTATTATCTCTACTTGGTGTTCAGAATTAATTCAAATATTTTCTTCATCAGCATCTATACCTCCATGATAGGCTGAAGTCTTTTAATCTTTTCTAAACTTTTCAGTTGTAGTTCATAATGGAAGATACCCCTGAAGACTTTTCTTGAAGTCGTGTCTCAGATTGGTTCTTCATAGGTAGGATCTTTTGATGCTACTGCTGTTGTAATGATTTATATTGCTTCAGTTCCATGTTCAGGTCTGCATCCTGAAGCATTGGCTGCAAAATGGAAGCTCTGATCATGACCAGGAGGCCTCAATCAGCCTGTGACGAAGGTCCTTTGGGCAGCCACAGGGGTATCGTGCATCTGATCAACCTAATGTTGCTGCTTTAGACCATGTCAGTAACCACTCAAATACTGTTGATTTGAGTTTTCTTAAGATAATGGGTAAAATTAAGCAACATGCCTAGAGCTAAGAGATCCCATCTCATTTGCTCAGGACATTTTTGAAATGAGTCCTATCACACTCTAAAACACTCTGGTTTCCTGCCAATTAAGTGCTAAATAAAATAGAAAAAAAGCAAAAGAAAAATGTGGACAGGAAGCTGTCATGGAAATATCACCGAAAGCTCTAGAAACCTGATTCAGAGGAGATGATGATGCAAGAGACCCAGAGGAAGAAGTGAAAACTTAATTTAGTCTGCTTTCAGAATAAGTGAGTACAGTTCCTGCAGGTTATTCCAAGATATGTAAAGTGTATACATTAAAAGGAAAGAAAATTTACTTTTCTGAAAATTCACTTTGAAAACTGTAGATATAGTAACAAATGCAATAAAATAACCATGTAAAGGAAGCAGTTTATTATTATTGAACAGAAATAAAATTTAACCATAACAGTAAATATGTTTGAGTTTATGCTTTTCGAGTAAATTAAAACAATATATTTAATAACGGCTTAATAGAAATGGTGATACATTTCAGAGCGAGAGCTTTAATGCAGGATTTGATTATTTCTAGGTATGGAAGACACACACTAAAATGATGGCCCTGAGAAGTCAAATTCTGTATAAGTCTTTTCTCTTGAGTGTGGGTAGAACTGTAACTGCTACTAGGCAAGTAGACTATGGCAAAGGTGATGGGAAAGTCATTCCTATAATTCCTATGATAGGAATATGCAACTCAAGTCATGGAAGACTGTAGCAAGAGGCCCTTCTGTTGGTCATGAAAAACCCAGTGGCCATGTTGTGAATGGCAGTGGAAGAGTCATATGGTAAGGAAATGCAGGTGGTTCTTAGAAGCCAACACTCAGCAGGAAAACAGAATCTTCAGTCACATAGCCTCATAAAGATGAGTTCTCCCCAGGACCTGAGTGAGCTTGAAAGTGAGTCTCCAGTTGAGGCTCCAGATGAGATGCAGTCCAGCCCACATCTTGAGTACAGCCTATGAGACCCTGCTGGATGAAATGATGTATGTTCCCTAGAAAAACCATGTTTTAATCCTAATCCCATTTTGTAAAGGAAGCATTTCTTCTAATCTCTATTCAGTATTCTATGTTTGAAACTGTAATTAGATCATCTCCCTGGAAGTGTGATTTAATCAAAGGTGGTTGTTAAACTGAATTAGCTGGAGGCATGTCTCCACCCACTTGGGTGGGTCTTGATTAGTTTACTCGAATCCTATAAAAGAGGAAACATTTTAGAGAAAGCTGGAGATTCAGAGAGAGCAGAGCAGAAAGATGTAGCCACAAGAAACAGAGAGTCTACCAGCCAGCGGCCTTTGGAGATGACAAAGGAAATGCCTCCTGGGGAGCTTCATGAAACAGGAAGCCAGGAGAAAAAGCTAGCAGATGATGCTATGTTTGCGTTGTGCCTTTCCAGATGAGAGAGAACCCTGACTGTTTGCCATGTGCCTTCTCACTTGAGAGAGAAACTCTGAACTTCACTGGCCTTCTTGAACCAAGGTATCTTTCCCTGGATGCCTTAGATTGGACATTTCTATAGACTTGTTTTAATTGGGATATTTTCTCAGCCTTAGCACTGCAAACTAGCAACTTATTAAATTCCCCTTTTTAAAAGCCTTTCCGTTTCTGATGTATTGCATTCCGGCAGCTAGCAAACTAGGATAGACCCTAAGCAGAGGAACCAGCCCTCATGTGCCTAGAACCCTGACACACTGAAGCTGTAAGGTAGCAAATGTGTGTTGTTTAAAGCTGCTAATTTTGTGGTAATTTCCTACCCAGACATAGAAAGCATGTTTAAACCCACCAGACTCTGCATATTCCATATCAAAGACAATCCAAAATAAATATAAATATTTGTGATAGAGTTTTGTTTTTGTTTCCTTGGAAATTGTTGGGTCTTCTGATCTCAGAATTAGTAACATTTTGAAAGCTATTGTTTTTCATTATGTAGTTTCCAATTTAATAAAATCTTCGGTGTACCCATCTGCCTGCCCATTTCACTAAATTACTTCTAATTTCATTGTTTCAAAACTCCAGCCCTTGGCAATAGGAAACCAGACGCCCATTCTCCTGTTTCCTCCATCTGTCTTCTTTACTCTTCTTTTTTCATTTACTTTCTCACTGTCCTTTCTCTCTCTGACTCCTTCCTTCTCCCTCTGTCTTGTCTTTCTTTGTCTCATTCCCTAGCTCTTAAGCTAAGTAGAGCCTTCCCAGTAAGTAATAAGGAAAAATGGTTGTTTATTGTTAAAATAGCTGATAAGTAATGGCCTGCCTCCTTTATAAAATGGGGGATTACACAGAACGCACAATTCTGTCAAGCGAAGGTTTAGCAGAAATGATTATATCAGCATGTGTTGAAAGTAATTTATCCCTCTGTAAAACTATAGAATAAATAATAGCTCTGTATTGAGAGGAGTAGTTAGAAATGTAGTTAGAATATCCCCATGGCAGATGTTGAGCCAATCTTTTACTGAAAGCTATTATACGTGAATACTCTTTTGCAAGTAAGATAAATAACAGCCATATGGGTATGTGTTCATATGCGTAGATATGTGTGTGTATTTCTGAGCACTCTCCATTTTTACCATTATTTGGTGTTTTTCTTTTGTTTTTTGTTTTTTTTTTTTACATTTTGTAAACATTTATCAGGATAAATTTACGTTTATAGAAATGCCCAATGGGACAAGGTTGTTCCCATGGGCTACCTGTAGCCGCGATTAGATGCACTCTAGTGTAAAGCTAAAGAGTTATAGTGTGCTGTCAAGGATTGTAAGAAAGGTGGTAAGAGAGGGATGATTAATCTGGATAAGACAAAACAGTTTTTAGCCTTGAATTTAAAGATTTATGACTGAGTGGTGACTATAAGAAAATGCAGTGATAGTTTGCTTAAAACAGGATGAAAGGAAGGAAACTAAAGTCACATATTCTTGAAAATAAATAGGCAATGTTACTATAAAATAGGAATGTTGTAATATTTATGAGAATGACAAGACATGAAATATTAAAATAATAAAAATTTCATGGGGACACAGTTAATGTGTTCTTTCTTTGGTAAGACATGTTTTCCTAAACAAAAATTTAGCCATTCTAAATCCATCCATAGAGAAACAAAATTGTGAGGAAATTTACAATTCATACCAAGAAACATTAAGTATATCATCTCTGAAATATCGGAGGCACAAGAAAAATATTTTTCATGAAACGTAAAATTATTGACAAAAAAGATTCTTTAAGGGTTTTGTTGTGACATCTCTATGCACAAAAATAAAAATAAACATATTAAATTTGTCCTATCAGTTAAACCCAAATATTTAGTCAAAAGATACTTAGTACAATTTTTAATTTAGAAATAATTTTAGATATATCGATGAGTTTTAAAGATAGTACAGAGAGTTTCCTTATACCTATGACCCGACTTCCCCTAATACTAGCATTTTACAGAACCATTGCACATTTAGTCAGAATGAAGAAATAAAAATTAGACTAGCATTATTAACTAAAACACAGTTATTTTAGTTACTCGCACACTGCCAGGTTTTCCACTACTGCCCGTTTCCCAGGATTATATTTATCCATCATATGCCCTTAGTCTTCCCAGGATACAGTGACCTTTTTGTCTTTCCTGGTGTCTTGTGTCTTTGACACTTTTGAGAACCGGCTTTCATGTACTTTGTAGAATCTCCATCAGCATGAGTTTCTCTGTGTTTCTCATGATTAAGTTGGGATTTAGGATGGTTTTCTGAATAATATCACAGAGGTACATGCTCTTCTCATCCCCTTCCATCAAGAAGAAAAAAGGACATCGACTTTACTTGTCACCAGAATGCCAAACAGCATCCCTAGGTTAAGATGGGGTGGTGAATATCAGGTTTCTGTATTATGAAGTTGTATTCTTCCTTTCCCATTTGTGAGAAGCATATTGCTAAATCCAACCCACTCTCAAAGGGAGAGGAATTGAAAGCAGTCTCCTGGAGTGATGAGCATTAAGAAATTTGTGGACGTGCATAAAACCACCATGATAATGAGTGGATATTTTGCAGGGAGATACCTTGGAGTTATACAAACATGCTCTTTCCCCTTAAGAGTTAGCCCACCAAGTTTCTCATTCACCCGTGGATCTTTCCTGCAGCAGTTATTCCTGTGATTGTAATGGTTATTTTCTATTTCCTTTATTTCTTTTGCACGTATCATTTAGAGCTATTCTCTGCAGAATAGTTGTCTCTTCTCCCCCACTTATTAGTCCTTTATATACTACTATTGATATGGATCCATGGACATTTACTTTATTCCTCAGGCTATAATCCTATAGCACCATTATTTATTCTGTTGATCAAATTGGTCTGGGTTTAGGCAGTGGGGTTCTTTTGGCTTGACCTTTGTGAAAGAACTATTTTTTTATTAAAAATTATGGATAAAACCAGAACTGACATAAAAGATCATTCAATAAAAATAGGTACAGTAAATAAAGTTGTTTTCTACTCATGAATGATGATGGTACCCATGAAATCACTTTACACGCTCAAATGGGGGTGCTGATTTTAACTTTCATCAGAACAAAAGTGTACTTTTACCAAAGGGAAGCTTTTATTTGCATGAAATAATTAAACATGTATTGGCTCATCTTATTTTTATTTATGAAATATCTCAAAGTAGACAAAATATCCCTTGAATAGTCATAAATTCATACATGGACCTGGAGGTGATGATTGTGGCAAAAACACCAAAAAAGTTTTAATTAAGGGGGATGAATTAAAACAGTGTACACCTACTGCAATATAGCTACTAAAAAGCTGCATATGTGGCATCAATAGCATTTCTTTTTTGGGGGGTGGGGGTGGGGGGCATGGGCAGGCTCCAGGAATTAAACCCAGGTCTCCAGCATGGCAGAAGAGAATTCTGCCACTGAGCCACCGTTGCACCGCCCACATTTCATTTTTTCACTTATGCACTGCACCATGTATTTTAAAGGGATAGAAAATAGTATATTGTATGGATAATTTTCTTGTAGATTTTACTTAGAAACTTTCAATACTGTACTCAGAACATCCTGTGCTTAAATAAATCAAAATAGCTTAGTGGCTCAGTAATTTAACATGTAAAATGTATTTTACCCTCCTTTAAAAACAACCAGAAAGCATTGCAAGCAATTTTTTTTTTTAACGTGCAAGAGAATTTGCAGGGTTAGCTGTCAGCAATCCAGAGGCTCTTACCATTTATTGTCTATTTTTTTCTATCAATTTTAGAGCACTTTTCTGCTTTTAGTTTTTAATTTTTATGTTTTGTAAAATCTTGCTTAAGGAAAGGAGATATGGATTTAATTACTTGGTTACATCGTGAATTTTAAAATTACTATTCTTAATCCCACCAAAGGGACACATAAAACTTTGGTTCCCATAATTGCACCAGTGTAACTTTGAGAAAATTGTAAACCAAGTATTGATTTTTTATTACATTAAATCTAGTTAGGAAAAGATCAAATACATTTTTCAAACCCAAATAACGATGAAAACAGTTTCAGCAAGTTACCAGCATACGTGGCACATCAGACCCTGCATGCACATTTAACACACTCAAAATGTCCTGATGACCATGCCTCACTTTGCCTTGCTCTTATTTTAGGACCAGAGTGTGAGATGCAGTTGAAGCATATTTGGAACTTACCATATGCATTAAGAATAAGATCAGAAGCATTTTATAAAATGCAATCTTGGTTACAGAGAAAAGCTGACATCTGCAGGGGAGTATCTATCTGTTGAGGATGGAAGCAGTGCCTCTTTCCTTTCAGTTTCCCCAGCCTTGCTGAGTATCTAACACAAAGTCACCTTCTGAGTGGATATGGGCGAATGGAGTATTAGAATAGCAGTGCTTGCTGCATGGCCTTTTTTTAATAAGTTCTGATTATTTATTTTACGTTAAATCAAAATGATGCTGGCATTTTGTAAACTACATGTACAAAGAGTTACAATATACTATGAACTAAGTTTTATTCTTTAAGGTATTTTGATGCATTAGTATTTCCCCAATATCTTTAAATCTTTATGACTACTTTCTAGCAGTTTCTTTGTTATTCATTGTTTTTTGGTCTGATATGGTATTATTCCCCTTATGGTTTCCAGTAAGAAGGATAATGTTTTAGAGAATTTTTAGAGAAGATTTAGAAGAAAATTTATAGAGCCTTAAGGAGTTAAAAAACTCATGTCACATAATATTTACTTTTAGAATTAGAAATTGTCAAAAAGTATTTATTTATGCTGCATTTTGGTGATTTTAAGTTTGCAACTAAGTTTAGATTTTAGTTAATCCAATTTTCTCTTTGATCAGAGAAATCAGAAAGGGAAATCTGGAAATTTTCCAGTCCATCCCCTATTTTCCTGCACCTTCCAATCCACAATGTTAAAAATGGCAATTTCACAAATTTCAAAGCTGACATTACATTTTATTCAACTTGAAGGTATGCATCATAAGAACTCCATTTCAAATATCTGTTGCCAATTTGGAAAAGTTGACAAACCTTTATTATTATTTATGCTGGCAAAGGTATATGCAAATTCCTCTGCAAAATGAATCTTCACATGTGCATTCCAGCAATAGGTGGCTTTCAAAATTAGGCAATTATTTTTATTCCTTTGATGTGCTTAAGATATTGACAGATTTGGAAAGATCTGTCTTCAGACTCTACCTTAGCCAGTTACTTGCATTGGCATCAGGTTTCTCCACTTTAGATTTCGCCACTGTAAAATGGTGAAAGCAATGTGTGCACTATCTAGAAATTTGTCTAGTGTAAAGGATGAAGTATATGGAGGGGAGTTATTTGAACTCATATTATTCAGAAGAAGAAATACTATGATAAAATGAGATTTAGCGAGGCGACCTATCCTTATGTCCAGCTGAAAACATAATGACTGTACTGGGAGAGCTGTCCAACAATGAAATTAATAATATAAAATTAATAAACATTATTTCTTTATAGTGTGGTATGATAGTATACAGAACACTGATGATAAGATTAGAACTTAGTTTGATTCAAAAAAAGTAAATAAGTGAGTAAATTGATTTTATTTTGGTTAAATTACTTGTGTGATTCAATAATTACAGAATATATGTTAGAAATAGATTGAAACTGCTTAGATTTTAATGGGATTTACTTAAACTTTATGGCATTATGAGATTTATTTACTATGATAAAAGAAAGCTTCTGACCAATAAAATACCTTAGACATACTATTTATCAGATTATTTCAATACAGATATATTAGGAAGAAGTGCCACTTGTGATAACCAAAGCATTTCCATGGTGCTGCACAATCACTTTTCATACTGTAAAATAATTACTGAGTCCAGGAAATCTGTGTTCCATTTTTCTTATTGATGAGGATGATATTTGATCCTGCTTGGCACTTAGGATACATTTTTAAACTTGATATTTTTATTCAAATTCTTTGAAGTCTAACATATGCAATAAATGATTCCATTTTCAGTTTGCTCTTGAATTACTTTTGATGAACAAATAGAACTTGTAACTGCCAGTGCAATGAAGATACAGGTCAGTTCTCTCTATAAGTAATTTTTGTTTTAGTTTCTGTGTTTTGATCTATGATCTCTTTTGGATAATTAGAATACTAGAAGAAGGAAAATTTTGGAATAAATAGAACAAATAGAAACAAGATACAAATATTTTACCTACGCCTGCAAAATAAATTACTTCTTAGGCAAAAACATGTTTACACAAAATCGAAAAAAGTATTAATAGCAAATCAAGCAGTTAAAAAATAGTTGTTGTGCTAACAAGTTTAGGCTAACTTATGCTGTGACTGAATAACTCCAAAACATCAGGGGCTTAAAACACTTAATTGTTAAGATGTGCTCCATGGCCTGTCCACCATAGATCAATGTGGGGTCTCTATCCCTTGTGGTGACTTTGAGGTACCAGGAGGATAGAGGCTCTACTCTCTCACAATGCCACCATCTGAAAAGAAGAGGATAGGGTTTGCCATCATATGGGAGGGAGCATGTGTATTATTGTACCAGCTCTTCAATGCTTTCACTTGGAAGTGGCATATTATAGTCTCATTCAAATTTCATTAGCTAATGGACAGACCAACCTTCAAGGTTGAGATGACATATCATCCTTCTCAATGCCACAAGACAAGAACAGCAAAGTTCTCTAAGTACAAACACTATCTACCCCAGTTCCTGCAAAATAATTATAAATGTTTTTAAGTAATGCAGTTCTTAATGTATGTATGTTAAAAATGAACAACCATCAGTGCCTTGCTATACACGTATAGAAGATGTTTCATAAGAACACAGAAATAATTAAGTAAAAATCTAATTAAATGATTTTTAAACTCCTCAGTGTACGAACTCTAAGAAACATGAGGTTGTTTATTTTGCTAAGAATTATTTATACTCTTAATCTTCATTTGAATTGTCCATTTTAATTATCGATATTAGGAAAAAATAATGAACCATGAAAATAACAAATGTGTATCTGGTGTTTTGCAAAAGAATAGCATTGTTAATGCTTGATTTTTATTCTATTTAATATTTTGGACATTAAATAAACCTAGTTTCAATTTATTTGTTTTCATTTTATTTGTTTTAAATGAAGCAAAGCATCACATGTTTGGTAATACAATGTAAAATGCAAACATGGACAAATGTGAAAATCAGTCTTCCATTAAATAATACATAAATTTAATAATCAGCACCTAGATAAGTTTACTAATATATTAAATCATTCTTTGAAACAATTTATGAAGCCCTAATGAACCCAATTGTGCTAAAATGCATCTAAAATATTTATAAGATATAATCCCTGGACATATGGCAGCATTTGTAAATAAGCCAAATGCATTAGAATTTCTTAAAAAATAAAATGAATTATGACATAAATAACCTTGAAACCTTCTGTTCTTGTTTAAATGCTGGAAGAAAAGGTATTTGGACAGAATAAGCAATGTATTTGGGGAAAAATAATTTGTACATTTTATTTTATTATAAGGTACAGAAAAATGCTTTTTCCCTGTCTATTAAATAAGATATACTATCCTTCTGTGAAAAAAAAAAAATCCCTTGACTGTTATATTTTATGTGATTTAAGTAATTAATTCCAAGAAAATTGGTAAATTCTAGTCCAAAATCCTCTCTTAAACAGGCACATAAAGCTGAAAAGTACTTATCATTTACTTGAGATTAAGCATTTCAAAATTCAGAAGCTATTTCTAACAATAAATTACCTGCAATGTTTTCATGGTCGTTTCACATTCTTCCTGTGTTTCAGTATTTCGATATATTTTGTCAGGAAAGGAAACATGTTTCTTAAGTAAAGTTACTGATATTTCTCTGTTATGCTAAAAACAGAATGCACAGATTCTGAAAACCAAACTATAGAAGCTCACTGAGCTGAAGTGGCATTAATATCCAGCAGTACCCAAAAATTCTCTACTCCAAAGGCTGAATTCCAGGAGGGAGTGTATATGTGCTGTTAGGGACAAAAGGAGATGTGTGCATGGAGCGGGGTGGGGGAGCCGTGGGCTGTGAGGAAAGTGTGAGCTGTGTGAGCTGGAAGAAGGACTTGAGGTGTCTGGAGCTGGGGTGCCTTTGGTTCAGTCTGTCAATCAGCAAAGCATCCCAGCGGGTTTGTTGGTGCAAGGCTGTGGCTCCTGGTGAAGGTTAGCAGATTTGCTGGCATCAGCTTGTTTATTTCAGTTTTTCTGTCCTAACAAAGGCAGGGGTCTCTATCACACCACAGGGGATCTTTGGTACATCTGCCTATTTTGGTTGCCTCTGTTTCTTCTTTGCAGTATCCTGGGTAAAATGGGGGTTCAAGCAGATCAAGATGATTAGGAAAGCTATTTACCATTCCAAATTCACATTTCCTATTACTTTGCCCTGGGTCCAACCTCACTGTGAGTCTTTTCTAATGCTGTCTTTTAAGCACGGAGTTTGCAATTATGGATAAATTACATAGGCCTTGCCATTGAGAAGCCTGTATAAAACAGATATAATGTGTTAGGAAATAAAGGTAAATTAATACAAAATATCAGTCCACTATTATAACCATTAAGCATCCTGCAGAAAGATTTTGGGGCATTTTTCTCTGCATTTCTGAATTACTAGTTCCTCATTTATCATGGATAATATGCTATCATGCCTTCCTACATTTGTTAATTTTGAGAAAACTTCTGAACTAATGAGAAGATGCATTTACTTTACAATTCATAAAGAAATGTCGCTGCTATTTATACTTTTATAACTTGACTAATAAGGGGATTCATTTATTTATATATATAAATTTAGATACATTATAGGAATAGTATGGAGTACTTTTGTCAAGATATAACAATGGTTTTCATAATAGTAACTCCTAATCAGTTAGACACGCTGCTAATGCAGATTGACCAACCCTGGTATGATTGTTCCCTGGGAAAACCTACCATAAATATATATATAGGAAGTATTTTCTTAATAAAAAGACCTAAAATTAGATTAAAACCACAATTAACTTGTTCTCTTGATTAAGTCAGTTACAACAATGCAGCAATGGAATGAGCTGTTTTTTACGAATAAAAAGTATGCAGACTGGATTTGTACACTTTGTATTTATCTGAAAATGTGAGACTAAGGCAACTATATATTGTTTACATAGGGTAGTTTTTGAAAGTGAGTTTAATTAATCCACTCCAAGAGTTCATCCTGAGTGTAAGGTTATGCTAGTTGCAGAATCTTGAGTAAATTGTTTAGTCTCTCAAATCTCAATTTTCCTTAAATTTTTCTTATTCTGACAGATGATAAAAATGTAGCAATAATAATATTTACTACAAGAGGTAGTTCTAAGAATGAAAGGGTATCGTTTTTTAAATGTTTAATATTTTGCTTAACTCAGCAATAAATTAAAGCTGTTCTTAATGATAATTATAGTACTTACTATGTGGACTAATCACCTCACAAAGAGATGGGAGTAGGCTTGCAGGACTACAACCAACCAATAAGATCAACAAAATCAGAAACTGCATTGGGATTTTTTATGAGGTTTTCTCATTTAACCGTATAACTTATTAGTAGTCTAGAAGAATCTTGCAATCAGGATTCAATAATATTGTTTTGTTAAGGACCTGTATTCCAAGATCAAACATTGCCAGACAGTGTGTAGCTCACCTCAACTGATCAGGAAGAAGGGGAACATACAGTAATATGTAATCAAGCTTCCTGAACTAGTCACACCAGCAGCAAAACCATTGGCATGTCTATTTTTGTCTGTTTACTAAACCCAGGGCTACACATCTCAATAGGCAATGCAAAGTATGAACGCTACGTTTAGAAATATCAGTTGTGTGTGTGTGCATGCATGCACATCCATCCTTCTGGATTACTGCTTCATAACATACAATGGTACATTGTTTCAAACTTTCTCCATAAAATACCTTACTTAAATTGATATATCAGATTTTTGTGACTGTGGTCCCTCTTAAGCTTTTAAGATATACTCTTAATTATGCTCTGTATCATCAAGTTATATTTATCTGAATGAAAGGTCAGCTTCATAGGGTATAAATTAGCCAATTTATGAAAACATAAATGGTCAAAATTAATGAACCTTTGCTACAAGTTATATTCCGTTTTAAACTTGGAAAAACCTATTTTTAAATGTTTCCATTTAATGATGTTTCACTTAATTTCCATAAATAATTGGAATTTGTCTTAAATATTTACATAATAAAATAATTAAATCAATCAGGGCAAGAAAAACTGAACAATGAACTATAACCAGAGGTCACATGAAACGTAGGTAAATGCAACTGATAAAATCCCATGTGGTAACAGAAGTCACAATATTTGAATTTAAGCTTTCTAGTGCCCAGATCAAAGAAAGGTACATAATCCTTTCCAACAGTTATTATTTCCACAAGGTACAAAGAGAACATATAGAATTCTTCAGATTTCAGGATGTATATAATGCAAAGGGATATTCTTTAGTAACCAAACTTTTTTATTATCATTATAAATTTATCCATCAGTAGAATTTATAAACAGCAAATTAAAGGCTTTAAGTTTTCAGTGATTGTATAATAGTAAGGGAAAGCTCATACAATAGAAGGGCTATAATTCTTCTGCCATGTATCTATAGGTAAAAAATTTTAAGCGTAAACCTATAGTTAATTAGGATCAATGAAAATAAAAACTTTTAGTTTGGCACAGGGTCTAAAGAAAATCTGTACTCCTTACTGACATATATGACAAATAATACTTACATGGTGTATATTAAACAAAAATTTCACTCAATTTCTTGAAAACTTCTCAAGATTTTGCCCCCAAATTGTTGCCTTAACTTTTCAAGCAATACACATTTATAGAAGGTCCTGCAGCAATTATATGAGTGACTGTATAATCAACCCCCAATTCATACATGGAGTCCTACATTGCTGGATCAATTGCTAGCAATGTTCGAAGTAGACATAACCTTTGATATTTTACAAAATGCTTTCTTTTACATTAGCTAATTGTTTATATCTCTGCATATATGTTAGCCCCTCTAATTATGTTGTGGACATCCTAAGAGTAAGAATCACTCTGGTATCAATGTATTTGTAGGCTCCCTCCCAGTTTTCATGTGATTTCATTTTGTGGTTTAGTTCATAGAACAATAATCAGTGAATATTCTTGGAATATTGGCATTTTTTCAAGATATTGACTGGCCATTTTCTGCACTGATAGATCATGCTATCAAAAGTGCATCCCCTGTACTGGAGACCCGGGTTCGATTTCCGGTGCCTGCCCATGCAAAAAAATAAAAAGGTGCACCTCCCCTGAATTTTGCTGCCATTAGGAAAATGGGGGTTGTTTCCTCTCTAGAGAAAGATGCTTTCTCTGTCTGCTAACCCTGCAGACTTCTCAAATGTTAAGGCACAGAGCATTTCCAATGAAATGCTGTTAAACTGGGCTTTGAAAACAACTGTGGCAGAGTCTCAGGTCATCTCTATTAAACTGCACATTTTATTGCCCTGACGATAATCTGGAGCCAAAGAAACAATCTCCCCTGTCTGAAAATTTGAATAGCTGGAGACACAGTTACCAGCCAACAACTTAATTTTGAATTTCAAATATTGGCATTCATCTTTTCTATTTCCTGTATATATTTTCTTCTTATGCCACAAGTCACAGTAAATTGCTCATTAAACTTCAAGCAATGCAATGTGATGCTTGCCACCATTTATAGGCAATGCTCTCCAAAGTACAATTAGAGAGATATTATGACACAGAACAATGGAGACAATTATTTCTGAAGTTTATTAATGCTAATTAGCATATGGCATCTAAGACAGCTGCTGATACTTCATTGCTAAATACTGAGGGACTCATTAGTGTTTGATGTTAATTAGCTTCTTTTGCATGTGCATTGTCCTTAGATGCATACATACTGTCACCATTGGGCTATTAAAAACCTGGCCCTGCATTCTGCAGAAACATGATGTGGCATTTAGGAGTTCTTTTAGAGTATGTGGAATTCTTTTCTAATATATATGCTTATAATAGACTCCAGAGAAGCTTCAATAATTAGTTATCTCACTCTTCATTTATAACATACTAATAAATCATGCATTTTTAAGTGCTAAAGTTAAGAAGATGCTTCGATTTATCATTTAATTTTTATTGTCCTCTGACGGCAGAATGACTTAAAATGCAAAAGAAGATCACAGGTATAAAAATTATTTTAGCTTTAATTTAAATTAATACTCAAACTGGCTTTCATTGGCCTAGTCAATTTAAACTCAGTCTTTACTTATAGTTAAAATTCATTATTAAACAAAATATCAAGCACATTTTCCCCAAAACTAATTCAGTAACTTTTGGGGTTTCTTTTCTTTCTTTAACTACAACAAAATTAATTTTATTTCTTTTTAAATCTGACATAAAAACTGGTGCACAGGTTTTCAGATAGATTTTAGGTTCAGCCAGTGGTCTAGAAAGGCTTTTCATGTCAGTTATAAAACTTTTCAATGGCACTGTCTGCTGTTTTTCTTTGGTGAGGCTTGACTAAGTCATCAGTGCTTATCGAGTTCAGCAACAATCAGTATAACTTGTACACAAGCTGAATAATTTTGTCAGGCAGAAATTTAATTGGGACTGGTAAATCACAAACTTAAAAATTTGGTTTACTGTATATAGTCTGTGAAGTGTGACTGCCATGTTATTATACTTTAAAATTCCCAAACTAATCTCAGGTTTTACTTACACACAGGGATTATTTGATTGTTTTCATGACGGTAGTTGTGTGCATTTGGAATAATTATTGATAAGATTTAGAATTGAAGAAAATAATAGAGACAAAGATTTAAAACCTATATTGCAGAAATTTCATACCAGTAAAATAAAGCACCTCCCCACAAATTAATGATTCTTGTACACAATTTTCCCCACTATTTTTAGTGCTTTTAGATATTATGCTTATGGAATTGTATGAAAACATTATGTCCCACGTTATTAAAAATAGAAGAATGAATCAAAGGTGTCTGCAGTAGAAATTACAGACTCACCAAACTAACAAACTGCAATATATTCAACCCTTAATTGTCCAGAATGAGCACAAAACAGGAATAAACAAAGAAGGAAGAACTAATAGTGATGGACAAATAATATTTAAATACACATAACATTTTAAAATGTTCCTTATGGTTTTCAAGGTTGTGAAAACTGAAAAAGCTGAATGCTAACCAAAATCTTATCTAAATGAGCTCTGCAATTTAGACCAAGAAAATTCTCTTTTAATTCCATTATGCAGAAACTTCTTGGGGAGATGGAATCAATGTGTATAAGGAATGAGGAACACCTGATTTCTCATTAGGATGTGTGGGGCTTGAAATAAAAGGAATATGCCATAGAAGAAGTCGTCATTTTTATTATCTTTATCTGCCATCTCCTTCTCTTCCTCCTCCAACTTACCCCTTGTAATTCTTCTCATGTTGTATCTATTATGTATGTAGTCACTCATTCATTCATTTTTGGGGGGATGGGGTGGGGGATGCATGGTCCGGGAATCAAACCTGGGTCTCCTGCATGAAAGGCGAGCATTCTACCACTGAACCACCCCTGCACTCTCATTCATTCATTTTTAAGTAAAAGAAGTTGCAGATTTACAGAAAATCATGCACAAAATAGAGTTCCCATATACTTGTCCCCATTTTTAACATTTTGCATGCGTAGTCCCTTTGTTTCAACTGAAGAGGAAATATTATAAACTACTATTAGCTATCATCCATAGTTTACATTAGGGTTCACTGTTTGTGTGGTAAAATCTCATGGTGCTTTTCAAAAATTTGTTCTTGCAAAATGTATACCACCTAAAAATTTCCCCTTTAACCACATCCAGATATTCAATTCAGTGGCATTAATTATATTCCCAACATTGTGTAACCATCGCCACTGTACAGCACCCAAATGCTTCCATCATCCCAAACAGAAACTCTGCACCAACTGAGAGTCAGCACCTCCTTCCCTCCCCCCACCCGGCTTCCTGGTAACTTGTTCTAGTTTTTATTCTATGAACTTTTTACATTCGTTCTCAGCAAATGTAGACAACTTCTCAAGCAAGTTAGTCTTCAAGAAATGAAAAACGTGATATGTAACTTAAATAATAACTGCATTTTTAAGAAATATGAAAATCAATAGGCCAGCAAGCAGGAAGAAAATTAACATAAGACGATGAAAATAATGCCTAATATGACTCTTGGTATATTGTGGCATCAGACCTCCAAGTCTCCATTGTATGAATTTTAAAGTGAAGATTGTTTCTTCTGCTCCCAGAGCAGAGTATTTAAGAGTATCTTCTACGACTGCTTTGCATCAAGTGCTCTTAAAGTGAGTCTGTGACTCTGAGATTTAATTTAATAGCTCTGTGTCTCAGATTTTCCTTCTGTAAAATTGGGGCGATAATTCTGCCTACCTGTCTGCCACCAGCGACTCCAAATGGCAGAGCTCGGAGCAGGTATTAAGGTGCAGATACTTTATCTGGGATGTGCAGTATCAATACTTTTCCCATAACCCTGAAAATCTCTCTCCCTAACTTGACTCTTTTCATTCACCTTTAATATTCTGGTAAGTTAAGAACCTCAAAATGTCAAAAAAGACACACACCAACAGACTCACACCTGAGTTCCTAGGAGGCTCACAAGACTCAATACCTTTCATTGATTTCACTAGTCTTAAACAACTCTGACTACTCCATGTACCATTTTTTTTTTTTTTGTGGGTAATGGCCAAAGTCATCTTAATATATTCTGCCTGTGATAGCCCTATGGAAAACAAATGTCACCACGGTTCATACTCAGATATAATCAGTGATAGAAAGTAGCTTCACTTGATCCAATGACTGATTTTTGTATAATTCACTTAGATGTCTCTTTTCCTCGAGTATTGATCCTATACTAATAATCTTGAAATTTTGATTAACATACCTGTATTTTGTCTTTCAAAAGGTTTTATTAATATTTCAAAAACCTAAAAAATAAGTCTATCCATTAAATGTCTTTAGCCTTGTGAAAAATAAAAAAAGTAAAAAGAGATTCACATTTGAGGGTAAAAAGCCACTATGCTTAGCCCAAAATGACTTTGATAATAATGATTTCTCTGAGTTTGCTGTCTCCAGTTATATGGTTTTGATACTTATATTAAAGAATTCCCTTGAGTGATTACATATTTCAATGCAGAATTTTATTTTGCTTTTCTTACCTCTCTTTACCTTGTTGGGGGAAAAAAATGGTTGTTTATTTTGTATTAGGTTGATATTTCTTGTGCTATATAGCTACATTCAGTTAAATGGCTCCTCTCTAAAATTTCCTCTAATCTTCCTACAAGGCTATCAGCCTTCTGATGATTCCCAGCGACTAAGTAATTAGACCATAGTATGTCTTTGCAACTAAAATTCAGAAGGTCTATTTTAATCATTATACTTTCACATACATCGGCAGCTCCCATTAAAATTACTCTGCTTTTTTCCCCTTTCTACTGAATCTTCTTTAACTGTCCTTGCAGTGAGTTACAAATCAGATATTGCTAAAAACTTATCTGATTATTTTTTTTTCCACTGAAACATCTAATTTAGCTAGGGAAAAAATAAGTGTATACACATTTTTATCCTCTGCCTGAATATAAGTAGGTTACTGATTTTAATGAGGTGACACATACCCGGGGATCACTGAGGACAGAAGCAAAGGCAAGTAACGACTTTCATGATGTTATGACTCAATTGTAGGCAGAGGAAGTGACCTCTGCTTCGGAATGACCACAGCAGGTTTTAGCCCTCTATTAGAATATTGTTACCGAGGATTTTATTTGGCTCCCTTCTCCATACAAAAATATATCTTTAGAGCTGTATAGAAAGGGCAGATAAAATCTGGTCTTGAATTTGGAGAAGCTATCTCCGTGAGGCCTTCTCAGACTATTTAAATAACTGCTGAGAGGTGAATGGTTTCATCTGGCTTGAGCAGATGAAATGCATTAATGCATACTAATCTTATTTGATAATCATTAAATAATATAGAGTTGTTCTCATTGCAACACCTGTGGGAGAATCCATCCTAGAAAAGTGGTAAATGAAACAAGTAAAGTGAAGCAAGAGAAGTTGGGTATAAACAGATTCATGGGCATATACATTAGCCAAAAAGATGCTAGCCACTCATGTTTCTATACTTTTAGTATGTGGATGAACTAAATAAATAATGCTCCAAAATTAATAAATTATTTGATTTGATTCAACCTCAAAATCAAAGTCATCAGTCATTCCATTGTCTCAATCCTTGAGTTTATTTTGAGGCACCAAATGATTAACATATATGAAATTAGTAGCTTATTTATACAACTTTTGGTCTTTGTACAAAATCCTTCAGTTATGAAGGTTTTTAATCATTAGATTGTACAACTGCAAGAATGCAAACACCATGTGTACCTTTGTTTCTCATTGCAACCCGAGAGGCTGGATGTATCCAGCTCATAGTTCATACAATGTAAATGTCTGTTGAATGAATGAATCAGCATTCATTGTTGATTGTACATTTGCCTGCTCCCTTTATACCCAAGAATCTCCAGATATGAGAGAGTCACTGCTGTGGGGAGAAGGGTTTAATATACAGAAAGATTCAATGTGTAAAGCTCTTAAGACTTTCCATCACATTTCTACCATTGCCCCTTTCCTTTCTTTCTTGCTATGTCACTTTTCACTAGCAGACTCACCACAAGGCTCGCAAAACCAGTTCTCAGAAAATTCCATCCTGATGATCATTAGGACCTGGAGCAAATGGCACAAAACAGGTAATGATGACCCAACTGCAAATTTCAATTAAAGTTGGAAGTTGCTGCCTAAGCCCAATCACAAGGTCAGGTTGCTCAGTTTTCTCCCCTCAATGCAGAAGTTACCAGGTATCAGGTGCTCCCTGAGGGATCAGCTGAACAAAGACCTTCACATCCCCTGTTTTAGTCATTCCCTTAAATGCCATAACTCCAACATTAATAGACAGAGAGATTATATGCCCATCTTGATAGATTCAGAGCAATATTTAGTAGAATTCAACACCCATTCTTGACAAAAACATTTGGGAAAGTAAAATATGGTGGTTGATAAAGCATGTCTACCAAGGCCAGTGGCAAGCATTGTCCCTACTGGCGAATTAGTGAACCACTTTTCCACTCCCAAGTTCAGTAATGAGATATTTCAATATTATCAGGAGTGTCCTAGATAGTACAATATGAGCTCAAAATAAATAAAAGGCACAAGGCGCAAATAGAACTAAAACTGCCTTCTTTGCTATGATTGATTTTATGTATAGAGATCCAAAAAATAACAGAAAACTCAAAGTTAGTAAGAAACTTTAGCAGGTACAATTACATCCATAGGTAACACACAAAAACAATGATACCACCAGATATAATAGTATCCCCAAATATTAATAGCTAGCAATAAATGTAATGAAAATGTGCAAGAAATCCAGGCTAAAAATGCCAAATTTTAGGGAAAATTTTAAATGACCCCAAATTGAAAGGGTACAACATGTTTATGGATTGTAAAATTCAGTCAGTGAAGAAGTATAAGCTGTCCAAAATTATTAAGAGACTTAAATGGCCTAACACAGGGCATTAATTTAGTGGAAATGTACAAGCTGATTTCAGAAATTAAAATGAAATTCCAGAGTGTGAAGAATATTCAGGAGAATCTGAAGAACAAAGGTAGAGGACTTGAAATATTAGCTATCATGATCTATTATAAAGTTATAGTGATTGCAAGAGTTTAGAAACAATGAAATTTGTAGGTCACATCATAACAACTTGGCACCTCATCACAATGTGGAAAGAGCTGGCATATCAATAAATGATTTAGGTCAGTAAAAATTTCTGTTATTCAATAGATACCATTAAGATGATAAAAAGGAAGTCACACTTTAGGAGAAGATAGTTGCAATACATCTTTTGGACTTGAATGCAGAATGTACAAAGGACTCAAAAGTAAGAAAAAAAAAGTGAAAATCACTTGTAATAGCCAAACTTAAAAAATAATCCCTAAATATTCGATGACCATCAAAAAGTTGTTTGACATCCTTAATCATCAGGAATATTCCTTTTTTTTTTTTGATACAGTTGGATTTACGTCTGTGATTTCACATTTTTATCTGTAGGGGTCAGGTCTTTTTTTTTCTATTTTTGCTTTCTTTTACCTTATGTGGATATCTTCTAATGTAACATTTTATTAAATGACTTTTTCAATGCATTTTAAAAGGTTTTTTTTTCTAGTGGCTGTTCTAGGGTTTACTCTAGAGTTTATTCTAGAGTTTACTATATTCATCTTAACTTTCAAAATCAGCTTCCACTTTTTGCTGGCTTACGTCCAGTGATGTTACTCACATGGAACTCTACTTCCTTACCCCACTAATTAATTAATTTAAAAAAAGTAATTAAAAAATAACATTTTATTAAAATGAAATAAATTAAATATTCAATTTAAAATTCCTAATTAATATCCACCAGGAGCCTAAGTAATTAGACATAAAATGCCAAGTGTTGCTAGGGTTTGGAGCAGTCGAAATTCAGCCAATACTGATGGATACAGGTATAGCCACTTTGGAAACTTGTGCGTCAGTACCCATGATAGCTGATGGCATGCATGCTCTAAGATTCAGCAATTCATCTCCTAGATATGTTCCTATACAATTGCATACGTATATCACCAGAAAATTTCACTAGAATGCTTATAGCAGCATTATTTATGAGAGTGCCAAACTGAAAAGAGTCCAAATGTGTAAAAGCTATAGAAAGAATACAAAAAAATTACAATGGAATGCCATATGTGGTAGCTTGAAGTTGTGTATTCCCCAGAAAACTATCTTCTTAAATCTAATACATTTCTATGGGTGTGAACCCATTGTATATAGAACCTTTCAATGAGACTACTTCAGTTAGAGTGTAACTCACCTTATTCAGGATGGGTCTTAATCCTCTTATTGGATTTCTTTATACACAAAATGAGCACACACACAAGGGAAGGGGAGGGAGAGGAAGAGGGAATGCCATGGAACCTAGAAGCTGAAAGGAACAAAATTTGGAAGAAAAGAGAGAAACCAGCAGAAACTGCCATGTGTTTTGTCATGTTGCAGAGGAGCTAAGAATCACGAGCAGATGGTCTTTAGAAAAAAGCATCACCTTGATTTGGTGATTTGGGCATTTTCTCAACCTCAAAACTGTAAGCTAATAAATTCCCATTATTTAAGCCAACCCATTTTATGATATTCGCTGGAGCAGCTTAGGAAATTAAAACACCCTGCAATACAAAACGGTATGAATGAATTTCACTACTAAAATGGAGAGTGAGAGAAGGCAGACACAAAGAAATACGTAGCATAAAACCTCATTCACAAAAAGTTTAAAAAGTAGACAACACTGTTCTAAGGTTAGGTGTTAGGATAGTCGTTACTTTTGGGAGGCAGGACTGGAAGAAAACCTAAGGGGAAGAACCTTCGGGTGTGCTGAAATACTGTAATTCTCCCTGCGAGAGCTGTTTGCATGACTATGTTTGCTTTAAGAAAATGCATCGTTCAAAATTTTAATTTGTATACTTTTCTATATGCATGTAAATTTAACATTTAAAAAAACTCTATAAAAATTTTAGTGACAATCTCTCAAGAAAAATGCCAAATAAAGATTAAAATATAAAAGTAAGTAGTCTTAGTGGGGATATAGCATGACTTGCATATAAAACATAACTCAGAATTATACAGTTCTGGAATTTATCAGCTGGGATAAAATCCATATTAATACATTCAATTTATTTCAGGCCTGGTCACAGCAGAATTACTACCTTGTTGGTTACCAAAATAAATAGCTTGTATAAGAGGGCACATCTCCTAGGGAAATACCAGGGGCTGACACATCCAGTAGAGACATTCAAATGGCAGAGAAAATCTTGGACAAAATGCTGAAGGTTTATAAATAAAATATCTTCATTCTTAATTTTAGAAAATGTCAGTAAGTATTCTCCTAGTCCCTTTCTATTTGACTTCCTATTGATTGATTCTATTACTTCCCTCATTTTATGAAATGCAATTTTATTACATTTTCTAATGCATATGAATCAAATTTAGATGTAATTTCATACTTCCTTTAAAAAATTTTTGTGTGTATGCTGTATGGTGGGGGTCACATTGCATTCTTTTTCTTTGTGACTATTCCGTTATTGCAACACCATTTGTTGAATGGTGTTGAATTTTTTTTTAGGGGAGGGTAGGGGGGAATTCATGGGCCAGGAACTGAACCCGAGTCTCCCGTACGGCAGGCAAGAATTCTACCACTGGACTACCCTCGCACCCCACTAAAGAATTACTTTTAAAAGTAAAACTCAATACACTGTGTACATAAAACAAATATAAGTATGCTAAATTATGCCAAAATAAATTAAACTAAACATGAAATTTGATAAACATTCCACTTCTTAATATTAGAAAAAAAAAGCAATAGATTTTTCTTCCCTATCTCTTAATCTAAAAGTATCAACAAGCACTGAGTTTACAAATGAGTGAATAAGCATTATTTATCATTCAAGTGCAAAATATATATATAGAACTTCAGATGTAGAGGATGAGATTTCTTTTCATATAGCCTTTAAAAATACTCTTGTTGGTCAATATAGTGGGGCATTAGGAAATGGGATGATTTGAAGTTTCTTTTGTTTTTCTATTTCTTTACCAGGGTAATGAAAATGTTCTAAAATTGATCATGGATTGTATGCACAAGTATGTGACAATTCTATGAGCCAGTGATTGTGCCCTTTGGATGGTTTATATGGTGTCTGCATATATCTCAATATAGCATCATTAAAAATACTTGTTATTATGTTTACATGTACATGTGTGTAATTATGTATGTGAATTTTCAAGAACACATTGCTGGCATAATTTGTGTGCTCAGTATGCTATGCTTACCCAAAACGTACGACTCAAAATTGTGATTATTCTAGAGAAAGCTTTATAAATCACTAATATTCAGAAATGTAAAAAGATTTATAAATCCTCTGGGCTCTGATGACAATAACATATCAATTTTTAAATCTGAGTTATAGCAGGGTGGATGAAAAACAATCCTGATTAATCATGCTAACATCTACCTCATACTTCTTTGATAATAAGGCTGTGTGATTTTTACATGAGCAGAATTACACAGAATCATCTCATTGAATCAAAATAAATTGCAACACTTTGGTGTGCAAGGCCAGTAATCTATACCCAGACTTAGTTTTCCCACCTCATTTCCTTCAAGACACTTGATCATATTGGTTTTATGTTAGGGTTTAGATGAAGACATTTTAAACAACAACAAAAAAAGGAATCTAATAATGTGTGTGTTTCCATCTTGTTTAATGTAGGGTTTATTGATTCATAATGTACATATATTGAAATGCATGCTTGTTTTGGTATACAGTTCAATAATGGTAAACATACATTTCTGTAAACACCACCTAATCAAGATATGGAAGACTTCTGTCCCCCTCAGAATGTTCCATTCTGTTCCTGTGTTGTCAGCTTCCTTCCCTACCTGTTCTGCTGTTGGAAAACTTGATTTTCTTTCTGCCTATGGTTTTGCCTTCATAGGAAGTCACATAATGGGCTTGCCGAAGCTGTACACTTTTATATCTGACATCTTTCACCTAACTTAAAACTTTTTAGATCTCTCCATGTTATTGCGTTCATCAGTAGTTCATTCCTGTTATTACTAAATAGTATTCCATTGTATGAATGTGCCACATGTTTATCCATTCCCTCAGTAATAGCATGTGTGTGATTTTAGTTTCACACAATTATCAATAAAGGTATTCAAAGTATTCACATAGACTCCTTGGTATGAAAATAACTTTTCATTCATCTTGGGCAAATACTTAGAGGATGGGATTGTTGGGTTATTTGGCAGTTTTCTGTTTACCTACATAAGAAACTGCCTAACTGTTGTGTAGCTTGCCATTTTGCATTCCCATCAATGCACATGGGAGAGCCCAAATTGTGCCAGAACGTTGTGAGTACATGGTGTTGTCTATTTTTATTGTCAGCTGTCCTAATAGATGTGTAGTGGTATCAGATTCTATTTTCATTTCCTTCGTGACTAAGGATCTTGAGCATTTTTTCACATGCTTCTTTTCCATTCATGTCTTCTCTGGTGAAGCATCTGTTCCTACACTCTTCTTTTTTTTTAATTGGACTTAGTTTTCTTATTATTGAGTTGTTAGAATTCCTTATACATTATGAATGCACATGTTTTTAGTCAGATACATATTTTTCAAATATTTTCTCCTAATCTGTAGATTGTCATTTTATTTTCTTCACATTGATTTTCAGACAGCGAAAGTTTTAATTTTAATGAAGTATAATTTATTGGTTATCTCTTTAATTTGGCATGATTTTGCATCTTATCTAATGAATCTTGGCATAACTTTTCTTTTAAATCAGAACAGCACCCATTACATTCATTACAGTAGTATTCTATTCAAGGCAAATTAAATGGATCCTGATCTCTCTCTCTCTCTCTATGTATATATATATATATAGACATATGTGTATGTATACATACACATATGTCTATTTGCTTTTATAGGAATAATAGAATGATAAACATGCAGTACTAAAATGTGTATTATATACTGATAGCCTTCACTATTTTTATAATAAAATACATTGTTTTTATAAATCTTATAAGTAGCATTTGAAATAACATGGAGTAAAGATGCCAGAGAATATTGAAATAAATTGCTTTATCAATTTATTTTCATCAAATAGCCTTATTAATTTTAGTTTTAAGATCCAGCTGAGCATGCTATATATGATTTAGGACTCTTTTGCCTTTAACTATTATAAATTGTGTGACTTCAAAAAATTTCCTATATCATGTATCTTTTCAATACAGTATTATATTTTATTTTTTATTCCCAGACATACGTTGAGCATAAAGAGGAGAGTTCTAACATTAATTTGTTACCTTGGAAAATAATTCATTTTATTTCAAGTTTGAATGATAAGCACATCATAGTGCATCATATGGCCGCTAGCCCTCAAATATTACTGCCACTGTAGATGTCTCATAATCTGGTATGTTTTCACCTGTGTAAAGTATTAGGACCTCCCAGAGCAGGAAACTATCCTGAACAAAATATCCTCTTCACAATTTTGATTATTAAAAATCTTTGAATTTTGAAGGCAAACTATTTTATATTTATTTGACAGAGTTTTATTTGTTTTTAAATTTTTTCTGCATGGGCAGGCACCAGGAAGCAAACCTGGGTCTCTGGCTTGGCAGGTGACAACTCTACCTGCTCAGCCACATGGCCCACCTTAAAATGTTTTATACCGATAAATTTCCAGTTCTAGAATCAGTGTTCTCTGTAAATGCGATTTTTAAGGGGAAGGGTGTGAATAAAATAAGAAAATAAGTAAGTTCTAACTAGCTTTTATAAAGCCTGCTTCTGTCTACATTATAGCGATGTTTTTGTGTACTTCAGGACACATTCCATGCAGGAAGGTTTTTGTTTTGTTTTGCTTTGATGTTAGCATCAGTAGAAGAGATAGCAGAAGGGAAGGATGCTGAGGAAAGCTAAGAGCAGAGAATGCACCTGGGTTTATTGAGACATTCAGTTTAGTGTTTTCTATATAGTTTTAAATTTAAAAGCCATTGGACAGTATGTGGTAAACTAAATGGCTTTTGTTTAGCCTTAGGCTAAACTCTGAAGAAAAACACCAGTCAACATAGACAATTTACAAGGACTGTGAAAGGGATTTTTTGCATTGGCTTCTTTGTTTTAGTTAACTCCTGGCACTCAAGAAAATCTCTGTCATATCACTAGCTGGATACAAACACAAGGAGTAGACAACCTGGGGACTAAATGCCATTATCACATTAAAACATTGAAATGGACAGTGTGCAACAAAAGATGACAAGACAAAGAAACAGGAAATGATGATATACAAATAACCTACTGTAGGAGCTTACAATCTACCACCCTTTACAATAGGCTCCACCTAATAACTCATGCTCCCTACTTCAGTTCACCATGTTTTTACATTACAGCCCATATGATTAAGGCATGATAATATTTGTCTTTTTGTTTCTGTCATTTCATTTAACATACAATTCTTGAGGTTCATACACCTAGTTGCATGCCTCACAACTTCAATTCTTCTTCTGGCTGCTCAGTAGTCCACAGTTCCCCCTTCCTGCCCTGAGTCTTTGTACCCTTAGGCCACCTCCATCCATTGTGAATCTGAACATTGCCGCCATGAACACCGGCGTGCAAATGTCCATTAGTGTTTCCACTCTGTTCCTCCAGATGCCTACCTAACAATGGGGTTTCAGGATCATGTAGCAACCCCACCTCTAGTCTCCTGTGGAACCAACACACTGCCCTGCAGAGGGGCTGCACCTCTCAGCTTCCCTACCAATAGTGAATAGGTAATCTCTTTCTCCACATTTTCTCTAGAACTTGTTTCTCTCTGTTCATTTTAAACAATTTTATCTACATACCATACAATCCAACCTAAGTAAATAGCCATGACTTTGCCACCATAATCTATATGAAAGCATTTTCTTTTCTTCCACAAAGAATCTATACCTCTTTCACATGGCCCCCACCTGTTGACATTTAGTACTGGCATAATGCCTTTGTTACAGTCAGTGGAGGTATAATACAATGTTACTTTTGACTAGAGACCCTAGCTTGCATTGATTGTACTTTCCCCTGTATATCATCCATTTTCAACACCTTGCAATGTTGACGTTCATTTGTTCTCCCTCATGCAAAAACGTTTTATATTTTTACATTTAATCACTATCATTGTCCACTCTAGGCATTCCTAGCTATTCCATCTCAATCTTTATCTTTTTATCCTCTAACTTTCCTTCTACTTTCATACGTGCCCCTCACCCTTCTCCTGTAGTGATACTCACATTCAGCTTCATTCAGTGTCCTTATATTATTGTGCTAAAACAGGTTGTATTGTGCTATCCATTTCTGAATTTTTACAGTCAGTCCTGTTGCACAGTTTGTATTCCTTCAGCACCAAGTGCCCAATCTCTACCTTATCTCTATCTCCTGATAATCTGTATTCTTAGCTTTAACTATCAAAGTTTAATCATTAATGTTAATTCATATTAGTGAGACCACACAGTATTTGTCCTTTTGTTTCTGGGTAATTTCAGTCAGCATAATGTCCTCAAGGTTCATCCACTTTACATACTTTATGACTTTATTCTGTCTTACAGCTGGGAAATATTCCATCATATGTATATATCACAGCTTGTTTAGCTACTCGTCTATTGACATATATTTGGGCTATTTCCATCTCTTGGCAGTCATAATAATGCTGCTATAAACTTCAGTGTGCAAATGTCCATTTGTGTCCTTGCCTTAATTCCTTTGAATATATACCTAGAAATGGGATTGCTGGATCATATGACAATTCTGTACTTAGCTTCCTGAGGAACTGCCAAAATGCCTTCCAGAGCAGTTGTACCATTTTACATTTCCACCAACAGTGGATAAGTGTGGCTCTTTCTCCACATCCTCTCCAGCATTTTTCATTTTCTGTTTTCTTTATAATGGCCATTCTAGTGGGTGTGAGATGATATGCCATGTTGGTTTGAATTTGAATTTCCCTAATAATCAGTGAAGTTGAGCATCTTTTCATGCGCATTTAGGCCATTTGTATTTCCTCTTCTGAAAAGTGTCTATCTTTTTATATATTCTGGATACTAAACACTTATCTGATATGGTGGTTTCCAAATATTGTCTCCCATTGCATAGGCTGCCTTTTTACTTTCCTGACAAAGGTTTTGATGCACGAAAGTATTTAATTTTGAGGAGATCCCATTTATCTATTTCTTTCTTCAATGCTCACCCTTTGGATTTAAGGTCTAGGAAACAGCCTCCTATTACAAGATTTATAATATATTTCCCTACATTTTCTTCTAAAAGTTTTACCTTCTTAGCTTTAATGTTTAGGTCTTTGATCTACTTTGAGTTAATTTTTTGTATGGGGCGTGAGATATGGATACTCTTTTATTCTTTTGCATATGGATATTCAGTTATTCAAACACCGTTTGTTGAAGAGGCTGCTCTCTCCCAGGTGGATTGGCTTGACTGCCTTATGAATGATCAATTTTCCATAGATGAGAGGGTCTAGTTCTGAAAACTCAATTTGATTTCTTTGGTCAGTTTATCTATCTTGATTCCAGTAACACTATATTTTGACCATTGTAGCTTCATAATATGCTTTAAAGTAAGGTAGCATGAGACTTCTCACTTCATTTTTCTTTCTTAAGATATTTTTAGCTACTCAAGGCACCCTGCCCTTCCAAATAAATTTGGTTTTGGTTTTTCTATTTTTCAAAGTTAGTTGATGGGATTTTATTTGGTATTGCATTAAATCTATAAATCAATTTGGGTAGAATTGATATCTTAACTATATTTAGTCTTTTAGTCCATAAATACAGTGTGCCCTTCCACTTATTTATGTCTTCCATGGTTTCTTTTAGCAATTTCTTGGAGTTTTCTGTGTATAGATATTTTGTGTCCTTAGTTTAATTTATTCCAAAATATTTTACTCTTTCAGTTGCTACTAGAAATGGAATTTTTTTCTTGAGTTCATCCTCAGATTTCTCATCACTCATATATAGAAACACTATTGATTTTGGGGGGTTGATTTTGTAATCTGCCAGTTTGCTATACTCAGTTATTAGCTCTAGTAGCTTTACTAAAGATTTTTCAGAATTTTCCACATTTAGCATCATGTAATCTGCAAACAGTGAGGGTTTTACTTCTTCCTTTCCAATTTGGATGCCTTTTATTTATTTTTCTTGTCTAATTGCTCTGGCTAGAACTTCAAGAACAGTGTTGAATAATAATGGTGACAGTGGACATCTTTGTCTTTTTCCCGATTTTGAAGGGAAAGTTTTCAGTGCTTGCCCACTAGGAATGATGTTAGCTGTGGGTTTTTCATATATGCCCTGTATCATGTTGATGATGTTCCCTTCTATTCCTTTCCTTTGAAGCATTTTCATCAAGAAGGGATGTTGAATTTTTGTCAAATGCATTTTCTGCATCAATTGAAATGATCATGTGGTTCTTTGCTTTGCTTTATTGATAGGATATATTCCATTAATTGATTTTCCTTTTTTGAGCCATCCTTGTATATCTGGAATAAACCCCACTTGGTCATGGTGTAAAATTCCATTGACGTGCTGCTAGGTTTGATTTGCAAGTATTTTGTTGAGGATTTTTGCATCTATATTTATTAAAGAGATTGGTCAGTAAATTTTTCTTGTAATATCTTTGTTTGGCTTTCGTGTGAGGCTGATGTTGGCTTCATAAAATGAGTTAGGTCGTTTTTGCTCCTCTTCAATTTTTTTTGGAAAATTTGAGCAGGATTAGTACTAATTGTTTCTTGAATGCTTGGTAGAATTCATAAGTGAAGTGATCTGGTTCTAGGCTTTTCTTTTTGGGAGCTTTTTGATGACTGATTCACTGTGTTTGCTTGTGGTTGGTTTGTTGAGGTTGTTTATTTCTTCTCGGGACAATGTTGGTTGTTCATGCCTTTCTAGGAAGTTGTCCATTTCAACTACATTGTCTAGTTTTTAGCATATAATTGTTACCTTCTTTATTTCTGCAGGTTGGTGGTTTTGTCTGTTTTTCCATTTCTGATTTTATTTGGATCTTCTTAATTTTTTTGGCAACCTAGTTAAGGGTCTGTGGTAGTTAGGTTCAGGTGTCAATTTGGCCAGGTGGTGATGCCCTATTGTTCTGTTTCTGTTGCCATAAATCACCAATAGTTTAAATTCATCTATGGCTGATAATATTTATGGTCATCTGAGGAGAGTGCCTTCCATAATGAGTGAGGTTGGATTTAATTAGCTGGAGGCATAAAAGAGAGGTCAGAAGAGAGCTCAGTAGCTCAGCATACCTCATCTCAGCACTGTCAGCTCAGCCTTGATGTTTGGAGATGCAGAAAGGAATCAACCTGGGGGAAGCCTTTGGATTCAGAAGCCAGGAGATAAGGCCAGGAGACATCACCCTGTGCCTTCCATGAAGTAAAGAACCTCAGGTGAAAGTTAGCTACCTTTCCTCTGAAGAACTATAAGTATTTAACAAATTAATCCCCTTATTGAAAGCTAATCCATCTCTTGGTGTGTTGTATTCTGGCAGTTTTGGCAAACTAAAATAGGGTCCATCAATTTTATTGATTTTCTCAAAGAAACAACTTCTAGTTTTGTTGATTTTCTCCATTATTTTCATATATTCAATTTTATTTTTGCTCTAATCTTCCATATTTCTTTCCTTTTGTTTGCTTTGGTTTTAGATTGCTGTTCTTTTTCTAGTTCTTCCAAGTGAACAGGTAGTTTCTCAATTTTTGTCCTTTCTTCTTTTTAAATATATGGGCCTGTAAGGCAATGGATTTCTCTCTCAGCACAGCCTTTGCTGCATCCCATAAATTTTGATGTGTTGTGCTTTCATTTTCATTTGCCTCAAGATATTTACTGATTTCTCTTGTAATTTCTCCCTTGACCCACTGGTTGTTTAGCTGCCATGCATTTGTTAAGTTTCTGGCCCTCTACTTCTTATTGATTTCCAACTTCATTCCATTATGATCCAAGAAAGTGTTTTGAGTGCAATCTTTTTACATTTATTGAAATTTGCTTTGTGACCCAGCATATAGTTTATCCTTGAGAATGGTCCATGAGCACTTGAGAAAAATGTGTATCCTGCTGTTGTGGAGTGTAGTGTTCTGTAAATGTCTGTTAAGTCTAGTGCATTTATTGTATTATTCAAAATCTCTATTTCCTTATTGATCTTCTGTCAAGATATTCTATCCATTGATGAGCATGAGGAATTGAAGTCTCCAACTGTTATGGTAGAGCTGTCTACTTCTCCCTTCATGTTGTCAGTATTTGCCTTATGTATTTTGGAGCACTCTGCTCTGTGCATAAATATTCATGATTGATCTTACTGTTAAATTGTTCCTTTTATTAATACATAGTGCCCTTCATTGTCTCTTTTATTATTTTACATTTGAAGTTCAAGTGGTTGATATCAATATAGCTACTCCTGCTCATTTCTGGTTGTTGTTTGCATGAAATAGTTTTTCCCAACCTTTCACTTTCAACCTATTTTTGTCATTGCATCTTAAGTGAGTCTACTGTTGATAATATATAGAGATGGGTCCTGTTTTCTAATCCATTCTGCCAATCTATGTCTTTTGATTGGGGAGCTCAATCCATATACTTAATGTTATTATTCTGATGGCAGTACTTTGTCCTACCATTTTGCCTTTTGGATTTTATATTTATATCTACAGTTTTTTCCTCTTTTTATATTTACTGATAGTCTTCATTTCTACAATCTTCTCCAGACCTGTTTCTCCTGTATTTTCCTATCTCCATGTCATGCTCCCTTTAGTGTTTCTTGGAGAGCTTGTCTCTTAATCACAAATTCTCCAATGATTGAAAATATTTTAATGTCCCCCTAATTTTTGAAGGACAGTTTTGCTGGGTGTCTAATTCTTGGTTGACAGTTTTTCTCTTTCAGAATCTCAAATATATCATATTTATATATTTGATATATATATATATATGACACTGCCTTCTCATCTCCATGGTTTCTCTTGAGAAATCCACACATACTATTATTGAGCTCCCTTCATGTGATGGATTGCTTTTCCCTTACTGCTTTCAAAATTTTCTCTTTCTCTTTGACATTTGACAATCTGATTAGTAAGTATCTTGGAGTATGTCTATTTGGATCTGTTCTTCTTGGTCTATGCTGTATTTTGTGTATCTTTAATTTTATGTCTTTCTTAAGAGCTGACAAATTTTCAGTGATTATTTCCTCCATTAATCTTTCTGCCCCTTTCCCTTCTCTTCTCCTTCTAGGACATCCACAACATATATATTCCTGTGCTTTATGTTGTCGTTCAATTTCATCACACCTTGCTCATATTTATTCTTTTCACTATCTGTTCTTTTGTGTGTCAGATTTCAGATGTCCAGTCCTCTAGTTTACTAATCCTTTCTTCTACCTCTTCATATCAATTGTTGTAAGTTTCATTGATTTTTTTAAAATAACTTCTATTGTGCTTTTCGTTCTTCTAAATTCTGAGATTTGGTTTTTCAAACTTTTGAGTTCTTCTTTATGTTCATATGTCTTCTTTATATCCTCCCTCAACTCATTGATTTGATTTTTTTTTTAATTTTATTTTTTTATTAATGGAAAGAAAAAAAAGAAATTAACACAACATTTAGAAATCATACCATTCTACATATGCACTCAGTAATTCTTAACATCATCACATAGATGCATGATCATTGTTTCTTAGTACATTTGCATCGGTTTAGAGGAACTAGCAACACAACAGAAAAAGATATAAAATGTTAATATAAAGAAAAGAAATAAAAGTAGTAGTAATAGTAAAAAACAACAACAACAAACAAACCAACAAGCAAACAAAAACAAAAAAAACCCTATAGCTCAGATGCAGCTTCATTCAGTATTTTAACATGATTACTTTACAATTAGGTATTATTGTGCTGTCCATTTTTGAGTTTTTGTATCTAGTCCTGTTGCACAGTCTGTATCCCTTCAGCTTCAATTACCCATTGTCTTACCCTGTTTCTAACTCCTGCTGAACTCTGTTACCAATGACATATTTCAAGTTTATTCTCGAATGTCCGTTCAGATCAGTGGGACCATACAGTATTTGTCCTTTAGTTTTTGGCTGGATTCACTCAGCATAATATTCTCTAGGTCCATCCATGTTATTACATGGTTCATAAGTTTATCTTGTCTTAAAGCTGCATAATATTCCATCGTATGTATATACCACAGTTTGTTTAGCCACTCTTCTGTTGATGGAGATTTTGGCTGTTTCCATCTCTTTGCAATTGTAAATAACGCTGCTATAAACATTGGTGTGCAAATGTCCGTTTGTGTCTTTGCCCTTAAGTCCTTTGAGTAGATACCTAGCAATGGTATTGCTGGGTCGTATGGCAATTCTATATTCAGCTTTTTGAGGAACCGCCAAACTGCCTTCCACAGTGGTTGCACCCTTTGACATCCCCACCAACAGTGAATAAGTGTGCCTCTTTCTCCGCATCCTCTCCAGCACTTGTCATTTTCTGTTTTGTTGATAATGGCCATTCTGGTGGGTGTGAGATGATATCTCATTGTGGTTTTGATTTGCATTTCTCTAATGGCCAGAGACATTGAGCATCTCTTCATGTGCCTCTTGGCCATCCGTATTTCTTCTTCTGGTAGGTGTCTGTTTAAGTCTTTTTCCCATTTTGTAATTGGGTTGGCTGTCTTTTTGTTGTTGAGTTGAATAATCTCTTTATAAATTCTGGATACTAGACCTTTATCTGATATGTCGTTTCCAAATATTGTCTCCCATTGTGTAGGCTGTCTTTCTACTTTCTTGATGAAGTTCTCTGATGCACAAAAGTGTTTAATTTTGAGGAGCTCCCATTTATTTATTTCCTTCTTCAGTGTTCTTGCTTTAGGTTTAAGGTCCATAAAACCACCTCCAGTTGTAAGATCCATAAGATATCTCCCAACATTTTCCTCTATCTGTTTTATGGTCTTAGACCTAATGTTTAGATCTTTGATCCATTTTGAGTTAACTTTTGTATAGGGTGTGAGAGATGGGTCTTCTTTCATTCTTTTGCATATGGATATCCAGTTCTCTAGGCACCATTTATTGAAGAGACTGTTCTGTCCCAGGTGAGTTGGCTTGACTGCCTTATTAAAGATCAAATGTCCATAGATGAGAGGGTCTATATCTGAGCACTCTATTCGATTCCATTGGTCGATATATCTATCTTTATGCCAATACCATGCTATTTTGACCACTGTGGCTTCATAATATGCCTTAAAGTCAGGCAGCGCGAGACCTCCAGCTTCGTTTTTTTTCCTCAAGATGTTTTTAGCAATTCGGGGTACCCTGCCCTTCCAGATAAATTTGCTTATTGGTTTTTCTATTTCTGAAAAATAAGTTGTTGGGATTTTGATTGGTATTGCATTGAATCTGTAAATCCATTTAGGTAGGATTGACATCTTAACTATATTTAGTCTTCCAATCCATGAACACGGTATGCCCTTCCATCTATTTAGGTCTTCTGTGATTTCTTTTAACAGTTTTTTGTAGTTTTCTTTATATAGGTTTTTTGTCTCTTTGGTTAAATTTATTCCTAGGTATTTTATTCTTTTAGTTGCGATTGTAAATGGGATTCGTTTCTTGATTTCTACCTCAGCTTGTTCATTACTAGTGTATAGAAAAGCTACAGATTTTTGAATGTTGATCTTGTAGCCTGCTACTTTGCTGTACTCATTTATTAGCTCTAGTAATTTTGTTGTGGATTTTTCTGGGTTTTCTACATATAGTATCATATCGTCTGCAAACAGTGATAGTTTTACTTCTTCCTTTCCAATTTTGATGCCTTGTATTTCTTTTTCTTGCCTAATTGCTCTGGCTAGAACTTCCAACACAATGTTGAATAATAGAGGTGATAGTGGACATCCTTGTCTTGTTCCTGATCTTAGGGGGAAAGTTTTCAATTTTTCCCCATTGAGGATGATATTAGCTGTGGGTTTTTCATATATTCCCTCTATCATTTTAAGGAAGTTCCCTTGTATTCCTATCTTTTGAAGTGTTTTCAGCAGGAAAGGATGTTGAATCTTGTCAAATGCCTTCTCTGCATCAATTGAGATGATCATGTGATTTTTCTGCTTTGATTTGTTGATATGGTGTATTACATTAATTGATTTTCTTATGTTGAACCATCCTTGCATACCTGGGATGAATCCTACTTGGTCATGATGTATAATTCTTTTAATGTGTTGTTGGATACGATTTGCTAGAATTTTATTGAGGATTTTTGCATCTGTATTCATTAGAGAGATTGGTCTGTAGTTTTCTTTTTTTGTAATATCTTTGCCTGGTTTTGGTATGAGGGTGATGTTGGCTTCATAGAATGAATTAGGTAGTTTTCCCTCCACTTCGATTATGTTGAAGAGTTTGAGGAGAGTAGGTACTAATTCTTTCTGGAATGTTTGATAGAATTCACATGTGAAGCCATCTGGTCCTGGAGTTTTCTTTTTAGGGAGCTTTTGAATAACTAATTCAATCTCTTTACTTGTGATTGGTTTGTTGAGGTCGTCTATTTCTTCTTGAGTCAAAGTTGGTTGTTCATGTCTTTCCAGGAACCTGTCCATTTCTTCTAAATTGTTGTATTTATTAGCGTAAAGTTGTTCATAGTATCCTGTTTTTACCTCCTTTATTTCTGTGAGGTCAGTAGTTATGTCTCCTCTTTCATTTCTAATCTTATTTATTTGCATCCTCTCTCTTCTTCTTTTTGTCAATCTTGCTAAGGGCCCATCAATCTTGTTGATTTTCTCATAGAACCAACTTCTGGTCTTATTGATTTTCTCTATTGTTTTCATGTTTTCAATTTCATTTATTTCTGCTCTAATCTTTGTTATTTCTTTCCTTTTGCTTGCTTTGGGATTAGTTTGCTGTTCTTTCTCCAGTTCTTCCAAGTGGACAGTTAATTCCTGCATTTTTGCCTTTTCTTCTTTTCTGATAAAGGCATTTAGGGCAATAAATTTCCCTCTTAGCACTGCCTTTGCTGCGTCCCATAAGTTTTGATATGTTGTATCTTCATTTTCATTTGCCTCTAGGTATTTACTAATTTCTCTTGCAATTTCTTCTTTGACCCACTTGTTGTTTAAGAGTGTGTTGTTGAGCCTCCATGTATTTATGAATTTTCTGGCCCTCCGCCTATTATTGATTTCCAACTTCATTCCTTTATGATCCGAGAAAGTGTTGTGTATGATTTCAATATTTTTAAATTTGTTAAGACTTGCTTTGTGACCCAGCATATGGTCTATCTTTGAGAATGATCCATGAGCACTTGAAAAAAAGGTGTATCCTGCTGTTGTGGGATGTAATGTCCTATAAATGTCTGTTAAGTCAAGTTCATTTATAGTAATATTCAGGTTCTCTATTTCTTTATTGATCCTCTGTGTAGATGTTCTGTCCATTGATGAGAGTGGTGAATTGAAGTCTCCAACTATTATGGTATATGTGTCTATTTCCCTTTTCAGTGTTTGCAGTGTATTCCTCACGTATTTTGGGGCATTCTGGTTCGGTGCGTAAATATTTATGATTGTTATGTCTTCTTGTTTAATTGTTCCTTTTATTAGTATATAGTGTCCTTCTTTGTCTCTTTTAACTGTTTTACATTTGAAGTCTAATTTGTTGGATATTAGTATAGCCACTCCTGCTCTTTTCTGGTTGTTGTTTGCATGAAATATCTTTTCCCAACCTTTCACTTTCAACCTATATTTATCTTTGGGTCTAAGATGTGTTTCCTGTAGACAGCATATAGAAGGATCCTGTTTTTTAATCCATTCTGCCAGTCTATGTCTTTTAATTGAGGAATTCAGTCCATTGACATTTAGAGTTATTACTGTTTGGATAATATTTTCCTCTACCATTTTGCCTTTTGTATTATATATATCATATCTGACTTTCCTTCTTTCTACACTTTTCTCCATGTCTCTCTCTTCTGTCTTTTTGTATCTGACTCTAGTGCTTCTTTTAGTATTTCTTGCAGAGCTGGTCTCTTGGTCACAAATTCTCTTAGTGACTTTTTGTCTGAGAATGTTTTAATTTCTCCCTCATTTTTGAAGGACAATTTTGCTGGATATAGGAGTCTTGGCTGGCAGTTTTTCTCTTTTAGTAACTTAAATATATCATCCCACTGTCTTCTAGCTTCCATGGTTTCTGCTGAGAAATCTACACATAGTCTTATTGGGTTTCCCTTGTATGTGACGGATTGTTTTTCTCTCGCTGCCTTCAAGATCCTCTCTTTCTCTTTGACCTCTGACATTCTAACTAGTAAGTGTCTTGGGGAACGCCTATTTGTGTCTAATCTCTTTGGGGTGCGCTGCACTTCTTGGATCTGTAATTTTAGGTCTTTCATAAGAGTTGGGAAATTTTCAGTGATAATTTCTTCCATTAGTTTTTCTCCTCCTTTTCCCTTCTCTTCTCCTTCTGGGATACCCACTACACGTATATTTGTACGGTTCACATTGTCCTTGAGTTCCCTGATACCTTGTTCAAATTTTTCCATTCTTTTCCGGATAGTTTCTGTTTCTTTTTGGAATTCAGATGTTTCATCCTCCAAATCACTAATTCTATCTTCTGTTTCTTTAAATCTGTCGTTGTAGGTATCCATTGTTTTTTCCATCTTTTCTACTTTATCTTTCACTTCCATAAGTTCTGTGATTTGTTTTTTCAGTTTTTCTATTTCTTCTTTATGTTCAGCCCATGTCTTCTTCATGTCCTCCCTCAATTTATCGATTTCGTTTTTGAAGAGGTTTTCCATTTCTGTTCGTATATTCAGCATTAGTTGTTTCAGCTCCTGTATCTCATTTGAACTATTGGTTTCTTCGTTTGACTGGGCCATATGTTCAATTTTCTGAGCGTAATCCGTTATCTTCTGCTGGCGTCTGGGCATTTAGTCAGATTTCCCCGGGTGTTCGACCCCACAGGTTGAAAGATTTTTCTGTGCAATCTCTTGGTTCTGTTTTTATCCTGCCCAGTAGGTGGCGCTCGTGGCACACGTTTGTCTGTGGGTTCCACCAGTGAAAGTTGCTGTAGGTCCTTTAACTCTGGAAAATTCTCGCCGTAGGGGAGGTTCGGCAGCCGAAGCGTCTTGGAAGAATGCCAGCCGGCCCGGGGTTCCGAATGCGGGGAGGGTCACCGGCCGTCGCAGCACAGGAGAGCATCCGGCCAAATTAGCTATTCGGCCCGGGGCACCAAGCGTGGCGGGAGGGCGCCAGCTGTCGCAGCCTGGGAGAGTGCACTATTCCCAGCCGACGGGGGAGTCACGTGTTTGGAAGGGATCCCCCGGTCACTGTTCTCCGCAGTCTGGGGATTTCCGACCCAACTATCTCAGTTGTTCCGGGGGGCCTCGTGTGGTGGGGGCACCAGCCGCCGCGGCCTAAGGGGACCGCCTGTCCAATTCTACCAGCTGGCCCGGGAAGGTGGAAGGGAGGGACTCCGGTCGCTTGCCGTCCCACCCAGGAAAGCCCGTGCCCCTTGGTGATCTCACCGGAGCTGGTTCTCCCAGATAGTCAGCCGTTCCAGGATGGGGTACGCTGTCCCTTTGATCTCCCTCGTGGCTCCGGGAGCTGCTCTGTATTATCTCCACTCCCCCAGTAGTTGTTCTGGAGGAGGAAAGGTGAGGGTGGCAAGGCTGTCGAGGCTGGTGGCGGAGGAGCACGGTGAAGGCGGGGGAAGAGGGCACCGTGGTGGTTGGAGAGCAGCCGGAGCACGAGGGGGAGGAGGGGGGGGAAGGAGGTCGGGCGGCTCGGCTGCTGCGGGGCGGGGGCGCCGCGCGGCGGGCCGGCGGAGAAAGAAAGGGGGGAAGGAGGTCGGGCGGCTCGGCTGCTGCGGGGCGTGGGCGCCGCGCGGCGGGCCGGCGGAGAAAGAGAGGGGGGAAGGAGGTCGGGCGGCTCGGCTGCTGCGGGGCGGGGGGCGCCGCGCGGCGGGCCGGCGGAGAAAGAGAGGGGGGAAGGAGGTCGGGCGGCTCGGCTGCTGCGGGGCGGGGGCGCCGCGCGGTGGGCCGGCGGAGAAAGAGAGGGAGATTTGATTTTTGATGAGATTTTTTGCATGTCTGTTCAAACATCCTGAATTAGTTGTTTCAAGTCTTGTATCACTTGAAATGCTGGATTGTTCATTTGCACCATATCTTTGATTTTCTTAGTATAACTTGTTATTTTTTGCTGGCCTCTAGGCATTTGATTTCCTTGATGAATTTATTCTCGAGGTTGTTTTCACTCTTTAACCTAGGGATTTTTGTTCTCTATCCATTTTTTGACATTCAGTTCAACTTATTTCAGACTTCTAACATAGGTTCTGTTTAATTGATAAAAAAAATTTTTAGTTCTTTTTTTTTTCTGTTTCTTGCCCAGCTTACATGCAGCTTATTTTTTTAAGAGTGTCTCTTCAGATATTATTGACCCCAGTCAGATTTTTCCAGACCATACAAGTTCATATCTCAGAAGGTAAGAGTTGCTTGCATCACTTTTTCCTGAGGGTGAGACCCATGAAGTCTCTAGACTCTGTGCTTTTCCTGTACTAACCAGCATGTGATGCTTGTTTACCTGTGGCTTCCTACCTGAGAAAAGTGATATGGTATGCTTAATTTCAGCAGACTCTTCCTGCCAGGGTTATGGTAGAGAAAGAGGCTGCAGTAGTAGATGGGCTTTGCTTGCTTGTTTTCCAGACCCTGGATCTTATATTCCCTGAAGGAGGGATTCCACTAGAACTGAACTCTGCTTCCTTTCTCTTGGGGAAGATAGGCCCTTTAAGAAATATAGCCCTGTCACCTGACTAGTTACTTTGTCTCTCAGACATCCTTTAGTTTTGTCCTTGCCTGGGACAGTACTAGAGCCTGAGAGAGCTTGCAGTCCTGTCTAATGAGCTGTTAAGAGATACGAATAGAATAGGATAGAATAGAATAGAATAAACTAGCAAAACCCTTTCCAGACCCTGACCCTTGCTCCCTAGGTTTGCCACTCAACAGCTTGAGTTGGTTCATGGTTCTATGTATCTCCAGGCTCTATGTGCCCCCTTTTCTTAGGGTCCATCCCTTTTCCAGTATTTTGTGCTGTTCAACTCAAAATCTTCTGTTTTATTTATTTTTTTCTTTCAGCCCCACCTTTCTGCTGGGGTGAAAACTACTGGTTTCTTTAGTGCTCACTCTAGATTTATCTGAGCTCTGGGTCTGTTTTCAGTAGTCATAATTTGTTAATTCCCCATTTGAAGCTTGGTTGAGCTAAGCCCTTGCTACTAGTAAAGTCTGTTTCCTTTCCCTTGGGGAACAGCCAGCCATACCTGTTGGGGAGGGGAGCTGGTCTCCACAGTTTGGGCAACTTATAGTTCTGTGTGGGCTTTCAACCACTCCACCCATTCCAGGTTAGTGTGCGCTGTGTGTCCAGTTACTGATGTGCCCAGTACTTGTTCTCTACAGTTCCTGGCCACTTACTAGCTGCTCTGGAGGATGAACTAAATTCCACACCTCACTATGCCACCATCTTGCCCATCTCATCATCAGTATATATATATATATATAAACATTTTTAAACACCAAAACGTTGGTTTTACAAAGACATATTTAGATAAATTGCATGTAGTGTAATTGTCGATATAGTTGGCTTTAATTCTACCATTTCACATCTATTCTTATTATCTGGTATTTGTCTAAATAAGAATTATCTGTTTTATTGTGCTATCATATTTTGTGCTATATATTTCATATTCCATTTATTTTTAGCTCTATGTTTTCTTTAGTAGTTACTCCAGATTTTATGAGATGCTCCTTACGCTCTCATGGTCTTAAGTCAATTAACATTAAAGAAACCCATGAACAAGATAAAAATATTACATTATATTTCCATTTACCCACCCTTTTAAACATTTTCCTCCTGTTTTTAAATATTTTACCTCTACATATGTCAGAAACTCCATAATATTTTGTTGCAGTATTATTTTAACATAGTGTGGTGTGTGTTTGTATGAGGATGTATATATGTATCTTTTTGCTAAAGGTCTTTTTACCAAACGTCTTAATTTTCTTTTTCTTCTTGTAGCTAATAATTCTAAATTTTATTCAGGGAATACTGTGTAAAAGAATATTAGAATATTATAGACTAAAGCAAATATTATTTACCGAAGAAATATTTCAATATATTTGTTTGGTTCATGTGTCAAGCTAATATGTAGTTGAGTTCATTCTTGGCTTTATTGCAGATTAACACTGCCTTCAAATGGTATCTGATCAGGACTTTGTATGTCAGGGCTCGGGATCTGAGTAGCAGTGAAACCCTGGATTTTGAGGTGCTGTGCAGCCCAGTCACCAGCCTTTGAAGTTGCTCAGCCGTTCTCTTTGCTCCCCAGCCTTTTCCCAGAGTTCCAAATCTCAGGACATGGTTCTGTCCTCTACCCTGTCCTAGCCTCATGAGGCCTCTGCCAGCACACAGTAAAGGTCTGTGCATTTTGGATGAGGTAAGGGAAGTTTTATTTCAGCTCCCTGCCCTGCCCCAGCCTTGGGAGATTGTACAGCTATGTCCTCTGTTAAGGTGCCATTGGAAAAATGATGGCTGTGGAGACTCACTCTGATGAGAACTCTCCAGGATTCTAACTACTCATGCCAGCCTAGCTTTGACTCTTACAAATTTATTACAATTTAAGCTATTTATTCCTCCTCAGCTTTGTTTAATGAGGGTCCCTCCCAAACCCACAATTCTAGCAGGATAGAAAGAAATTGTGGGTCTTTTCTGTCCTAGTAAAACCTTCTTTTCACTTTCTGTAATTTTGTTCTATTTCTTGTTTCTCATTATCCTCAGGTCTGCTGGATATTTAAACACATGTGATATTATAACTTAATCTTATTCCTGTTGTTTTGATGGGTATATCGACTTCTTGTGATTTCTGTATCTTAACTGGAAGCAGATGGTTCATTTTTCCTTCTTTAAATCAAAATCTTTAAGTTTTCAGCATCTAGCAATTCTTGTCTACATTGTATCCCATAATTCTAATCAGACACACACTGCAGACTTGTCAAGGTGTTTCTCATTGGTATATTTGCTGAATTCTTTAATCTCCCTTCATTGAATGAGCTGATGAGCTCTTAACTATTCTGACTTCAGGCAAGTGTCACTTGCAGGGGAGGCTCTGGTTACTGTTTCTTGTATTTAACACTGTGACTCATCACCTATGCCTGCCAGCACATTTCCTAAAAGGAGGAATAATGGACTATGCAATGTAGAAAGATGAAGAGAGCTGCAAGTGTTTGTTATCGTTTGATGAGTCATCATTTGGAACTAAACTGGTCAGTATTCAATTCTCCAGAAGATCTGTTTATGTGCACATAAGCTACTAAAATCATAGAGTAAAAAAAAAACAAAAAGTATAAGTGCTTCCAATCTGACCTGATCAGTAGAACTTTCTTTCAATGAGCAGCCAGTACACTGAAAATGATTAGACAGAATCTACATTTTCTGCTTCCTTAGAAGAGCTTTTCTTTTTGTTTTGTTTTCATGAGAATCTTAAATGGGACTTCTTTGACAGCTTATCCACTGATATGTTTCTACAACATTGTTTAAAGAGTGGTTACTGCAATTAGTGTCTTCTTTGTGCCCTCTGCAATTTGTGGGTGAGTCTGTTTGCTTCACAGAATCTGGTATTTTGGATTTTTAACCAAGCAAATGTCGACACATCTATATTTTAAGGGTTTTTTATTTTTTTGCTTTGGAAAGCCAGCTTTTCAAATGATACACGTTCATTAAAAGTATACTTTTCACAAATACCCTTTCATTATTTATCCTAGGTTACTTTACCATTATAACTTTCCTTTTCCAGCTTTGTAGTTTTCTGTAGTTAAAATTAACTACAGAATTTCTTAAATGTCAATATATAAAATTCTAAGTATAAGGGCATTCAACTTGCCATTACTGAAGACAGAGACAAGAGGCTGGCAGCTAAACAGTTTTTCTTTGTTCAAAAAAAACAAATGAATTCTGAAACATATATATATATATATACGTGTATGTGTATATATATATATATACATATATGTGTGTGTATATATATATATATATAATTTCACATATATATGAAGAGAGAGAGAAGACACACAAGAGAGAGACAGAGAGAAATAGAAAGGAGAGAGAGAGAGAGAGAGAGAGAGAGAGAGAGAGTGCTCCAGAGCCAGATGGGAGCACCATGCATCCTTTTAGGCATTGGGGATAGCAGCAGTTAACAAAAGTGACAGCAGTCATTGTCTGCATAACACATACATGTTAAAGGGGAGGGGAAGGGGGTAAGAAAGACTGAAAGCAAATAAAGGGTAAAATGTATGTATTGTCAGGGTAGAAGTCCAGGGGAAAAGCAATTCCATATGAACTTCAAGATCAGCCTGACAATTTCTATTTCTTCTGTCCCTTTTACCAGAACTCCTGGACAGTCAGAACTCTGGAGAATTAGTTTTATATTGGGTCTTGCTGAAGTCTTGCTAGGAGGGAATCTTGACCTTTAAGTTTTCATCTCTCACCTCCACACTCTAATATTGTCAAATTCATTTCCATTTGCATGCTTGTTCCCTGAACCTCCAATATCTCCTCATACTCCAATACTTGGTATTGTTCATCTTTTTAATAATAGCCATCCTAGGGGGTATGAAGTGGTTTCTCATTGTGGTTTTTAGTTGCATTTCCCTAATGACTAATAATGTTGAACATCTTTCTATGTGTCTCGGCCACCTGTATTTTTTTCCTTGGAGAAAAGTCTATTCAAATCATTTACCTTTTTTTTAATTGGGTAATTTGATGTTTGTTGTTTAGTTCTATATTCTGAATACTGGATTCTTGCCAAAAATATGATATGCAACTATTTTTCCCGTTCTGTTGGTTATCTGTTCTTTCTTTTTTTGATAGTGTCCTTGGAAGCACAAACTTTTAAGTTTTGATGAAGTCCCATTTATTTTTTCTTTGATTGATTCTGCTTTGGGCACCATATCTAAGAACCATTGCCTAATTCAAGGTCATGAAGATTTACTTGTATATTTTTTATAAGAGTTTTATAATTGATCCATTTTGAGGTACTTTTTTACAGGGTATGAGGCAAGAGTCTAACTTCACTTTTTTGCATGTGGAAATCCAGCTGTTCCAATAGCACCCATTGAAAAGACCATTCTCTCCACCACTGGATATCTTGGTATCATTCCTGAAAAATCCATTGGCCCCCCAAATGAATGGTTTTATTCAGGTTTTGTTCTAGTTTGCTAGCTGCCTGAATGTAATATACCAGAAATAGAATGGCTTTTAAAAGGGGAAATTTAATAAGTTCCTAGTTTATAGTTCTAAGGCCAAAAAAATGTCCCAATTAAAACAAGTCTATAGGCATGTCCAATTTAAGGCATCCGGGGAATACCTTGGTTCAAGAAAGCCAACGACGTTCAACGTTTCTCTCTCAGCTGTAAGGGCACATGACGAACATGGCGGTGTCTGCTGGCTTTCACGTGGCTCTACCGAAAGGGACTCTCTCCAAAATGTTTCCTCTTTTAAAGGATTCCAGCAAGCAACTCCACCTTCAGTGGGTGGAGACACACCTCCATGGAAATCATCCAATCAAAAGTTACCACCCGCAATTGGGTGGGTCATGTCTTCATGGAAACAATCAAAATGCTCCCACCCAGCAATTTTGAATGAGGATCAAAGGGCATGACTTTTCTGGGGTCCACCACAGATTCAGACCAGCACAGATGCTGAACATTATTAGTCATTAGAGAAATGCAACTAAAAACCACATGAGATACCACTTCATACCTCCTAGGATGGCTGTTGTTAAAAACATGAACAATACCAAGTGTTGGAGTATGTGGAGATATTGGAAGCCTTGTACATTGCTGGTGAGACTGGAAAATAGATCAGCCACTTTGTAAAAACAGTCCGGCACTTCCTTAAAAGTTTAAATCTAGACCCAGCAATTCTATTCCTAGGTATATATCTGAAAGAAATGAGAAGCTATGTCTGCACAAAAATGTATACACAAATGTTTATCAGTATTAAGGTAGCCAAAACCTGGAAACATCCAAAATGTCCGCCAACAGAAAAATGGCTAAACAAAACATTATAGCCACACAATGGAATATTACTGAGTCATAAAGGGTAAAGAAGTCCTGATACCTGCTATAACCTGGCTGACTCTTGGAAAGGTTGTGCTGAAGGCAAGGAGCCAGACACAAAGACCACATTATGATTCCATATATGTAAAATGTCCAGAACAGGCAAATCTATGTAGACAAAAAGTAAATGAGTGGTTGCCAGAGGCTGTGGGGACAGAGGAATAGGGAGTGACTGCTAATGGGCATGGAACTTCTTTTAGGGGTAATGAAAACCTTCTGGAATTAGATGGTGGTGATGGCAGTACAACCTTTTGAAAATAGTAAAACTGCTAAATTGAACATTTTAAATGGTGAGTTTTATGGTATGTGTGAATTATATCTCAGTTATATATACATAATGAAATATTTCAGATATACAAAAATATAAAGAATCATGTAACAATCACTTTTTTTCTTGCCATTTTCTCAGCACAGCACAGAAACATGGTATTTGTTGGTTGAGTGAATTGGCAAAGAACCCACCACAATCTTCAGGAATGAAACATTTCCAATACAAAAAAAGAGAAAGTTTAAAGGTCAGAAAGACCCCACTGCAAAATGAAATGCATGAGCAGAGACCCGAATGCTAGAATAAAGAACTGAGCCACTCAGCTGCTGAGGCAAGAGCCTTGAAAGCCAAGACTGGCAATTTCAATATCCTTGAGGCATAACAGTGCCTGAGATGATCAAGATCCTACAAAAAGCCAGCCTGGCTAGGGCATAGTGAGTGATGGGAGAGAGGCAGGAAGAAAGATAAGAGAGGCCTTTGGAAGTTCACTGTAAAAAGTTTATCCTTGCCTTTAAAGAAATGAGACAATAATTGAGTGATTATAAAGAGGAATGTTGTAATCGGCTTTACATTTGTAAAGGATCCCTCTGGCTGTAGGGGCAGACTAGACGGGTGCAAGTGCAGGGGAGAAGAAGAAGCAGTGAGCCCAGCTAGGATGTACTTTCATCAAACCAGGTGAAGACTATTGATTGTATAAAGATGATGCAAAGTGGCAAAAGGCTGCATTTCTTATGGAAATGCAATGCATTGAATGCAGGTTATAATAGATAGGATTCTAGAGGCTCTAATGTTTTTCACCTGAGAAAGATAGAGATACCCTTGACTAAGATGAAGAAGTCAGCAGGAAAAGCAAATGGCCAGTAGATGAGAATTCAGCAGTCTGAGAATACCTATTGTAAATCCAAGAGGTGAGATTGAGGAGAGAACAAACATAAAATCTAGAGTTAAGGGAGGTGCAGGTTGGAATTGTACATTTCAAAATCTTTAGTGTATTTAGACTCATGGTGATAGATGAGCTCAGGAAGGGGGTGAATGTGTACAATAAAGAAGATATGCATGGACTGACCTCTGGATTCTCTAACTTTAAAGGCCTGCAGTGATGAGGTGGCCAGAATATCAGAGGAAACTGAAAGAAAAAGAGATCCAGGACGAAGTCAGGAAAATGTTTTATTTTGGAAGGCAAGAAAGGCAAGTATTTATCAGAAAAAAAAGGAATAGATTAACTTGTTCAAAGGAGCTAGAGATGCAATGAAATGAAGTCTTAGAACTCCCAACTCAATTTAGCAAAAGGAAGTCACCATTAACCATCAGGAAACTTACTCCCTTAGAATAACGAGGATGGAAACTCACTGAAGAGAGTTCAAGAGAGAAAAGCAGGGAAGAAAAATCAACAAAAAGCCCAAATAGCTTTTTGTAATTTGGCTATTTTTAGACTGGAAATGAAAAAAAGAAAGTTTCTTCTTTGAATAAGTGAGTAAGAGTGGAAAAGTGACTCCATAAGGAAGATTGGGGACAATTATTAAGTAATGACTGTGCTTAGGTAAGAATGTATAAGGAATGTAGTAACAACTGGGAGGGTTGTTGTTATATAGAAGCAAGACTCACTCTTCCAAAAATAACAGAGGAAAAGGTGGCGCCACAGCTGGAGGAGTAGATGTGATGGAGGCATGAGACACTCGTAGTCTATTCTGCTAGGTTTTATTTCCCATTGAAAAGAGAAAGCTGAGAATGCCAGTGGCATAGAGGTGTTAAAGCCTTGAGTAGAGAGAAGGTATGAGATGTTCTTGTGTGAAAGGAGAGTGAGAGGAATAGAGAAATAGAGCAGTATTGCTGGGGCAGGAAGGAGAGCCTTTTACAAAGGGTCAGAGCTCATGGATAAAGTTGCCCCTTCTATGTACTTTTCTCCAGACACATTCAGCTGGACAGTTTAATGTCTGCATTGGTGAAGTATTAGTCTTAACCAGGGTTGGAGTTTTGCTAGGCAAATAGGGTGATGGGGGAGACAAGCAATAGAGTAAAGAATGGATGCGAGGCAGTGATTCAGTCGGTGCGTCATGAAATCTCTACTGGGTTATAGGGAAAGTGTCATCATAAGATTGGAGAAACATAAAACAATGTTAGAAGGAATGGAATGAAGGTCTTACTTGAACTTGAAATGCTGTCAAAACCAAAATAGAAGGTGTTAACCTGCAAAAATGGAAGTAATGGTCATAGGGTAGACCTGGTTAACTTATAGTTATGGAAGTGATATGTCATTTAGAAATGACCAAGGCCCAGGGTATGCTGCAGGAGAAAGTGGTGAAGGAGAACAGATGAGAAATCAACCCTCTGATAGACCTTTGACTATTGAATACTGAAAATTAGAGTCATGATAAGGAGAGAGAAACTGAGGCAGAACATTGAATTTTCAAGTAGAGTAATGAAGGTTTAGGTGGATGTCTTCATCGAGGAAATCAGGTGATGCAATATTATAGCAATGAATAAAAGCTCATGGTTTGAAGCAAGAGAAAGGAGACTTGTCTGCAAGCAGCCAAAGTAGACTGAATATTCCCACCACACCTCCAGACCTAGTGGAAACTGGGCCAGAAAATATCGGCCTGTTAAGAGAAGTTCAGAAGGCACAGAGTCAGAGCAAGAAGATAAAGGGAGTGTTAGAAGTAGACTTTAAGATATTGGGGCTTTTTTCTGATAAAGACCCTTGAGTTCCAGAATTTGGTCCCAATGGAATAGGATCATGTCTAAATGCAAGGAGATGCTAGAGCTTGAGAAATATACAGGTAGTTCTAGGCTTCTTGTGGTGATTAAAAACAGGGAGAAAACTCCAAATGGAATTATTTCTACTGATCTAAAACCTGTGATGGCAGTGCTTGACTGCTAGGATGCTGGGAGTTGGGAGAGGGGGTGAGAGATGTTACTCAATTTAAGAGAAAAAAAGAGGGGAAACGATCATTCTTCATGACTATCATACTTCCTCATACTTTCATGTACAATAGTTGCTGATTGCAAAGGAAACATACAGTTGTTGGTGATTTGCCTCATTCCCTATCACCTTCGTTCTTTACAATGGAGTCTACAAAATAGACCTTTAGATTTTAATTTGGGGAAAACATTAAAAGAATTAAATAGCAAATCAAAATTTCCCAATAAAGGCTATTACCAGTCAAGGGATTTAAAGCATCTTCTTTAGTTTGAGTAACTGACACAACACAACTTAGTGTTGAAACTAAAATTAGACATCATTACATAATCGTAGAGCTTCATTAGGTAAGTCACTGTGAAACAACCATGATTTTGCAAATTTCAGGGGAATCTTTCTTTCCAAATTTGCACACATCAAATTTCCAAAGCAGAAACCCAACATGAAGGATTTACTTAGGGCATATTTCTACTCCAATCAGTTGCCATCAGCAATCATCACAAGTCACTCTTGTTACTAAGTAAATGTCAAAAATTGACAAGCCTTTGACTTACTATGAAAAGTTCCTGTATGTAATAATTGTGAATTATGCTATATCAAAAATCATGCTTACAAGTTAAAATGTTCAAATGGTATTTCATTTCAAATACAGTGTCTAACAGGTGTTCTTCAAAGTGACACCTGAGTATTACTTTTTTAAAAGGCTCCTTAGATTGTGGGATCTGGCAGTAGATCATCCTTATTTTCATATCTCAGAAGCACACTTGGAAAGTGCCTGAGTGATTTTCTTCAAATGAATGTGGCTCTTGTGTCAAAATAAAAGTTCAGACTGCAGAAAATTATGAAGTTCTTTATACCAAACCGTGATCGACCTGTTTTTTTTTTTTTTTTTTTTGCTATGCAAATAAAGAAAGCAATCTTGGTATAATCCACCTGTATTTCAAATCCCTTTTCATAGCAGTAAAGTGGTCTTATAATTAACTGATAAATCACTCTATAATCAGTTTAGCTAATTGTTTTTCTCTCTTTTATTCTTCTCGGGGCTGACTAGGGAGTACTGGACTCCATTACGGTAACTGTTGTTTTATTCTTCTTTTCAGCTGAATTGCCATAACCCCTATATCACACAGCCAAGTTCAAGAGGAAAAACATTAAGTCCATGTGAAAGAATTCAGATGCTTCTGAAATTATGTAAAAATAACATCCTTGCCACAGTGTTATTGAATTTGAGACTTCTTCTTAGCAATTGAAATGTTCCAGGGCTCTGAAAGCTTGTTTCCCTCCAGAGAAAATGGGACTCTAGAATATTAACAAATAGTTACGTCTAGATTTAGAGCATTGCCTCAGAGCAGACATGGGGCAGCACTCTGTCAACACACCAGTGCATCCAGTTAATTGTACAAAAAAATCAATTGCGGTACTCTAGCTAAAATAATTTGTGGGGAGAATACGTTTGGAGCTTTTTGAAACGAATTGTGACATTTTACTTAGAACTGTAGCTGGTATTATTTGAAAGACTTAGATCCAGGTCTAACCACGAAGTATATATTTAACTAACTTCTCTCTCCATTTTCATCATCTCCCTTTTTTGATACTTTTTTCAATTCTTTTATGCGCCTTTTTGAGCACCTTTGTCTTCAACCTGTTATGAATAAATTCCCTCCATAGAGTTCGCCAACTACTGTTTCATCTGTCTGTGAAGACTCTGGTCATCCCCAAGGCCTACAAGACCCATGGGGATTTATCTCAGGGCAGACACTTCTGGCATTTATTTTGGGTGGAGAAAACTTCAAACCATATTCTTTAAGCAAGTTCTATTTGGCCTAACTGAAAAGGCAATAGAGATCTTCAGTTTGCATTGTTCATCTTTTTTTTTCTTTCCTGAATATCAGCTTTCTCACAATGCTTATAGCTGTTTCTAAGTCATTGAAAATCCATTTTTGAAAGCTACATTTAATAGAGTCGTACCATAGTTTTGCCAAAGGAATCAATTCTAGCACACCTCCTTGCCTGTATCTTGCCCCTTTTATAAGCCTCTTACAGCAGAATTATTCTTTTTATTAATTTTATACTCACTGTTTAAAGAACCGATGTGCTGTGGGAGCTATTGGTGTGAATGAAGAATTATAAAAGTTTATTGCGTTTTATTATTGCAAAACTATTATACCAATAAACCTATTGAAAGAAAACTATGGGTGTTTAACATGTAACATATTCCCAGCATAATGTTATTTGAAAGCTTCATTTACTGCATGACTAGACCTTGTTTCATAGACACAGTACATTTGAATGAGGACCAGCTCAATTTTTCTCATAACAAAAATGCTCTAATAAAAGAGAAATGTTCAATTTACTATTTTGACTCATATTTTTCATTGAAATGGAAATAAGACGTCTGTGAAAAAAAAACAGAAGAGAGGAAATCATAGCAAAGCTATAGCAATTTAATCACATTAAAATCCATATTGTTTTGGTATTTTTAAATAGATCAAATCAAGTTTTTCTTTTCTGTGCTTCACATAATTCACCAACATGAGAAAGTACTCATGTGCTTCAGAGACAAGCCTTAATTATCTAATATTTTCAATTGCTCTGAGATCACAAATCTCATATCAATTCGCTTGTTGTAATTTTGTGGTGGTATGACTGCAGTGCAATTCACTGATTCATGTTTGAAATTTTAAAAATCTTTACATTTCTTAGAATTACATATTGAGAGGAAAATAAAGAGATTTAATCATACTGATCTCAATGACACTAATGAGAAAGAGAAACCTAAACCTTAAGTGATAGAAGAAAAGACTCTTCACTAAGGTGGACCCAATGAATAGCCACTCACCTTTTATAAATATTTCCTTGTCTTCTCTAAATTTTACTCCATAAAAATGATATGGTTTAAAATTTTTAATTATGAGAACATGGGGAATATTTTGAGATGTGGTTATAACTCTGAGGATAGGTTTTCCATTTTTTTAATAGAGAAGAAAAGTGATTTCAATATATATTTGGGTTTTTCTCCTTAATTTATTTAATCAGGCAGTTTCCCTGAAGATGTAAATTTGCCTAGATGTTTGACTAATGATCAAATATTCCAGATTTCCCCTTCCTGAGAAATGGATATGATTAACTCCGTGTTTTTTATTTTTAGATTTTCAAATGTTGTGGATGGAATCTACTTTACCCTGGTTTGAAATAAAATGACTTTCCAAAGAAAGCAAATCAAAAGCTGACTCAGGAAAGCTATTAGGTACAATTCAAAGGAATAAGGAGCTCATTGCATTCACAGTGACTAATTCGAACAGTCAGAAATACCTAACTATTCCTAAGTATGAGGACTTAAAAGTCCAGTGACTAGCACCCCTTTCCCTTCTCTTCCCATCTGAGTTCTAAGTTCATTTTGATACAAGATATGAGAATCAGACAAATTCAAAATGTCTAGGTTAGACAATGTGGCTTAGATCTGATAAGGCCACACAAATGTCCTAGTAATTCTTCCATCAAATTAAACTCAGCCGTCCCTGTCACAGCACAGCAGCTCAACCTCTTTCTCCTCTGAAGGGTATTTCCCTGCTCTCATCAGCTTCCTGCAAGAGGGCAAATTCAAGCACTGTACCTGGAGTGGCCTAGCCAATCTTGCCTTGTTCCTTGATGCGGCCATTTCTTCCCTACAGGAGCAGATGATTGAAAGATGGGAAATGGAATTCATTCTAGCTCAAGTCCTTCTACATAGAAACAGGAGGCAAGGGGCATAGGTGTTCTACCCTCAAAACCAGTTTTTCCTTAGCCTGTAGTTCAGAAGCATCTTGCCATAGTTACAGAGAGACATGGCCCTGAAGCTGTTCTCCCAGCTTCCAAGCTACCCTTCTAGCCTGGGAGGGAAGTGTTGGAATTTGCAAAGCTTATGTTTGCAATGTCCTGCCGTTTAGGGTCTGCTCATAGGGCCGGATAAAGGGAGACTGCAGGATGAAGGAGAGAAGGACATTGCTTCTACCTGTATATCCTGCTGGCTTTTTCTTCCTGTTTTCCTCTTTGTGGCAGCAGGAATTCACTCTAGAAGCTGCTGAATCCATTTTAAACATTTTTTAACATGCAATTACCAAGGTAAAAGTCCTTGACGTCTTAAAGTAGAATCAAGAGGAAAGGTAGTTTGGAAGAAGGCCGAACATTCGGTGATGGATAGAATGACAGGGAGGGGCATGAGAATCTAAGTTTATAGCATGTACAATAAATTGATAGTATATCAATCAGAATGGGGATATACAAGGGAAATACTTTTATATTTGAAGTGTCTTGAGATACAGTCAAGTGGAAATATCCTATTGATATTTGGACGCAGAGGTCTGGAAATACAGAACAATTTAAGACAATGTATATCTGGTAGTTTTTGACATATGGGTCAAAGTTGAAACCTTAGAAGTGGAGGAGATCATTCCCAAAATGCAAAAGAACATTAGGAATGTATTATAATTAAAAAAAAAAAAAAGAATGGCTTATAAGATGCCATTTTACTGATTAATTTTGATCATACTGTCAGCAAAACCTTCTCTGATTTTTTTCTCTCAAAATAAGGCATCAGCCTTACTTGACAACCACATTTGCTTTTTGTGGGGTGGGGAGTGTTGAGGGGGTCTGGGCTAAGAGTGAAGCCATTACGCTAATTATTGTTCATTTTCTTCTCATTAGAGTTAACTTATCTATCCACCTTCTGAAGACATTTTCAAATTTGTATTTTTGTTGTCTAGAATTTTTGTAATATCTCCAGGCTTGTCAGACCTAAATTTGATGGGCATGTTAATCATGTCTCACTGAAATCTCTCATAAAATGTCAGAAAGAAAGAAGCTAAGAGCAGAAATCTCTGGGATATCCATTAGTTAATCATCATCATCATTGGAATTGGCAGTAAAACCTTCTATAAATCAAACTATTTTCCTGCATCCAATCATATATGTCCATTTTCCCACAATCCATTAGAGAATGCTTTGTTACATAAATTATATTGCAATATAGCTACTTAATGAAAACTAAATCCCTCCATTTAAGATTACTTATACTTTGTGAAAATATTTTCAAACCAATGGTCACAGCTTGTTTGGATGTTCACAGCTCATCAGTCTATTCTAGAAAAATCATGCACTCATTTTTCTGCAGAATGTATACATTAAATATACAAATTTAATTGGCACTTTCAATATTTATTATTACTAATTTTTGGGCAAGGAGTTACTCTTAGTTGATGTATACTCTTTAAAGTTCCTTAACAGCCACCAGCCAAATTGTGCTCCAGAACGGGTAATTGTTTGATCAGAGTTTGAAAGTCCCACTCTTATTACACATGGGCAAAGTGCTTAAACAGTAAGCTGTAAACCTGATATCGAAAGTCCTAAACTCAGACTAGCTGGGTTTTTGTAATAATTGTCAGTTGTACAACCTTAGGCAAGTTGCTTGAGCAATCATGTTTCTTGATTTTGATCAGAGAACAGTTGGGAATACTACTGTTTACTTTTGGGACTTGCTGTGATGTGTGGATGGCTTAATAAACAGAGTCAGTAGGGTACCTGACACTCAGTAATATTAATTATGATTAGTATCATCTGTATTTTTTCAGTATAGCATTCTGTCTGAAAAGAGGCAAAGTAAGTTATCATTTCTACTTTCAATGAACACTCGAAAAATCACTGCTTTCAGACTGCTACAAATCATGCAGTTTGAGAGATTCTCATCTGCATGTCCCAGGCACCTGTGCACAAATTTCTGTAAAGCTGTGTTTATAACTAAAATAGATGGGTTGCAGGGTATGCATATTTTCTACTTCATAAGATTATGTGAAAAACTTTTCTGACATAGCTTAGATGTACCCATTGAAACACCCGTCAGTAATGTATAGGAACTTTTATTATTCCACATTCTTAAAAGCACTTCCTCTTCATTCAAACTGAATTTTGCCAATATAGTGGGTATATAGAGCTATTGCCACATGAGTTTTCTTACATATAATTGTTCAGAAACTGAACACCTGTCCACACTGTATTCTCCATTTGGACTGCTTTTAAGAAGGACATGTTTATGTCTTTTGCCTATTTTTCTTGGAGGTTGTTGGCCATTTTATTATTGATTTGTAGGCATTCTTTGCATATTCTAGGTACAAGTCTTTTTGGTGGTATATGTGTATATCTTCTCTCAGTATGATTCATATCTCTAGAAATTGTCTTTTGATAACAGATGTGCTTACATGTTTAAAACTAATAAATTCATAATAATTTTTTTTATGTTTAATGCTTCTTTGTGTCCTTTTAGGAAATCTTCTGTGAGCACCTATCTTGAAATTCTGGTACATATTTTTCATGTGAAGCATAAATGAATAAAAAGTAATTTTTAAAAGGCCACTTATGCATTTTATTTGACAGCTGTTGATCATCTTGTATATTGTCAGTAAATTAGAAAACATTAACAGAGTGTTAGGGCCCAGAATGAGTTTAAGAGTATGAGCATGTGCTGTCACAAAACCAGAATGCATGCCTGGCACAGAAAGAAGCATAGACTTATTAGGACTTGGGAACAGGAGGGAGTCTTTGGTTGCCACTGGTCCAAAAGGACAGCGCTGTGTAAAGGGGCAGGGAGTAGCAGGGGCAATTTGTATATGATTTTAGAACAAAGACATTTCCTACAGTATGAGGGCATTGGGCCTCTACCATAATCATGAAAGAACCTAAGATCTGATGCTTTACTAAGATTGATGTTAAGACCAAAATGCAATCAATGCCATTTTTGTATCTGTGATTATGTTCTTCTCCACTGGGGAAATTGTTTACTTTCTCTACCTCTGTCCGGCTTAAAGCACTCTCCTTACATGCTCGGGGTTTCATTCCCATTTAGGAGGGAGCCAGGGCCCTGGGCTGTCACCAGTTTCTATATATTCCATATTTTTCATTCATGCATATATGGATATATATTAGCCACATTTAAATATTTTATGTATGCCTGTATAAGGTCTTACTGTTTTCATTGTAAAAGTTCTAAAATCTCTCAGAAGTCAAAAACCACTTGGCAAAATATATACATTAATATTTATTTTCAGATAAAATTATATTTGCATGGTCCAATTGGTATGAACACAAAAAAGAATAATAAAAATTGGCATATCTTGACTTTTGAAATTGATAGTATTTGATTTTACATACTTTTGTGTAACATTTTTATCATTAAAATAACTGGTGCTTTGAATATTTATTATTACTGATTCTTAGGCAAGGAATTACTATATAAGTTGATGTCTACTCCTTAAAGTTTTTTAACTGGCATCCAGCCAAATTGTGCTGCACAATGGACAATTGTTTGATCAGAGTTTGAAATAATATTAATATTTAGATAAATAGTACATAAATAATAAATTGGGGATGGGCGCCACAGTGGCTCAGCAGGCAGAATTTTTGCCTGCCATGCCAGAGACCTGGGTTCAATTCCTGGTGCCTGCCCATGTAAAAAATAATAGCAATAATAATAAATTGGAAAAATATATCCCAATGATTTTTTTGGAAACTAAATTTATCTTTATTTGCACAATTAGTACCCTAATTCTTACTCATGGAGTTACTTTGAGTCATGAGCCTTGAAAACTGTCCAACTTATCCTAATTACATGGTCACACATACTTTTTTCTCAAATTAAAAAGTTACTCCCAGAAATCTTCACATAATTTAAGCCTCCTCTTCTTTCAGGTCTCTCATAAATATTTTCTTTTCAAATAAGCCATTCTAATAGTCATGAAAAGGATTTGCTGTGCCCACCCTGTCTATTTTCTTCTTATTAAACATTTATAAAGGAAAAGGCTTTGTATTCTATTTCCTAAGGTTTTGCTTGTTTATTATCTGAGATCTTTGTTTATTGCCAATCTTTCTCATATCTTGTACTTACTTCAATATTTTCCTTTCCATTTGATTTACAAAATAAGAAAAAGTTCACCTTCATATTAAATAAGCATAAAAGCAACTAACATTTATCAAATATGGTTCTTTGCCAGATCCATAAATCATTTATTATTTTTTCGGGAATTTTTATTATTATAGAAAATAAGGTTACACAAGTTAAAGTCTTGACATTTTAGGGTTACATGTAGAATTCTTTTAAGATGCATCAGAAAAATTTTCAAAGCTTATTAAGTGTGACTTTGGTTGAGTATCAGGAACCCGGTATTCCAGAACTAGGTGTGTGTATAGGCTGGATGAATATCCAGGAATGTTTTTTCTAACATATTACCTCTAAGAAATTCCCAGTACTCTGTGCAATACTGCAATAGGAATTGTAGAATTCAACATCTAGAGTTGCTTGTAATGAAAACCCCAGCATAGTTTCAACATCTTTTTGACATTAAAAAACTATAACTTCTTTTATATCATGAAATATATTGGTGATATTTTAGTTCACTCAGTTTTAAAAGGCATTTCACCCAAATATTGTGTGGAAATGAGTACATTTAGATATAGACTAGTTACGAATGCATAAAAATGTATCAACTGAAGTGAAGTAAAAGGTCATTATAAAATTAAAAGATCTTGGAGCATATGCTGTATTTAGGTCAAAATGAAAACACAAGGACACAAGACCAAGCAGTGATTCTGGAACTCATTTGCTTTACCTCAAATAAATTAGTCTAAATACATTTGTAAAGCATTGATCAGGAAAATGTTAATTATGTCCCATACTGAAAAGGTAAATTAAATCCCCTCTTTAAAAGAAAATAATTCATTAAAGAATAAATGACTTCCAAAAGGATTTGAGATCAAATAATTGAGTAATGTTCTTTGAAATTTCTTATCTTAAAACAAAGATTAAAAGGATACTTACTGGCAGTCTTCTCGATGTATGAGTTCTGCAAATTATTATTACTATTACTACAACTGCGGCTGTTATTATTAATTACTACTGCAACCACCAGTATCATCCTCATCAACTCAGACTTTTTTTTTTTAGAAAAGAAATGCAGAAATCACTCTAGTTTTGGATATAGAAATATAAGCTTAACTATTAACCCTTTGAAATAAAAATGAGATTATTGGACTCTTTGAAAGTGGCTTTGAAGACAAGGCAACCATTAGAGCAAGTGTAATTTTATTTTAAGTTAAGCCTTTGAAAATTTTAGAGGTGCCTAAATGTTTTTACAAATGTAAACGATGGCAGTATTTGAAAGTAAGGATGGTTTTACACATCAAATATATTATGAAAATTGAAAGCTTAGTATTTTAATTTCTCATGATCCCTTACATGCAAAATAAGTACTTCTTATGACAATTGTGTTATTATATGGAAAAAATTTTTACTTTTAATGTTTAAGACTTAGTTTATGTGCTCATATCACAATTTTTATATGTATTAGTTTTGTTATCAGAAAAGCAATGCACATATGTTGTGGAAAGTTTAAAAATTATACTGGTAATTTTAATGGAGAACCTAAAAATTCTCATATTTTCAGAACCCAGAGATAATCACTGCTAATATTCCAATCATTTATATATGCATATGTTTGTGTATGTGTGTATATATGTGGAGAGAGAGGGAAACTACAGAGATTTACATGATTTTGGACAGATTGGCTGCATAAATTTGAATAAAATCTATACTGTTTTCTTTTGATCCCTACTAAATAAATCTAACCATACATCTTCTTCTCAGCATATATAAATTACAAATCACTCTTCAGAGGGGCAAAGGAAGTCACAGAAAACCTCTGGTAAAACTTAGGAAGAGAACTTACTTTCTGTAACATGGAAATGATTTTATATCTGCAAGATTAAATTTGGTACATTTGCAATAAAGCAACCAGAAAAAGCAACATCTTCTCAAAAAGTGCAAAAGGATTTGTTTGACAGCTTATGAATTATAGTGCAGGTGTACAAAGAAAAATATATACTTCCTTTAAAAAAAATACCAGCAATTAAGCAGGAAAAATGTCCACCTCAAAAGATAAACATAAAAATATAACGTGGGGAGACAGAGGTAAGCACTTAACATAATTAATTATCAGTCGCTGGTGTATTGATGCTGCTGCTGATAAAAATATTAATAAGGAGAAATGCCAAATATATTAAAATTGCTATATATGAATATTTTCTATGAACTGATTTTTGAAAAGTTAAACCAAGTTTTACCATTGTATCCTGGTCACTAACTTTAATAATTTCTGAGTCAGTGCACAATCAACTTTTCAGGTATTCAAAGTAGAATCCTGATGCAATCTACAAGGAAGTTTAAATATAAAATTGCCATGCTGTCATATGCAAATATTTCCCACTAAATAATTCAGCACCAATAATAATTAGGAGTAAAAATCTGTCATATAGTTTTGCATTATGATTCAGGCTAGTAATTACCTTCTAATAATGAAGGTTATTAGAAGCCTTTTATTTTTCTCTGAAATATTAAAAAAAATCTTCTGCTTTTGCTTCATTCATCATGTGAGATAAAAGGGAGGAGCATTGGTGTCTGAGAGACATTAAATGAAAGGCTCGAGAATTGTCAACTGGTTGATGTGCTGTTTCATTCTGTCTCAGGATAGGGTCACAGACCTAAGATTGAGAGAGGTTAATGCCGCTTTCCTATTATAGATATAAAAGCTGGAAGGTGAAAGAAAGTAGCTCGGGCAAATGTGGACAGTTGCTTCCTAATTTTTTCCCCTTTTTCCTTTTATTTAGCCTGTAAAATCAAGTTTAGGAAGGTAGAAGAAGAGGAAACTCATCATGATAAAAACACTGCTAACATTATTTCAAAAGAATCTTCCAGAAAGAAAAGAAAAAAATCAAGGCATTAAGTAGAGCTCCTTGAATGATTTGTCAGTTAAACTTTGTTTTACAAAGATACCTTTTACTTTCTTTGTAAGGAACATTAAGGTATGCATATATATATTTTAAATGTGTGCAGAGTTTACAAGCATTTTCATATATATTCTAATATTAAGATGGTTATAGTCAGAAACTGTCTCATAGTAAAGAGTTACTTAAATATCAATATGTAACCAGAGAATTTCATCAGCATTTATTTCATGTATAAATTCTACATATTCTAGAGTGAATAAAGAACATTTTGGATGAAAATATGGTACATAGAATTTAAATATTTTAAATAAATCTAGACATTTAATTTTATTTTTGTAAAAGCAATATATGGAAATTTTCTCATAGAGTTCAAATACTAAGGGGCCAAACATTCACATTACATTTCTAGTTAAGATGGGGTTGCTAGCTGAGACTCTGAGGCTCTTGCCTCTCTAATTAAATTGTAATGAAATTCACTTTAGGAAAATAAAACGACATAAGCCATAGCCAAAAAATGAATAGTTGTCTCCTTGGATAAAATAGAAAACTTAAGCATGAAATGTTAAGGAATCATTACAAAAAAATCAAGACCACACTCTATGCACTCCATAAAAGATATGTGATGCATATAAAGAAACAGAGAGATTAAAATTAAAAAGAAGAAAAAGAAAGGTATTCAACAAAATTAATGCGGCTGTATTGATATTAAACAAAGTGGGCTTTAAGTCGTGGAGTTTTATCAAATATAAGAGGGATATTTCATATTGGTAAAAGTTTCATTATAACAGGAAAGCATAAAAATGTTGCCTGTGTCTGCACCTAATAATGGAACATCAAAATACATGAAGTAAAGGCCAACAACTAAAGGGAGAAAGAGACAAAAGCCACAATTATTGTTAGATTATTTTTAACACCCCTTTCACTGTAATTGCTAGAACTAATAGACAAAATTGGTAAGGTCACAGAAACATTTGAAAATCTATTTCAGCCAACCTGAACTAAACCACATTTATAAAGCATTGTACCTACAAAATGCAGAGTAGACATTCTTTTTCCACATCCCAATGGAATGTGAACTGAGATAGTCCATATGTTGATACAGTAAATAAATTTCAATGGTTCAAGCAATGCCTTTGCCCAACTTAATGGCTGAAATTATACAGAGTATGTTCTGTAATCAAAATGGATTCATTATAAGTTAATAACATATCTAGAAAATTTTTACCATTTGGCAACACACTTCTAAATAACCCCTGAATCAAAGGAGAAAACATGGCATACCAATATTGTCATACCTAAAAATATACTGAAAAAGTTCAAAAGAAAGAACATTAAAAATGAGTCATCTAATTTTCCACCTTATGATGCTAGATTAAAGTGGTCTCAATGCAAGCTCATAGTGAGTAAAAGAAATTATAATAGAGCAAAAGTAATAAAATAGAAAACAGAACAAAGGAAACAAAACTACAAGGCTGAAAGTCTTCTTTTGGAAGACTAATGGAATTGGTAAACCCATAGAACCATGGATTAAAAAGTTGAAATATATTTTATCAGGACATTAGAAGTAGCGGGAAATAAGCTTACTGAAGAGGAAGAGAGGTGACAAGAAAATACAAGATAAAATTCAAGGAGCAGCATAAGAGATATATAGGTAATGAAAGGGTAGCAAACATGTAATTGGAGTGAGAGAAAGACACCAATGTGAGAGAAGGGGGCAAAGTCAATTATTTAGATAATAATTAAGAGTTTTCTAAAGTCAAATTAATGATAAGCTATTTATATATGAAGCATCATAGCTAAAATCAGAATAAATACAGCAACCACAACACACACTTAAAAACTAGGAATATATTGCAGAAATCTAAATTCAAACTAAAAGTCTTGAAACCAGTCAGAGAAAAATATTATATTACTTTCCAAGAAACGAAGGTATCACTGAAGACTGGTTTCTCATTAGAGTAAGAGAGCAGATCAGAGAATGAGAGTTATAAAATGTCATATTTATTGCATATTGAGATTTCTACATCCAGCAAAATACATGTTCATTTGCACACTGAGAAATATTTATAAATATCTTCCAAGAAACTTTAAGCATAATAAATGAGAGCTGCAAACAATACAAATGGTCATCGATAACAAAATGAAGAAACACGCTGTGCTGTGCTTTGTACAATTGAATATATGAAACACAAGGCAATGTGAATAAATATTGCTAAGTTAATGTTGATTGAAAGAAACCAGGCACACAATATTCACAAATTTCAATAACAAAAAAAAATTAATTTATGCTGGTGAAAGTCAGAATACAGCTACATTTGGGTTATTGATTAGGGACAGGAAAAAAGAGGCTTCTGTACAGGTGTTCTCCTTTATCTTTGTGGTGGCTGAATAGTTATGTTTATGCTGTTTAAAGTTGTTGTGCTCCACTCTATGATTTATGAACATTACAGAGTTTACAGAAAGGGACACATGGGTTTGACTTTGGGTGTGGCAAGTTTGTTAAGGTCACATTCCTCATCTAGATGTGTGGGAGACATGGGCCCCAAAATGTGGGGCTGACCATAAAGCACAGGAGAAATGAAAAGGAAGCAATAGCCAGGGCATTATCTGCCTGTGAGCCAGGGCCATTTTAATTAAATCTAGCCAAGCAATGCCTTTGCCCAATTTGAAGCGTTTGATAGTTGAGGGGTCAGAACTCAAATGCACGAACAGGCTGGTGAAATAGTGTCCTGGAACCTGCCCTGGCAATGTTCAGTGATTGAGATAGCTCTGCTCCTGGTTGCTGGATGTGGTCAGTTGGGCATAGATTCCTCTCTTCAGATGACAGGCTATCCAGATTCACACATGTTGGAGAAGAGTCCCAAGCACAGCAAGAGGACAACCGCTTCATATTCAGTCAAAACAAGTCAAATGATGAAGCTCAGAGTTAGAGTGGATATGTGTGCAATACGAGGGAGACTTCCTGGCCATTTTCCCAATTTGCCACAATAAAAAGTTGTATCTGTACATCACATAGTAAAAGATATATACTTGAGAAATTTGTCCACTTGATAAGTATTTATTTTTATTTTTTTAAATTTTTGAAGAGTATTTACTAGGTACCTATTCTACCTAGATATTACTTTAAGAATAAAGAGCCACATTAAAATATTAAGTCATTTGTTGCTATCTTACATTATAGCATAAAAAGTACTGAAATAAATGAGCAACTAAGCACTGAAGGGACAAGGAGTGTTGTGGTGGGGATGTGAGAATGAGAAAGCTGGGTACATTAGAAGATACGGGACAGCTGCACTGAAGTGGTGGCATATGAGCTGAGATCTCATCAATAAGGAGTCGTATATAGGCAGAGATTTCCAGGTAGGAGAAGGAAAATAAAATGCTACATTGAACGATGAAATGCAGAGGGCGGGTGATGGTGGCTCAGTGGCAGAGTTCCTGCCTGCCTTGCCAGAGACCCAGGTTCAATTCCCGGTGCCTGCATTTGCAAAAAAAAAAAAAAGAAAAGATGCAATGCAAAGAGCAGAGTGAGCAGGTAAAATATGGTAAAAGACAAAATCAGAGAAATATTGTTAGGTCACATCATGAAGGGCCCATCAGAGGTTAAGTTTTACTTAACAGGCAACGGAACACCCGCTGTAAATTTTTAGTTAGAGTTATGACATGACTGACCTTGCATTTTAAAAGAGTCATGCTGGCTGCCTTGTGGAAAATGCCTTAAAAGGAAGCGATAAAAGGATGAAGATGCATTTGGGGACTATTTTAGTAATGCAAGAAAAGGTCGGTAGTGGTAGCATTAGAAATAAAGGGAAATGAGGTGTCTCGGATTATGTTTTGGAGTTAAAGCTGACTGGACATGTGGACTGAAGGAAAGGGGACATCAAGAGAGAGAAATCCTGAGTTTCTGACTTGACTTAGAATGGTGGAGAGTGATCAGTTTACTGATTTGAGGACTATCAGAGGAACAGTTTGGGAGGGAAATTAAGGGGTTAAATGTTTTATAAAAAATCATAAGCATTAGAAAAATAGATGAGTATTTTCTCTATTACTTCATGGTGATAACGACTTAAATCAGACTGGATGCCCAAAAGCCATAAAATAAAGACTGTCAGCTTTCCCTTTTCTTAATATATATCCAAAGGCATCATAAACTAGAATCAACAATTTCTCTAAACTTCTTTAGGGGAAAATAAATCACTTCCTAAAAGTGAAAAAAAGGTTAATGTTTTTAATATACAGAAAGTACCATAATTAATTAGAATTAAAAATAATAATAAACAAGGTCCAGGAGTTGGCATGTCATTGTGTAAAATCTCAAATGCCCAATCAAGATTAAAAAAATGCTATTATTTTAGTAATCTAGCAATGAAAATCAGAATATATGCTCACATTTCAAATTGACCAATAAGGAAAAATATTCTATAGCATCCAGTGCCTCTGGCATTTGGAGTGAGAGGCATTTTACAGATTTCCTGAGGGAGCATAAATTACTACACTCAGTTGGAAATGTTACATTGCAAGCATTTTAAACTTATAAGGCTTCATCCTGTGATCTCAGTTTTGAGACTGTCCTGTACAGAAATAAAAGCCCCCAAATATAAAGTGTATTTACAGAAAGATATTAATTTTAGCATTATTTGAATTGCTTGGAAACAAATAAAACAAAACTACCAGCACAAGCAAATCAACAAAACTATTCTGGCTGAAAAAGAGGATAAGGAGAAGGAAAAAGGAAGGGTAGATGGAAAAGGGAGGGGAAAGGAAGAGACTGGATTTAACAGTATAGGATGGGGGGGGGATGGGAAGGGAAGGGAAGGGAAGGAAAAAAAGAAAGAAAGGAATTGAAGTTATCAATAGGAAACTTAAGTAAAAAGGATACATAACTGAAATATCATGTAAATAATCAGACAAATCTGTATATACATTAAATGAGAAAGATTCAGTCTTCAAATAAGCTCCAAATTCACAAGGAACATATATGTATAATATGTGTGCATGTATGTATATATTCAGCCACTTTCTACATTATATGTATGTGTGTGTATACACATAAATATGTACACCTTTTGTTTTGATTAAGAACCAGATAGATAGGCAGACAGAAGACAGAAGTAGAGATGGATGACAGATGGTAGATAGCTATACATATATTCTCATTTTGGTTAAAAAAGAAAAGTGAAAGAGAAGTATATGATGTGTGCATTTTATGCACACAATCGTTAACAATGACTATCGTGGGGATTGTGGCATCTTGGAATGGAAATGAGGAAGAAAATCATGAGTTTTACACCTCTGCAGAGCTTTTAATAGCTACAGTATGGAAATATTATATCTAATTATTATTTAATAGATATCTATGATACATATACCTCTCATTTTAATATTAATTATATGTGCTATTATATTTGAAAAACATGTTTGTAAAATAGTTCTCCAAGCACTGTGTTAAAAGACAAACCAAGTAGGTCTAAAGAGGAAAACTTTCTCAAGTTCCCACACTATGTATCTTTTCTCATCTCCATACACCTCAAGTAACCCAAAGTACAAATGTTTTAATCTTAATTCTGCCTTGTAATTTCCAAAAACAGATTTGTGGATGTGTATCTCTCCTTGTTACACATCAATAAAGTGGAATTAGCGTAGTGGAAGACATGTATGGGAACTCCAGTGAGATGACACGATCTCTATAATTTGCCACGAATCTCCAACGGCTTCTGCAAAGAGAGGTTACAGATAAATATCAGTCTGTTTCACCCAGACATTTCTAAAACCCGTGAAATGTTCAGAGTCTAATGCCTGTGTAAGCCTGCCCCAGATCTCAGTCCCCTTTTATAAAACTTTAGCTCCCCGCCATTTGAGTGGCTCACCACGCCCTAAACAGTGACTTCCATGCACTCCCCACATTTACCAATTTCATCTCAATCTACCTGAATTTTTTTCTGAAATTGAACTGAAGTTGTAATCCTTTCTCAAAAACATTCCGCATGCTCTGAAATGCCTGATGACCCCAGTGTCAAGCTCTTCCCAATTTAGCGCTGCCTAATCATTCCTTATTCAGTGTTCTTCCTCAGTCCACCTTTTCCAGACAACACAGGAAGAGATACTCAGTCACTTCTTTATGCTACTACAGTACTCAGGTCATGTCTCTATTCCTGGGGATTCCTTAACATATGGAATCATACATTTCTCTTATGACTTGTTTGTGAGCTCTTCATACCCAGAAATCATGTCTCATATCTGTTTCTGCCCCACCAGGGATGCAAAACCCTAGGATATGTGCGTATGTGTACGTGTGTATATATATGTGTATGTGAATGATATAGATGTACGCCTAGATTTATTTAAGGCATTTGCTGTCACAGGATGGTGGCAGATGGCAAGTTGAAATTCTGTTCTGCAGGCTGCGTGATGGTATATCCAGTAAGGGAGAAAGCATGATGTTCATGTCTTGAGTCCAAATTCCTTGGGATGGAAATTCCGGAAGAGAAATGGAGGATGGAGTCCTTGACAGAATTCCCTCTTCTACCCAAAACCTCATTTCTTTGAATTTAATGTTCCCAAAGCATTAACTGTAGGTCACCGACATTATCAAGGATAATCTCCTTCCCTTAAAGTCAATTGAGTATAGATGCTAATCCCATCTACAAAACATATCTATAGTAATCTGTAGGCCAGTGCTTAATCAAATAATTGGACACCATAGCCTAGCTAAGGTGACACGAAAAATTAACCATCATACCCGGTATAGATAGTAAATCAGCAAATAAACTTTCAATTATTGACTAAGTACAAGGACTCAGATGGAAAAGTAGTTAAAAAGACATTTAATTTCAATATATTTTCCATAATAATTTAAATTTGTATCACAGGTCTTAACAATATGTCTGAAGAGCAAATTTTCAACAATTTGTATTATTTAATTTCATGTTTAAGAGAAATTATGTCACATTCTGACCAAGAAATTTGAAGTATAAGACAAAACAAAAATTTTAAGAAGTTATGTAGCCTGACATATAATTATTTAAGCTAATTTTTTCTTCTTATATTTAAAAATAACCACTTTTCTTGGAATACAGACTATGTAATTATATCCTTTTATATTTTTTTCTGAATCAAACACTTCATATTGAATATAAAGGTTCCAACTAGCACTACTATGCTGTCATTATCAGTCAAACAAACCATAAATAATAAGTACTTGCAATAGAAGCAATCCGGTTTGGTTTCCAAAAGTCCTTGTACTCAAGTAGAAAATATAGGTTTGAATTTTGAGATGAGGTAATGCAAGATATCAGATATATAATTTAAAAGTGGAATGTTTGGAAAGAAAGTAACAGTAATTATACAGAAAGCACGTATCTAAATCTTCCTCACATCACTATAAGGATCAAAAGGGGAAAAAAAAGAACTTTTACATAAAGCCTGCATTATAAATGCACACACACACAAAGGTATTTAAGGTACTTATGTAGTTTATGAGATTTGTATCTCTAAATACAAGCAAAACATTGAGGTATCTCAACTTCTGAATTTCTATCATAACACACTTTCAATCACTCTTCATTTGTAAACTTGAATAGGACTAGGAAATATGAACACCAAACTCCCAGAATATTAAATATGGGCTGATATGAGAAGAAAATAATGGAATTGGAGGTGAACAGAAAGAAGGGTTTACTCTTTTACCTGCAATGAAATTAAACATTTAAGTGCCTTCTTCTTATTCTATAGAATAGCAGGATTAGAAATAAGCACGAGAATAGCGCAGCTTGCTTTCCTAAAATATTCTGACCTTTAAGAAATAAACAAACTGATATCGTGAATAGATCTTTTTTAAAGGGTTTCATAAAGGTAAAGGGAAAATGGAGCAGTTAGGGCTCTTATCTGGCTCTCACATATACACAGTTAACATAGAAACACACACACACAGCTAAATATTGATTAAAATCAGCTGATAAATGTATAAATGGTACCTTTTAAGTAAAGGTGTTTTAGTTTTGAATTTTCGAATTATCTTAAAAGATCTTTGAAAAAATTAATACATAGAAATAGTGAATTTTTTTTATTCTTTACTCATTTCCCCAAATAATCACATAATTTTAATATGCTTAAGATTGGGTTATCATTTTGGAATTTGAGGTACTACAGGAGTTCCTAATATTGTTCAAATGGAGTTAATTTTGGAAGAAAAATGTATATATCTTTTTCAAAATGCACTTTTATTCTGACTTAATATTTTTAACTGGTGTCAATAGAAGTACCTGTTTTGGAGATACACTCTGAACTATTTTTTCAATTGAAAAGCAGGGACTTAAACAGATACATGCTCACCAATATTCATAACAGTATTATTCACAATTGCCAAAAGATGAAGCCAACCCAAGTGTCTGGCAACCAAAGGATGGATTGGCAAAATGTGATACTTGCATACAATGGATACTTTTCAGTCATCAAATGGAATGAACTTCTGATCCACATGACAACATAAATGGATTCTGAAGACATGTTGAATGAAATAAGCCAGATGCAAAAGGACAGATATTGCATGATCTCACGATATGAAATAATTAGAATAAGCAAACCCAGAAAATCAACAATGAGAATATAGGGTACCAGAGGGGTGGAGGTAGGGAATGGGGAATTAATGTTTAAATTGAATTTCTAGTTGACCTATTGTAGTACATGGTTTTGGTTTGTAATAGATGGTGGTGATGGTAGCACAATGCTGTGAAGGTAGTTATCACCCCTCACTTATAAATTTGAATGTCATTTAAAGGGAAAATTTTAGATTGTATAAATGTTACTAGAATAAAAGTTAAAACAACATAGGACTATACAATACAGTGAACTGTATTGTATACAATACAGCTTTTAATGTGATACTTTTTCTTATTAACTAGTGGCCTATTTCTGGAATTTCCTCAGTTGTCTGTACTATTTATATAGCATCTGTGTTTCTGCTGAGAAGTTTATTACCAACATGCTGTTCTCCTCATACCTCCCTAAAATGATCGTTTCCTAACCGGTGGGGTTCTGAAATTTCACAAGGAAGTGTCTTGTTAAAATTCACCCTTACCCTCTATTCTAGTTTGCAAACTGCCAGAATGCAATATACCAGAGAGAGGACAGCCTTTAAAAGGGGAATTTCTTAAGTTGCAAGTCCCCAGTGCTACAGCCATGAAAATATCCCAACTAAAGCAAGGCTATAGAAATGTCCAATGTAAGGCATCCAGGGAAAGATACCTCTATTCAAGAAGGCCCATGAAGTTCAGGGTTTCTCTGTCAACTGGAAAAGCATATGGCAAACCTGGCGACATCCGCTAGCTTTCTCTCTTGGCTTCTAGTTTCATGAAGCTTTCCCTAAGGGCATTTTCTTTCTTCATCTCCAAAGATCACTGGTTGTGTGGGATCTGTAGCTCTTTCCCAAATTATTCCCTCTTCAAGGGCTCCAGTAAGCAACCCCACCTTGAATGAGTGGAGACACATCTCCATGGAAATCACCTAACCAAAACTTACCACCCACAGTTGGGTGGGTCACATTTCCATGGGAATAGTCAAAAAACTCCTAGCCAGCAATATGGAATTTGCTGGCGACCACCACAGTCTCAAACCAGTACCCCCTCAGTAGGAGTTTGAGTTCTGAGCACTGATGTTCTTTATTAGCTCTGGGTGCTTTTTTTCATTATTTTAGTGAAATTCCTTCAGTCTATTATTTATAGCCCATTTCTTAGCAATTCTTATTGTGTAAAATAGTAGACATCCCAAAATGGTCATTGATATGGTTACTTGCTGACATAATTTCCATCTCTTTAATTTTTGCTTTGCACTCTGGGAGAGTCCCTTGATTTCATCTTTCAGATCCTTTTTATTCTTTTAGTTTAATTGATCATATTCTTAGTTTCCAATGAATGTTGACTATTCTCTAATTACTACTTTTTTTGATAAGCCTGTTCTTGTTTTATGGTTATCTTAAAGATATTCTAATAATTATAATTTTCCCTTTTGAACACTATTTCATGTACCATGCATTGTCTTTTTCTGCTGTGCTCTTTAAAGCTATTAATTTTCCTGTGTAGTCTGCTTGTTTGCTATGTCCCATTCACATTCATGAGTAAATAATAGACTGGTGAATTCAGGCAGTAGTCCTTGATTTTCTTGCCTACTTTGATTTTCAAAACTATCTCTCACTCACTCGGGGGGAAGCATTAAAAGTGAAACACTAGGGTAAAATTCTTGCCTGCCATGTGAAAGACCCGGGTTCAATTCCTGGTCTATGCACTTCCCAATAAACAAACAAAAATTAACAAATGGTGCTGCAGTAATGGGATACTCACATGGAAAAACAATGAAATCTGACCCTGCCATGCAGCATACACACAAAAAACATGAGGTACTAGGGGTGCATGGGAGTTCAGTGGTAGAATGCTGATCTTCTATGTGGGAGACCTGGGTTCAATTCCTGGACCATGCACAGGAGAAAAAACAGGCACCTTGATGGGGAAGCTTCAAGTAAGGATTGCAAAAAAGCAAAGATTTTGTTTTTGGCTGTAGTAGCAGCTCAGTAAATGCCACAGAATGGAAGGTGGGGAGGTATAGCCACTGGCATTGTGATTCCAGAGAAAGAGGTCTGCTAACATTTTCTAGAGACTACCCTACCCCTACTCCTTCTCTTTGTGCCATCTGGCTGTGCCCCTGCAGCCCCACTGAGGCCCTACGGGGCAGAATGGATCCCACTCCCACTACAGCCTTTGCCAGTTTTGGGGTCTTTTATCTTTTGCCCTGAGAAGGTGAACCATGATTATACTTCTATTGCTGAGATGACTTAAAGACACCTGAGGTTCTATGAAAAATTTGTGGAGAAATCATATCTGTCTTTACATATTTGAACTATTAAGAATAAAATGGGTTATCTTAAGGTATGTGATTTAGACTTCAGAGCTCTTATAAATAGTGGGGGCCAAACCTGTTTTTTCTGATTCCAAGCCCTAGGGCTTTCTCATACAACAAACTGAAAGATGAATTATTTTCAATTCATGGAAATACTGTTGAGGAGCATATTAATGGATACATTTAATTTACATTAAACATGGTGCTTGATGATTTTGAAGAATTAAATGCACTTGAGGCAACAGTTTCCCAAGATTCTTTTCTGACTGTGGAATTACAATAGCTTAATTAAAAAAAAATTCTTTGGACTCAAAACACATTCACACAGTGGAATAATAGGGACAAAAGTCAGTCTAAAGGCAACAAGGAAATAAGAATTTGGACATCCTCAAGGCCTGTCTCTTCCCTCTGTCCTCTGCTTGTGCCCTTCTCTTGCAAATTCCCTCTGTGGATGTAGGGAGTATATCCACAGACAGTAATCGATCTGCAAATCTTCTGAAAAGGAGAGGAAGCACTTTTCTACCATGTTCCAGTTCAAAATATTTCAAGGGAAGCTGTGATCTTGCTTGAGAAAGTTGCTTGCAACCAGACTGAACATTGCATTGGGTTCAATATTACCCAAGAAGATGGAGACTCTCCTTTGAATCACTTGGATAGGGCAAAAGAGATGAGTAGATCGACCAGAGAAGGCCAGTGATAGAATGAGCAAGGCTAAAATAGAAACCTAGATTTTTTTGATGATGCAGTGCCATCTTTTAAAATCACTTTTATATGTTGAATCACAAAGCATTTATCGTTATTAGAAACTTTACTTAGGCATTGAATCAAATCAGCCCAGCTGAGAAATGAGATTATAGACAAGTTTTGCAATTTTCCTATGCTCACTCCTAGCAGTTGATAACAGAATTTATAATAGAAATCAAGTAGTCTGCTATTTTGGGCTATGATTTTTTTTGTCCCCTATGTGTTTTAGTACTCAGAGGATTTCATGGCATGGAAATTTTCATTTTAGGGTAGGCTAATCATTCTGTGAATTTGAGAAAACCTGTTTTAAGACTAACTAATGTTCAAGGGGACTATAAAGTTTACTACAGAAAATTAAAATAGCAGCAATTAGGTAAAGGCCCAGAATGAGTTAATATGTGCAGAATAAAATGCCTAGGACACTAGAAAACTTCTTTGAGAATGGGGTATCTCCCCAGGGGTTTAGGAGTTGTTATTGTAGTATAAATTAACATATGATACATACTTATACTGTACAGTATCAATGGCATAATTGGTATCTTTTTAAAAAGTTTCTTGTCTTAGCTGCAATTTGTTCACCTTTATTGTTCACCATTTGTTTATTTCGAGAGAAACACAGACGAAAGCCAGCTTCAATCCTACAAACAAACCATTTATAAAGAAATATATTTTTAAATCACACTTTTATTTTGAAATATTCTCTTCTCCAAATTTTGTTCTGTCCATCTTTCAACTCTTGCTTTGTTTCCTGGTGTCCAAATCTATCACCAACCTGATTATATCTTCCTGCATATGTGCCAACTTCTCAATTTACTCCTCAAAGCACGATACTTTAGAATGGTCTGTGTGCTACAGAGAAAAAAAAATGTGTCTATCACCTTACTTATTCTCTCTGTTTGACTTATGCAGTTCAAGAAGATATTCTGTTGTTATTTTTTTGTATCTTCTTTGTACGGTTGCTTTTTATTAAACCTGAAGATAATGAAAATCATACTTCCTTTCCCCCCACCTACTGCTGTTAAAAATCAACAATTCTTTACACTTTCCATATGCCTGGAAACTCACAAAAAATTGTACATGCATCATATATATATATATATATATATTTTATTTTTCAAAACAACCCAATGAACAGTACTAGTAATGATTGTAATTGCAATGAAAGGAAGTAAAGTAATTAGCAAGAAAGTAAATCTTCAGTGCTTGAACTTCTTTTGAATATTCGGGTATGAGTTTAGCAATTTGAATTTATATTCACTTAATTTCATCTTAATAGATTTGTGCCTCATTGCAAACTTTATTTGTTTTCAGATTTTGACTGTATTTTATATTAGATAAAATTAAACAATATGATAAACATGATGTATTTGGTAGTAAACGGGCCATTGATGAAAAATGTGAACCCAGTGGGATGGAATGATAACTCAGGTCACTGGAGATTTTGCTCCCATTGCTGTTATCCTTTAATTATCATCTCAGGGCACCTTGTCCAATTAAGCAGAAAGCCACTAATCACATCGCCGTTGATTCCGTGTATTCCTAGCTTATGCACAAGAATACCTGAAACAGCTTAACTTATTTTTTTATTGTCTTATTGCTCTGGAATGGCTTTAAACTGTAGTTTTGCAGTTCTCAGACAGTTGCTGAAGTGTCCTGCTTCAAGCCCAGCCCTGGGCTATCTGCCCCCTGGGTCCTGAGCCACCCGAGATCCCACTGCCCACCCTTGCAGGGGCCACAAGGTCAACCAGGGCACACCTCTGTCCAACATCAGATCAACCTGGAGCTCCACCCTTTGAGGGTTCATCTGTCCATGCCTGACTTGGACCATGATGACATGGCATTGAAGAGTTTTGCCAATTATCTTGTTCACCAATCTCATGGGGAGAGGGATCATGTTTAGAACTCAGGAAGCTGCAGAAGCAATGAGGTGGCCGGATCTTCCTTCAGGATATGGAGAAACCATAATTTGAGGACTGGGAGAGCAGGCTAAATGCAACTGGTGTGCGTGACACTTGGAAAAACGTGTGAGCAGTCCCTGCTAGGACTGCACAGATCTGCCACTGTCCTAAACAACCCCACTTGTGTGACTTCATTGGACACATTACCTGAAAGAGCAGGTAAAATCCATCAAAGAACTTGATGGCCATGTAACCCATCTGTGCAAAATGAGGGCCTCTGGAACCTGGCTTGACTCAGTGACACACACACCCTGGGAAGTGGTGATGAGCAGAGCCCCATCTTACACTTGCTGTACAGAGAGAGGGGAGTGACTTCCTGGCTCACAAGGGCAATTACATACCTTTTCTAGCAGCTGTGTCAAAATCTACTACATTCTTTCATTTGTACCATTCCTTCAAATAAAGTAATTTGATATCTCCCAGATCTAATCCCATCCTCAAAGAATTTTTGTAGTGTCCTAGGCATTTTATTCTGCACATATTAACTCATTCTGGGCCTTTACCTAATTGCTGCTATTATAATTTTCCGTAGTAAACTTTATAGTCCCCTTGAACATTAGTTAGTCTTAAAACAGGTTTTCTCAAATTCACAGAATGATTAGCCTACCCTAAAATGAAAATTTCCATGCCATGAAATCCTCTGCCACATATTTCCTCTGTCACAGTTTAGCAAGTAAAATGTAAATTTGATGATTTACTCTTCTCTGGAAATTGATATTTCATTCCCTATCAAGTAAAAATAACAGAGAAAATTTAATGGAAATGTATTTTGTGCCAGACACTGAGATAACATTTACATGGGTTATCTCATTTAATATTCATTGACCCCTTGAAGCAAGTATTTCCCCTGGCTGATAGATGCCTTGGGGTAATACATTACAGATCCTTATGGCAATAGTATTAAATAAAGGGGTTTTGGTGTTATAGAAGATCTTTGTATGAGTGTACTATACTTTCAGAAACCTTATAACCCTATCTTATTTATTTTTGTTTTCCCAGTACCTACCGCAGATTGACATATAACTTGTTACCTAATAAAATTTTCTATGAATTAATTAATTAAGCAAATATGAAAACAATATTCAGACAATCACTGGCCTTGTTTTAGGGCATATCATCTATTTTCCTTTAGGATGCATCGTCTACAAATAGAGCCAAACAATATCATTTCTCTTATGTGTTCAAAGGAAAGCAAATTATTCTAGCCCATTCATGTCTACGTTTGCCTTACTGGTATGGTATCTCCCAATGTGTCTATACTCTTGTACTATTTAATTCAATTTGACTTTTCCTGAGGGTCTCTAAAATGTGAATAAGTGGCCTCAACTCTAACAGCTCTTTGAACTGATAATAGTGTTTTGTCTAGTGTAACTCTTTTTCATAGTCAATGGGAATGAAGAACACCAGATACTCTTTTGCTCTGTACTTTATAAGGCAGTACAAGGGCCATAGGATGAAGGTTCCAGATCTCTGGCACTATTTAAATAAAATATGATACTTGTACAAAGGAAATCTGATTTAGCAAATCAGTGAAATCCAGGAAAATGAAATTATGCTGCAGTGACACAAGTATTAATTCTAAACACCAACTCATTTGCATGTGTTTTATAAGGGACTAAATGAAAAGAATTATTTCTCCTTTTACATGTATAGTCCGATTTTAATTTATTTCTACGTTAAAAATGTTTTAGTCTAAGATTTCATCTAATTTTATAGTTGATATTCTGGTCAAAGAGGGTTAGTGCCAAAACCAAAAGAACAGTTGTCATATATAAAAAAGAAAAACAGCTTCTAATTTATGACTGAATAGATAGAATAATAATGAAGGAAAAGAATAATGGTGTGTTATTTCTTCTGTGGAGCATTCAGAGGTGTGGAGGGAAGGCTATCTTTACAACTGAAATGTGTCTGTGGAAAATCAAGCTTCTTTGGTGACAAAAGGTACCAGATAAAACTGATACACTCCTGATTCTGGTAGGAAAAAGGCTTAAAATTAAAAAGCAAAAGAAGATCTAGAAATAATTTTATTGATTCAATTAAATAAATATACTCGAATCATTTGATATAAGATAAACTTTTTTGTATATTTAGTAGTTCTTTGAATGCATACCATAATTCTCTAAATAAAGATTGCTGTTTTGGAAAACATTAGCTATTCAAGGAAACTCAATGAACACACTAGAAATACAGAAGTTAGACAGCTAAGGTGGCAATAAAGGGTTACAAAGGTGGTTCAGTGGTGGAATTCTTACCTGCCATGTGGAAGACCTGGGTTCAATTCCTGGTCCATGCACTTCCCAAAAGCAAACAAGTATAACAAATTAAAAACAGACAAAGAAACAAAAAAATCAACAAATGGTGCTGCAATAACAGGATACTCACAGGGAAAAATATTGAAATGTGACCCTATCATATAGCTTACAAAAAAATAGCAGTATAACATCATTTGGTATCGCATTTGCTTGTACTACACATACTGAGTTCAGATTTTTTTAAAGGCATTTTCCCACTTGAACAGATAAAGGAACAAATCAGTTTATTCTTATTTATGTAAAGCCAAGACCTATTTGGATAAACACTGCTGAAATGATAGCCTTGAATTCCTGGACATCTCTCATAGCATTGTCAGTTTTTCTTTTCTTTTTTTTTACTTTGAGTTCATCATCATGCCCTTGTGCGTTTCATTTAGGTAGTAAAAGCAGTTGAGCTGCATCATTTAGTAACCCTTATTTCATCCTCCATAAACTCTTCCTTCCAAAGGACAATATCATTTGCAGTCGGTTTTTTTGAGTCGACCGAAAGTATCTTAGATTTGAGAATTAAGCAAGTTTTCCATAAATGTATTTTCTAGTCCATTTATTACCCTTGCAATAATAAATGTCCATGTTTGGTAATTCTCAGTAGTAAACTACTTAAGCATGTGAGACATTTCTATCAGCAGAAGGACTTTTTTTTAATGTTACATGCACTGCCGTCACTACCTGTCATCTGGTATTACTATGCCACAGGTTTTAATGGGTTTCATTTACAGCAGTCCGGCACTAAAAAAAACCTGGCAAAGAAATAAGTGTGTTTTGATTGATGGAGGTTCGCATGGCCATTTTTATTAGCTTTCCAGCTTTGTGATCAGATGTCATTTATAACAGGAACAAGCTCACACAGTAACCTGCCATCTGGAACAATGGCTTCTGCTTTTTTTCCATTGGATACTCGAATATTCCAGGTAATACCTAGCTCTCACAATGCTGCAGCATCACACATGCCTTCCAGCATCCTGGTGCCTAAATAGAACCCATTATACAGTTTGCAAGAAATGATTTCAGTACAAATGGGCTAGGTTTGGGCATTTGTCTGAATTTGTATTACAAAAGCACACAATCATTGTCCGACCTCTGCTATTTCTTTTTAATGTATCAGGCTGCAGAAAAAACTTAGCCTAATTTTGTGGTAGCATGAGAAATAGATTGAATTTGTCATTTAATTACTCTTTTTATGAACAATAATGTGACCATTGGAGATTCTTTCGACATACTGCTTCTTGATTACTTTTTTGTTGCCCTGTGAAACTAGTAATCTTGAATTTATATTTACTTATACTAGTTCAGAGTCAAGTGAATATCTAAATCTATATCTACATACATATTTGTATCTATAGATCATGTGGAAATAGTCAATTTTGACTGATTATTTTGTTCAAATTCAGGGCATGTAAACATGTCAGATGCATGGAAGGCAATAAAAAATGACCCTTCTCTTGGTATTTCTTGAAAGAAGGCAATTAATGCATGAATGTGTTAAGTTTAAACAGGCAGACCTTCTTAACCACTTTGCATAAGCATTCAAGGCAATTAAGTAGGCTCCAGTTCCCACTTTATTTTAAAGACAGTTTAAGGAAAAGATACAGATTCAAGCTTTTTAATCCCTTCACAGCTCTAGAAAACCTCTACAACCAAATCTAAGAAGTGATATGTTATATACTCTATAAAAAGTTTTCAGGGAGCAAATCGGTTATTGAGGTATACATCATTTAATAGACTAAAAAGTCCAAGATTAATGATTAATATTAAGGATAATATAACTTGAAAGTGGTCATTTTAAGCTATTTTTTATAACTAAGATGACAAGGATAACGACCACTAGTAACAATAATGACAATAGCTATTGAATTAGTATCACATATAAAACACACAATTTTCTAATCGAGTCTAGTGTTGTCTGCAGCATAAAATTACCAATTGGAATCCATGTAACTCAGGATCACCATTGTTTTATCCATCAGTGTCTGGTCAGAAAAAAAAGAAACTACTGTCTATATATCTCACATAGGGACTCGTGTATCATAAGGGATTTTGTTCACAGCATGTTCTTCTCTGGAGGGGAGGGTGGATGAGGGCAGCAGAGGGTGTGCATGGATCTGGCATCCAACCCGGATTGGCAGCTTGAGCTCAACCTCATGGCAGGGGAGCATTCTACCACCAAAGCTCGGATGTGTCTCCTGATTGACTTCGGATGTTCAACAGTCTTAGTTTCCTAGAGCTGCCGTGATAAAACACCACAACTTGCCTAGCTTAAAACAACAGAAACTTGTTTTTCTGGAGACTAGAATCAGAAATCCAAGTCTGGCAGGACAGTGGCTCCTCTTCTCCTTGTTCTTCTCATCTAACTTCGGGTGGCTTGCCAACAGCCCGTGGCGTCTCCTGCCTCAGTCTTTACTTGCTTTCTCCCCTCATTGACTGTCCAAGTCCAATCCTCGACTTTTTATAAGGACATGGGTCATATTGGTTAAAGACCTACCTCATCTTAACTAATAATGTCTTCAAATACCCTATTTCCAAATAAGGCCACATTTGACAGTCAGGGTGTTAGGACTTGTACATGTATCTTGAGGGAACACAATTCAACCTGTAGCAACAGTAGTTCCACCTGCTAGTGAAGTTATCTCTGTTCCATGAAATACCACATGTGAAAAAAAAAACACAAACATGCCCCCCTTCTGTGAATGGGCAGTTTGGCGCTCCTGTTACTCTCACCTCTCTGTTCTGCTCACTTTATATCCTTCTCCTGATTAAGTTTGTTTACAGCCGTGTTTTAAACTATCATCTATACACAGCTATTCTTGTCATTGGTCACCAAATCATTCCCTAATCAGTAATTCCTCCAGAACTCTATAGTGATATTGTCCTTAAAAATGAGACCCGTATGTTTCAGCTACTGCTTGGAGATGGCTTAAAGACGCCAGTACTCCATATAACATCATATAAATGTTTCCACAATGTGGGCCTGGCTGAACACTCAGATTTCACAATCTGCCACACCTTCTGTCCCGTGGGCATCATGGTATATTTTGTTATGTTGTAAACTAAATTGTATTGAGATATTTTTACATGTTTTTCTCTATCTACAGTTACTTTCTGAGGGCAGAAAAAATTCTTCATAACCCTTGGTATCTTGGGCAGCAATCACACTGCCTGGCTCAGTATGGAGTCTGAGAACTTGTTGAATGAGGCTCTGCATTTGAGGGCTTTTGTGAATAACGATGGAGCATGAAGACAGGTGCAACTTTTTTCCTAAGCAGGGCCCACATGTATGAACACTGACCTTCTTAACTAGAGTTTACATAGAGTCAAGAAAAGAAATCCAAAATAGGGTTCAGGCCAGATGAATAAAGCTGAGGGTGCATTGCTTATTAGATTATGATAAATGAGTACAAAAAAGCACTCCGTTATGTAAAACCATTTTTGGAAAAATGTTAACAAACCTAAATGATAATGCAGCAATCAAAATATTGGGATTCAAGAACTCAAGATAGGGCCGGCCATGGTGGCTCAGCAGGCAAGAATGCTTGCCTGCCACGCCAGAGGACCTGGGTTTGATTCCCGGTGACTGCCCATGTAAGAAAAGTAAAAAAAAAAAAAAAAAAAAAAAAAAAAAAAGAAAAAGGATGCATAATGAAGTGTTCAGAAAATCATTCCACAAAGACAGTATTCTTTTGTACTTTCAAGTAATAGGCATATACACATTTGAGAATAAAGTATGTTATGTATACACACACACACACACACATATATCAAACCCAAAGGTGTTTAGTTTCACAGCTCGAACGATATTCATGAAGGAAAGCTAGTGTACACATGATCACACATACACCTAAAAATTTGTTTATCTTCAGCCGTGATTCTATAACCCATGCCCACTCTGGCATCGACAGTTGGTATCTAAATAGCATTTCAGTGGGGAAACAAAGGATAGAACTAGGGAATTAAAAATAGAGTCTTTGCCTTGGAAGATATCAAGTAATAAACCCCCTTTTTTTTGGTTTTGGTTTTCAATGACACCTTTAGATCAGTGTGTTTTCCAGTTTGTGAGCATGTACAGCCTTTCATAAATTACATCTCCTATTGAACTTTTGATTGTAGAGGTAATCTGTGTACTTCATGAGATGAATTTATAGGCTTGGGATGTTTTTAAATTCTATTGTTAATAGTTTTAAAGTATTATGCATATTTGTTTTTTGCTAGTCATTAAAACCCTATTTGTATTTGCATATCGACCTTGGATCCTGACTTTGTTCAATTATTATTTTTATTTTGTCTCTGTATATGTGTGCTTTGTGCATGTATATGATTTTTATGCACTCTTTCATGTATAGAGAGTGCATACAGAGAGTTTGAAACTCTCTGTATCCCAAGTAATCATGTTCATAAAGCTAATCCATTTCTGTGGGTGTGAACCTGTTATAATTAGGATCTTTTGATGAGGTTACTTCAGCTAAAGCGTGGCTCAGGGTGGGTCTTAATCCTCTAACTGGAGTCCTTTATAAGAGAATATAATTCAGACAAAAAGAAAGAAAGCCACAGAGGCAAGAAGCTGAAAGCAACCAAACCCACAAGAGAAGAGAGACAATCAGACGCCGCCCTGTGACTTGCCATGTGATGGAAGAGCTGGGATTCGTTGGCAGCCAGACTTCAGGAAGGAAGTATGGCCTTGATGATGCCCTGATTTGGACATTTTCATGGCCTCAAAACTGCAAACCTGTAAGCTAATAAATTCCTATTGTTCAAGCCAAAGCCATGTCATGGTATCTACTTTCAGTAGACTAGGAAAGTAAAACATATGGCATCACCAAATAAGACAATTTTACCTATTTCTTTTCTGTACTTTTCCTTCTGTTTATTTTTTTTCTTGTATTATTTTACTTCCCAGGACCTCCAATAAATTGTTGAGTAGAAACAGTAATAGCAGACCTATTAAGGAGAAAGGATTTCAGTAAATCTCCATTATACATGATGATTAACTTGTTTTTATTGCTGTCTTAGGGTGTGTTTTTTAGGTAGTTTTTGAGATACCTTTTTACCACATTCAGGAATCTCCCTGCAATGATAACTGTTCTAACAACAGTGCTTCTCTTACAATGAAAATATGTTTTTTTTGCTCATTTTTCCGGTTAATGTGGTAAATTACATTGATTGATTTTCAAATGTGAAAACACTCTTTCACTTCTGTAATGCAGTCCAATTCCTCATAATAGATTATTGGTTTTGTTTACTATTAGACACAATGTGCTAATACTTTAATCAAGATTCTGACATTCATGAGTAAGATGAGGCTGCAGATTCGTTGTTGCTGTTGTAATGTTCTCACCAGGTGTTGATATCAAGGTCACAATTGTGACATTTGTTGATTTGGAGAATGTTCCCCTCTTTTGCTATCCTCTGCAAGAATTTGTGTAATATTCTTGTCACTACCATGTAAATGTTTGGTAGAGCACATTGATGAAGTTGTTTGGGCTTGGACTTTTCATTGCAAGAAAGTTTTAGTAACAGATTGAATTTCATTAATAGATGTCAAATTGTTTATAACCATATTTATTCTTTGGCAAGTTATCAGTTATTTTTTTCTGAGGAACTTTTTGATTTCATGTGCAATTTTATTCTTATTGGTATAAAATTGATCAGGATATTTTGTTAATATCTGTAGTGATGTCCCTTTATCTTTCCTGATATTCATGCTTTGGGTTTCCTTTCTGTTCTAAATTTGAATGGTCTTAGTTGCATTATCAATTTAACTGATATTAAAAATATACTCTGCTTAGCCTGTTTTTGTTCTTTGTTATATGCTTTTTAATTTGTTAATTTTTGTCTTTACTATTTCATTTTTTGTTGTTTTGAGGCTTGCTTTACTATTATTTTTTTAGTTTCTTGAGATGAAAATTTAGTCGTCGTTTTTAAGATTTTCTAAATTTAGGATTATAAATTCCTTCTATGAAATTCTCTAGCTACTTTTAATAAGTTTTAGTATATGATATTTTATTACCATTCATGTCAAACTAATTCCCAATTCCTTATTATTAATTACTAGCTCATCTACAGCCATGTCAGAGAACATATACTAAATTATTTTAATCCTTTGTATTTTGGCGAGCCTGGCTTTATAAACCAATCCATGGCAATTGTGGAAAATGTCACCTGTTCTTGATAAGTTTGTTGACTATTTCTGAAATCATTCTGATAATCATAGGGCCATATTTTTTACCTTATTTTGCATATTATTATTGTTTTTATATTATCGTCTCATTTTTGTTACATGTATTTGATATGTCTATCATTCATATCTCTTAATATTTTAAATTTGTCCATGTCCTAATATGTTAACTTCATAGATTTAAATTTATTTGCCACTGTTTAAGTGGTTACCCCTGAGATTTTAAAATATTTTATTGATGTCATGGTCTTGTCTTTAGGAGAAGGAGTATATTTTTCTGATAGCTATTATCATCTCAAATTGCTTTATGCTTCTGTTAGTGGAACATAGAATTGATTTACCTTTTCTTAGTGCTACATCATAAAATCTATCATCTGTATACCATAGAGTTTTTTCGTATCAACTGCTACCAAATTTGATTTTAATTTCTTGACTTGGATTTTTTGTTGATTTTAAATACAGTAATAGTTTTTTAGATAGTGGAAAGTTAGTTGCAATTTATAGAAACCTACTCTGCTTGTCTCAATCTAAAATGATATTTATGGTGAGAGATGGATCTCAGAAAAAATAAATTTCCCTGCCATGGTCTCTTTTCTCTGCCTTTTTTTTTCTGAGTAGGGTAACATTTTAAGTTTCTCTCTGTTGACTCAGGAGCTTGTCACATTTGTTGGCATGAAATGATGAAAATACATTGCATCAACAACGACAAAAAAATGGCCCCAAATTCTTCTTATATTTCAGGTTATATGCTCAGCACCAGCTAATCAAAACAGTATCTGGAGCCTCTCATTGAGTCCGAGATGGGTCATTCTTGATAGAGTCGCACGTGACAGGCCATAGTCACATGGCACGGTCATGTTTCTCAGCACCCTGGCCAGGGAGCCTGTGATGTTTCAGGATTTTAGAAGAAATTGTGGGGAAGGAGGCAATGAGGATTCCATGTTTGCCCCTGTTGCACTTTATCTTATTTAATTAGGATATTTTCATGTTACTTTACGGGTTTATAATGTCATAATTTTGACTGGCTCATGTTTTCTTTATAATATTTGAGCATTATGATACCTGGACATTTGATACACAATTATGTTTGTTAGGAAATGAACCAGTATTTAACAAAACATAAAATATTTCCATAGTCAACTAAAAAAATCACTCTATACAATAAGAAGACAAATTTCAGAATTATTCTATAAGTGAGAATGAAATCCTCTAATATTTCCAATACCTCCCCCACTGTGTTCTTTCTCTGAGGATACTTACTGAAATATTTTATGTATTGCTGTTAGTGTCATCCTTTTAAGGCACTAGAAAATGTTATTGAACTTAATGTTAATCATCATGTGTGTAATATCTACCTATAAGTATTGTATGAGAACCATATTTATAAGAGAGTTACTTTTCATATTTTTCTTTAGAATAGTTAGATAGTATGAGAGAAATTACTGGATTTAGAGTCATTTTTGATATAAATAAAAACATACCCTGGATAGTCTACAACCTATAATTTTCTAGGTCAGACATCTAACTGCTAATCTTTAAATGCAGTCCATATATCCCATCTATTTTTACTTACTTGATATGCGACAAGGATTTCAGACAAGATAAATAATAAATAGCATTACTGTGATATTGTTTGCTGATAGAGCCTATTGTGTTAAACTAAATTATCAGAAGGAATTATTGTTCAAAATAATGAATTTCATTTTCATTATTCCCCAGTGTACTCTCCAAATAGCTTTCATTTCCTTCTGGTATTAGGAGATTTCATCAGATGAGTGAATTATAATAAACATAATTTGACACTTGTTGGCTTCTGATTAGGCTTATGATTATTTGCGTGAGTGTCTGGGTGGGGCATCAGGAGTACGTGCGCCAGTCCTGTGCGGGAGTCTAATGGGTGTCTGGGTGGGGCATCAGGAGTACGTGCGCCAGTCCTGTGCGGGAGTCTAATGGGTGTCTGGGTGGGGCATCAGGAGCACGTGTGCCAGTCCTGTGCGGGAGTCTAATGGGTGTCTGGGTGGGGCATCAGGAGCACGTGCGCCAGTCCTGTGCAGGAGTCTAATGGGTGTCTGGGTGGGGCATCAGGAGCACGTGCGCCAGTCCTGTGCAGGAGTCTAATGGGTGTCTGGGTGGGGCATCAGGAGCACGTGCGCCAGTCCTGTGCAGGAGTCTAATGGGTGTCTGGGTGGGGCATCAGGAGCACGTGCGCCAGTGCTGTGCAGGAGTCTAATGGGTGTCTGGGTGGGGCATCAGGAGCACGTGCGCCAGTCCTGTGCAGGAGTCTAATGGGTGTCTGGGTGGGGCATCAGCAGTACGTGCGCCAGTCCTGTGCAGGAGTCTAATGGGTGTCTGGGTGGGGCATCAGGAGCACGTGCGCTAGTCCTGTGCAAGAGTCTAATGGGTGTCTGGGTGGGGCATCAGGAGCACGTGCGCTAGTCCTGTGCAGGAGTCTAATGGGCGTCTGGGTGGGGCATCAGGAGCACGTGCGCTAGTCCTGTGCAGGAGTCTAATGAGCGTCTGGGTGGGGCATCAGGAGCACGTGCGCTAGTCCTGTGCAGGAGTCTAATGAGTGTCTGGGTGGGGCATTAGGAGTACGTGCGCTAGTCCTGTGCAGGAGTCTAATGGAGATGGAGACAATCTGTCTTCAGCATTTTTTCCATTTATTTTTCAGATTCTAATGTCCTGCCCAGAATGTCTAATTCAAGTAACCCATTTATTTTCCTTCTCCCAGTTTTTCTCTCTTTGAAGTTGACGTTAGGGGCCAGTCTAGGGTTGGATAGTATGGGATGTAATTTTATTGATATGGAGGTTAGTTAACTATTCCAAGGCTCAGTTTTTAAAAAATATATATTTTATTGAGAGATTTTCACACATATACAGTCCATGCATAGTATACAACCAATGGCTCACAATATCACTACATAGTTGTGTATTTATCACCATGATCATCTTTAGAACATTTTCATCACTCCAGAAAAAGAAATAAGAGTAAAGGAAAAACTCATACCTCCCGTACCCCTTACCTCTCTCTCTCATTGACCACTAGTAGTTCAATCTACCCATTTTTTTTACCCCTTGTCCCCCTGTTATTTATTTCTTTATTTTTTTTTTTTTTACTCATCTGTCCATACCCTGGATAAAGGGAGCATCAGACATAAGGTTTTCATAATCACAGAGTCACATTGTTAAAGCTGTATTGTTATGCAATTGTCCTGAAGAATCAAGGCTACTGGAACACAGCTCAAGAGTTTCAGGTACTTCTCTCCACCCACTACAATACACCATAAACTAAAAAGGGATATCTATATAATATATAAGAATAACCTCCAGGATAATTTCTTGACTCTGTTTGAAATTTATCAGCCATTGAAACTTTATTTTGTCTCATTTTTCTCTCCCCATTTTTGTTCAAGAAGGTTTTCTCAATCCCATGATGCTGGGTCCTGACTCATTCCAGGAGTCCTGTCTCACATTACCAGGGAGATTTTCACCCCTGGGAGTCATGTCCCACAAGAGGGCAGTGAGTTCATCTGCTGAGTTGGCTTATAAGGCTCAGTTTTCACAGGTATATAAACCTGAAAAAATATTTCATCCTGTAATATCGATTTTTACATGGACATTATAATAGTACAAAGGACATTCATGTGTAAGCAGCATTGAATGATATATTTTAACGTATAGTAATATATTTTATATAATACAAAATAATATAATATAGTTATGCATATATTTGTATTAACATAGCAAGCAGAAAATAAAATCTATTCGGTGAATGTTGACTGCTCTATTGTTAAAATGAATAAACTACTCTAACAAATAATCTCAACGTTGAAACAGCTCAAACAGAGAAGAAGTATATCATTCTCGCAAATAACAGTTCAGGATGGGTACTTGAGTTTTCAAAGGGTGTTTGCACTGCAGTCATTCCAAAAGCCAAAGTCATTTTCACCTCCTCTTCTTCCTCCCCCTCCTCCTACTGAATCTCCTTTAAGATGATGATGATAATGATGCCTCCTTAAAAGTCTTATGGTAACTTACTCCTTGGAGTCCCACTTCCTTCTAGGGCTCAACATTGTTAGAAAATTGCTAGTCTGATTTATGGACAAAGTAAATTAGACATGCTCCACGATAGTTTGTAAGTCAGATCTTTGAGACCATGTCCACTTATATAAGGGGATTTATTGTCTTTATGCAAATGAGTACCCGAAAAGGCTGAGCATTCCCTGGGAAATGCTAGCAGAAGAGACATATTGGAAGAGAGAGAAACTCCCCCAATCCCCATTAGTCCCTGGATATCTTTGATTTCATTTTTTCACAGTGTATATGTAACTTTTCAATCATTCTTTTCCATTCTTCTTAAGTGACTGTACCAATCAAACAAAGAGGACGTTTGAACCAAATCTTACTGAATTTGCTAAGGAAGTCTCAAAAGAGTAGTCACTTTTTCTTGATTAGATTATTACATTAATTTGCTATTCCTTATTTCATTTAAACAATTTACACAATCAGAAAAGAACCTCCATAAGTTTTAATCTGCCAAATTTATTAACCTACCTGTATATATTTCCCCCATGACTACTTCTCTCTATTACAATGGATGAAGGCCTTGTAATCCCACTGAAGGCCTCTCTCCTGAGGGGCAGATGTGCTCATTTAGTCTTCAACTGTTATACGCATGTGCGTTTGTAACATGTGGAGCTCCTTAAAGCATGGAGTTGAGGGCAAGGGCTTCCTTGTCTAAGTGTGAGAGAGGTTCTATGTACATGATCAAATTATTTTCTGTTTTCTGAGTCAGTCCCATCAGCATGGGGGCATTCTGCCATTCCTTTCATCCTGGCTCCTGGTAAAGGCCACCCTTCCTTTTACACTTCTAGGATACCTTTCAATTATGTTAATGGCTTATCCTTCTCAGTCAACATGACTGCTTGCTATTTGGGGGCCTTCTGGATAGATCTTAATGCTAGCTCTTTCATGTCGATCCAGGTGTGCCAAATAATTTCTTACACTTTTTATGAAAAGCTAAAATATTGCTTGGCACAAAGAAGGGACACACACACCCCAACAGACACACACACACACACACTGTACACTACAAATGATCCTTGAATTAAAGGCCATATCTGCAGTGCTAAAGTCTGGATCATCTGAAGACCTTTTAAAGTTGATTTATATCTGGCCATCTCCCTGAGAGATGAAACTTGAACTCGGATGTTACCCAGGGACTGGTCACCAGATGATTCCAATTAACCGAGAGACTTAAGAACCAGTGGATTAGATATAAGATGTATATGCCTAGTTTTATATGTGACTACATAAAGTATGTTATGATGTTGTAGAAAGTCTGCTCCTTAAAAGCCAACAAAACAAAAGAAGCACATAAGTTTACTGTCCTACCCACCAATTGGCTGACACTAACATTTCCATCAATACACAGAAGGAAGCCCCTCTGAAGTTTCCTCATTCAAGCAATATGCTGGGACCACATTCTATTTCAAATTCCTTGGAGAAGTAATTTAATTTCTCTAGTTTAGGTAAGATGTTCATACTTGTTCAATGAGCTATGAGTAGGAGGTTGAATTCCTGAATTAACATATGGCCACTGGATCCAATTGTATAAGAACACAAAATCAGTATGGATATAACTGAATGCACAATTCTAGAGGCACTGTTTTTAATTGGTCTATTATTTTAACGTAAAAAGAAAATACATGTGTCTTTTGCTTTTAAAGGATTTTAAAAATATTTTAGTTAAGGCATGGTTTTACAGAATTTCCCTAATGATGTCTTGATATCTGTTATTTACAAGTTGGGAACTGGAGAAATAAGTTGAATTTCTTTAAATCAGGAGCACATTAATCTCATTAGCTACATTTATCTCACTGAAATGTATTGACACATCAAAAATGACATATAGTCCTAAGAGATAAATGAGTTTATACTTAGAATATGAGTTTTATACTTAAAAACTATTAGCATAGTTTCTAGCATATTGAATACATTTCACAAATGTTAATTTTATATGATTAAATTTACCTAATTACCAACTTTTTAGTGCTCTATTAAATTCTGAATGTCCTGCCAAATCATGGTCCACTCAAATATATTTTAAGATCCTTGTTTACTTTCCTGTACATTTTTTATACAAGATAAAATTGAGGCAATAGCAAATCAAATTCTAAATATAGTCTTGTTTCAAAGGTACAATGTGTACAGAATAATCTTCCAGGAGGAATGTTTTCTTAGGCAATTGTTTCTCAATAACAGAGAAGAGAAAATTATAAAAATAAATTTCAAAGAGTAACTCTGGGGAGCAAATGGTGCCATTGGCTCCCATGTTATATGACAACCAGAATATCTAAAAGTGTAAACAATGTTTGTCCTCCAGTCGTGGGATTGGTTAATAAAAATGCAGATCACAAAGCTGGCTTGTATCATATATTCTCTCACACTCAGACTTAAGTGAGCTAAAATAAACCATGTGGAAGATTTTGTGTTTCTGAGAATGAACCATACTCACATCTCTCTAGTAAGTTACAGAAGGTATTTCCAGGTACAGGAAACTTCACACTGAGGCACCTCATCCCACTCCCTTTCACACTATTAGACTGGAATGAAAAGTGCTGAAACTAGAATAGAAATTCGGTGACCAGATACATAAGTGAATTGCTCCACCTTCTGCAGTCCCATTTCATCCACCACCAGTACCAATAAATCAATGTCATTTAAAGAATTATTTAAAAATATAACATCCTTGCCACCATGTATAAATACTTTTAATTACACTTTTTAAAATCAAGAAACATAAATCTAACTAGCTATGCATCTATGCTCCAACTATATCATTTATTAGTTTGGACAGTATATGAGAGCTAAAATTACTTCAAAATAAAATAAAGCATTATGTACTGCAATAGGTGCCAACATTTTGCAGATACTTTCATTCTAAATATTGTATTTGATAATATTAAAGATATTTTATATATAAAACAGCAATGAGATTTGTGAGAGTATGTGAGGATCTTAAAAATGATTTGAATCATTTTTAGCACCATGCTGGCTACTTGATGACTGATGATATTGCTAAAATAAAAACTTTTCATGCAAGTTAGGATCTCACATATATACTGAGTGATGCATGAGTTGAACAGAATTCAGTTTAGAAAGCAGAAGGAAGCTCTACCAAGGGAGTAAAAAGGGGAAGCTCATATAGAGTGAGCACTGAAGCAAGTGAGGAAATGTTGTGATTAACTGATACTGTTTCCATTTTACATAGAGATGGGCTACCTTACAAAGTGGGGATCAGGATACAGTATAGTATCCTGTCCATTTTGATAAGTGATCTGTACTGGTTCTCAATTGGTTTACCACCAAGTGTTGCTTATTTCCAGTTCTGAAATGTTCCAGTGTTCCATGTTCTCAGTAAGTCTCTTGAGGTCAGTTGTTTTGTCTTATGGAAAATCCTTTCTTGGAAAGCTGTCCCCAGCTTCAGTAGCCAATGCAGGCCACCATTTTATTTTACTTAACAATATAAAAAAAGAAAAGTTTGAAATGTAAAAGAAAGAAATGCTTGTAATAAAATAAAAGGTATGAGTAAGCCATGTTTTAATCTAAATCCCATTTCATAAAGGCAGAATAATCCCTATTCAATACTGTATGTTTAAAACTGTTATCAGATCATCTCCCTGGAGATGTTATTTAATCATGAGGGGTTGTTAAACTGGATTAGGTGACGATATGTCTCCACCGATTTGGGTGGGTCTTAATAAGTTTCTGGAGTCTTATAAAAGAGGAAACATTTTTGGGGGAATGAGAGATTCAGAGAGAGCAGAAGAGAATAACATAGCCATGAGAAGCAGAGTACACCAGCCAGTGACCCTTGGAGATGAAGAAGAAATATGTCTCCTGGGGAGCTTCATGAAATAGGAAGTCCGGAGAAGAAGCTAGCAGATGATGCCGTGTTTGCCATGTGCCATTTCAGCTGAGAGAAGAACCCTGACCGTGTTCACCATGTGCCTTCTGACTGGAGAGAGAAACCATGAACTTCACTGGCCTTCTTGAACCAAGGTATCTTTCCCTGGATACCTTTGATTGGGTATTTCTATAGTCTTGTAATTGGGACATTTTATTGGCCTTAGAACTATAAACTAGCAACTTATTAAATTCCCCTCTTTAAAAGCCATTCTGTTTCTGGTATATTGCATTCCGGCAGCTAGCAAACTAGAACAAGTGTCCTGGCATTTTCTTTTAATATCCATTTTCAGGAAACATATGGAATGATATTAAAACAAAAACTGCACAGCTGCAAAGAGTAGATTTGAAATTTTGAGATGGTTGATCCCTTTAAATGTAATCACAATTCCAGTTATAATTTCACAATCTCATCTGAGCAGAATGAGACTTTATGCAGCTAAACTCATTGAAAACAAAAACTTTGACAGAAAAGCAAATGCTCACGTGATCTCAAAGTGATTAGGCAGAATTTGATGGAGAGGAATAAAGACAGAGACATGGTAGAAGAAGCTATAAAACCAAGAAATGTACCAGAAAGTCAAGAACTCTAATCCTGGCCATGCTGTGCTCTTGTCACTAACAATAGGCCAATATTAATAACGTTGATAACAGGACAGCGACACTTTCTGTCGATTTTTTCATGAAATATAAGAGTCTTATCCAACTTTAGATTTTGGAGTTGCCATAATATACAACTTGGAGTAATCTCAGTGTAATTTAAACCAAATAGTATTTTTAAGAAAGAAATATATTTAAAATACTATTTATATGCAAGAAATACCAAGGCTTCCTACCTATCTCCAGGTAAATCTCTCTACCTCAGAAGTAAGCACAAATGCTGAATAAAATCAGATAGTTTCAGTATCTAAAAGCACAAAGTGTTTACCACAGAACCTTATTTTGATGACACTGGAGGAATAAATACTACTTGGTAAAAAGAGCTATAATTGTATTTTAAATGCATGAGCTGGCACACATTTAAAATATAATTATATTTAAATATATGAAATATTTATCTATATAATTATTTTTTAATATAATTTAGTATTTAATTGTCTTGTAATTATGTAATGGGGAAAAGACAATCGCTTACTGGCTGTAACCTCTCCTGAGGAGACTAAAGAAAGCATTCTTTGATATCAAATTCTATAAGAAATAGTGTTTCCGAATGTAAACTTTGGAGGACATTTTTCGAAGTTTTAAATAAATCTCTGACACTTTTTTTTCATTTATTATGGCTTTTTGGGGGGAGAAAGGATGGGATTAATTGTCTTTAGTTTGGGAAAAGCAGTGTAATGATGTAAACTTTGTAACTCCATGATTAAAAAAGACTTTTATTTTGGGAAGGATGTCACTGAGGAAAAATTAAGTTGCTTTGGAGACATAGTTTGAGACTTAAGATATAAGAAGATGATGAAGGGAGTGGAACAGCATCTGTCCCACATCTGCTCATTTGTTCTCAGGTGATTTTATTGCATCCTAACATCTGTTGCTTCAAACCATATTTCCTAGGGTTCATTTTAAAAGAGGAGCTATAGTGATCACTTACAGAGTAAGTAAAAGGTTCAGAGAAGGGGGATAAACTCGTTTCTCCCTGACCTTCCCCTCTTAGTACACTTTGGATACTAAATTTTGCAGAAAGCATCCAAGAAAGAAACCAAAAGGTTGAAAGAGGGAGGCAAGCTAGTTAGGACCTTTGGGGCTGAAGGAGCCACATATTTTTAGGGTGTCTTATGGGCTCCACCCCCAACTAAGAAGCCAACTCTGGCCCAGCATGGTGTCCCAGCCCAGAAGAAGGAGGCAACCTTCCAAGCTCATAAGCACTGTCTGCCACCAAGCCTGGGATTCTCCCTAACCCTCAGCGGCCCCAGGAGGCTGGGCCTCACCAGGAGGGGAATCTAGCCAGGCCACAAGCCCTTTGCCAGGGGACCCTCTTTGTAAGGGTTAACAGGAGACTCCATCCCTGACAAGTGCATCAGATCAACAGCTTATGGAGTTTCTTTTTGGAATGATGAAAATGATCTAAAATTGGGTTGTGGTTACGGTTGCACAGCTCTGTGAAAGTATTAAAAGACATTGGGTCATATACTTTAAATGGGTGAATTGTGTGGTATATGAATTATACCACAATAAACCTGTTTAAATTGCACACATATTAGAATGGTTTAATTACAATAGTGATAATATCAAATGTTGATGAGAAACTGTATCATTCACACACTGTAATTGGGAATATAAAATGGTACAGTCACTCTGGAAAAAGTTTGAGTTTTTTGCAAAATTAAACATAGACTTCACTATATGACCAGGAAATTGAACACTTGTCCTTAATCCTGGAAAAAGGAAAAGTCATGTTCATTCAACACCATAAGTGAACGTCCATACCAGTTTTATTTTTAATAACCCAAACCTGGAGGCAACCCAGATATTCTGCAGCGGGTTAAAGGGTAATTAGAGCCACAGCACGAAATACTACTCAACAGTGAAATGGAATGAAGTATTGATAGACACAGCAACTTGGATGGATCTCAAGGAAATTATTCTGAATGAAGAAAGTCAGTCTCAAAGGGCTATGCTGTATCATCCCATTTATATGACATTCTTGAAAAGACAAAATTATAGAAATGGAAAATAGATTGGTAGTTACCTGAGGTGACGGGGGTGGGGGGTGGAGGTATAGAGGGAGAAGACAAATTGGTTTTAAAAGGGCAAAGCAAGGGATCCTAGTGGTGGTGGAGGTTTTACATCTTGACTGTTGCTGGTTTATGCACAGTCCTACACGTGATAAAATTTTAAATAACTAAATGCACGTATACATACATGAGATCACGTAAAACTGGGGAGATATTTAAAAGATCAGTGGACTGTGTCTATGAGAATACCCTGCCTGTGATATCATTTTGTGGGATATTCACACTGGGGGAACTGGGTGATGGGTCCTCGGGGTCTCTTTCTCTTTTTTTTTTTCTTACAACTTCATATGAATCTACTAGCACCTCAAAATACAAAGTTTAATGCAAAGAAAGAAAATATATTCTTTCTAAAAGTCCTCAAGTAGTTTTCCACTTCACTCAGGGTACAGGTCTAAGTTCTTGCAGTGGATGAAGAGAGCACTAAAAGTCTGGCCCTATTTGCACTCATGTTCCACTTACTCATCACCCAGTTGTTCACACAAGCCCAGCCAAACTGGACTCTCTGCTGTTGTTCAGACATGCTAAAACATCCACACTGTGTGTGCTCTCCAACTGGAATACTCATCTTCCATACATGCACATAACTACCCCCTTACCTCATCAAAGCCTTTGCTCAAATTTTACGGTTCAATGAGACCTTTGGGAAGTCATCATATTTAACTTATAATCTCCCAAACCACGACCTTCAGATTTTCTTGTCCTGTCTGAATACTTCAATTGTTGAAGTGGCAACCATCTCTGTGCAGCTATATCCTGGCAGCTCTATGTGTCTGGTGCTCTTCCTCCCCTTTATCATGAGAGGCCAGTTCAACTGGGCTGATTCATGTCCCAACTTGAAGTGCCTTTCTATTATGTGAAGGGAGCCAGTGGATAAATATTCCCCTACTGGCCCCTTGGGTGGAAAACACACAGATGCATTCTACATTACTCTTCAGAGTGTACCTGGAAGGTTGGATTGACTTTCCTTCCTTCAGTAGTTTAGCTTTCCCATTGCTGTTCCTGGAATCACTTTCCAAAATAAATTGCCTGCAAGCACCCACTTTGTCGTGTCTGATTATCCTTTCTGGGTTAATAATAGCTAAGAAATCATGGCTCTCTCAAATCTTACCCAACCCTTATTTTTCTTTTTTTTTTTTTTTCTGTATCCTTTTTTATTTTGTAATCTGCTATATAATTGACTTATTTATCCTATCTGGGCTTTCCTCACTAAAATGTAAGTTTCACAAGAGTAGGCATCTTTATTTGTTTTGTATAGCAATGCACCCTAAACACTTAGAATAGTGCTTGATATATCATATGGATTTATAAATATTTGTACCACAGAGTAAGTGAATTTGGACCTCTTGTTTGGGAAAGAGATGTGGTTTGGGATGAAACTCTTCAAAGTTTCAGGCATGGCTCTAGGAATAAACAGGGCTCTGTGGCACTCCCAGTGATTAGTGAAGATACAGAATTGGAAGGAAGGTCATTCCATGCCATTGTTCATGCACAGGTCTTCAGCACAAATATTAGAACATCTGGAAACAGCACAGTCCATATAGATATTGGCGTTCTCTCAATACCTGCGGGAAGACATGGCCTTAAGGGGAGTCACTGGAAGATAAATTTGGAGTCGGCACAAGACAGGAAGAACAGAGACTATCAGAATAAATTCAGAGATGAAATCCTATAAACCAATAGCACAGGAGCGCAAGATGATGTAAAATTGAATAAGCTGTTTCTCTAATTCAAGTGAATTATAACTTCCTATGGCTTTATGGCAATTTCATAAAGTTGCACCACCTTTCCATGTTAAAAAAGTAGCCACTTATCTAAATACCCTCAATTAAGTTGAACACCGTCACACCTGGAAATAACCAAAAATTTCCTAATCTAGGGATAGAAGAAAATATAATCTAAGACACAGAAATTACAGGAAATGAACGTGAGTGGTGAATTTTCTAACCAAAGGAAAGAAGTTGTTCTCACAAATAAGTGACGCATCGTTAGAGCTTGAATAAATCAAGTATATAAGAACTCCAAGAAAAGGAAAAGAAGGAAAGAGGGGAGGAAGAAATGCAAAGAAAAGACAAGAAAGCCTGAGAGCAGAGGTTTTATTGGAAAAACAAGAGAGAGAAGAAGGAAAAAATCTCCGAGCTCCCCATTCCCTGCAGACCAAATCCAAAGTTCTTGGTCAGTCCTTCATTGCCCTCTACAATTTGGCCCAAATCTGTTTCCAAAACCATCTCCCACTCCCTTCCTAAGCCATAAATTTTTGCCTATCAGTCAATTGGCCTTTCCCAGAATGTGATCTAGGCTTCACTAGGCAGACCTGTGTTCATTTTATTCCTTTTACAAATGAAATCCTCTCCTTAATTGCCTCGTCTTACCCTGGAGGACCAGAGCTGATGCCTTGTTAAACCTGACCTAATAGTCCCAGCTGAATGTCAGCTGACCATCACTGAAGCTGCTGCAGCAGGCTAGTAGCTTGGGACTCCTTGCATGGAACATCGGACTCCTCACATGGAGCGTGGGACCCCTGACGTGGAGCGTGGGACTCCTCACGTGGAGCGTGGGACCCCTCACGTGGAGCGTGGGACCCCTGACGTGGAGCGTGGGACCCCTGACGTGGAGCGTGGGACTCCTCACGTGTAGCGTGGGACCCCTGACGTGCAGCGTGGGACTCCTCACGTGGAGCGTGGGACCCCTGACGTGGAGCGTGGGACTCCTCACGTGGAGCGTGGGACCCCTGACGTGGAGCGTGGGACTCCTCACGTGGAGCGTGGGACCCCTGGCATGGTGCCTGGGACCCCTGACATGCCACGTGGGACTCCTCACATGGAACGTGGGATTCCTCACAGAGGCTTCTGGGACCATTTGGGTATATGTAATTTTCTTTTATTGCATTATTAGCTTTGAGGGCTAGGAATATGCAGTTTAATTCTTCATACTTTTCTGGAAATCACGTATACTAGTATTTAAGTGTGGACTAAAGCACTGAAAATAGTAGAAATTCAAATTTATCTTGAATGGAGGATCTGGGAAGCTTTGATATATTACTAAATTACTTGTTTAGGGTTATTCATCAGGTAGTTTTATACAAATTCCTATCAGATTTAGAGGAAGTGATGATCTTTCATTTGTCACCTTCCATTCACACCAGAATTTTATGGATATAACCTCAAGAACACTGCTTTAAATAGGGTCATCAATGCCATTGTAGTGTCAAACCCTGACATTTATCATTTTTATCCTACTGGACAATCTTTTATCCACCCTCCCTCCTTCCCTTCAGTTTTTTCTTCTCTCCCTCCCTCCTGTCTTTCTCTTTTTCCTCGTGAGTTGAATTAGTTTTTGTTTGCCCTCTATATGGGAGAACAATAAATTTTATATTTTTCTTTAGAAGTTGGTTCAAACCTACAAAAATGTTGCAAGGAGATTACAGTAAAACTCTATATCTTTTCTTCTGACTGTCCCAATTATTAACATTCTACTGCATTTTTGTTCCATCACCTTTCTTTCTGTTTGCACACATGAACACACATATGCATACACTAACAGTTACCTCCCCCAAATACAAGCACTTTCCTATAGTAACAACAACCGATTCACCGCCCTCCAAAACACTGTCATCCTACTCACACTGCCAACTGTGCTGACAAGGTTTTATTTCCCTTTTGGTTATAGGACCTTATCCAGTAATACGCACTGAATTTAGTTGCCTTATCTATCTGTGGCTCTAAATTTGGACTGATTTGTCAGCCTTTCAATTTCTATGTCCTTTGTCTTTGAGGATTTTAAGACCTTTCACTCTTACGATGACCCTCAAATTTTCCACCTGAAATTTTCTCATGATCAGACCTAGGCCATTCCTTCTTGGCTAGATCACAAGCTTAAATGATACTGTTCCTTCTTGATTTATCACATCTGTAGGCACACTCTTGTGACCTATCCATTCACTGATAAGTATAATTACCCTGCCAAGTTGATACCTCCCAGGTTTTCGTCAAAGTCACCATTACCCCTTCTATACTTGACTAGTATGTTTTGGAGATATTCTGATAGTATCCTATCATTATGAACCTTATCATACACTCACCCACCGGTTATGTCATCCATTGACATTGTCCACCTTTATCATTAGCACTAACATGATGGCCAGCTTGTGACGATCTATTTCCACCTTTGTTTCTACTTTTACTAGCACCATTCTACTGCAAGAAAGAGGTTGTCTTTCCCCCTTTTAGTTATTTTTTTTTTATTTATTGGTGGACTAATTTATGAAGATATTCATGGTGCTTTCAGGCTAGCAGCTTCCAGATGATGGTGTAAATTTCGCAGGGCCAGGAATCCCATGGCCATGTGCTTACACTGCACCTAATTTGCTAAATATGTGGTTTTCTCTGTCCAAGAAAAGGTTATGCAGGATTCCATGTTAGTGAGTCAGAATTTCTTTGAATGGTGGTGCTGACAAAGACCCTAAGGGCAAGTGAGGCTAACACATATCTGGAATAAGTGCCCCTCCTTGGCAATAAAATACTCTGTCGTTTCCTAGGTGGAAGTATATTAGGTAATCCAATCCCCCCAAGTGGCTGGATGGTCTCCTTGAAGGATAGTGCCATATCATGTCCTGGTCTCCATAAGCCAATGTCATTCCCTAGTAAGCTTGCTTTCTTATAGCTTTGTCTGGTTTATTTGCAGCTCTTTTGCATTAGTATAATACTTTGGTGTCCCACTGGTTACTTGAATGATATATTCCTTATTGAAATTTGTTTTTAATATTTTTTTAAGGAAACATGATGCTAATTTCCAAAAGTTTTGGAGAAGTAAGTTTGGGTTGGATTCAATCATTTATTAGATATCTGATCTATAGTATGGGGAAAAAGCCCAATTGACCATCCCATGTAGTCTGTGTACTCTCAGAGGACTGTTCTGGACTAAATGAGGTCATGGACACAAGAACTCTTTGCATACTGTTAAAAGACACAAAATCTACTGATTATAAATTGCATCCTTTTCAGTTAGAAAATGATATATTAATATTAGTTGTTAGTAGCTGCTTGGGAAAGAAATCAATTCTAAGAATAATAAAACAAATTATCACACTAATTTAATGTAATTTGACATTGTTAATTATTATTGACAATGGATTAGTCATCTTCTTAATGATTTGATGTTGTAGCTTACTATTTTGGCCAGATAAGTTTTGTCACTATCCTGCAGTGATTTCAGAAAGCTTAAAATTAGAGATCAATGTTTATCTTTTGTAGGCCAAAAAGCTGGCGTGTGTCCATATGTTTGTATTTATATATGTGTTTACGGGAAGTAAAAAGTGTGAGACTTAAAATTCATGGAAATGTAACAAAAATGAAAACAGAATTTTATGGCCACAATATGTTGGACCTTGGGAAACAGACATCTGTTTGCAGTAAAAACAGTGAATTCCGTGATAACATTACCTGTGACTGATGTTTGCCACATTTAATTGTGATTTTAGGGGTGCAGAGATACTAATGAATAGGTCAAAGTGAGAGCTGTTGATGAAAGATGAGAGATTGTTCTGTAACCTTATGAATATGATAAAGCCATCTAGAATTTCAATAAAGTAAAATGAATTTATATTTCTTAATATAAGGTTATGAGTTCTCCTCATGTGTGAATGACCACATTTGCTTTGGGTTCAGGGGCGCACCTGGCCTTATCTCCCACCAGCATTCTCTCTTTCTCCTGCTGCTGCTCTGAGGCAACTTACATTTGTCTGTTATTCACTCCTCTTTCCCTGCCATCTCTTCCCACAGATTAAACATCTCACGGATTTGCTAAAGGTTTCTTCAGCTGCCTTAAAATACCTTAACTCACTTGCTTCCTTTTTCCCTATCTTCCATTTCTCAGAAAGAGAATGATAAATGAGAAAGCTAGGGATGTGCTACTTCCCTCGTTTTAATATGGTTATGTCATGAATATATACTCTTTTTATTGAGGAGGTTGTACTTCTGAATTCTATTTTATGACTTTTATAACCATCTAGGCAATATTTCTTATTTGAAATATCTCTAATGATTAAAAAAATCAGATAAGCATGTTATAGACACAAGAGGAAAATCACAGAAGATGCTTAATATGTAAATCTATTTAAGCCTGAAAAGCAATTAATTATTCTATCTTCAGGTTAGATTGGATAACCCAATTAGCCAAAATGTCTTAGCTCTCTGTACTATTCTCTTTACATATTAAGAATTTTTTGGATTCTTCTTAATAAAACCCACTTGAGAATTGCAAATGAGTTACTTTCCTTCCATCATATGTAACATCCTTTAAAAAAAGGAATAATAAGCAGATATCAATTCCCATAATTTTTATGATGAGAATTCATCAGCCCAGCAGATTATCATGTTTTTAATTATTCAGCTTTGCTTTAGGTATTCCTTATAATTAAACCCTTTACTGTTCACCTTACATATAGAATTGAAAACCAGTGTTTTCCCCTATAATTAATTTGAATAGTAGTCATCTTAATATGTACAATATACATACTCATCTATTAATTATGTTAATGTAAAATTTTAAAGTATCAAATATAAGTCTATATTTAATTACAGAGTGCAGAATTATATAATTAGCATACAATATAATGTATATTAATATATATTACAAGTAGATATATTAATATATTTAATTGTATCTATTATCTATTATATATAATATAATTATAGTATACATATTTATGTATATGTAACAGATGATATTTAAATAATTATAAGCACAAAAGGACCTAGCACACAGCTCACAAATCCAATACCACAAGTTCAGCTTGGCCTCAGAAGGGAATAGAAATATTTGCAGAATGTGAGAAACTGTTCCCTTTCTGTCTCTGCCATACTTTCTACTTCCATTTGGCCTCTTGGTTCTTTGTCTAACTTTCCATCTGCTCTCCTGCTCCCTTGAACTTTCTCTCTTTCCCTCCTTTCTTTCCTTTCTTTGCTTCTGGGGTGGGAGGTAGCAGGTCCCCTAAGTCTGCACTCACCGTTCTTCAACTGAAGCCACCAACAGAGCCTGGAGAGTCTCCTCTTTCCCCAACCTCCTTTCCTGGAGAGAAAATATGTCTGGTCCGAGCGCTTACCAGCTTTCACCCCTCAGCTGAATTAGCATGGAAGGAGAGGTCAGGAGTTTTAAACAAGATGAACAAATCTTATAGGGTCCTCCATGGAGGACTTTGTAAAGTACAGGGCTCTGAAACGAGATGGTGGACAGAACAGATAGATTCAGAGGCATCTATTTTGTTATATTGACCTTAAAATATTGTTGGCAGAAAACATAATCTGCTTTATTCTCTTTCTTTGACTATTTACCTGTGATGCCAACAGCAGACATAAAAAGTGTTCCTTTGAACTCATGACCATCAAAGATTTTAGCAGTTCATTTTTCTTTTAGTATACAAGTGGCATTTCATTCTGAAAAGAAAAAAAGTAATTTTATGAAGTTTTGGGTAAAAATTTCTCCCTTCCTCAGCATATTTTATTTTAAGACAATTTATTTACTTCTATATAGTCCTCAAAAATTTCAATTTGTATATTTTTTCATGCCTACTGGATTGCATTTTCCTTGTTCTTTTCCATTACTAACAATGACATAAAAAATAAGTTTTTAAAAAAGCTGTTATTTACCAAATTTTCCTATATTCCAGGCAATGTTCCATGTGCTTTCTGCATATTAATTCATTTAATTATTATACCATTATGAATTAGAGACACTAACTATCCCTGATTTAGGGAAATATATACTCTTTCATACAATCTTAATTCTGAATACATGTTCCCACTGCACTCTCAAGTCTACTAAATTTTAGGAATTCTGTATTGGAAACCATAAAATGAAACATCATATTTCCTCCAAAGGAAGTATAAACAAAAAGTAATGTTCAATTCTACACTTGAGGTGTTTGGCACCGAAGGTAATGTACTGTCAACCCCATGGGATGAAAACTAGCAAGCCTTTCCATGTTCTGGCCCAAGTCGATGGCTCAATAGTTTTATTTGCAAGGCTTATTAAGGCTGAGGAAAGAGTGAGCAAACATTTTTTGCATTGTTGACCACTGCTGTTTTGTTCCTCTGCTCTCCAAGCATCTCTCCATTTCAAAGGGAAAATGGGTGGGCTCAATATGGCCAGTGGAGGGACATAGGGCAGAGATGTCAGATTACTCCCATAGGGTTAATAATTGATGTTTTCTTTGTCTTATTAAAATTCTGAATTTAATGTCTACCTACTCTGTGAACATAAAAGCCAACATAGCTTAACTTCATGCAGAAATAAAAGCCAAAATTAAAAATTCTCAAGATTCAAGAAATGGCCTGAGGGGAAAAAAGCAGATTTTTAATGAAAAATCCTTTTTCTGCTTTCCTGATAAACACTGAGTTAAAGCTAGTTGAGCTTTTAGCAGACACTAAAATTAAACATTAATAAGGGAAATTTTTCCTGAAATCCCCACATTGTCTGGTTAGCAGATTATTGAATGCCAAGCCACTTTTTCTTCCTATAGCATATGGATATCATTTTATGTTAAGAATGTGTTAATTTGGAAAATTTAGTAAAAAGAAAGAAATTACCAAAGCACTCGCTTTCTGGTATAGGATCAGTGAAAGCTATAACTAATATAAGCATTTTCAAACACTAATGCTGAGTTCTAATAGATGAAGTTGTAGGCTTGAGTATAAGGTTGTGGGATTGTTTAGTTTGTTATCTGAAATAGTAACTAAACTCTCAGCATATTTTAACTTGGAAAGGATTGTCTTATCTTTCCAATAGAGCAAGGGAAAGACTGTCTGAGGATGGTCTAGATACAGTTAGTTCTATTCACTATTAACTGTGGATTAAAGATAGCAGAGTTAGTGAAATTATAGGTCAACTTTTAGAAAATTTTTTTCAGAGACTTGCAAATATCTTCAGTCCAGAGGGACAGATAACCCCAGAAATTGTTGCTTGAAACCCCATTGACATCAGTTCTTTATTGTTGTTGTTTTAAAATCATACTGCAGTATTCTCCTTCTATAAATGCCCTAGCTTCTGAAATGTTTTTTGATCTAATGTGTTTTACTGATTCCCTCATCTCATATTAATTGATGAGTTAATCAAAATTTTGATGAATGAGCTCAGCATTTGGTGATCTCTAAAGATAAGTAAATGACAGTGGTTTATCTCCTCTTGAGTGAGGGATGACAGAGAACTGAATTTGCTAGATATTTTGTTTATCCATTTGTCTATTTGGGAGCGCAGATCAGTTAAAACATCCATGCTGATTGGAAAGAAAAGGTTTCGTAATCTAAACTGGTACTTTCTGCATTTGCTCCCTTTTTTTTTTTTCAACTAAGGTCTTATTTGTATTCAATAAAATTTACCCATTTTAAAAGTATAATGTGTTGATCTTTGGTAATTGTGCATTACCAACCATCACAGCAAATCGACTCATCAGTCAAAATTCATCACTCTAAAATGTTTTTATTCTACTTTTTAATATTTATAGTTGAATTTATACAGAATTCATAAAGATTTATATAGTAGAATTCATAGTGGATTGACTAATCCGTTACCCCTATCCCTTGCCCTAGGAAACTACTGATTTACTTTCTGACATTCTCGATTTTCCTTTTCTAGAATTGCATATCAATTGAATACTATTGTACATAGTCTTTTTTTTTTTTTTTTTGGCATGGGCAGGCTCCGGGAATTGAACTCTGGTCTCTGGCATGGCATGTGAGAATTCTGCCACTGAGCTGCTGTTGCACTACCCTGTGCCTAGTCCTTTGTGTCTGGATTCTTTCATTTAGCATAAGACATTTTATGTATTAATATTTAATCTCTTTAAATTGTTGAATGATATTTCATGGTATGTTTTAACCACAACTAGTTTACCTACTCAACAATTGTGAGGTAGGAGCTGTTTCCAAATTTAAGTAATTCAGAACAATGCTGCTATGAACATTTATCTACTCATCTTTGTGGGAATATGTATATATATATATATTTTTTTTTCTCTTCAGTAAATCACAGGAATATAATTACTGGGCATTGCAAATGCATGTTTAATTTTATAAGACACTGCTGTACTGTTTCCCGAAGTGGCTGAAACTGTCAACATCGTATCATAACTCTAGTTGCTCTACAGTCTCAACCCTTTGGGATGGTCAATCTTTTGGGCATTAGAAATTCCAAGGCAGGGAAGCAGCATTATTCATTATATTGTGGTTTTAATTGATATGACCCTAGTGGCTAATGATGTTGAAAACTTTTTCATGTACTTATTGATATTTATATATTTCTTCTCAAATATTTTGTCCGTGTTTTAATTGGAATATGTGTGTTATTTCGTTGTAAGTGTTCATTGTATTTTCTGGATATGAGCCCTTTGTCGGATTTTTTTTCTCTTGCCTCCATAGTTTCCTTAACTATGTCTTTCAAAACGAAAATTTTGGGTGGGCCACGGCGGCTTAGAGTTTTGGGTGGGCCATGGTGGCTCAGCAGGCAGAGTTCTCGCCCGCCATGCTAGAGACCCAGGTTCGAGTCCTGGTGCCTGCCCAGGCCAAAAAAAATAAAATAAAATAAAGAAAATATTGCTTTTTACGATTTTTATGAGGTACATTTTAATCACTTTTTCAAATTTCAATGTTATGTTTCTTATGTCCTGTTTAACAAATCATTACTTAACCTGGTATTAGGGAAAATGTAACAAGTTACTTTTTTCATTTAGGTCTATGATCAATTTTGAGTTGTTTATATGTATGTTTATGTGTATGGTATGAGATAAAAGTCAACATATTTTTAATAAACACACAGTTGTTCTGGGAATATTTGATTAAAACATATAATTCTCTTTTGAATTATCTTGGTACATTTCTCAAAACCTATTGTCCATTCAAGGGTCAGTTGATTTTTATAATATCAATTTTATTTTATTGAGCTATACTTATGTCATTACCACAGTGTTTATTTTTGTTTTTGTTTTTTTTCACATGGGCAGGCACCAGGAATTGAACCCGGGTCTCCGGCATGGTAGGCAAGAATTCTGCCACTGAGCCACTATTACCTACCCTACCACAATGTTTTAATACTTTGATTTCATAGTACATTTTAATTCAAGTAGTGTAAATTCTCTAATTTTTTAAATTAATAATTATTTGCTCATTACAAGCATTTTACTTTTCCATTCAAATTTAAAATCAGCTTCAATATCATCATAAGAGCTACTCATGGATTTTGGATATGATTGTATTGAATCCATAGATAAGTTTTAGGAGAATTGCTATCTTAACTATATTGAGTCTACCAGTCCATGAACATGGCATATCTCTCAATTTAATTCTTAATTCTGTTTTTCAGGATTTGAAATTTTCATTTATAGGTCTTATTCTATGCTTTATGCTAGTATTCCTAAGCACTTTGATGCTATTATAAATGGAATTCATTTTTAAAATTTTATTTTATGTTTGTTTTAGAATATAAAAAGAAATTGAATTTTATATACTGACCTTGAGCCCTGAAGACTTGGAAAATTTACTTATTTTATAGTAACCAGTTTGGGGGATTCTTTAGGGTTTCCTGCATGCACAATTCTTGTTGCCAGTGAGGATATTCCTTTCTAATTACCTTGTTTATTATTATTATTATTATTATTATTATTATTATTATTATTATTATTATTACTATTGCTTGATTGTTCCAGCTGTAACCATTAGTACAACATTAACTACAGATGGGAGAAAGGCCATTTTGCCTTTTTCTTATTTAGATAGAAATCATTAAGGCTTTTACCTTAAATATGATATTAGCCATATTTAATTCTACCAATTCTACTAATGAGTTTGAGGATTTTCTTCCTATCCCTACTTTATTGAGAATTTCTAAGTGAATTTTATGAAGTGCTCATTTGCATCTATTGGGATTAACATATATTTTCTCCTTTATTTTATTAATACTCCATTAACATGTTGAATTATATTGACTGATTTTTGGACATTCAAACTAACATATTTAATATGAAATCCTCTTAATCATTGGGTATATCACTACATATCATTGGATTCAAAATACTCATATTTAGTTAAGGATTTATGCATCTGTGCTTCATGGGACTATTATAGTACTTTTCCCTTGTTTTTGTTTCATAATTTGAATCAAATTAACTTCAGCCTCAGATAATCAGTTAGCAAGATTTCCTCTTCTAATTTCTGAAACATTTTTGTAGAATAATTATTATTTATCTCTTAAAGATTACGTAGAATTCACCAGTGAAGCCATCTTTCATTGTGAGAAGGATTTGAAATATGGTCTCAATTTCTTTAACTGATATAGAACTATGTATTTTACCCATTTCCTCTTAAATGCCCTTTTATGATGTCTTTTAAGACATATTTTCCATTATGCGATTCCTAATATGCCCTTATCACATTTAATATCTGTAATAATGTCAACTCTCCCATTCCTGATATTGGTAATTGTTGTCTTGTGTCTTTTATTCCTAATAAGACTGCCTCGAAGTTTATCAACTTTATCAATGTTATCACATAACCTATCTTCGGTTTCATTACTTTTCTCTACTGCTTTTATGCCTTATTATTCCATTGGCTTTGACCTCATTATATCCTTCAGCTTAGTTTGAGTTTTATGTTCTCTCCTATGCCCACTGTTTTAAATTGAAACTTAGACTTAGACTTGCAATCTTTTCTCTTTATACACTTATTTGAAGCAATGAAGTTTCCTCTAAATGCAATATTATCTGCATCTATCAAACTTGACTGTGTTTTGGCTAGCTGCTCATGAAGAGAACCCATGGAAGGGGAGATATGCGACTGGTTCCTGGCTTTCCAGGCTGCCCCAGCCCAGACTCCAGATTTTAAGTGAAGAAGACATCTTTGATATTCTAGTCTAGTACACAGCAAGGAAAAGGATGAAGACACCAACATGACACTCTCACTAATGCCCCAGAATATCATGCCAGACAACTATGTTGACCAATTCCAGATATTTGAACCACTGAGGCTGATGCTAGAAACATTGTTGAACCAAAAAAAGCCATCTTCACTTCCTGAGCCACATTATCAGAAACATTATGCATTTAATTTTCACACTACTAAGTTCTGAGTGTTTTGATATACAGAAAAGAGAACCAGAATTCCATTATTATTTTTAAATGTTATACTAAAATACTTTGCATAAAGAATCATGATGATGTGGTAGATTGTTTTACTTTGGTGTTTTCTATCCCCAAAATTGAAGCTATATTCTGTGACTTACAATAAAATGAAAGATGAGTATATAGAATTCACCAGTATTTGGATTGATCAGGGCCAGGGTGAAAGCTTTAATGAAATTGTATACTTAAATTTAGCACAATGCTCATACCAAGCTATTCCTGAACCACCAAAAAAGACAAATCTCTTTGATTTTATCAGATTTGTTTTTGCATGCTCTATGGTGTGGTCACATTTTATTATTTTTCCATGTGAGTATCCATTATTGCAGCACCATTTGTTGAATTTTTGTTTGTTTGTTTTGCTTGTTGTTTTTTTGGGAAGTGCTTGGACTGGTAATTGAACCTGAGTCTCCTGCACTGCTGCTGAGAATTCTACCACTTAACTACCCTTGCACCCCCAATTTTATCAGACTTTTGAGAGATTAAGCCTTTGTTTCAAATTTGGATTCAACTGCTGTAGGACTGCAAGTTCTAGGAACCATGAGAATTTATGAGACGCAATCTTTTCTGTATTTCAGCATTAACTCAACTGACACAATGCACCAAAATTTCATACGTATGCATTTGTTAGGGGGAGAGGGCCAGAGCAAGTGAGATTGTCAAAGATGGATTATAGCTCTGTTTAGGTAACTTCCAATTCATTCCAATTCATCCTGCCATTAATCACTGCAGTCAATAGATGGACTAGAATGTCTTCATCCGGGCAAAGTCCCTTAGTCTTTAATAGTGCTTTTCTCCTGCTTAACCATCTCCAGACCCAGCATCTGCTCCCTGAGTTCTCATATTCATATTCAAAGGCCTCCTTTCATCTTTGCTCTTCAATGATTACCTAGATGAGCATTATGAGAGAAAGAAATCCTTCTGTATTCTTTGATTTTATTCTAGCCTATCTATTTCTAAAGACTTTTTTATACAGTGACATCTTATTTATTTATTCGAGCAAGTACAGAAGGATAAAATAAGTCAGTTGAGAATACATACCAGAGTTCGATAGCGTCAAATTTTACATGTGGTCAAAAGCCATTTGGCCATTTGATAAATACTTTTGCTGTTCTAATCTTTGTATCTGATATGCATTTTTATTTTTATAATACAAAAATGCTCTAAAAATTTTACCTCAGTCTTCCAGATGGAGAACTTGAGGTGTAAAGTTTTAAAGAACTGCCTCAAGATTTTATATCAAGTAGTTGCTAGATCCAGGGTTAAAATTTTTGCAGCTACTTCAGATTTAATGTCCTTACCTTAAAGACAAGGACTCCTCGGTGCCTCTAGAAGATATTACTTCTCTTTTTTAGTTTTAATAGTTTATTTTATTGGTCATGTAATAAACGCAATATGTACAGATGTCCAACTTGAATCCACATTAAATTTTTACAGAAAACTATTTCTTATTCCTGTTCCTAGATTCAAAGGCATGAAATATTTGGCTTTAAAGAAAGATTTTATCTGTTTATTGTAAATAATATCTTCCTTCAAATTTGATATTATGAATTAACATTTCCTTACTTATTTGAAAAGCATTACAAAAAACTGTAATCATATTGTATGTTATTTGCTTAATGTTTTTCGTTGCATTGCTCAAAATTTTGATTTATGGTAAGATTTTTACATCTCTAACTTTGGAGAAAATCAAACTCTATTCAGAGGAGTGACAAGAAATACTCAAAATAATTGCATAGGTTATAATAATGGTCCTGATGGAAACCAGGTGCAAGCCTACATCTAAGGTTTTTCTCTACCTAGCAGAGAAACATTGAATAAAATGAAAGCTGCAATGTGGACCCAATGAACACCCATTACTGGACACGGCTCAAGGTAAAAATAATTAATTGCACTGATTTACCCATAACAACATTTCAGGTCAGCAAACTTTAAGAACTATTGGATAGAATAATATAACTGAACTAATCAATGTTACTGAGACCCACAGAGACTCTGACTTGCATTTGTCTTTGATTTAAGGTTACGTTTTTGAATGTAGCTTTCCTTTCACTACATATGCCATTCTCTTTTTTAAATAAATTAAATAGCATTGTGAAATTGATTTCATTTTGTCAGTGTATTCGGGGACTTGTCTTTCTCATAATAGAAAATACAGTTACATTCTCCTCTAAAGAATTTCTTTTCTTAATGCCAGGTAATCACTGTAGCCCTGTGGTGAGGTCTGTCTCGAGAGCATACTCCGCTATTGATAGAGGTAGGCACAGGAGAAAAGTATTTTGAAAGGGACATAAATCATAAATAAAAAAATGCATGCAGATAGATTTTTAAAAAAATTGAATTCTTTATTTTGTATTTTTTAATCTACCAGAATACTCTCATTAACTAGATCAAGATAGAAACACTCTTGGAAATGTCTTCAGCATAAAAATAGAATGCACTGTTGTATTTGCAAAAGAAATTCTTTCTTATCTTAACAGAGAGAAATATTTCCCTTTATTTTTGGAATGCATAAACTGAGGATCTAGAAATTAAACTAGAGGTAAATTGCATTTGTTTTGACTGTCAAGAATTAGGGCTTTGAATCCTTGTTTTGCATTGTTTTAAAATATTTTATGTTAATTTCATGCCTATTAAAATAATAGACATACTTTTAAAAGGTGAATTCTACCCAGAGTGATTTACAGATCCAACATAATCCCACTCAAAATTGCAAATAGCCTTCTTTTCAGAAATGTAAAAGTCAATCATCAAAATGTATAAGGAAGGGTAAGTTGCTCTGAATAGTCAAAGCCGTCATGAAAAAGAAGAACAGATTTAGAGGACTCCAAGTTTCTGATCATTAAAATTATTACAAAGCTACAGTATTCAAAAAAGCGTAGTTCTTGCACAAGGACAGATGTATAGATAATGGAATTGAATTGAGAGTTCAGAAATAAGCCCTGTTATCTATGGTCAATTGATTTCTGACAAAGGCACCAATTTCAATCAATGGGGAAAGAGTAGTCTCTTTCAAGTGGCACTGGGAAAACTGTATATCCATATGCCAAAGAATGAAGATAGACTCCTACTTCACAGCATATACTCACATTGATCAAAGACTTAAGTGTTAGAGACAAAACTATAAAATTCCCAAAAGAAAACATAGGGAAGCATATTAAGGACCTCATATTAGGCAATGCTTTCTTAGATTTTACAACAAAAGCCTAAGCGGCAAAAAGAAAAAAATAGAGAAAGGAACTCCATCAAAAATTTAAAACTTTTGTAAATAAAAGGACTTCAACATGAAAGTAAAAAGACAACCTTCAGAATGGAAGAAAATAATTGGAAACTTCTTATCCAAAAAAGTGTGTAATGTCCAGAATACGTAAATACTACAACTCGAAAGATCGTAACCTAATTGAAAATGGACAAAAGACTTGAATTCGTAGATCCAAAGATCTACAAATAGCCAATACACACATGAAGATATGCTCAACATCATTATCCATTAATGAAATTCAAATCAAACCCACAGTGAGGTACCATTGCAAACCCACTAGACTGGTCACAATTTAAAAAAAAGAAATGAAAATAACAAGTATTGGAGAGGATGTGGAGAAATAGGAACATTTATTCACTGTTGGTGGGAATGTAGAAAATGGTTTGGTTCTCAGAAAGTTAAGTGTATAATTACCATATGGCCTGAGAATTGTACTTCTAAGTACATATACCCAAAATAACCAAAAGCAGAGACTCAAGCATATTTACACGCTGATTTCATAGTGGTATTGTTCACAATTGCCAAAAGATGGGAGCAACCCAAGTGTCCATAACCTGATGAATGGAGCAACCAGATGTGATATATACAGAAAAAGGAATATTATTCAGTCCTAAAATGTAATGACGATCTGTTACATGTGATAAGATACATGAAATTTGAAGACATCAAGTAGAGTGAAATAAGCCACACACAAAAGGACAAACATTGCATGATCTTACTGATAGGAAATAATTATAATAAGCAAATTCCATGGAGTCAAAAACTATAATACAGTTTACCAGAGGCCAGGATGAGATTTGGGTACAGGGAATTAATACTTAATTGATACAGAGTTTCTCTTTGTTGTGATGGAAAACTTTTGGTAATAGATATTGGTGATCATAGCACAGCATTGTAAATTTAATTAACTCCACTGAATTAAACATTTGTACATGTGTATACTTATATGTATTCAAAAGGGGAAATTTTAGTCTTCAGTTATAACAAAGTTACCATACTAATGGAAAGTATTAAGAATAGGGAAGATTGTGTGTGTGTTTGGGTATTTGTAAACTTTATTTTTTTCATGATTTTTTTTTTTTTTTGGTAAATATACATATTCTGTAGTAAGAAAAGAAAGTAAGAACAGTATTACACTGGTAAATTAAACAGCATAGGAATTTTGCAAGGATATCAAGGAGCTCACAAACTCAATAGAAAATTAGAGAACAAGAAGGAAAATGAAAGAAATAAAAGCAGAAAGGGAGCGGGAAAGAGGAAGCTAGTGGGGAGGGGAGAGGGAAAGGGAGGGAGAGAAAGAAAGGGGGAGGGGGAGGGAGAGAAGAAGGAGGAGGAGGAGGAAGAAAAGGGGAGGGAGGGAGAGGGAGGAAGGGAGAAGGAGAGATACAGAGGAAGAGAGAAGAAAGCAAGCAATCAGGAAAGAAAGAAAGAAAAACAAGTATGAAGGAAGGAAGGGAGGGAGGAAGAAAATGGAAGGAAAGAAGGTCACAGCATATGACCTGATGGCCAAAGTCACGATCCAAGTATATTCTACTTAAACTGTTCTGTTGGCAAGAGTAATTAGCTCTCAACCCTGAAGATGACACTCCAGATAGCCACTAACTGTACTGCCCTTTTCCAACTCCCTCAACTCTCAAAATTCTGGGAAAAATACATAGTTTAAAAAGATACCATCATGTTTGAATATATGCCCTAGATACCAGCACACCAAGACTCAAACAAGAAGCAATACTCTAAAATTAAGGCTGTTCAAATGATAGATAGCTTAACGATAAGAAAGACCAACAGAGTTTAGAGATTTAAGATTTGAATGAATCAGTTACTGTATCTGTACATGTAGATATGGTCCACAATTTTCTACAAACAATTTATTTTTTTCTTAGTCTCTAAATTCAAGAAATGTTCGACAGAATGAAAAATAAGGTCAATGTGTTGAAATTGTCCTACTCATCACATAAATGCAGTCATTATATGAGGCTTAGGGCATAAGATCAGAGAAATTGATGCATATATATATATTTAAGTTTTAGTGGTGATTGCTAAGTGAAAGCATTATTGATTTAGAAGTAAATTTATTCTCTCTGTACCCCTAGTTTCAATTAGAATTCTTAAAAACATATGCTTTCCCTCAAATGAAGTCATGAGTATTATTTATTGACCTCTCAATGTCTCAATGCTTTGAAAAGATCATTAAAAAATTTGTCAATTTTGGTGTTGGGAGAACAGGATATTGATAATAAACAGAATGAAAGAGGACCACTGTCTCATATCCTATATAAAAATTAACTCAAAATGGATCAAAGACCTAAATATAAGAACTAGTATCATAAAACTCTTGGAAGAAAACATGGGAGACATCTCCAAGAGCTAATGATAGGCAGTAGCTTCTTAAACTTTACACCCAAAGTACAAGCAATGAAAGAAAAAAATGGATATCTGGGGACTCTTCAAAGTCAAATGCTTTGGTGCTTTGAAGAACTATGCCAAAAGGGTGAAAAGGCAACCCACTCATTGGGAGAAAATATTTGGAAACCACATAACTGATAAGGTTTTGATATCCTAATATGTAAAGAAAGCCTACAATTCAAAATAAAAAGACAAGCGACCCAATTTAAAAATGGGCAAAAGGCATGAATAGACATTATTCTGCAGAGGAAATATAGATGGATAAAAAAGCACATGAAAAGATGCCCACTTCACTAGCTATTTGGGAAATGCATATCCAAATCACAATGAGATATCTCACACTTAGTAGACTGGTCACTATTAAACAACTAGGAAACGACAAGTGTTGGGGAGGATGTGGAGAAATTGGAATACACTCTCTGCTGGTGCGAATGTAAAATGGTACAGCTGCTGTGGAGGAAAGTTGGGCGGTTCCTCAGGAAGCTAAGTATAGAGTTGCCTTATGAACTGGCAAGCCCACTACTTGGAATATACTCAGAAAATCTGAAAGCAGGGATGCAAACAGACATGTCCATGCTGATGTTCATATTGCATTACTCACTATTGCCAAAAGATGGAAACTACCCAAGTGTCCATCAACAGATGAATGGATAAACAAATTGTGATACTACCTATAATGGGATATTATTTGGCAGTAAGAATGAGGTCCTGAAGGATGCTACAACATGATGAACCTTGAGGATATTATGTTAAGTGAAATAAATCAAATACCAAAGGGCAGATAAGGTATGATATCATGATATGAACTAATTATAATATATAAACTCATAGGTATTAATCTAGAATATGGCTTACCAGGATATAGAATGAGACCAAAGAATGTGGAGCTGCTGCTTAATAGGTGCAGAATGTTGAACTAGGTTGAGCTTAAAAGTTTGGAAATGGGCAGAGGTGATGGGAGCACATTACTGTGAGAGTGATTAACAGTGCTGAATGGTGTGTGAGCATGGTGGAAACGGTAAATTTAGAGTCATATATGTCACAGGAGGAAAGTTGGAAGTTAAAACATGGGAATTATAACAGAGTGACTCTTGTGGTGGGCAATGCCCATTTGATTAACTGTACAAATATTAAGCAGTTCTTTTATGAACTAGAAAAAAAATGCCTGTTTTGTTAAGTCAAGAAATATGCTCAGAGAAGATCAGTATTGCCCAAGATAACAGCATTTCTGTGTGTGTGTGTGTGTGTGTGTGTGTGTGTGTGTGTGTGTGTGTGTGTGTACAGGATTCCTCCTTTATTAACTAGAACCTGTGGAATCTACTGGAAAATGGACATGTGCTTGAATTTTCTGAGCATTTATAGCTCTATAATCATCCCTGTTTGACCCCATGCCATTGTGAATTTCCTGATCTATAAAAATACTTTCCCTTTTCCAGAGTAAAAATAAATACAGATGTACGAGGGAATAATCCTACATATGCATTTATTTGGAATAATGTTTGTTGGCATTTCTCTTAACTACCTAAATCTCAGATAAGCGCAATTTCAAAGATTAAATCCTCTCACCTGTTTTTTGAACAGTGTTAAGTAACATTTTATAATTTCCCCAAAGGCAAATATGTTAGTTTCTCAGGTAAAAATAGGAAGCTGAAAGTGTTGAAACAGAAGATTTGGGGAAAATAGGAAGGATTATATGAAAGAGGTGAATAAAATAATCCAGTAATCCAAAAATTAATTCATCCAGTAAATCATCAAAGGATAATATAAATTTAACTGGTGTGTTTATTTGGCTGATATTTATAGAGTAAATTTGTATGCAACAATTACATAGTTTATGACATAGAATGATTGGAGTCAACTTCAGCAATTTCTAATTATTTAATGTTTTTATAATTTGCTTTCCTCATTTAATTCGTATGTCAAGGGAAAATCACTAAGTGATTATTTTGAAAGGGTTCTTTGAAATGAAACATTCTGGGAGAATAATATAGTCTGTAAATTACCATTCTTTTAATTCTTTGACCCTTGGGTTATTTAGAGGTGTTTTACTTAGTTTCAAAATATTTGAGAGTTTTTCAGTTGTCTTTGTTTTGATTCTAATTTATTCAGCTCTAATTTAATACCATTATGGTCCGAGAACAAGTTTTGCATGTCTTGAATCCGTTTAACTTTGCTGAGATTAATTTTATGATGCAGATTACACTTTATCTTGTTAAATGTTCCTTGCGCCCTTGAAGAGAATGTTCGTTCCGCTGTGTTTGGGGAAGGTTCTTCGTTAATTAGATCAGGTTGGTTGATGGTTTCTCAAGTTGTCTATATCCTTAATGAACTTTATTCTGCTTGCCCTGTCTATTACTGATAGAACTGTATCAATCGCCAAGTATCACTGTGGGGTTGTCTACTTCTCCTTGCAATTTAATCAGTTTTTGTTTAATAATTTGGAATCTCTGTTTGTAAGTGAATAAATATTTTAGAATAATTATGTCCTCTTGATAAATTTACTTTTTTATCATTAGGAAATGACCCATTTTATTCCTGGTAATAATCTTTGCTCTCAAATTACTTAATTTTAAAATTATTAATATAGTCACTTCAGTTTTTTTTTTTGAGTTAATGTATTGCCATCTTTACCATTCTTTCGCTTTTAACATTTTTGAATCTTTGTATGTAATGTGAGTATTTTGTAGGCAGCTGAAATTTGGGCCTCGCTCTTTTATTCAATATGCCAATTTTTGAGTTTTAAATTTATGTTTTTGTGATAATTGATATGAAGCCATCTTGCTATTCATTTTCTATGTTTTATCTGCTTTTTTTCTCCCCCCTTTTTTCTGATTTCCTTCTGTATCTTTGAGGAGTTGTGTGATTTCTTTTCATATTTAGTTCTGGCTTATCAGTTATACCTCTTTAATTTCTGGTTTTTGGTTTGTTGGCTTTGTTTTTGAGTCATTTCTGTAGAGATTGTGATATTTGTTCTTAATTCATCACAGATGATCTTCAAAATCGTTAGCCTATGTCATTTGAAATACATTGTACAGGCCATAAAACAGTATTCTTCTATTTGTTCCCTCCTATTCTTTATATTATTATTATTATTTTCCTATCATTTACTTGTACATATGATTTAAGTACCCCAAAACATATTGTTACTATTCTGCTTAAAATGATTAGCTTTCATCTATTTTTTTAAATGTAAGAGAAGAAAAATCTTCTGTATTTCCACACATACCATTTTTGACGTTTTTATTCCTTTGTGTAGATTCATATTTCTATATTATATCATATTTCTTTGCCTGAACAACTTCCTTTACTCTTTTTCCTAGTACAGATCTGATGGTGATGAATCCCTTAGTTTTGTTTGTCTGAAAAGTCTTCATTACACCGTCATATGAAAAATAGTTTCACTCAACGCAGTGGGAGTCAGCAAATTACGGTCCACAAGCCAGATCTTACTGCCACCAGTGTGCGTAAATAAAGTGTAATTGAGACATAGACTAGCTCATTCATTTATGCATTAGCTATGACCAATTTTGTGCTATGATGGCAGAATCTAGTGTTGGGAACAGAGACCATATGACTGACAAAGCCCAAATTATTTACTCTCTAACCCTTTTCTGAAAAATTTTGCTAGCGTTGGAATTCGGAATTTGGGGTGGAAAAAAATTGTTTTGTTGTTGCCCTACTCCCCCTTTCTGTATATAGCCTTGTGCTGACATATGGCCAGCAGAGTTTGCTCTTGGCCTTTATTCCTGGGCACATATGTCATTCTCTGGATGATTTTAAAAGTTTCTTTTAATCACAGTTTTTCAACAGTTCACTGTTGAATTAGGATATAGGTTGGTTTTTAAAATGATATTTCTGGTGAGGTTTATTGAGTTTTTGAGTCCTTTATTTATAATTATTGTCAAATTTGGAAAATTTGGAGCTACTTTTTCTTCAAATATTTTTCTACTCGCCCTTCTCCTTCGGGGATTTCAGTTATACATACGTTAAACCACCAGTTCTCTCTTCATTTTATTTCTATTTCCTTTCACTTTGGATAATTTTGGTTCTATATGTCAAATTAATTGTCCTTTCCTTCTGCAGTATTTAATCTGCTGTTAATCTCAGGCAGAATATTTTTCATATAAAATATTTAATTTTTATCTCTAGAATTTTGATTTGCATCTCTTTTATTTATTTCGCATCTCTAATCATCATGCTTATTATTTATTCAATTTTATTATTTATATGGACTGTCCTTGGAGTAGCTCATGTAGTCTCATGTTTGAGCATTTTGTCTTCTGTCAATGCAAGGTCTCTTAACTATTGATTTAATTTTTTTCCTATCTATAGGTCATATTTTCCTACTTCTTTCCATGCCTAGTGTATTCTTAGTGGATGCCAATGGGTTTTTACATTGTTGGGTGTCCAAATTTATTGTATTCTTGTAAATACTATTGGATCTTGTTCTCAGACAGTTAAATTACTTAGAATCAATTGTGTTCTTTTGAGATTGCTTGTAGGCTCCATTATGCCAATTTTAAAACAGCTTTTAATCTGGATTAATTTGGCTTCACAATTAAGGCAGTGTCTGATAACTCTTCTAAATGTTCAGTAACTAGAAGTCCTTTCATTCTCTCCATTGGGCACAGGACATATTTCCAACCTTGTATGTGGTTCATGGATATTTTCACTTCATAATTGCCAATACTTCTTCCCACAGCCTTGGATGGTTCATAAACAAGTGCATATCAGTTCTCATCCATATCAGCAAATGACGAAGACTCAAGGGCAAACGTCTAGAACTCCAGAGTTCTTTCTCTGTGTAACTCTTCCTTCTCCAGTATTTTATCCCACACATTTAAACCACTTTAGACCTTATAAACTCTGTCCTTCCTTCTTAGTGAGTGGGTGGGCTGTGTTTGGGTTCCCTCTTCATGCCCTGAAACCTGACAACTCTCCTGAGAGCAAAGGTGCAACCATAATGATTACCTCATCTGTTTGTATTGCTCAATATATTTTCTTCAGTTTAAAATTTGCTTAAATTTGTTTAAGGGTAAATGTTGGTACTGCTATTTCATGCTAGTGAGAAAGATGATTTTTTTTCATTTTCATATGTTAGTCAGAAAAGTTCACTTCTTGAAATGAAGCATACAGTTCAATTTTTATAAAAATCATGTAACTTTGTTAATAACAATTGTTCTTCAAAGTAATAACTTCAGCTAAATTTGCCAAACCCATTCGGTGTATCTACCATGTGGGTATATATTTTTATTTTCTCTATGTAATGAATGAAGAACCAAAACATAGATATAAAACTTTTAACCCATGTTAAACTACTGACAAGTGGTGAAGCTGGAATTTGGAATTAGCATCCATTTACCACTCCGCATTCTATAATCCCATGAGACTGAGAAACTTAGATGCTTCCAGGAAAACATCTCCCCATTGTTCCCACTGTCTATTCAAAAGGGGACAGTTTTAGGGTAGAATTCTCTTCATCTCCAGCCAGTGGTCTGTACTTTCTTTTTCAATTTTTCACACCACTCATCTAGGTTTCCATGAACTTTAGCCAGGTTTAACAGTGATCACATAAAAACCACACAGACAGGAAATAACTGCTTTCACAAAAATGATGACGTATTTGAGTGTGCATTTACTTAAAATAGCTGGAATTATTTCAGCATTTCAGCAACATGAATCATCATACATGTCACCTATTTTGAACCTTGTTTTGGAGGCTATCTCAAGGATCAGTCTGAAGAGAACGTGCTTATACCCTCAGAAACCTGTTATTGGATGCAAACACCTATAAGTCCAATCATGGGACTCCTTAGTATTGTAACTGAGAAGAATAACATTATAAATCATGTTTAATATTATTTAGACAAAATATTTTAAATGTATTAATAACTACTAATATTTGATGCAACCATATACTTTAAAAGGATAGAGACAGTTGTATTTAAATTGTCACAGTATGCATTCAACCCTAATAGACTAAATGTGGACAATTTAACAAATAGGTATTAAATTCACTATCAGTATCTCTTTCCTTTTACAAAGAATTAAGGATATAAATCTGTAAAGTAAATTATTTTTTATTTAACTTGTGTACTGAGTAGATGTAAAAATCCTGCAAATTGTTAAGTTTCAGATAGAAAATTGTTGCTTCAAAACTCTGATTTGAATTCTATCCAACAAGTCAGATCTTAATTTGTCTTTCTCTTTTCAAGAGGCTTTGCTTCTACTCCAATTTTGGTACTTGTTATTTTGCATATGCGCTATGTTTAATTTTCCTAACTCTTGATTAAGAATTCATTTGAATCACAAACATTTTGTAATATTGTTTTTCTTAACAAGGATCAACAGTGCTGGTACATCTAAGTGTCTCTTTTCCATTTAATAATTTGAATAAAGAACATTTCTTCTAATTTAATATTGCTAATAAATCCCCATAATTGAGATATTATATTTGTTTCCCTGTAATAATTCTGATATTACTGATGTGCAAATATACAGTAAAAGAAAAATAGAAAAAAGTTGGAAAGATATGTCCTATTAAGAGGAAAAGATGAATAAAGGAAAGCATATTTATTGATTCTCTTCAGTAATTTGAGGTCCTTTTCTCCTTCCTTATTCGTTCTCGTTTACATATTTTTCATTATTCCACTTTATGAATAATGAACTCAGTTACTCCTAGTACCAAAGGAGAGGCAATTTTAATCATTGCTTAAATTTATCATTCAGAATTAGGAGAATAATATGTCTGCAGTACCTTATGGAAAATGTATATTCTTTTTCCTCAATTGCTAACCTTGCCTTCAAAATGACCTAAAAAAGGTAACCAAATATTATGCTATTAAACTACACTCTCTATGCTCATACAAACACTTCCATAAAAACTGGTATCAAATCACAGACATTTCTTTTAAATTTAATTGTATTATTTAGTATTTCAATATATTACTTAGTTGTTTTAATAGCAGCATGCTATTTTAGCATGAATATTTCCTTTGCTGGGAATATTCAAGTTGTGATCAGTATGTTCATTTGCATTCATATATGTAGTGGTGCTTTTTTATACATTATAGAAGCTGCTTCCCAAATTATACATTTTAAAAATGTGTAACATTTCATATTCTACCAAATGATGTATGAAAATGCTCATTTCAACTGTTCATTTTAATTCATCTTCAATAGTATTGAATGAATATCATCACCTTTTCTTGAAAATACAATGGTTGAAAATTTATATTTATTTTACTATCATGTTATTCACATGACAGTTTTTCATCTTCATATTTTGAAATGCACAACCTAAAATAAAACCATGTACCTATCTTATCTTCTAATTGAAATGACCTAGCATTGACATTTTTACTGCCATGTTATATATAAAGGTATGTTTATATATCTGTTTGTTTACAAAGGCATTGAGAAATCCATGAGATTATTCCTATGCAAATTGCTTTTCTTAAGATGAAATGCAAAAATATGCACACTATTCTATTTGGGCAAATTCCAGCATCAGTATGTCCAGTATAGTCAGATGGGAGCTGGAACGCACAGGACCAGGAATGAAGAACAGGTCCCTAAATCATCCGGAATTTACTATGTGCTCTTAAGCAAGCCATGCAATAACTAGGTCACCAGTGTGCCATTTCATAATTAGAGGGTTGGATTAAAATAAGTCGGAGTTATTTCATGCTACTTTAAGTGCTGCTCCTATTTTTGCATAGATTGCCCCAATAAAGAGTCCTTTCCTTGTTCCAAAAATCACTTGACAAAACCCTTCCTGTCTGGTGAACAGTTATAGGCCTTGCTTTTCTTTCTTTCTGGCCAATTTGTAACCTCTAATTTTATTTCAGAAGGCATGAATTAAAATATGTAATCGTATCAATCTGTATCTTATTTTAAAACAATCAATAAATTCTTCCAAATACTTTTGAAAAGTTAAATTAGTTGCTTACATCTTTGAAAATTAACGTTATACTAATTATACTTATTGGTATTGCATAATCACAAATACACTCTTCTTGTTTCTTTTTATTTCAGTTTAAATTGTCTTCTTATATTTGCATTGTCATTTTCTTCTTGCATTGATATTTTCTGACATTTTGATGTTTAATATTTTAAATCCTCTTGCCAATAGCTTAGTGTCTATTTTGTCTATGAAATTCCTTGTGTTTACTTTAGTATTACATAAACAGGTAATATATGAAAGGGAAAAAAGGACATGAGAGAAGTTGTGCAGATTTTTCCTGTTTTTATGTATTTGTAACTATTTGTTAAGTAGTCATTTGTTTCTGTAAATACCTAAGCTCAGTTGCTAAAACTTAAGCTCCTAAATAATGACATATGTTGTTAAGCAAGAGAGTTTGTGCTAAAATGTAAAATTAATATTTGAAAATAACAGTAACAAAGTTATATTGTTTCATTGCATATATAAATAAAACCTCATTTAATATTAAAATAATTTCCAGTCCTTTTTATTCCCACAATAATTTCAACCTATGCAATATAAAAGGAAACTTTTAATAAACCCTATGAATACTAAATGTATAAAGAGAACAAAAGAAAGCTGTGTCAAATAGCAGTTCCAGTAAGTATTAGTTTTCTTAGTCCATAAGAATTAAAGATAATATTTTAAGATATGTAAATGTGACCTGAAAAATTTATTGTGCCTATATAAATGTGTATATCAGGAAAGGATTATTTCCATATAATCAGATTTTATTATATTTTCATTTTTTCTTGTTTTTTTCCTGCTTTAATGTATATGGACTCTTTTAAAAAATTCAGAACAACCTGAAATTGAAAACAAATCGGCATGCTTGCTATATGGTCGTCTCTATCACAGGATGCCCTAATTTTCCTTCCAGCTGTGTGAAAGCATCAGTTTTCTCAGGCTGTTAGTAGGGTTATGGTGATGGTTTTTCTGGCTTTATTTTTTTTTATTAGACTGCTGACATACACTGGTCTTCCTGTGCACCATTTTTCTTTGATTTACCTTTGAGAGATTATTTGTGCATCTCACTTGCAAATTAGAGCTCATGCAACTCATTGGGACATTTATAGGCAAATGAAAAGCCAGGAATATCTCTTTATTGTAATAGGATTATTAAATTTTTGCTCAATTTGTATGGAACAGAAATAGATCTGTCACAAGTTTATATTTTTGGAAATTTGAAGCATTTCAAATCTTTACGCTTTGCTTTTCCTAAATCACATTTTGTAATGTTAATTATTTCTTATAACAAATATATCCCAAGTTCCTGTTATACATGTAGATGATAAACAATCCCTGTCCTCAAAGACCTTTCAGGATTCTAGAGAAAGTAAGAAGTAAAAATAAAGTTCATGCGGGTGTTATTTGATATCATAAGAGGGCTTAGGAGGGACTCTAATTAAGAGAGTGTCAAAAAATATTTCCTGGAGGAAATGAAAAATATTAAGAAAAATTCAGACTTAGCCTCATCCACAGATGTGAAAGAGGAATTTTTTACTTTCACAGAAGATGGAGGGTACAAGTTGATAGAGATGAGTAATTTGTATGAGCATATGAAGCATAAAGACCTGAACCCAAAACAGCATGGCAGCCTTTTAGAATTACCATTGTTTCCTACTTCTGAAGCACGAAGTGCTTGGGAGAACTCCTAGGTGTGGATCTAGGAGCAGATATAATTCATATCTTGAAGATTTTAGGCTCTATGAATAAATTCATGAAGAGGCTTAAAATAATAACTTATCCTCAGTTTCTTATGTGAGTAATATATGCAGAAAACTAAACACTGCCTTTAATGCTACAAAGCCACCAACGGTCCAGTCAGGAGACAAACAAATAGGCTGTTCTCAGGATGGAGGATGATCTAACAATTGTTGCATGTCTATTGGAAGCCAGATAGCCTGTTGGGATTGTGCATGCTTGCTGTATTTATTTTTATATTTTTTAACCAATCCCTTTAATAGGGCATTTTTGAAGCAAACGAAAAACATACACACACACAGGTAAGACACCAGTAATGTGGTTCCCATTTATAAGCATTTGTCTGTTGAACAAAGATTGAATGTATGTTTTGCGACATGAATTTATCTAGACACTGGAAATCAAATAAGGAACAAAACTTACAAAAATCCTGTCTTGATTGGGTTCATTTACATTATGGTCATGGTGGGAAATAGATAAATATAAACATGAGTAATATATACTTGTCAGGTGCTGATAACAGTTACTGAAAAACAAAAGGCAGAACAAGAACAAGGAAGGAGGACAGGAAATGTTTGGTGAGTTTTGCATTTTAGGTAGTGCAGCCAGAGTACGAATTTTGTTATAATATAATATGCAGAAAACCTGGGCAAGGCAGAAAATTGTTTTCATGAGTGTATGAGTCTGATCTGGAAGTTGAGGTGCAAAACATTACAAGGGAAAAACAAATTTAACTAGCCTTTAACTTTCCAATAGTCTGGTTTTGAAGTTTATAGGAGGGCGAGGTTATAGGCCAGAGGAGATAGGACATGTAAGATGGACTTCGAGGGACTCTGGCCAGAAGGATGGTCTCTCTGGGGTGTTGATGGCAAAGGTTGGCTGGAAATTGAGAGACAAACTCTCCCTTTTTCTGCCTCTGCACAGAAACCAGAACATAACTGGAATTCTTGGTGCCCAGAAGATTGGAACCTTCTCAGTATGTTGTTTCATTCAAGGCACTGTTGGTATCCTTTACTGCAATGCAGTAAAGCAACCAGCATTGGAGAGCAGTAGGCAATGAAAAGTGCATTCTGACTTAGATGACAAGCAAGGTTTTAGAGCAATGGCCACGGCTGATTTTTCTGCATATTATATATGAGACACCACTGAGGGAACTCTAATATATAATAGGATGGTGTTCTTTGAGGCACTGGAATTTGGAGGCTAATATATGCATCAGTTGGTTACAGAGGTAAGACCTGTAAGCTCTTTGGTGTTGTAAAATTAGATATTAAAACTGAAATTTTTACAAAGGCACCAATGTGCAGGTATAGATATGCACTTGTGTTTTAGATGGTATGGATCGATACCAATTTAAGTGAAAGATTTTTAAATTAGATTAGTGGAAACTGGTTTCAGTCATCAGGTAGGAATACCCTTACTCAGAGGGAGCATCTAAATGGGTGAAAGGAATAGAAAGAAGTGGCATTTTGAAGGGAGATTTTGGTGAGTGGAGAAAAATCCCAAAAAGTGATACAAATACCATTTCGTTTCCCCAAAAAAAGACTCTAATGATGTGCCACAACACCTGGTGTGTTTGAGGAGTTACAGCAGGGCCACTCAGATCTTGAAATGTGGCTGATAGAATCTAGTATGCAGAGAGGGATGGTTTATAGTTCCTAACAGTGGATTTTTAAGTTGACAAGAAGGGATGTGGAGAAAAGCTGGTGATGAAATAAAGGCAGCTGCAGTGGTTGCGAATGGCTGCACTGCCCTTCCGGGAGAGCAGGTCAAGTAGGTGTGGGTAGTAACCCATGGACCGCAAGTGCTGAGTAGGAGCTTTCCTGCAAGTAATTGAGTCTTGCGCATGAGAGCTGCCTTCAATGAGGTGTACCTTCCAATAGACTGAAGACTTTGCTTCCAAGCAGCAAAGGCTCAACTGCAGGACCTCATGCAATACCTGGAGGCCAGACACTGCTCCATTGTGGGGATGACAGTCTGAGGGATCCAATAGGGGAGCCTCAGGAGAGTCAACCCAGAAAAACAGGAGACAAAAAATCCGTTTTAATACAAATGGCATTTTAGCATAAAATAGTATTTCTGAAGAGAGCCTGTAAAATCCTAAACCATTTTTAAATATAATTTAATGTCATTGGCTTGTCATTTATTATTTCTAGTAATTTATACCTTTTCTAAAGACAAATTCATGCTATATGCTACCCCTTCTATGAGGAAGTTATTTCCCTGCTTTTGTTTTTTTTGAGTCTACTCTCACTCTTGCTGTCTATGTGGCTTTCTGAAACCAAGGCAGTTCCTTTTTGAGATTTTGCGTTTTATCCTGGCCGTTAGAGCGAGAGAATGCTTTCACTGCAGAGAAAAGTCATGTCTGGGATTGAAACGACAGGAAGTTAAGTACTATTTTTGAAAATCCAAGATTAAAATGCATGGTTCACAGCTTGTTATTTTTTACAGATAAAAGTTGTTTTGCAAGAAAGATGAATTGAAACTTGGGAGGAGAAAAAGGAGAGATGGGATGATTTAAAATCATTTTTATTTTTGAATTTCTTATTAAGGATTTACAACTCTAATTTAGGCACTAAAAAGATATACCTATGACGATAAAACTCAAATTAACATAGAATAGTGGATATGTGAATTTCAGTTAATATTCTTTTAAATATATTGTCAGTATTTTAAATTGGAAGTTCATTTATAATATAGGTGCAATTGAAAACTATAGCCTTGTCTTTAAAATATCTATATGTGCCTATGTGTGTGCATGTGTTTAAATTCTCAGAAAGAAAAGTTTGACTTACTGATTTTTGGGTCAAAATCACATATGTATGGTAAGTATACCATACCCCATATGTGAGCTCTGATTTGGTTTGTATCCTTTACTTTAAATATGCCTATTTCCTATTCTGCCCCTGTCATTTATGTGACATTTGGGCTAATGTTTTCCATAAATATGATGTAAATTTTTTGCGGTCATTATTTTTGTCAGTTAGGTTGAAGTACATTGACTTGCCAATATTTGGTAGTTCTCACCTACCAAAGTTTTGTTTATTTTAACTTAATATTTTGGAAGAGTATTATAATTTTTCAACGTATTCCAATCCATCCTGTTCTAATATTTCAAAATGTTTAGACCATTTGAAAAGAATAAAGTTAATCAATAATTAACTAATAAAGTTTCAGGTGACTATAGCTATTTCCTCAAAAATTTTTAAATTGTTCGGATTATCCTTGAAATTATGCTGTTTTACATTAAGCACTTAAATTATAGGGGAATCATCACATCTACTGAGAAAATTATCTATATTGGGGCAATTAAAGATTATTAGTCTTTAATAGCATTTTATGTCAGTGATTCAAAGTTACAATCACCCTATGGTTTAGTTGGCTTATCATCTCTTATATGATATTGTTTAGTAACTTCAAATCTTGATATCAAAAATGAAAGGAAGTTTAATATCAGGTTATCTGTTTTCAATTTCAAATTTAATCTACTGCCAATTAAAATGAATGTTTTTATACACAACTGTGTGCAAAGTCAATTTCAGAAAATCAGTAGGTTGACTAGATGTCATATCTCCTGCCTTCTCTGGTAAAGATTTTCCACTAGATCATACCACTTCAATCAGGAAATATTTTGTTATTAGTTAAACTGTGATTGGCTGCTGCTGCTGCTGCTGTAGTTGTTTGTTCATTTCTCCAGTATTAGGGCCAATGATACCTACCAAGGCCAGCATACTCTGAAAACTGTGTTTTGTGTCCAAACTCCTCGGCAATAAAGATTTTGACTAAATAAGTGGAGAGATATTCCATGTTCTTGCAGTAGAAATACTCACTATTATTAAGAAGTCCTTTCTTCCCAACTTGATATGCAGATTCAGTACAATCTCAATCAAAATCCCAGCAAGTTGTTTTGTGCATATATAAAAATTGTTTCTGAAATTTATATGGAAAGGCAAAACATCCGTAATAGTCAATACAATACTGGAGAAGAACAACCAATACCCAATTCCAAGACAGCCTATAAAGCTAAGTGATCGAGAGAGTGTAGTGTTGGTGAAATAACAGACAAATGAATCAGAGGAACAGAATAGGGAACCCAGAAATAGACCCGTCCAATTTTGGTCTACTGATCTATGACAAGGAAGCAGAGGTAATTCCATAGAAAATGAATAGTCTTTTCAACAGCTGGCATAATATGACTCTAGACAGAAACTCACACAATTTAACTCAAAATGGATCATAGATACAAATGTAAAATTCACAGTTTAAAAACTTCTGTTATAAATTGGAGAAAAATCTAGATGATCTTGGGTTTGGAGATGGCCTGTTAGGTATAAGACCAAAAGTACTCTCTGTGAAAGAAAAGTGAATAAGCTGGACTTTATTAAAACTAAAAATGACTGTTCTGTGAATGACATTGTTAAGATAATGAAAAGGCAAATCATAGACTGGGAAAAATATTTGCCAAGCACATATATGACAAAGAAGACTTGTATCCAAAATATACAAAGAATTCAAAACTTATCCATAAGTAAAGAAGCTACTCAATTGAAAAATGGAGAAAGATATAAACCTCAACAAAATAAGATATGTACAGAATGTAAACAAGCATATGAAAAGTTTCTAAAATAATCTTCTGTTATGGAATTTCAAATTAAAATAGCAATGATATGCCACTACACAGCTATTAAAATAGCAAATCTCCACAACAAACAGAAAATCAAAAGCAAGGTAAACAAACAAACAAAAAACCCCAGATAATCCCAAATGCCAGCAAGGAACATGGAAGAACAGGAACTCTCATTCACAGCTGATGAGAGGGAGAATGCAAAGTGGTACAGCCACTTTGGAAGAGTCTTTGGTAGTGTCTTACAAAAATACAGTCTTACTGTATCATCCACTGTCACTCTCCTCTGCATTTACCCAATTGATTTGAAAACTTAGGTCTACACAGAAACCTGAACATAAATATTTATAGCAGCCTTAATCATAATTGACAAAAAACAGAAGCAATCAAGATGTCCTTCCACAGGTGAATAGGTAAACAATTTGTGTTACATCCACACAAGAGGCTATTCCATGATAAACAGAAATGAGTCTTCGAGGCACAAAAATCATGAATGAACCATAAGTGCATATTGCTGAGGCCATGAAGTTCTGCAAATCAGCTATACAGGCCACAAATGGTTATGTTTCCAATTATACTCAAAAAGGGCAGATGATAAAGATATTAAAAATCAGTGGTTTCCAGGATTTTGTGGTTAGGGTGTGGTTTTAAGAACAGGGGCACAGGGGATTTTATAGGATGATGATGCTATTTTCTGTGAAATTTTAATGGTTGATTCATGACATGATGCATCCCTAGAACTTTATGACACAAGAATGGACATTAGTGTATATGAATTAGTGTATATGAATTAGTGTATATGAATTGTTTCCCAAAGACACACATTTTAAAAATTCTGACCCTGCAATGCAAGCATACTGGAGTTGAACAATTAAATAAATGAATGGAATGCCAGATTGGGGGGTCATTTTTCTACTGTTGGAATGGGAAGTTACAGATAAAGCGATGAGAGGAGGTTAGAATGATCCATGTGACAATAGAAGGGATTTAGGGACTTCAGTGTGGATTACTGCTTTCCTTGATATAGATACAGTGGCTATATTTTGGGCTATTTACACATTTCTGTATATACATGGGTTATAATACACTCATATATTTCCTTGTTCTTTCAGTTGAGAAGGTCGAAAAGCAATGGTTTCTAATACTATTCTCCCTAAAGGGAGCCAGGGCTCCTTGGAGAAATGGCTGATTGTAGGAATGGGTTTGGGAAATATACAAGATGAGTCTGGAACTTCTTATTTGCCAGAAAAATAAGGACATGCTAAGAATAAAAGCACACAATGATCAGGACACATGAAGGAGACATACGGGCCATCTGAAAGATCTACTAGGGGTCATGGAACAGCTTGAGCAACAACATAAAATAACATAAGTAAAATCTTATTAGATTGTAAGAGCAACAACATAAAACAACATAAGTAAAATCTTATTAGATTGTAGTCCAAGTATCTGATAAATATCCATGAGTCTAAAATGATTGAATAACTGCTTATTAAATAAGTGGAGGTGAAAGACAAATCTCCCATGTATAAGAATTCCAAACAATTTCTAAAGATATTCCAAACTCAATATGGGGACCATAAATTCCAAATACTTAAGTGTGGGCTGCACATAGAGTCTTCTTACTAAAGAGTGCAATACTAAAATGGGGCAAAGAGTGAATTTATAGTGGATAAGCCTGACAAACACTATTTCAGCCAGATGATCAAGGTCAATATCAGTAAACATCATGATGTTGATAGTATATATCCTTAATATGGTATTATAAAAATGACACATTACCTTTATGATCTTCCTCTCCCAAACCCATAATCTCAGTATTATCATGAGATAAAATAAGAAAAATTCCAATAGAAGATATCTTACAAAATATTTGATCAGCATTCCTCAAAACTCTCAAGGACACCAAAGGCAATGAAAGCCTGAGAAAGTGTCACAGCATAAGGAAATATGATGACTAAATTTAATGCCAGAACTGGATCATGAAACAGAAACTGAACATTATATAAAAACTAAGGAAATCTGAATAAAATATGGAAGTTAGTAAGTGGTATGTATTAGTTAGCTAAATGCTGCTGGAAATGCAATATACCAGAAATGGAATAGCTTTTATAAAGGGAATTTATTAAGTTATAAGTTTATAGTTCTGAAGTCATAAAAATGTCAAAAGTAAAGCATCCTGAGAAAGCTACCTTGACTCAAGAAAGAGCTGATGATGTTAGGGGTTTCTCTGTCAGCTAGGAAGGCACATGGCAATGTCTGCTAGCTTTCTTTCCTGGCTTCTCATTTCAAATGGCTCCCCAGGCGGCATTGTCTCTCTGCATTTCCAAACATCTGTCAGCACTGCAAGCATATCCAAATGTCTGTGTCTGTATCAGCTCTGGCCTTTCTTCAAAATGTTTCCCCTTTTAATGGACTCCAGTGAACTAATTAAGATCCACCTTGAATAGGCAGAGTTAAGTCTCCATCTGATCAAAAGGTAACACAAACTATTGGGTGGATCACATCTCAAAAAGCCGACCCTGTGATATTAAATCAGGATTAAAAAACATGACTTTACTGGGGCACACAACAGTTTCAAGCCAGCACATTCTACCCTCCAGACCCCAAAAAGACATGTTCTTTCCACAACAAAACACATTCATTCCATCACAATATCACAAAAACCTTAAATCACTTCAGTAACAATACAAATGCAATACAAATTCATAAACAGTGCAAAATCTCATCAAAGTCAGTTACAGGCATGGTCTGTTCTAAAACAAAAATGTTCCTCTGGCTGTTGACCTGTGAACTCAAAACAAGTTATTTGCTTCCAATATACAAAGGAGGGACAGTCATAGGATATATACTTCCATTTCCATAGGGAAAATTGAAAGGAAAAGAGGGGTCACCAGACCAA